>NC_091057.1:16175649-17387524 GCF_000393655.2 Nicotiana sylvestris | reverse complement strand
CACGGTATTCTATTCATTCGGGTGCCGCAAAGATGTATCAGGATCTAAGACAACATTATTGTTGGAGGAGAATGAAGAAGGACATTGTGGGATTTATAGCTTGGTATTTCAATTGTCAGCAGGTGAAATATGAGCATCAGAGACCGGGTGGCTTGCTTCAGTAGATGGATATTCCAGAGTAGAGGTAGAAGCGGATCACCCTGGACTTTGTAGTTGGGCTCCCACAGACTTTGAAGATGTTCGATGCTATTTGGGTGATTGTGGATTGGCTTACCAAGTCTGCATACTTCATTCCTATGTGTACAACCTATTCTTCAGAGCGGTTGGCAGAGATCTATATCCGGGAGATTGTTCGTTTCAGATAGGGGCACTCAGTTTACTTTACAGTTTTGGAGGTCTGTACAGCGAGAGTTGGGTACTCAGGTTGAGTTAAGCACAGCTTTCCACCCTCATACAGACGAGCAGTCCGAGCGCACTATTCAGATATTGGAGGACATGTTGCGTGCATGCATCATTTATTTTTGGGGTCATGGGATCAGTTTCTACGGCTTGCAAAGTTTTCTTATAACAAGAGTTACCTGTCGAGTATTCAGATGGGTCCATATGAAGCTTTATATAGGAGGCGGTGTAGATCTCCAGTTGATTGGTTTGAGTCGGGTGAGGCTAGGCTATTGGGTACAGACTTGGTGCAAGATGTTTTAGACAAGGTGAAGGTGATTCAGGAGAGGCTTCGTACAGCACAGTCAAGACAAAAGAGTTATGCTGTTAGGAAGGTTCGGGATGGTCCTACATGGCCAGTGAGAAGGTTCTGTTGAAGGTTTCACCCATGAAGGATGCTATGAGATTTGGGAAGAAGGGTAAATTGATTCCTCGGTTCATTGTGCCTTTTGAGGTGCTTCGAAGGATTGGGAAAGTGGCTTATCAGCTTGTTTTGCCACCCAGCTTATCGAGTGTGCATCCGGTATTTCATATTTGTATGCTCCGAAAGTATATTGGTTAATCCGTCTCATGTTTTGGATTTCAGCACGGTTCAGTTAGATGGTGATTTGACTTATGATGTGGAGCCATTGGCTATTTTAGAGCGCCAGGTTCGAAAGTTGAGGTCAAAGGATATAGCTTCAGTGAAAGTGCAGAAGTCCACCAGTAGAGGAAGCTGCCTGGGAGACCGAGTGGGAGATGCGGAGCAGATATCCTCAACTATTTGAGGCTTCAGGTATGTTTCTTGAACCGTTCGAGGACAAACGTTTGTTTAAGAGGGGGAGGATGTAACGACCCGATCGGTCATTTCATGAGTTACCGCTCCGTTTCCCCCATTACTGCTTCTTATTGTCTTGTTTAGCTGTATTATGTGCTATCAGATTGGTTGGCTTGGGTTCGGAGAGGTTTTGGTATGGTTTGAGACACTTAGTCTCTTTTGAGTAAGCTTAAATTGGAAAAGTCAACCGGATATTAACTTATGTGTAAAAGGGTTTGGATGTGAGTTTCGATGGTTCGTATAGTTTCGGGAGGTGATTTGGGACTTAGGAGTGTGATCGGAACATGTTTTGGAGGTCCGTAGTAGGTTTAGGCTTGAATTATCAAAATTGGAATTTTGGCATTATCCGATTGATAGGTGAGATTTTGATATAGGGTGCGGAATGGAATTCCGGGAGTTGTAGTAGGTTTGTTGTGTCATTTGGGATATGTGTGCAAAATTTCAGGTCATTTGGACGTGGTTTGATAGACTTTTTAATAATAAGCGAAATTCGGAAGATTTTTGGAACCTTAGGCTTGAATCCGATGTTATTTGGTTGATTCGATGTTGTTTGAAGTGTTTTGAATATTGGTATAATTTTGTATAGTGGTATATGGCTTGTTCGTGCTTTAGGTTGAGGTACTGGGGGCCTCGGGGTGATTTCGGATGGTTGAGGGGAGATTTTGGAGTTGAGTTTGGCAGATGAAGATTATTGTTGCTGTCATAACTGCACATGCGGTTAGGGGGCCGCAAGTGAGATGCCCGCATAAGAGGCCAAGAGGGTGGTCAACTTGAAACGTAGAAGCGGCTATTGGAGCGCACCTGCGATAACGCAGGTGCAGGCTTTTGGTTGCAGATGCGGAAGATGGCTTTTAAGTGAAAACCGTGTTGATACCCAATTTTTCCCTATATATTTTTAATATTCCAAATAACATATATATATATATATATATATATATATATATATATATATATATATATATATATATATATATATATATATATATATATATATAAGCATGACCAAATGTTTTATTATTTTTCAGTAATTTTTAAAGATTTAAATTGATTTATTTTCTCCATTTTATCCATAAAATCCCAATAATTATTTTCAAAATTATTATCATGATAATTTATCTATTGAATTTTTATATTTATGACAAAATATGGCTAAGGTAATTTTTACATATTTTTACAATTTTATTAGTATTTTTAAAGCTAAATTTTACATAATTGCAGTATTGGCCCTTTTAGGTTTAATTATGTTTTGTACGCATAAAATTGGGCCCATAGTTTTAAATTGTTATTTATGTGTTATAAATCATTTTAGTACTTTCAATTTATTTTCAAAAAACTATTCACTATTTTTTTATAAATTAAAAAGGAAAAAATGGCTATTTAAATAGCAGCCCATTTGTATTTCAATTATAGCCTAAATTAGACCCCCATCCCCACCCAATATTGATTTAAACCTGACCCTAACCCTTTTAAAACAAACCCAAACCCGGATCCTCACCTACCCCATTTAATCTAGGTCGTTGATCATTCAGATCAACGACCACCATTCTACCTTACCATTTTTAACCCCAAATGACCCCCCTAACCTAAATCATTTCTCACCAGTCTGCCGCCCTTGAATCCCCTCTCCTCTCAAACTCTCTCTGAAAACCTAAGGCAAACCCTAGCCGTTGCCACCCAAATCCACCCTAAACCCCTTCAATCCTCACTCAATCCATGGACTCCCATGGCTGTTTGAGACGTGTACTCGTCTCCTATCTCTCCTTGTGGCTTGCTTTCGTCATCCCATGGAAAGATCTCAAAGATATCTAATTCAGACCCTGCACGACTTCTGTTTATGGTCTTTTTCCGGCTATCCATGACCAATCGATTCATATCCAGGGGTTTTCCGGCTAGATCGATAACTTTTCGAAGTTTTTCTCACTTTTATGGGATCTCTGAAACCCTAACCTTTAAGATCTTTTGATTTTCTTTCAGATCCATCTTAGATCTGTGTATGTTATGAGCCTCTTAAATGTTTTCCTCAAAGCTTTTCTAATTTTTTCAAAGCGACTCTCCGTCTTCAAAAATTAGGGTTTTTCTTAAACTTTTCTAAAAGACTTCTTCTCTGATTTTTCAGTATTATCTTATGATTTTACTGTGTTTAAACGGTTTGCTTATGTTGTTTTTGTTCTTCTACCTGGTTCATCGTGTTGAAAACCCTAAGTGTTTTGGTTCTATCGTAGGTTCTGAAACTCTCTTTGTTTATTTTATACGCATGCTTGGTTCGATTAAGTTCTTTGTGTTTGAATCCTTTTCCTTGTTTGACTTATCTGATTCTAAGTTCTTACCATTTTTTAACTCGAATATTATTAAAACCCTAATTTCTTAAAAGGTTTTCTTCACTTATTGTTGTGAGTTCTTTATTTGTTTCTGACTTTCTTTACCTGTTAGACTGGTTTCTTCACGTTGGTTATACGTGTGAGCCATGGCTGCTTGACCTTGTTGATTACCATGCTTTGAATAGTTCTTAGCCTATTCATGTCACTCATGTATGTTTATGTTCATCTAGTTTTCTCCTTTTTGTCAATATGTTTGACCCTACATGTTTAATACGCTTGTTCATTCCTTTCTATTTATATGTTGAAGTGCAGAATCATGACCATTTCTAGATTGATCCTGATTTCCTTAAGTTACGACTGATAGCAAAAAAATTTTCTTGTAAACCCCTGGTTTCACTCGTTTTTGTTTAAATTACGACTGATACTTTACTTTGCTATGATGTTTTACCCCTGCTGAATCCTTTTCCCAATTAAGTATATTTTGTACATATACTCAATTATTTACTCTATCCCCTATATGGTCAGAAATCAATCTTTCTCAAATTGGTTTTCTTTCCTTAATTATTCCTGTCAGTATCCGTTTGAACAGTAATTCCTTGATTAAAGGAAAGTACTTGTATTAATTGATTCTGATTGTGATTATTTCCATGTTTGTGTTAAAACTTTACTTGTTACCTTGTTTTTACTCATTTTCAAAACTATAAATACTATACCCTCTCTTCTTTAAACACACGAACAATTGAGTTCAAAAACACACACTTACACACTCAAAACTCTCTCTTTCTTTACTACTACTTGTGTTATTGCTTTGTCTAGCCGGCTGAAAGCCAACGCAAGACTATGGAATTCTACTTGCTTTACCTTTCTACACCTTGCTTTCTCTACTAGTATGTGCTAGTAATTTTAAAGCTTCAACAACAACATGCTTCTTTAATTGTTTTAGTTTCTCTCATTCTTGTATACTTCTGCTTGTGGTTCTGCAGTCAAGTTACATTACCAGCATGCAGTCAATGTCTCCCCTTCCCTTTAGATTAATGCACTCCCCTATGTATGTTTCAAGGCATACTCTGTCAGTCACTTATTGTGTACTTGCCATCCCAAGTCCCTATCCCTTCAATGTGCTTATATTTTTTCTGACTAGCCTGTGATTATGCCAGTATCAACTATTGATGTGCATATCCAACTAGTCCTAAGACTCTGGGGTTATGTGTTTACAGTCAAATATCTGTGTGTCCCAAACCCTTTGACCCCCCTTGTATGACTACTGATTCTGTGTGTGATCCCAACTTGGGAGTTTGAGTTCTGTTACTGATTACTTTCAAAGTGTACTTGCCAGTCCATTTTTTTTTTTTTTTTAAAAAAACAAACTCTTTTACAAACTATGTCAAGCACTCTCACCTACTCTTAGAATCTAGTTTCTGCTCCTTTTGTGTGAGCCTTGCCTTGGGACCCTTGAGCTCCCTCTGAACTTGGACACATAAGAGCTGACCCTTCCACACTGAACTCACTCTCTTGGTTATGCAATTCGGGTGTGAGCACTGCTCGGGATCCTTTGAGGTCCTTAGGGAACTCTGACACACCCATATATGAGCAAGGCTTTGGAACAATATTCGCATTGAAGCGGTTTATTACATAACTCAAAGAGAAAGTCAGGATCAGGCTTCCTATAGTTGTAACTTCTTATTTTTGCACTTCTTTTGTAATTCAATCATTTGGTCTGCAATAATTTGTAAACAAGTATGGGGTTGGCTAGTGAAAAGGGAATGGGTAAGTATGCATTCTTTAGCTATCAAAAAGGTAGAAAGCATGTTACTAGATTTACATTCCTACTTGCGCAATAGAAACTATGCCTAGGACTCATTTCATGCATTATAGATCATGCTCCTTAGGATTTACACTTACTGCTCTCAGCATGTCCATTTCACTATCATATCACTTAGAAAATCTTACGTTAAATGTGTTAATAACCGATGTTTTCTGCAATCATGTTCCTACTGCCATGCATACTTAGAGATCCTGTTTTAGGCTAAACAACACCAACAAGCATATCCTCTCTGCATATTATGGAAGTCATGTTCAAACGCTGTAATATTTGTGCATATAGAAATCCTTCCTAGGATTCTGCATTATTCTGCATTTCTGTGCATTAGATACCATGTCTTTAGGATTTCATTCGCTTAAACACGCTTAGACTAACTATGAATGCATAAAAGGAATAAAACAATTCTACTCAGTTTTTTTTACAACCAACTGGCCATAGTTCTGTATGTTGAACACCTAGAACAACATGTTGTAGGTAATATAATAATCTCCAAACGTCTTAATGATTCTGAATAACTACTGAATACTGTTTATGCCTAGGCAAGCCTTAGGTAATCACTTAAATAAAACTGGAGTTGCTTTTGTTTAATTATCAACTATTACAACCAACAGGCAGGCCTGATTCAGACTTCTTTTCTGAGTTATATAATGAATCTGGGTCTAACTTAAACACCCTGCTTTAGGATTATAAAATTCAGACCTTAACTGTGTACGAGTCGTGCTGTCTATGTGCACTGTTTGTGGAGGTATAACTGAGCCTTCTATTTGCTTATATGTTTTCCCTAATTGCAGTTTTATATGTTTTGTATGTCACCTTGGCATTTTACCTTTAAACCTAAGGGTCAGCCTAGAACCTCCTTCTTATAGGAATAGGAGTCCTAAATTCCTCCGGGACTGATAGGAATGGGACGGGTAACAGCATGCAATAGAGGTCGAGACCAACCCTCACTTTAATTACCTTAACAGGGTGGGAAAGGGTAGATATGGATATGATGACTAGTGCGCTAATACCACATGTATCCCCTCTTCTGAGGAGTGTCATACCGGGTATTGTATTGATGTGATCGATATTACAAACAAACCTAGGACACCCCCTTTATTTTTATTAGCACGCTTAGACTATAAATCTTTTGAAAACTTTGCTTTTATTAATCGTTTTTCAAACACTTGTGTATTCAAACTTAAATTCCTTATTACTTGAGCCTTTATTTGTTTATTTACTAATTGCACAAATTTACAAAAACTGTCTAGGCGAGAACCACACTAGTGGATCCTGAGGGGTGCCTAACAACTTCCCCTTAGGATAATTTTAAGCCCTTACCCTATCTCTGGTTATCAAACATAGTTGTAGTTGAACCATATGGATGCCCTAACGCACCTTAAAATTGTTAGGTGTCGACTCTTCAAATACCCAATTCCCAAAAGAAAATGAGTCATCACACCTCATGAATGTCGAAACTCGAACTCCTCTCCGATGGAAATGGGAAAAAGAGGGCGCGACAGCATGGCGACTCTGTTGGAAATTTTTAGGCTTTTACCATTTCAGATTGTTCTTGTGAATTTGTACCCCTCCCTTATGTGCAATTACTTGTTTAATTCCTTTAAGCGTTTAATTTCTTTTCAAAAGCGAAACTGACATATCTTCCTTGGTTCCTTCCTTTATTTCTTCTTTATATTATAAAACTGCTGTATTTATCGCTTTCTTGACGTGCAAATACATGTCAACATGCTTTTAATTATTACATAATCATGCTTAACATCATACTCCACTCGTGCCAAACAAATACTATAGCAACTGTTGATGAGTGGTTGCGCTCTTCCTATATCATTACCCCCTAAATTCGAAAAGGCATATTTGCGGTAAAACTAGTCGATCAGCAGTGCAGTCAACAGTTCCGTGCCTTCCTCCTTGAGTTCTCCGCTCAAGGGTACCAGTCTAAAACCCCATAGAAACCTTACTCTGATAAATTGTGCATGCATCATGGTCAAACCTAGTCGGGTCAGTTATGTCGTCCGCATAATGATCCTTTAAGATATCCTTGCCCAAAAGTCCAATGGGTTTCCCTAAACCTAAACGGACATCATCACGTTCTGTGCATTTATTTAGAGAACTAAATACTTCATGCTAATTGTTGATATTAAATAGTCGAGTCTGGTGGGGGTAAGGGCCTAACCTTATTTGTCTTGCAGAAATATGAGGCACGACGTCCCCATATTTGTCATGGTCACCAACATCCACCCAAGATTGCTAAACCGGTAGAGAGATTTACACTCAAGTGACCAAACTCTTGTCAGAAAATATCTGGGTAGTTTACCATTCCTCCTGGAGGTCCAGCCTAACAACATGATCATAGAAGCTGCTACGTTGTTCTGGGATTGTGAAAGGGCTGTGTTCTGCTTCGGGGACATTGAAATGACACCTTTGCTAGAGGAGATAGTAGGACTGGCCGGTCTAGTGTGGGAAACTCTGGGTTTGCTAATGCCTGAAAACCACAAAGGCAAGGGTTTCCTGAAAATGATGGGTTTAAAGAAGAATGTAGAATTGACATGCCTTAAGGAATCATACATCCCTTTTGATTACTTGTATGAAAGGTATGGTCACAGAAAATCCTACCGTACCTACCCTGACTCATTCGCCATCACATCCTTAGGACACATCCATCATAGGGTTTTCGTCTTCATGTTTTGCTTCCTGGGTCTGATCGTGTTTCCGATGAATAAAGGGAGAATCCATACCAGGCTGGCTATGGTAACTAAGACCCTAATGGAGGGGATTAGTTGGCAGACATTCAACATTAAACCTATGATCATTGCAGACATATACCGAGCCTTAGAGAAGCATCAACGAGGAGCAAAACACTTCGAAGGCTGCAATTTACTACTTCAACTCTGGCTCATGGAACATATTCAAAGAGGTGAATACCGACAAGAAATTCAGAGAAGGGGCTGGGATGACCACATCACTTTCCACCATCCCAAGCGAATGAATTATATCCCCGACATGTTCGCTCAACCTGAGAATGCCAAAGGATGGGTTGAGCTATTTGATAATCTGATTGAAGAACAGGTTCAATGGATGTTCGAGTGGTTTCCGATAGAGGAGTTCATCACTCGATCCAGAGATGCACCTTTCCTGATACTAATCGGTCTAAGAGGAACATACCCTTACGTCCCTCTTCGAGTTATGAGGCAAGCTAGTAGGAAGCAAGTTATACCCAAGGTCGACAAGATGAGCCATTTCTGAGCCAACTTCCAAAATGATGAATAGTCCCTACAAGTGCCAAGCACAGCATATGTGGCACTACAAGATCGTAATGGGGAAAGACACCATTGAGCCAGACAGATATCATGTTGGTTGTACTCCTTTCTATTCAGGTTGGTTGGAAGACAATGATGATGGTCTGGGCCAGCCAGGGTTCGTTCGAGGTCACAGAATTATAGATGAAAGGGCGGAGGCGCAAGTCAAGTACAACCAGATGCACAAAAGGATCCGAGAATGTAAGAGTGAACACCGCGAGATACAAGAGTTCAAATAGAAGTTTATTAAGGAATGGAAAGACGTGGCTATCAGTGCCAACAAGAGGCTAGGATACTTAGAGCGAGGCATAGTAGAATTGGAGAGAGAGTTTCTCAAAAGGGTTGAAGATTGTCAAAATGTTGAAGGGACCGAAGGCGGATATCTGGCCAGAGCATACCTGTTTGCTAGGATTTCGCGAGCTAGGGAAGCTGTTTAACGGACCCAAGGATGCCGAATCTGGGGAAGGTCCTTCGGGGACCAAGTAGATAGAAGTTTATCTTTTTCACTTTATAAATGTAATAAGGCCGATGACCATTAGTGACTTTTATTTCTTGCTTATTCAGTGTCGATTTGGGATTTGTCTATTTTTTTTCAATAAAATGAGGCATTTAGCATTCTAAGTTCTCCAAATCAATTTGTGGCTAGGACTACCTCGGGCACAAAGAGGTTTCCCAAATTAGGACACATTTTACATTGCCGCTCTATGTGTTTAAATATTGCAATACTTTTTATAATCCTCACTGACTTAATTACCTTTTTGTTTTTGTTTTATTATTCCCCTCCCCAAAGGTTAGTTCGTGCACTCTAGAATCATCATCTTATTTTACAATATCCAAGGGCCCTCCACCCAGTCCTGCTCTTAGTCATATCAAAGGCAAGAACAGAGGGAAAATAGAAGATTTAAGTAACATCAGGAAGGAGAACACGACCGAACGGGTAGAGACCACTGATAGCCAGGGTATTCAGGTTCCAAACGAGAATGTGTTGCAGCTTGAATAGAAACTGATAAAATTCCAGGAAGAGCTTGATCAGGTTCGGAATCTAGCAAGCCTGTCATTTTCCCTCAGCACCCCAGATATCAACTTCCCCAACACTCAAAACCCTACACCTCCTCAAAACTTCCCAAAATAACATAATCATCCCGCACCTCACCATCACGCAGCTCCACCAAAGAACCAATGCAACACCTACCATACCCCAAACAACACTCCAATACTCATCCCAAAACCTCAGAACTACACAAATGACCATTTTTGTCACGCCCCAACCTTGGGAGGCGTGGTTGGCACCCGACGCTGTACTTGCCCGAGCGAACTACTCTGTAACTCATTCATTCCTTGTGTAACTATCATGGGCCAAATCATCACAACTCGTAATGTACAATTTTAAGTGGGCAAATGTTATATGAATGAGCCATCGTTCATAAGACATTAATACATATGGGCCGTCAAGGCCTCTGACATATTGTACAACATGAACCTCTGTCTACAAAGCCTCTAAGATTATTTGACATCAAATGGGACAGGGTACCGGCTGACCCATAAGTATATAGTAAAACTCTGACACGATAACTCTAGACTCGGCTGCACCCCGAATGAGGTGGAGTGTTACCGATCCTTCGCCGAATGCCAACCTCGTCTACTATGAGGGCTCGTCAAACTAATTACCTATACCTGAAGGCATGAATGCAGTGTTCCCAACAAAAGGACGTCAGTACGAATAATGTACTGAGTATGCAAGGCAGAACTGAAACATAACCATAATTCAACATTAAGTAAAGACATATAAGAATCAACCTGAATCTCTGAAGTACCACCGTATTTTCATACTTATTATACTTACATATATATAATGATTCTCTTTGAGAATATTATCCATATCGTATGATGCATAACTGCCCAACTGATCAGTAGTAACTGCCCGACAGGCCATCACACGGTAGTAAATGCATGACTGCCCAACTGGTGGTAAATAATGATACATAACTGCCCAACCGGTGGTAACTGCCCGACTGGCCGTAGCAAGGTGGTAAATGTATAACTGCCCAACCGGCCGTAGCTCGGTGGTAAATGCATGACTGCCTGACCGGCCGTAGCTCTGTGGTAAATGAATATGCATTAAGATGCATGTATTGCTATATCATAAACATTAACATCTTTACCATATACTTCAATAGGGAACTAGATACATACTTAGACATGCTTGAATGTCACTTTATACGGATGAATAACATAGTCATCCTTAACTGCTAAGAGTAGAACCACTTATGGAATAGTATTACATTTACGTATCGTTACTTGGATCATGTTAAAAGGAAAGAAGGGATAGCCTTAACATAACTGAGTCGATTCTCTTGAATCCAACACTCTGTTATTGGGATATTTGACATCGCATTCCATGGTTCACAAGGTTGTAATATTCTGCTTATACTACTTTCAAGAATACAAATAAGTTAAACTATTCGATCTTTTACATTTCGATCTGACATTTATCTAAATATTAAACCAGCTTTGTAATTGTTATTATGATGTGATTTTCCACTACTAATAACATCATACACAAATCAAATTAACGTCTTAACTTCCATTTCCAATCAAATGGTGTCATCAAATGGAACAGAAGCAGTACTCAATAGCAACCGGCTAAGGAATGAGCTAATTTACAACCTCTAGCCTCAAGTTCACCTTCTATGTCTTTATCCACAGCCAAAGTTTGTCAATGAGATCATCACAATAGTACTTCTTGCCCTGCTATTACTAAGGTTTTGAGTGATTACCAAACTTAGCTATGCTTTGGACAAGACCAGAACACCAGTACTGACCAAATTACTCCACAAAAGCAATATATTTTCTAAGGAAAAATGACTAGCAATCACCGAACAAGTTTTATAAAGGTGAAATATCATGTGTCATGTATTCAAGATATCAAAATGAAGTGTTATGTAATTCTTGCCACCTACTCAACAAGATTTGTGAGTCATTAACCATATAGGCTACCCCTTGGGGTATGAAGGGGATTTTAAATCTCATCCTATAATCTATAAATTTAATAGGTAATATCCCGCTACCCGGTAATTAACCACTTGCGCGCATAATTAAGAAATATCTCAAACTACTTAAAATTCTACTTATTTTTAACATACTTTATATAACTTACTATCATGGTCATGTGGTATCACATAAAATAATACATACGCTATTATTTTTATTAAAACATCCATGTAAAAATACATATATATTTTCAACTTATGATTTTTGCTAATCTCGTACAAAGAGTACAAATTCTCGTACCCTTAATTCTTAAAATGATAAAAAGATAACTTTCTTTTCTTGTGAGAAAATAATTTCTATCTTTAAAATAAAGAAAATATCATAAACTTCCTCATATTACATGTATATTTTAAAATATATTCGAAAGTAGTAATATTAATAACTATATAAAATAATATTTTTCAAGATTTTTACAAAAACGTTCCACTGAATAATACCATATCAACATTTATCTAACGATATCAAGGTTGTTAAACTTACGAGGTCTTATGGTCACAAATCCTCTGTATAAAAGTACGGGATGTAACATCCTTCCCCCCTTTAGAAACATTCGTCCTCGGATGTTAACTCTTTGAGATTTTTAAAATTTTCCCTAGGGCCTTCTCTATTTAGTAAACTAAAACCCAACCTCTATCTGAGCTCTAGACTATTCACAACCTTTTGTACTTGAGTATCTCATATCTTCTTCACCTTTAGCTTACTTACTTTTCAATCTCGCGTCGTATCTCCTGCCGCTTTTATAACCTCCCTTCCACATAGGTATAAATTACACCTTAAAGCTTTACTGTGATACCTGCACCTCTGGTGCATACAAAATCTGGCAGCTTCATACTTACTTCTTACGACTTGGCTCTATGGCACAATCTGGAAATAAAAGAATAGTAACATTTCTTAAATGCCCTATAGCCTGTTAATTATAAATGTGGCGCGCAACACACCCATAAGTGAGACTCTACTAGGCACAAATTTGTAGACTCCCTAGGACACGACCCGCTCTGATACCACTTTGTTATGCCCCAACCTTGGGAGGCGTGGTTGGCACCCGGTGTCGTACTTGCCCGAGCGAACCACTCTGTAACTCATTCATTCCTTGTGTAACTATCATGGACAAAATTGCCACAACTCGTAATGTACAATTGTAAATGGGCAATGTTATATTAATGAGCCATCGTTCATAAAACATTAATACATATGGGCCGTCAAGGCCTCTGACATACTGTACAACATGAACCTCTGTCTACAAAGCCTCTAAGATTATTTGACATAAAATGGGACAGGGTACCGGCTGACCCATAAGTATGTAGTAAAACTCTGACACGATGACTCATAGACTCGGTTGCACTCCGAATGAGGTGGAGTCTTACCGATCATTCGTTGAATGCCAACCTCGTCTACTATGAGGGCTCGTCAAACTAATTACCTATACCTGCAGGCATGAATGCAGTGTCCCCAACAAAAGGACGTCAGTACGAATAATGTACTGAGTATGTAAGGCAGAACTGAAACATAACCATAATTCAACATTAAGTAAAGACATTAAAGAATCAACCTGAATCTCTGAAGTACCACTATATTTTCATACTTATTATACTTACATATATATAATGCTTCTTTTTGAGACTATTATCCATATCGTATGATGCATGACTGCCCAACTGATCAGTGGTAACTGCCCGACCGGCCATCACATGGTGGTAAATGCATGACTGCTCAACCAGCCATAACTCGGTGGTAAATGAATATGCATTAAGATGCATGTGTCTCTATATCATAAACATTAACATCTTATCATATACTTCAATAGGGAACTTGATACATACTTAGACATGCTTGAATATCACTTTACATGAATGAATAACATAGCCATCCTTAACTACTAAGAGTAGAACCACTTATGAAATAGCATTACGTTTACGTATTGTTACTTGGATCATGCCAAAAGAATATAAGGGATAGCCTTAACATACCTGAGTCGATTCTCTTGATCCAACACTCTGCTATTGGGATATCGACATCGCATTCCATGGTTCACAAGGTTGTAATATTCTGCTTGTACGACTTTCAAGAATACAAATAAGTTAAACTATTCGATCTTTTACATTTCGATCTGACATTTATCTAAATATTAAACCAGCTTTGTAATTGTTATTATGATGTGATTTTCCACTACTAATAACATCATACACAAATCAAATTAACGTCTTAACTTCCATCTCCAATCAAATGGTGTCATCAAATGGAACAGAAGCAGTACCCAATAGCAACCGGCTAAGGAATGAGCTAATTTACAACATCTAGACTCAAGTTCACCTTCTATGTCTTTATCCACAACCAAGTTTGGTCAATGAGATCATCACAATAGTACTTCTTGCCCTACTATTCCTAAGGTTTTGAGTGATTACCAAACTTAGCTATGCTTTGGACAAGACCAGAACACCAGTACTGACCAAATTACTCCACAAAAGCAATATATTTTTTAGGGAAAATGACTAGCAATCACCGAACAAGTTTTATAAAGGTTAAATATCATGTGTTTTGTATTCAAGATATCAAAATGAAGTGTTATGTAATTCTTGCCACCTACTCAACAAGATTTGTGAGTCATTAACCATATAGGCTGCCACGTGGGGGTAGGGAGGGGAATTTTAGATCTCATCCTATAATCTATAAATTAAATATGTAATATTTCGCTACCCGGTAATTAACCACTTGCCCGCATAATTAAGAAATATCTCAAATTACTTAAAATTGTACTTATTTTTAACATACTTTATATAACTTACTATTATGGTCATCTGGTATCACATAAAATAATATATACGCTATTATTTTTATTAAAACATCCATGTAAAAATACATATATTTTCTCAACTTATAATTTTTATCAATCTCGTACAAATAGTACAAATTCTCATACCTTTAATTCTTAAAATGGTAAAACGATAACCTGCTCTTCTTGTGAGAAAATAATTTCTATCTTTATAATAAAGAAAATATCATAAACTTCTTCATATTATGTGTATAATTTAAAATATATTCGAAAATAGTAATATTAATAACTATATAAAGTCATATTTTTCAAGCTTTTTACAAAAACGTTCCACTAAATATAAATACCATATCAACATTTATCTAACGATATCAAGGTTGTTAAACTTACGAGGTCTTATGGTCACAAATCCTCTGTAGAAAAGTACGGGATGTAACAATTTCCACACCCATACACCAGGCCACCATAACACTCTTATCTACGTGGAGACCATGCCACACTCCACCCAACCTATCTCATGCACACCTGAGTCTGATAAGAAGGATCTGCTTATCAAGAAATTGGCCGAAGAACTTAAGAAACTAAGCAGCCGGATTCAGGACACTGAGGGAAGCAAAGGAATCGAGGGGCTGAACTATGAGGATCTTTGCATATAGCCTGATGTCGAACTGCCCGAGGGGTACAAACCTCCTAAGTTCGAAATGTTTGATGGTACGGGTGATCCAAGAGTCCATCTGAGGACATACTGCGACAAGCTAGTTGGAGTGGGGAAGGATGAAAGGATCCCCATGAAGCTGTTCATGAGGAGTTTGAAGGGAGACGCGTTATCTTGGTACATCAGCCAAGATCCCAAGAAGTGGTCAAGCTGGGTAGGCACGGCATCTGACTTTATGGACAGGTTCAGGTTTAATACAGAGAATGCGCCAGACGTGTTCTATAGTCAGAATCTAAAGAAGAAGCCCACGGAGATGTTTCGCGAGTATGCTATTTGCTGGAGGTCTGAAGCTGCTAAAGTCAGACCTACCTTAGAAGAGGAACAAATGAACAAGTTGTTTGTCCGGGCTCAGGACCCGCAGTATTATGAATGGCTGATGATGATTGAGAACCACAAATTCTTCGACATTATCAAATTGGGTGAAAGAATTGAAGAAGGTATGAAAAGCGGTATGGTTACAAACTTCGAAGCCTTGCAAGCTACAAATAAGGCTTTATAGTGCGGTGGTGTGTCCAAGAAGAGGGATGTAGGGGCTATGATGGTTGCACAGAGGACCAAATCTCCCCTTAAATACTAAACGTACCCAACACCTCCACTCACATACCAGCCAACTCCAAATTACCAAGCACCTTAACCCTCGTACCAAGCTCTGACATCAACTTATCAGTCACTTCCACCTCCTACATATCAACCTACTTCACCCAGATACTCTCAACCTGCTCATGTCTACCAAACTCATAATGCTCAACTATCCCATTATCAATCGCCCTCCGTATACCAAAACTTCCCTAGACCTCGAACAACTTTTGATTGCAGACCTCCAAAATAATATACAGCCATCACTGAACCCATTGACCAGCTATATGAGAAGCTCAAAGTTGCTGGTTATGTCACCCTCATCCCTGCTGTAACCCTTGAGAATCCTTCTCAGTGGGTTAACCCAAACAAATCCTGTGCATACCACTCCGGCATGAAAGGGCACACCATCGATGAATGTCGTTCCTTGAAAGACAAGATCCAGTCTTTGATTGATAACAAGATCATTGTGGCAAAAGAACCTGCTCCAAACGTCCGCAACAACCCTTTGCTAGACCATAAGGGTGGAGGTATCCACATGATTGAAATAGGAGATGACTGGGATCCCGAGGGATCAATCGGGTTGATCGCATAAGGTGATGACCCAAAGAAACCAACAATCACTCTCAATCCAATCATAGTCCAGATCCAGCCATCTAGGGGTGCTGAGGTGAATATGTCTGTACCACTTGAGTTTGAAGCAGCACCATCCGCAAAGACACCGTCACTGGTTGAGGTTGAATTCGTGTCTCCTGCAAATGCACCTGCACCATTTGAGGTTGCAGTTTTGCCACCTAAGGCACATGTTCCGTTCGGGATAAGGATAACTGCACCAATCCCAGTGGTGATGTCAGCCATGACACCATTTTATACAAAGGATGTACCCTAGGACTATACAGCTGAGGCAAGAAGGAAAGGCAAGGTCAGGTTCAAAAAAACTATTGCTGCACAATGTATGACACGAACTGGTAGAGTCAATAACCCTGAACACCTAGCTGAATCAAGCAAGCAGGCCTCCAATCGGCCGCCCCTCATTGAGACAGGTCTGTATGACCTTTGGAGGGAGATATAGGCCAAGGAATATTCGGTCATCGACCAGTTAAACAAGACGCTAGCACAAATCTCCATTCTCTCTTTGCTGCAAAATTCTGAGGCACATAAGAATGCTCTGTTAAAGGTACTCAAGAAGCTAGGTAAAGGACTGCATGAGATAAAAGATGTAGCAATCAATGTGAAATCCTTCGATGATTCTCAGAGGTCCACCATTGGTGAGATTATTCTATGCTTGTAGATGGGACCAACATGGTTCGAGGTCAATTTCCAGGTGATAGATGTGCCAGTATCTTACAATTTGCTGCTGGGATGGCTATAGATTCATGCTGCTGGGGTCGTAGCATCAACGCTGCATCAAGCAGTAAAGTTTGAATGGAATCACCAGGAGGTGATCATTCACGGCGATGATAGTAACTCTATATACTGTCGCCAGACCATTCCGGTGATCGAGAGAAGAAGGAAACTAGGTGGGGAGACTTACCACCACATCGAGCGAGTCAATGCTATCGACAAAGACAAATGGTGGGATAACAAAATTGAGAGTATACTGAATTGGAGTGGGTACGAACTTGACAAAGGGCTCGACAAGAACCTCTAAGGAATCTCTAAACCCATAAAACTCAAGAAGCATGCCACTACTTTCGGTTTGGGATATGAATACACCTGGGAAGAATTCAACAACTGGTATCCACCCTGGCGTGGTCCTTACTATCCATTAGAGCAGCAAATACCACATCTACAGAAGACCTTCCAGAGGAAGAAGAAGCACTTGCAGTAATGAAGAACTTGTTTCTAGAGGACGATGATATGGACTGTTGTGTTATTCTCGAGGAGGAGGGTGAGGAAGGCCCTTCCACACAGGCTGTGAGTAGAGGGGCCTATCTCAAGAATTGGACTCTCAGGACAACTAAAGCCCGATGTACCTCGGGGTAGCAAGGCTAAAACAAGCATTGTCCATTGTTTTACTAAATGATTTTCTTTTCGCATTTTCAATTCCCGCAATAAGATCTTCAATGTTCAAATCAGTTATGCAATTTATCAAAAATATTTGGGACTTTTCTTATGAATCAATACTTATTGATATCATTTTCTCTCATTACTTTACCTATACAGCATTACTATTACTTGTCTTGATGAACCAATGACTGTGACGTGCAATAAGACAACGCAACAAACGGACATGGATTCAGAAGAAGATGACATACCTGACGAGATTGTCAAAGAGGTTGAGAACAGACCTAAGTCCAACCTGGATGAGACCAAAATTGTCAACCTGGGAGATGCAGAAAATGTCAAGGAAACGCGAATCAGCATTCACCTATTGCCATCGGAGAAGAAAGAATACACAGAATTTCTAAAGGAGTATGAGGACATATTAGCATGGTCGTATGATGACATGACTGGTCTAAGTACGTCCATCGTGGCTCACAAACTGCCAACCGATCTAACGTGTCCACCGGTAAAGCAGAAGCTCAGAAAGTTCAAGCCTGATATGAGTTTGAAAATCAAAGAAGAAGTCAACAATCAGATCAAAGCTAAGGTTCTCAGGGTAGTAGAATACCCGACGTGGTTGGCCAATATTTTGCCAATTCCAAAGAAGGACAGGAAGGTCAGAGTCTGTGTCGACTACCGAAATCTCAACCGGGCCAGTCCAAAAGACGACATCCCTTTGCCAAATATACACATCCTGATTGACAATTGCACCAAGCATGAGCTACAGTCATTCGTGGATTACTTCACTGGTTATCATCAGATCTGGATGGATGAGGAAGATGCTGAGAAAACAACATTCATTAAACCGTGGGGAGTGTACTGTTACAAAATGATGTCATTCGGCCTGAAGAATGCAGGGGCCACCTACATGAGGGCCATGACTACCATTTTCCATGATATGATAAACAAAGGGATAGAGGTATATGTGGACGATGTTATTACCAAATCCAAGAAGGTCGTTGATCACATGGAAGATCTAAGGAAGTTCGTCAATAGATTGTGGAGGTACAACCTGAAACTAAACCCCATAAAGTACTCGTTTGGAGTTCTTACCGGGAAATTGCTTGGGTCTATTGTGAGATGCCGAGGAATAGAACTGGATCCATCAAAAGTCAAAACCATTCAAGAACTACTACCACCAAAGAACAAGAAGGATGTGATGAGTTTCTTGGGAAGGCTCAACTACATCAGCCAATTAATAGCACAATCTACAGTTATCTGTGAGCCAATCTTTAAGATGTTGAAAAAGGACTCCGCTACCAGATGGACCAATGACTGCCAAAAAGCCTTCGACAGAACCAAGGAGTACCTATCAACACCACCAATCTTAGTCCCGCCCGAGCCAGGTATACCGTTATTACTCTACCTTGCAGTGTTGGATGGAGATTTCAGCTACGTTTTGGGGTAGCATGATGAAATGGGGAGGAAGGAACAAGCCATTTATTATCTTAGTAAGAAGTTCACCCTATACGAGGCCCGGTATTCTCTATTAGAATGCACATGTTATGCTTTAACTTAGGTAGCTCAGAAGCTGAGACATTACTTTTGTGCATGTACTACATATCTCATATCGAGAATGGATCCTTTGAAGTACATATTTCAGAAACCTATGCCCACTAGCAAGATAACCAAGTGGAAAATCCTGTTGAGTGAATTCGACATTGTTTACGTAACTCAAAAAGCGGTCAAGGGACAGGCACTGGCAAACCACCTTGCTGAAAACCCGTGGATGGAGGATATGAACCCCTAAAAATGTATTTTCCTGATGAAGAGGTATCATTCATAGGAGAACACATTGCAGAATCCTATGACGGTTGGAGAATGTTTTTCGATGGAGCAGCAAATTTCAAAGGAGTTGGCATAGGATCAGTCCTACTATCAAAAACCGGTCAGCATTACCCGGTGTCTGCCAAACTCAGGTTCCCGTGCACCAATAATATGGCCGAGTATGAAGCCTGCATCTTAGGGCTCAAAATGGCCATTGACATGAATGTTCAAAAGCTGCTAGTAATTAGAGATTCAGACCTACTTATACATTAGGTATGAGAAGAATGGGCAACCAAGAACTCCAAGATACTCATGTATCTGCATCATGTACAGGAATTTAGAAAGTGGTTCACAAAGATAGAGTTCAAGCATGTTCCCAAAGCCCAGAATGAGTTCGCCGATGCATTGGATACCCTATCATCTATGATACAACATCCAGACAAGAACATCATTTATCCTATTTCGGCGAAAATCCACAATCAGCCAGTTTACTGTGCCCATGTTGAAGAGGAAGCAGATGGAAAGCCTTCGTTTCATGATATCAAGGAATATTTGGCAAAAGGAGAGTACCTAGAGCCTGCAAATCCTACTCAGAAATGCACACTTCAGAGATTGTCCAATAACTTCTTTCACAGCGGAGGAATCCTGTATAGGAGGACTCCTGATTTGGGACTATTAAGATGTGTCGATGCAAAGGAAGCATCCAAGCTACTAGAGGAAATTCATGTTGGGACCTGCAGGCCACATATGAACGAGGGGTTTACTTATCAATTCAGGTTCAATGCCAAACTTATTAGCCACAAAGGGTGTAACATATGATAATGTAGATCCCGGATCAATCAGCGCATATACATCATAAGAAAACACAGATATAATACATGTAACAACATCTGGAGATGACTCGAGATCCTGTCGACCTACTAGAGCATAGGTTCGATTTTGAGCACCACTCGAACTCGGCACTGCACCTCTACCCCTACCACGACCTGTCGACTGCTGAAAACCCCGTGCTGGAGGTCGAACTGATGAGGAAGAACCAGACACAGATCCAGTCGGCTGAGCCATACCATCACCTCCTCTATTAGGACAATCCCGCATCATATGGCCAGGCTGCCCGCACGAATAGCATGCATCAGAACCTCGACGACACAGTCCAAAGTGGGCCTTGCCGCACTGATCACAATGTGGTGTTGGGGGTCTCATCTGACTAGTATCCCTGTGATGTTGCGAGCCAGATGCCCGCGAACTCTGACCTGGACCAGAATAGGATCGATCATATCGAGGCCTCTGAAACTGTGGAGGAGCACTAGCTACAGGTGGCGCCGAACTCCTCGAAAACTGTGGCCTGATGCGGCCTCTGAAGTCATCAGAATACCCTGCAAATCTCGCCCTCTTATGCTGGCCTCTATCCTGCTCCCTAACTGCCCTCTGCTGGCGCTTACGATCCTCTAGGGTCTGGGCATAAGCTTGAATACGGGAAATATCCATGCCCTCCACCAAGGAGGCTGTCGTACACTCATTTATCAGATGTGGTCCCAACCCATTCACGAACATATGCACCCTATCACTCATCTCGGCCACCATATGGGGAGCATACCTTGCCAAAGAATCAAACTGCATATTGTACTCTCGCACACTCATATTACCTTGTCTAAGGTTCAAGAACTTATCAGCTCTAGCTCGTCGTATCTCAACTGGCAAGTAGTGACGAAGAAAGGCCTCAGAAAATTCCTTCCACACAGCTGGAGGAGGGTTCGGACCCCTGGATCTCTCCCAACTATCATACCAGAGAACCGCTAAATCCCGTAGCCGATAAGAAGCCAACTCTACTGCCTCTGTATCACTAACATGCATAACCCGAAGTGTACGATGAACCTGGTCAATAAAAGTCTGTGGGTCCTCCTTGGGGTCTGATCCGGTAAACACTAGAGGGTCTAAATTAATAAAATCACGAACTCTTGTACTAACTGGTTTCTCAGCAGCACCTGTATTCTGCCTCTGAGCCTGAGCAGCTACCAAGCTAGTCAATAACTGCAAAGCACTCCACATATCCTGGTCTGGAGTGCCAGACGGAGGAACTGGAGGCGCTGGGTGCCTTCTAATATCCTCTGGAGGAGATGGAGTAGATGAGGTATGAGAGGGCATCTCACTTTGAGCCTCACTGACTTGGGGCACCTGACTGGTACCCTCTCCCGCTGCTGTATCAAGCCGTCTACTAATCGTTTGCTTCCTAGTCGAAGGCATCACTGGAAAAAAACAAGGTGAATATTAGAGACGAACACTTACGACTCAACTCTACGCACGATCTAGATTCAGGAAGAAGGTAACAACCCTAGATGTCATGTAGCCTCCTGATTATAAATGTGGCGTGCTACACATCCATAATAAAGACTGTACTAGACACGACTTATAGACAACCCCTAGGACAAACTTTCTCTGATACCAAGTTTGTCACGACCCAAACTGAAGGGCCATAGAATCGTACCCGGCCACGTGGAGCTCGGTAAAACCCAACTGATCAGTGGTTGCACAATAGGTGCCGTACCCGGCCAACTATAGCGTGGCTCGGTAGAGTAAAATAGATACATATATATAATGCATGCTCGACTCATGGAATCACATTCTAAACCTTTCGGAGTGACGTAAGGTCGGTATCCTCTGTACACGTTATTAGGACTAACTCTTCACTATGAACCTTATAAGAATCAGGAAGTACCAACAACATTGATAACATAAGAATAAGAGAAGCAACATTAACATCAATCGTTCCATAAGAGGGAAAACAATGTAAGTACTGCTAGCTTCTAAGAGTAGAGTATCTTGGAAGCTCGTTCATTACATTATGTACAATCGGAGTCGTGCAAAAGAAGGAAAGGGATAGCCTCACATACCTTGTATATACTGCCCCAATCTCAAGCTATGCAATTGTCAAAACTCCTTAGTCTACAATAAGAGAAACAATACTATCGTTATCATTTAAGCGTCATAACTATTATGTATCGACCACAACCTATTTTACGATGAAACGGACAGCACCTCCCCTATATATATGACCTCACACCATTCAAAACAGTCACCAAACAGCCCAAACAACATCAATAATAAACATATTGAGCCTCCCAAAATAGTCCACACACAGCCTAATCACTCCATACATACGACCTCCAAAAGTTAGCCGTAAATTGAGCTCCTCGGTCTGATATAATAGATATGGGCACACCATGAAGCCTAACAATCTCCTTGATATACAACTTCGCATAATCTTCAGCCGTGTAAGTTGTCTTCACTGGCAGAAAATGGGCACATTTTGTAAGTCGATCAATTATCACCCAGATGGAGTCAAACTTATGATAAGAGCGAGGTAATCCAATAATGAAGTCCATATTAATCACCTCCCACTTCCAGGTCGGAATCTCTATATTTTGAAGCAATCCACCGGGTTTCTGATGTTCTATCTTTACTTGTTGACAATTGGGACACTGGGCTACAAATTCTACAATAGACTTCTTCATATTATCCCACCAATACTGCTCCTTGACATCATGATACATCTTTGTCGAGCCGGGATGGATGGAATATCGGGATTGATGAATCTCATTCATAATCTTCTCTCGCAACCCTGCCACATTAGGCACACACAATCGGCTCTGGTATCTCAGTGCCCCGTCTTTTCCGATCCCAAAAGCCATACTTTTACACTGTTGAATGCTTTCTCTTAATCGTACTAAGATAGGATCTTCATATTGTCGTGCTTTTACCTCGGCTACCAAAGATGATTCTGATGTATTCTGTACAGTAACACCTCCGTCATCAGAGTCTAACAATCTGATTCTCATATTGGCTAGCTGATGAAGCTCTTTAATCAACCCCCATCTACCTGCCTCAATATGTACTAAGCTTCCCATTGATTTACGGCTGAGAGCGTCTGCCACAACATTGGCTTTACCGGGATGATACAATATCTCGACGTCGTAGTCTTTCAATAATTCAAGCCACCTACGCTGCCTCAAATTCAACTCTTTCTGCTTGAAGATGTATTGTAAACTCTTGTGATCTGTGTAGATGTCAACATGGACGCCGTATAAGTAGTGCCGCCATATCTTCAAAGCATATATTACTGCAGCCAATTCCAAATCATGGGTTGGATAATTCTTTTCATGCTTCTTCAATTGTCTTGATGCATAAGCAATCACATTCCCACGCTGCATCAATACGCACCCCAAACCTATACCTGAGGCATCACAATATACCACATAATCTTCTGTTCCTTCAGGAAGAGTGAGCACTGGTGCAGATGTCAATCGATTCTTCAGCTCCTGAAAACTACGTTCACAAGTGTCAGACCACTGGAATTTGGTAGCTTTTTGTGTTAACTTAGTCAATGGTGATGATATAGAGGAAAATCCTTCTACAAACCGCCTATAATATCCTGCTAGCCCTAGGAAGCTGCGGACTTCTGATGGTGTTGTAGGTCTCGGCCAATTCTTTACTGCATCGATCTTCTGAGTGTCGACACTAATACCCTCATCAGATATCACATGGCCAAGGAATGCTACTGAGTTCAGCCAGAATTCACATTTGGAGAGCTTAGCATATAACTTACGATCCTGAAGCATCTGTAATACTATCCGCAAGTGGCCCGCATGTTCCGCCTCCGAACGAGAATACACTAGAATGTCATCAATGAATACAATCACGAACACATCAAGATAGGGCCTGAATATAGTATTCATGAGATCCATAAAAGCTGTTGGGGCATTTGTTAGCCCGAACGACATCACCAAGAACTCAAAGTGCCCATATCTTGTCCGGAAGGCCGTCTTTGGAATATCCTTCTCCCTAACCCTCACCTGATGATACCCTGAACGTAAATCAATCTTAGAGAAATACTTGGCACCCTGGAGTTGGTCAAACAGGTCATCAATTCTTGGAAGTGGATACTTGTTCTTTATAGTAGACTTATTCAACTGTCGATAGTCGATACACATCCGTAACGACCCGTCTTTCTTCCGCACGAATAGGACTGGTGCACCCCAAGGTGAAGTGCTAGGCCTAATAAAGCCCTTATCTAGCAAGTCCTTCAACTGCACCTTCAACTCTTGCAACTCTGCCGGGGCCATTCTGTATGGAGGAATAGAGATCGGTTGAGTGTCAGGCAACACATCAATGCTAAACTCAATCTCCCTTTCAGGAGGAAGGCCTGGGAGTTCATCTGGGAAAACATCTGGGAATTCGTTGACCACAGGGATTGATTGTAAAGTAGGCGGTTTCGCCTCCGCATCCCTAACGCGAACGAGATGATAAATGTAACCTTTTGAGATCATTTTCCTTGCCTTAAGATAGGAAATAAACCTACCTTTCGGTGTAGCAATGTTCCCTTTCCATTCAATGACGGGTTCACCCGGAAATTGGAACCTAACCATCTTCGTACGACAGTCAACATTTGCATAGCATGAGGCCAACCAGTCCATTCCCATTATCACATCAAAATCAACCATTTCTAACTCAAATAAATTTGCCGAGGTTTGACGACTACAAATCATCACAGTGCAACCTCTATATACCCTTCTAGCAATCACAGAATCTCCTATCGGAGTAGATACCGCGAGGGGTTTACTTATCAATTCAGGTTCAATGCCAAACTTATTAGCCACAAAGGGTGTAACATATGATAATGTAGATCCCGGATCAATCAACGCATATACATCATAAGAAAACACAGATATAATACCTGTAACAACATCTGGAGACGACTCGAGATCCTGTCGACCTACTAGAGCATAGGTTCGATTTTGAGCACCACTCGAACTCGGCACTGCACCTCTACCCCTACCACGACCTGTCGACTGCTGAAAACCCCGTGCTGGAGGTCGAACTGATGAGGAAGAACCAGACACAGATCCAGTCGGCTGAGCCATACCATCACCTCCTCTATTAGGACAATCCCGCATCATATGGCCAGGCTGCCCGCACGAATAGCATGCATCAGAACCTCGACGACACAGTCCAAAGTGGGCCTTGCCGCACTGATCACAATGTGGTGTTGGGGGTCTCATCTGACTAGTATCCCTGTGATGTTGCGAGCCAGATGCCCGCGAACTCTGACCTGGACCAGAATAGGATCGATCATATCGAGGCCTCTGAAACTGTGGAGGAGCACTAGCTACAGGTGGCGCCGAACTCCTCGAAAACTGTGGCCTGATGCGGCCTCTGAAGTCATCAGAATACCCTGCAAATCTCGCCCTCTTATGCTGGCCTCTATCCTGCTCCCTAACTGCCCTCTGCTGGCGCTTACGATCCTCTAGGGTCTGGGCATAAGCTTGAATACGGGAAATATCCATGCCCTCCACCAAGGAGGCTGTCGTACACTCATTTATCAGATGTGGTCCCAACCCATTCACGAACATATGCACCCTATCACTCATCTCGGCCACCATATGGGGAGCATACCTTGCCAAAGAATCAAACTGCATACTGTACTCTCGCACACTCATATTACCTTGTCTAAGGTTCAAGAACTTATCAGCTCTAGCTCGTCGTATCTCAACTGGCAAGTAGTGACGAAGAAAGGCCTCAGAAAATTCCTTCCACACAGCTGGAGGAGGGTTCGGACCCCTGGATCTCTCCCAACTATCATACCAGAGAACCGCTAAATCCCGTAGCCGATAAGAAGCCAACTCTACTGCCTCTGTATCACTAACATGCATAACCCGAAGTGTACGATGAACCTGGTCAATAAAAGTCTGTGGGTCCTCCTTGGGGTCTTATCCGGTAAACACTGGAGGGTCTAAATTAATAAAATCACGAACTCTTGTACTAACTGGTTTCTCAACAGCACCTGTATTCTGCCTCTGAGCCTGAGCAGCTACCAAGCTAGTCAATAACTGCAAAGCACTCCGCATATCTTGGTCTGGAGTGCCAGACGGAGGAACTGGAGGCGCTGGGTGCCTTCTAATATCCTCTGGAGGAGATGGAGGAGATGAGGTATGAGAGGGCATCTCACTTTGAGCCTCACTTTGTCCTGCTCTGACTTGGGGCACCTGACTGGTACCCTCTCCCGCTGCTGTATCAAGCCATCTACTAATCGTTTGCTTCCTAGTCGAAGGCATCACTGGAAAAAAACAAGGTGAATATTAGAGACGAACACTTACGACTCAACTCTACGCACGATCTAGATTCAGGAAGAAGGTAACAACCCTAGATGTCATGTAGCCTCCTGATTATAAATGTGGCGCGCTACACATCCATAATCAAGACTCTACTAGACACGGCTCATAGACAACCCCTAGGACAGACTTGCTCTGATACCAAGTTTGTCACGACCCAAACTGAAGGGCCATGACTAGCACCCGACCACACTTGCCGAGCACCAACGTACATTTCATCTAACCTTCATTATTATCTTTTAGGGCTGACGAGATCAATATAAATGGTAGACCTAGATCATGGACAACCAGCAATAAAATATGACGGCATGAACATACATAGCAGGGGATGACCAGACAATCAAGAAACTACATATAAGGTATGAGCTACCACGCTACTATGAAAGACTATACAACAAAAACTAGCCGACAAGGCATACCAAACTATACATGAGCCGACACCTGTCTATGAGCCTCTAAAAGAACATAAGTGTTGCAACATAGCCGGAATAGGGCCCCGACATACCCATAATGTCTATAACAAAAATTGCATACCAAGACCAAGGCAAGTCCGGAGAAGGGATCTCGCCAATCACCGCTGAACTGGACAGTCTACTGTGGTGGGGGAGCTGCACCTGCCTGTCTATCAGGACCTGCAGCACGACATGCAGCGTCCACAAATAAAAGGACGTCAGTACGAATAAAGTACTGAGTATGTAAGGCAAGGAACCATAAATACGATCAGTAATGTAAGCAAGGATAGAGAATATACAACCTGTAACATCTTAGTACCTCTGAGGGCTACTTACATGAAATGCATGATACATATGTATAAATACATAAACCTTTAAAGCATTCGCCTCTGTGGGCATCATCATCATCATATCGTACCCGGCCATAATAGGCTCGGTAAAAAAACATACCCGGCCATCATAAGGCTCGGTAGAATCGTACCCGGCCACGTGGAGCTCGGTAAAACCCAACTGATCAGTGGTTGCACAATAGGTGCCGTACCCGGCCAACTATAGCGTGGCTCGGTAGAGTAAAATAGATACATATATATAATGCATGCTCGACTCATGGAATCACATTCTAAACCTTTCGGAGTGACGTAAGGTCGGTATCCTCTGTACACGTTATTAGGACTAACTCTTCACTATGAACCTTATAAGAATCAGGAAGTACCAACAACATTGATAACATAAGAATAAGAGAAGCAACATTAACATCAATCGTTCCATAAGAGGGAAAACAATGTAAGTACTGCTAGCTTCTAAGAGTAGAGTATCTTGGAAGCTCGTTCATTACATTATGTACAATCGGAGTCGTGCAAAAGAAGGAAAGGGATAGCCTCACATACCTTGTATATACTGCCCCAATCTCAAGCTATGCAATTGTCAAAACTCCTTAGTCTACAATAAGAGAAACAATACTATCGTTATCATTTAAGCGTCATAACTATTATGTATCGACCACAACCTATTTTACGATGAAACGGACAGCACCTCCCCTATATATATGACCTCACACCATTCAAAACAGTCACCAAACATCCCAAACAACATCAATAATAAACATATTGAGCCTCCCAAAATAGTCCACACACAGCCTAATCACTCCATACATACGACGACCACCGTAGTCGTGTCAAACAACCTGAAATGTTACGAATAACTATCAGCCCATAACCCTAAATATATATGGTGTTTCTCCACACCCTTCCTCCTCCAAAACTCCATAAGATAGTAGTAAAATACGCAGCCCAACAACAACGCAAAATAGTCCACAAAACAATAACATTACTACCAAACCTTTCGATATATATCTCACAAGTTCTAGCTTCAATGGCTTAGCCGCAACTTGGATAATCTTAAATATATATAGAGTAAGAGGTTCCTTACCTTTATACAGAAAGAAAAACTCCAATTTTACCTTAAATTTCCATGAAATATCCCTCCAATGCTGCCACAACAACAAAAAAGCGAAACTAGCGATCAATTAGTGTTTTTCGGCACTAGAATCACTTTAGAAGGCTTGAAATCACCTAGGATTGATATTAAGAACATGAGGGAGTATTTACAGAACATAAACCCTTTAAAACAACCTCCCACACGAGCTGGAACGACACAAAAATGAGCAACAACAAGAAGAACAAGAGACTTACTAGCGCCACGGAATTCCCGACACTTGATTTGTGTTGTTTGCCCTTTTTTGGGTCTTGAATCTTGAGAGAACCTTGAGAGGATGTTCCTAGGGTTCTAAGGTCTGAAAATAGTGAGAAGAAATGACTTAAAATGGGTTGGAGGCATCCTATATAGGTCCAAATATCTTAAACCGCCTTAGTGGGCCCCATAGAGAGGTGCTTGGCGCAGTCTCGCGAAAACGTGAATATCTCTCTACTACGAGATCGTATCGATGAACGATTTAATGAGTTGGAAACTAGACTCATAGATCTTTAATTTGGTTGGTAGATCACCCCGTAATTCCTTGTAAATTATGATAAAAGATTAGAAACATTTGACCTAATATTTAAGTAAAATTATGAACCTAAGTTGCGACAACTTTTGTCGACTTTTGTTTCATAACTCGTTTGACTTCAAGACTTATGATACGGATATTATATGATTAAAATACCTTAATAAATGACCTCTTGAGTGTATTAAGCACCGCTAGATTACCTAAAAATACGAGTTACAACATCCTTGATTCGTTTAACTTCTAATACTGGTTAATCACCCTTATACACTCTTGTATCACTTAAGACCAATAGGATTGACTTCTTATCATCTCAAAGATAATTCCTTCTTGGATTTATGTTAACTAATATATGGCATGAACTAACACATGTGGATATGGGTTGTAACACAAGAATTCCATAGCCTACAGGCCTCAGATGAATGGAGCTGTAGAAGCCGCCAACAAAAATATCAAGAAGATATTGAGGAAAATGATAGAGAAGCATAAATAGTGTCACGAGAAGTTGTCATTTGCTATTTTGGGGTATCACACCATAGTCTGCACATCAACCGGGGCAACCCTTTATATGTTTGTTTATAGTACAGAGGCTGTCATTCCCGCTGAAGTAGAAATTCGTTCCCTAAGGATCATACAAGAAGCTGAGCTCGACGATGCATATTGGGTAAAAGGTTGTTGTGAGCAACTAGCCCTTATAGATGGAAAGAGAATGAATGCAGTCTGCCATGGTCAACTCTATCAGAACAGAATGTCGAGAGCCTTCAACAAGAGAGTGAGGCCAAGACAATTCGCACTGGGGAAGTTGGTGTTAAAGAGAATTTTACGCATCAAGATGAAGCCAAAGGGAAGTTCTCTCCCAACTGGAAGGGACCATACCTGGTCCACCGGGTTCTGACATGAGGAGCCCTCATACTTGAAGAAATGGACGGAGAAGTCTGGCCAAAGCTGATCAATTTAGATGTAGTCAAGCGCTACTATGTGTAATCTTTATGATTTCTTTATGTGATGTAATTTGAACTATGCCTGACTAGATTCCCGTTTAAGAGGGGATACGTAAGCAGCCCTATGGGTTCGGTCACAATTCAATACAATTTTCATTCCCCCCCCCCCCCCCGCAATTAGAAACTAGGGCAGAATTTTGAGGAGGACCCTCAAAATTTTGAAGTAATTTCAGCCGATCGCTGCACGAGCAACAATTAGAAGCGTCAACCCATCAAACTTGGGCAGAATTTTGAGGAGCACCCTCAAAATTCCATAGCAGGAGAGGTTGCAATGTCCCAAGCCACGTCACAGTCATCGGTTCATCTAAAAGCTATTTTTAATTATACATTCATGTCATACTTTTGCGAAATCACGCATGTTTAAACTGCTTTGTTTAGCAACGCTACCTCAATGATATAGACAGTAGCACCAGATCAAAGTTGAACGAGTCAAGCAAAGCCAGCGGGATACGAACTAACCTTCCCCTTTACAAAACTCACGATTTTCCTTTGGATGCATGCACTAGGATGGCGAAATCACTAAACATACTGTACGCCCATGGAACCAACATTGTTCAAAAATACGATTCTCAGAACCGTTAAACTTGCCAACATCTACTATCAGCACACACCAGTGATGTTCCGTATGTCACAATGCTCTCAGTAATCACAACGTCGCAATCTGCTATCAGCTAAGAAAAATCTACTATCGTTTATTATTTTATTTCTTGCATAAGGCTACCATTCTGCTTTTCGAGGTTAAGCTCTACTTCCATCTGCATTTGCTTTCTTGTATAAGGCTACCTTTCTGCCTTCTGAGACTAAATGTTGTCTCCATCCGCATTTGCATTGCATAAGGCTATCATTCTGCCTTCCGAGGTTAAGCTCTACCTCCATATGCATCTGCGTTCTTTCATAAAGGCTACCTTTCTATCTTTCGAGGTTAAGCTCTACCTCCATTCGCATTCGCATATTTGCATAAGGCTACCTTTCTGCCTTCCGAGACTAAACGCTGTCTCCATCCGCATTTGCATTGCATAAGTCTACTATTCTGTCTTCCAATTTGCATAAGGCTACCATTTTGCCTTCCGAGACTAAACACTGTCTCCATTTGCATTTTTCATAAGGCTATCATTCTGCCTTCCAAGGCTAAGCTCTGCCTCCAATTTTCTTCGAAACTAAGCGCCATCTCAAGCACTATTTAATTCATTTTTCTTACGGGCTAAGCTCTGCCCTTCAATTCGCAAGACTAAGCTCTGTATTGTCCACGTCATACTACCGTATCCTTCATGGGCTAAAATATCACCAACTCATCCAAAGGCGTCATCATTCGGAGGCACCATTTTCATAGCCTGAGAACACTATGTCATGGTCTGAGGATCTCTTTCAATCTTTTGCATACCATTATTCAAAAGCAACATGGTTCGGAGGCACCATCCTCATAGCCCGAGAGCATTATTTCATGGCCTGTGAATCCTTTATCGTACGCTTCATGGCTGATCGCAACCTACTTCACACTACTAAAAAGTAGAAAGAGAGGGTCGCAATAGCTTTTACCCGATTTGTGGGTCAGTATCGATTTCCATAGAGAGCTAGGAATGGAGTCGAGTATCTATTTGGGTTGGAATTGTGTATTTGTTCCAAATATCACTTCTAATCATTTTTTGGTTTTCTTTATATTCTACTATTATCAAACTACAAATTATAATTGCTACTAGATTAACTACGAGTAAATTGCTACAAGTTGTATCCAATAGTTTAAAAGGCACTAGGGTAGTGGCATCCTCCTAGGTGGCCAATTGACGGGTAATTGAACCTAAGGCACGATTGACATGATTGGGGAATATGCTATAACCGTTGCACAATTTTACCCACTCTAACACCTCTTGGTAGAGAGAGTGATTTTACCCAATTGACTTTCTCAAGACCAATAGGGTAGGCAAATTTGCTCAAGCAGCTGGGGTTCAAGTCGAGTATTACTCTCTCGATGTTTAACCCTTTAATTGGGACTATTAATTCTATTGAGTCTATCCCAATTCCTTGTTTGGTCAATTTCGGAGACTTAGGCTCTCTTTCTCAAGAAGAACCCAAGTCAACTTAACACAAACTAGTGTTTGCAACCACTAATTCATAGATTAAACCATGAAATTAACCCAAATAACAAACACCCATAGTCAATCTAACCTTAAATTACAACATCCATCAATTACCCACACTAGGGTTGAGCCACAACCCTAGATAATGGGTCTAGCTACTTATGCTTGAAAAGCAAAACAGATAAATAAATGAAGATAAAGACATATTAATTAATTGCTAAGGAAAATACAAAGATTCAATGATAAAAACTAAGTAAAATGCCCAACGTGGCTAAGAAAAGTCTTCTCACGAGCACAGTTAACGTCTGATAATATCTGATGCCCTAAAAATGGAAAAAGGTTCTATTTATACTAAGTTGGAAAAACTGGACAAAATTGCCCCTGCGGGGTTAGTGCGGACCGCACAAAATGGTGTGCGGCCGCACTAGGCTCTTGAACTTGCAATCTTGACTCTATGAACCTAGGCTCCGCGAACTGCACAAAATGGACTATGGTCGCGGAGGCTTCAAGCGCGGTCCGTACAAACTTGACCGCAGGCCGCACAGGCTTGAACCTCTAAACTTGGCATCTCTCTGAACCTTGTCTCTGCAGACCGCACAGAATGGGAGTGCGGACGCAGAGGTCCACTGCGGACCGCACAAAGTGTAGTGCAGTTGCATTGCTTCGAAGCCTGAAATGTTGAGTCTCTGAACCTCTCTAGTGTAGACCGCACAAAGTATAGTGCGGCCGCACTAGGCCTGTTTTTCCTGAGTTTGTCTTGTCTTTGGTACTTGAGCAAGTTTCACTCCTTTTGAGCTGATCTTTGACATCTTGTCACTTTGTTGATCAAACCTGTAATCAAGCACAACTTATGAGCCTTTTGGGACTATTTTATATGAATTTATAATCAAAGCGCAAGCAAGAAGGAGCATAAAATGCGTTAAAATTCCTAGTTATCAACTCCCCCAAACTTAAGCTTTTGCTTGTCCTCAAGCAAACAAAATAAGACTCACCCCTTAAGGGAAAATCCAAGAAATTTTCAGCTGTCCTAAAGCAACAACTAGCATCAATTAGGACTAACAATTTCCCTCAATACAAATGAATCATTAACAACATTTAACCTTTGAAAAACCATCCATCAACTGAGACACAAGAGCATCAAGAGTTGACTCAACACATCAAAGAACTCTCTCAATTAGTTTGGTCATTGTGGAACCCAAACTCATACATCCTCAACTCTCCTTAATCAAACCTCACCTTTTTAGAATATTGGCACACAAACCGAGGTTAATGGAAATTCGCTCATCTCTCTCAAGAAAAAGTCACAAGTCTGGCTCTAAGTACCATATGCTTGCCCCTTATGTGAGTATCCACTAATGTAAGCTTCATTCAACTCAAGATCATATAGGGCTTTTATGGAGTCATTGTGAAGGCTTTTGGTTCAGGGTAGGAAATGTTTTGGTCTAAGTGGGTTCCATCTTCCCTTAAGCACTTCTTTTGATTCATTTGGCAAACATTCTCTTGACTCTTTGAGTCATTTCACTTCTTTTCTAAGGGGTTAGAGAGACACTTTGTCACTCTTTCTTATGCTATTCAAACCTTTTCTCCTTTTTCAACTTTTTCACACCTTTCATTCTTTGCTTTTCTTGAATCCCTTTTTATTCCTTTTCACATTGATCATTCTTTTTGTCTTTTGATTTTCTTTATTTTTCATTGCCTTTTATTTTCTTCATTTTTTGTGCCTTTTTACAACTTTGTTGCCATCCTCGTCTCTCCCCCCAAACTTATACTTTTGTCATGTACTAAAGGAAAGATCGGGTGCCAAGAGAGGGTATCTTTTAGAACGGGTATAGGCTTGTATCATGATTCTTGAAAGATGAAAGTCTAAGGCTCAAAAGGGTTAACTAGGGATCATATCATTGGTAGGCTATGGATTTGTTCAAACTATCATTTGGATCAAGGAGAGCCTATAATCATGCCTCAAGTCAAAATTCACTTATGATTTAGCCTCAACAAACATTCAGGGAAAGTTCTAGACCAATGGCTCGGGACTTGGACTTGCAATTCAATTACTCACCACACAAGCTAAGGGATTGCTAAAGACATAGAGTCGGGGCCCACAACGACCTTAGATACAATTTGAGCACACAATTGTCCCGAAAAAAACTACTTGATGATTATTGGTCAACACAAGAGTCTCAAGGTCACGACTTTCACCATCCTAAACACAACAACTTGTTTTTGATCATGAGATCAAAGGAAAATGTGATAGGCCCAAGTGAAGCTTTGCTTGAGGTATCCTTAACTACAAACTACTAAAAACAAAAAAGTTAATGGACTCAAACTAAGGAATTGTTCTGTCACAAGCTTTGGTTAGAAGAGAGCTCATACAGGATTATTCTGTCACAAGGTAATTGGCAACATCGGCAAACCATGGCATAACATTCATTGACACCGCAAGGAATTGTTCGTCGGGAAATTAATCATTGATCTCAAGGCCATCACAAGGCCTCCCCTCCTCCTCCAAACAGGACAAGTGGTCCGACACTTGGTTCTCACTACCTTTCCGGTCCACAATTTCTAGAGCAAACTCTTGAAGTAGTAACACCCATCGCACCAATCTTGCCTTGGAGTCTTTCTTTGTCATCAAGTACCTAAGAGCGGCATAATCGGTGTGCACTATTACCTTGGCCCCCACAAGATACGGCCGAAACTTTTCCATTGCAAATACTATAGCCAACAATTCTTTTTCGGTAGATGTGTAGTTCCTTTGAGCCTCATTCATGGTCTTGCTTGCGTAGTACACCGGATGAAACATCTTGTTAAACCTTTGACCCAAAACAGCCCCAACCGCAATATCACTTGCGTCACACATGAGCTCGAAAGGTAAGCTCCAATTTGGTGCAGTAATGATAGGGGTAGTGGTCAACTTAAGCTTGAGAAGCTCGAATGCTTGCATACATCCCTCATAGAACACAAACATTACATCCTTTTATAGCAACTAGCACAAGAGGTTTACCACTTTTGAAAAATCTTTTATAAACCTCCAGTAAAACCTTTGTGCCCAAGAAAACTCCTCACCCTTTTGACAAAAGTAGGGGGAGGAAGCCTTCAAATCACCTCTATCTTGGTTTTGTCAACTTCAATCCCTCGCTTTGAAATTTTGTGACCCAACTCTATACCCTCTTCAACCATGAAATGGCATTTTTCCCAATTGAGTATGAGGTTTGTGTCTTCACATCGGGCCAATACTCTATCCAAATTTCTCAAACATTCTTCAAAGTAATCACCAACCACACTGAACTCATCCATGAAGACCTCCAATATATCTTCCACCATGTCGGTGAAAATAGCAATCATGCATCTTTGGAATGTCGTCGGAGCATTACACAATCCGAACGGCATCCGAGAGAAAGCGAAGGTTCCATACGGACAAGTGTCACACCTCCTTTTTCCGCACCCGCGAGGGTACAAGGGAGTTTTTTCCAATTAAAGGACAATCGAAACGGGATTTATTTATTTCTTTCAGAGTCGCCACTTGGGAGATTTAGGGTGTCCCAAGTCACCAATTTTAATCCCGACTCGAGGAAAAGGATGACTCCATATTACAGTCTGCGTACCAGAAATCCGGATAAGGAATTCTGTTAACCCGGGAGAAGGTGTTAGGCATTCCCGAGTTCCGTGGTTCTAGCACGGTCGCTCAACTGTTATATTCGGCTTGATTATCTGATTTTATACAAATATGAACTTATGTGCAAATTTTAACTTTTTACCGCTTTCATAATTATTATTATTAAGAATGTGAACATCGCTTAAAACATGTCTTTGGACTGCGTCACATGAAATGCACCCACAATCCGGAACATATTTTATTTGACATTTTGGGATTTGGATTTGGGTCGCATGAAGTGCACGCCCAAGTTTAAGAAAGTAGATTATTAAACACGCACCTAAATAGACTATCGTGTTATTATTTTGGGGAGACCGTGAAATTCGCTAAACGGCCCTCCTGAATTCTAAGTAATTTAAAACAAGTATTTACTGAGGGCCCCGCAATTTGTATTTTTATTCGGCGAGGCTCATCTCATTCTTACTTTTTAAAGGAATTTGCAACGTCGTGGACATGCATCTTGAACCACGTTACAATCAATGTACCCGCGATTTAGAGATACATTTCAACTCCGCTGAGATTTGGATTTGGGTCACATAAACGTGCACCCGAGTTAGGGAGAATAAATTATTAAAGGCGCGCCTAAAGCAACTAGCGCATTATTATTTTGGGTAGGGCCGTGAAATTTGCTAAACGGCCCGTCCCGGAATCTAAGTATTTAATGCATATATTTTGTGAGGGCTCCGCAATCTGTACATTTGTTCTGTGGCGAAGCTCGTCTCGTTTTTATTATTTAAGGGCAAACTTAAGACAACTACGATTTTTCTACCGATGAAGTCATCCGAGGTTAAACAAAAACAACGATTCTAACAGGTAATAATATCCATGTTAAAAATGAAAAAAAAAAAAGCAATTTAACAAAGACGACACACAAACCGTTCATATGCTCTCACATTTACTTTAAGCATGCAGTAACTAAACATAGAATAAACATTTTTAACAAAACAACAAAAAATTGCATTGTTGACATTCATCAATATCAAATACTCTTATTCGCCTTGAACCATAATATACGAAATGAACGAAATGAAACAAAGGATGAAGAACAATAACCTTTGAACCTCAACAAACTCAGGACGACAAACACGACTTCGACGGAATTCAAGCCGGACCTTACTGAACGAGGAACAACGACGAAACCTCGGAACAAACTCGACGTACCGGACCTCGACGAACCAAAGACGACCTCGATGGAAATTGAAAGCTCAGACCAAAGTCGACCTCGACGGAAAACAGAAAACTCGGCAAGGCAGAATCGCAGCCACCAACAGCTGCTCGCAAAAGATGAAACAATGTCGACAGCAGTAAGATCGACGCAAGGGGGCTGCTGACGGGCCTGTTTTGGCAATGGTCGAGGACTGAGCTGGCAGCGACAGTAGGTCGATGGGGCTGGACGATGAAAAAGGTGCTGACGATGGTTATGGTGTTTGGTGGTGTTGTTTGGACGTGAGGGAGTCGGACAGTGACGACGCAGCAGCAACAGCTGCTGCTCGACAGATTTAATGGAGGATCGAGGAGTGGTCGTATGGGCTATGTCGATGGAGGTGGTGTTTGGGTGGTGGCGTTTGGACAAGATGGTGATGGAGTTGGGGCTGGTTATGGCGACGGGATGATAGGTTGACGATGGTAGTTTTGAGACGGAGCGGGGGCTGGACGGAGGTGGTACGATGGTGGTGGTGTTTGGACCGTAGGGATCGTTGGTTTTGGGTAGGTTTTTTGTAGGTTTTTCCTTGTTCTTCTTTAGGAAGAAGAACGTGAACAGTGCTTTTTTCTTTCAAAATCCCCTCCTTTTCAAAATCTGTCCAGTCCGTGTATTTGTGTAGCTTTGCCAAGAAAAATGAGCCCCACGCGTGGTGGGGTTCAAGGCTTGTGTCACCCATGCGTGGTGGGGTTCCCCATGTGTCGTGTTCCGTCCGTGTTCCCCATGCGTGTCCCCCATGTGTGGTGGACTCGGATTATTATGGGCTAGGTCCGAAAATTAAGCCTAACACCGGGTAGTTTGAACCCGAATATTATTCTTTTGTCCGGACCCGATTAAGAACACGACGTTGTTCGACTAATCCTATGTAAGCAAAATAGCTACCAAAATAAGACTAATATTTAAAAAAAAACTATATCTTTTTTAATATTTTTTCAAGATTAAAATAGCTACGAAATATTAATAAAATTATTTTTTATTTTTATTATTTTTTTTTGTAATTTTCGTTTTTATATAAATATAAAATATAAAGTAATATTTTTTATATTTTTTCAAAATTAAAATGACTACAAAACATTAATAGAACTATATTTTTTGGTAATTTTTGAAATTATATAAAGTACAAAAATAAAGTACAATTTTTTGTATTTTTTCAAGTTTATGAGAAATACATAAACTAAAATTTATATATATATATTTTTGTAATTTTTCTTTTGCGAGGAAAATAAAGTAAAAATAGTCAAAATAGCTATATTAGACCTAAATTAAATATTTAGGCTAAAAATGTAAAAATTCCCTGGGAGGGTCAAAAATCAGGTGTCTACAACAAGTAAAGGTGGTCTTCTCTTGGTCCTCCGGGGCAATTAAGATTTGATTACCCATCCAAAAAGCAATAAAAAGCACGCCTCACAATTGATGGTTTTGTTGGTGGAGTTTTTCGGTTTTCAAGATCCAAAGACAATTTTCTAGGCTCATAAGAATAAGAGCTCATCCCATGTAAGGCATTCACGCACTCCACTCTACTTGCATCCTCATTGACATTAAGATTTAATAGCACGGCCTCAAGAGGATCCTCCATGTTGATCATATCACTGGTATCATCCACAATTACAGTTGTGACAAGGTCTACAAATAAGCACACCACGGTGCTATTGGATTGCTTCATAGACTTGCAAACATGGAAAACGACTTTTTCATCTCCCACAAGGAAAGTCATCTCACTCGCTTCAGCATCAACCAATGCCTTTCCCGTTGCAAGGAAAGGCCTTCCCAAGATAATAGGAACCTCATAGTCCACCTCACAATCCAAAATCACAAAGTCAACTAGCAATATGAATTTGTTCACACGGACAAGCACGTCATCAATAATACCCAAAGGTCGCTTCATCGATCCGTCATTTGAAGTCTCATTGAGGTTGGCCTAGGTTTCCCAATACCCAAAGTTTTGAAAATCGAGTAGGGCATCAAATTGATACTACTCCCAAGTCACATAGAGCCTTGGCAAAATCTGCACTCCCAATGGTGCAAGGAATGGTGAAAGCACTGGGATCTTCAAGCTTCGGGGCCATTGAATGCACTATAGCACTAACATGGTGAGTCATCTTTATAGTTTCACAATCCATAGAACACTTCTTTGTAACCAAGTCTTTCATGAATTTTGCATAACCCGGCATTTGTTCAAGTGCCTCCACCAAAGGCACATTAATAGATAAGTTATTCATCATGTCAATAAACTTTTTAAATTGATTATCATTCTTCTGCTTCGCGGGCCTTTGAGGATAAGGTGGAGGTGGCCTTGGCAAAGGAGCCTTGGCTTTTGGCACAACCGGCTTCGGTATGTCAATTATGTGTTCCCTAGACGGGTTCACAACATTTTAAGTTTCCACCTCGACTTCTTGAATATCAATCCTCACTTCATTGTTCACATTTTCATCAACCACATCTTCAACTACAAAAGGGACTTCGTCATCTTGCAACTCAACATCATATCCACGACTTGCTTTTTCTTAGAGGCATTCACATCACCGCCTCTCCCACTTCTTGTTGTGAGCGCCATAACATAATTGTTCCCACTCTTTGGGTTCACTACCGTATGACTTGGTAGAGCACCCTTCGGGCGAGTATTCAATGACTGAGAGATTTGGCCTAACTGCACCTCCAAGTTTCGAATAGAGGTGTTGTGGGAAGCTAACTGTGCATCAGAATCTGCATTCCTCTTCATCATCTTCTCGAACATCATTTCAATTCTACCCATATCATTACTCGAAGAACTAGGAACTTGAGATGGAAATGGTAGTGGATTGTTCGGTTGTTGGTACATTGGGGGCCTTTGAAAGCCTTGCCTCCGGTTTCCTTGGTTTCCATTGTTTCATCCTCCTTGATTATTATTGCCACCCCAATTATTGTTATTACAATTCCAATTCCCTTTGTTGCCTTGATTGTTGTTCTAATTGCCCCAGTTGTTATTTTGGTTGTTGTTCCCCTAATTGCCACTGTTTTGTTGTTGATTGCCCCAATTGCCTTGAGGTCTCCACTGTTGTTGGTTGGAAGAGTTGCCCCATTGGCCTTGATAGTTATTTACATATTGAAACTCTTCACTTTGGTCATCATAATCATCATTTTGAAAACGATCACATGTATAATCAAATTGCTCAGAATTCCCTTGGTTTTGTTGCCTTCTTTGCCTTCTCTTGTTGACAAGCATATTAACACCCTCCATGGCATTCACTTGGCGAGGATTTTGGACTTGTTGTAACTGTGTCTTAGCCAATTGATTCATAGTAGTTGTCAACTACGTTATAGCTTGCCCATGGTCATGTAATTCCTTGTGCAAATAAATAACCGTAGGGTCGCCTTGAGGTACATTTGCTCTACTTTGCCATGCAGAAGAAGTGTCGGCCATCTCATCAAGTACATCACATGCCTCATCATATGACAGCTTCATAAAGTTGCCCCCGGCAAGTTGGTTCACTATGCATTGATTTGTTGTATTGATGCCCCGGTAGAAAGTTTGTTGGATCATAGCGTCGGTCATATCATTATTGGGGCATTCCTTCACCATCATTCTATACCGCTCTCAAATCTCATGCAAAGGTTCCGTGGACTCTTACTTGAAACCCAATATCTCATCTTGAAGTACCGCCATATGCCCGAGTGAAAAGAATTTAGAAATGAATTTATCAGCCAACTCATCCCAAAGTTGTGATGGAATGGTTGGGGAGTCTCTCAAGCCAATCTAATGTCTTCCCCCAAAGTGACAATGGGAAAAGTCTCAACCTAAGAGCATCCTCGGACACATTCGTCTATTTGCTCCCCCAGCATGTATCCACGAACCCCTTGAGATGTTTGTAGGCAATTTGATCTGCAGCGCCCGTGAAGTACCCACGCTGCTCAAGTAAGGTCAACATCACATTGGTTATCTGAAAGATGCCCGCCCGGATTCTGGGTGGGACAATAGCACTTGCATAACCCTGGTTTGGAAGTACTCTGGGAGCCACTCTTGGAGGTGGCGGAGGAGGGTCTGGAATATTGTTATTTGGATTAGCATTGGCATTGAGGCCTCTACGTTGTCCTTAAGGTACAAGAGACACCTCATCTTTCTCAACATCATCTACCTCCTCGCCCGCAATCACATTTCCAAGAGGGGAATTAGCGTTGTTCAAAGCTATATTGGTACTTGAGTAGTGACACAAACAAGTAAGTAACAAAGAAGGAAAGAAGAACAATACACAAAACTAAATAAATAGATAGCCAAAACCGTTAGCTCCCCGGCAACAGCGCCAAAAAGTGATCACAGCCTACTCCACACTACTAAAAAGTAGGAACAGAGGGTCACAATAGCTTTTACTCGATTTGTGGGTCGGGATCAATTTTCACAGAGAGCTAGGAATGGAGTCGAGTATCTATTTAGGTTGGAATTGCGTATTTTTTCCAAATATCACTTCTAATCATTTTTGGGTTTTCTTTATATTCTACTATTATCAAAATACAAATTATAATTGCTACTAGATTAACTAAGAGTAAATTGCTACAAGTTGTATCTAATAGTTTAAAAGGCACTAGGGTAGTGGCATCCTCCTAAGTGGCCAATTGACGGGTAATTGAACCTAAGGAACGATTGACATGATTGGGGAATATGCTATAACCGTTGCACAATTTTACCCACTCTCACACATCTCGGTAGAGAGAGTGATTTTTCCTAATTGACTTTCTCAAGACCAATAGGGTAGGCAAATTTGCTCAAACAACTAGGGTTCAAGTCGGGTATTACTCTCTCAAGTTTTAACCCTTTAATTGGGACTATCAATTCTCTTGAGTACATCCAATTCCTTGTTGGGTCAATTTCGGAGACTTAGGCTCTCTTTCTCAAGAAGAACCCAAGTCAACTTAGCACAAACTAGTATTTGCAACCACTAATTCATAGATTAAACCATGAAATTGACCTAAATAACAAATACCCATAGTCAATCTAACCTTAAATTACAACACCCATCAATTACCCATACTAGGGTTGAGCCACAACCCTAGCTAATGGATCTAGCTACTCATGCTTGAAGAGAAAAATAGAGAAATAGATGAAGATAAAGACATATTAATTAATTGCTAAGGTAAATACAAATATTCAATGATAAAAACTAAGTAAAAATGCCCAAAATGGCTAAGAAAAGTTTTCTCACGAGCGCAACTAACATCTGATAATATCTGATGCACTAAAAATGGAAAAGGTTAAATTTATACTAAGCTGGAAAAACTGGACAAAATTGCCCCTGCGGGGTTAGTGCGTACCACTCAAAATAGTGTATGGCCATACTAGGCTCTTGAATTTGCAATCTTGACTCTCTGAACCCAGGCTCCGCGGACCGCACAAAATGGACTACAGCCGCGAAGGTTTCTAGCGTGATCCTCACAAACTCGACCGCGGACCGCACAGGCTTGAACCTCTGAACTTGGCATCTCTCTGAACCATGTCTCTGCGGACCATACAGAATGGGAGTGCGGCCGCAGAGGTCCACCGCGGACCGCACAAAGTGTAATGCGGCCGCATTGCTTCGAAGCCTGAAATGCTGAGTCTCTGAACCTCTCTAGTGCGGACCGCATAAAGTGTAGTGCGTCCGCACTAGGCCTGTTTTCCTGAGTGTGTCTTGTCTTTGGTACTTGTGCAAATTTCACTCCTTTTGAGCTGATATTTGACATCTTGTCGCTTTTTTGATCAAACCTGCAATCAAGCACAACTTATGAGCCTTGTGGGACTATTTTGTATGAATTTATAATCAAAGCGTAAGCAAGAAGGAGCATAAAATGCATCAAAAACACTAGTTATCAATGGCCCAGGATATCATGGTCTAAGGACATCATCCTCATCATCCGAAGACAATATTCATGGTCCAATGGGAATTTGTATCATGTTTAAATTTACGCACAATATATGCTTGTATTGCTTATTTACAGGTAAGCCGGCAAGCAACGGCTACCCCCCGTTGCTTGTTTGAGCTGATCTTTGACATCTTGTCACTTTGTTGATCAAACCTGCAATCAAGCACAACTTATGAACCTTTTGGGACTATTTTGTACGAATTTATAATCAAAGCGCAAGCAAGAAGGAGCATAAAATGCATCAAAATCCCTAGTTATCCATGGCCCAGGACATCATGGTCTAAGGACATCATCCTCATCGTCCGAAGACAACATTCATGGTCTAACGGGAATTTGCATCATGTTTAAATTTACGCACAATATATGCTTGTATTGCTTATTTACAGGTAAGCCGGCAAGCAACGGCTACCCCCCGCAAGAGCGATCCCGCTCCAGTTTCTTCAACCATATCAAACCTAACCATTCCCGTAAACCATTCATTCATCCAGCCCTAGATATTGTGTCCGTTCTTGAAAGGTCTTTATTGGTATACTCCACAGGTGGATCCTGAACTACATATGGCCTGATTCCTGTAAAACCAGGGATATGTAGGTAACTCTGCGGCCTAACCTTCTCAAATCATTTCGCTCGGTCAAAATTGGCCATCATTTCTTTACTCGAAAACTCTTTCATTCTTCCGAAGTAAAGTGGGGCAGCTGTTGATTCCCAATTTTTCCCTATATATTTTCAATATGCAAAATAACTTCAAAATAGCATATATATATATATATATATATATATATATATATATATATATGCATATATAACCATGGCCAAATATTTTATTATTTTTCTATAATTTTTAAAGGTTTAAATTGATTTATTTTCTCCCTTTTATCCATAAAATCCCAATAATTATTTCCAAAATTATTATCTTGATAATTCATCTATTGAATTTGTATATTTATGCCAAAATATGGCTAAGGTAATTTTTACACATTTTTACAATTTTATTTAGTATTTTTAAAGCTAAATTGCACACAATTGCAATATTAGCCCTTTTAAGGTTTAATTATGTTTTGTACGCATAAAATTGGGCCCTATATTTTTAAATTATTATTTTTATGTTATAAATCATTTTAGTACTTTCAATTTATTTTCAAAAAACTATTACTATTCTTTTATAAATTAAAAACAGAAAATGACTATTTAAATAGCAGCCCATTTGTATTTCAATTATAGCCTAAATTAGACCCCAAATCCACAGCACAATTTTGATTTAAACCCGACCCTAACCCTTTTAAAACCAACCCAAACCCGGATCCCCACCTACCCCATTTAATCTAGGCCGTTGATCATTCAGATCTACGGTCACCATTCCACCTTACCATTTTTAACCACAAATGACCCCCTAACCTAAATCAGTTCTCACCAGTCTGCCGCCCTTGAATCCCCTATCCTCTCAAACTCTCTCTAAAAACCCAAGGCTAACCCTAGCCGCTGCCACCAAAATCCACCTTAAACCCCTTCAATCCTCACTCAATCCACGGACTCCCATGGTTGTTTGAGACTTGTACTCGTCTCTTCTGTCTCCTTGTAGCCTCCTTTCGTCATCCCATGAAATGATATCAAAGAGATCTAATCCAGATCCTACTTGACTTCCGTTTATGGTCTTTTTCCGGCTATCCATGGCCAATCGAGTCAGATCCATGGCTTTTCCGGATAGATCGGTAACTTTTTGAAGTTTTTCTCACTTTTCTGGGTTCTCTGAAACCCTAACCTTTAAGATCTTTTGATTTTCTTTCAGATCCATCTTAGATCTGTGTATGTTATGAGCCTCTGAAGTGTTTTCCTCAAAGCTTTTCTGATTTTTTCAAAGTGACTCTCCGTCTTCAAAAATTAGGGGTTTTCTTAAACTTTTCGAAAAGACTTCTTCTCTGATTTTTTAGTATTAGCTTATGATTTTACTGTGTTTAAACGGTTTGCTTATGTTTTTTTTCTTCTACCTGCTTTAGCGTGTTGAAAACCCTAAGTTTTTTGGTTCTATTCGGGGTTCTGAAATTCTTTGTTTATTTTATACGCATGTTTGGTTCGATTAAGTTCTTTGTGTTTGAATCCTTTTCCTTGTTTGACTTATTTGATTCTAAGTTCTTACCATTTTTCTTAACTCGAATATTGTTAAAACCCTAATTTCTTAAAAGGTTTTCCTCACTTATTGTTGTGAGTTCTTTACTTGTTTCTGACTTTCTTTACCTATTATACTGGTTTCTTCACTTTGGTTCTACGTGTGAGCCATGACTGCTTGACCTTGTTGATTGACATGTTTTAAATAGTCCTTAGCTTATTTATGTCACTCTTGTATGTTTATGTTCATCTAGTTTTCTCCTTTTTGTCAATATGTTTGATCATGCATGTCTAATACGCTTGTTCATTCCTTTCTATTTATATGTTGAAGTGCAAAATCATGACCATTTCTTGATTGATCCTGATTTCCTTAAGTTACGATTGATTGCAAAAAAGGTTTCTTATAAACCCCTGGTTTCACTCATTTTTGTTTAAATCGATTGATTCCTTTCCTTTGTTGTGATGTTTTACCCCTGCTGAATCCTTTCGCCAATTAAGTATATATTGCACTTAGACTCAATTATTTACTCTATCCCCTATATGGTCAGAAATCAATCTTTCTCAAATTGATTTTCTTTCCTTAATTATTCCTGTCAGTATCCATTTTAATAGTAATTCCTTGATTAAAGGAAAGTACTTGTATTAATTGATTCTGATTGTGATTATTTCTATGTTTGTGTTAAAACTTTACTTTTTACCTTATTTTTACTCGTTTTCAAAACTATAGATACTCTACCCTCTCTTCTTTAAACACACGAACAATTGAGTTCAAAAACACACACTTACACACTCAAAGCTCTCTCTTTCTTTTCTACTACTTGTGCTATTGCTTTGTCTAGCCGGCTGAAAGCCAAGTCCAGACTATGGAATTCTACTTGTTTTATCTTTCTGCACCTTGCTTTCTCTACTGGTATGTGCTAGTAATTTTAAAGCTTCAACAACAACATGTTTCTTTAATTGTTTCAGTTTCTCTCATTCTTCTCTACTTCTGCATGTGGTCCTGCATTCAAGTTACATTACCAGCATGCAGTCAATGTCTCCCCTTCCCTTTAGATTAATGCACTCCTCTATGTGTGTATTAAGGCATACTCTGTCAGTCACTTATTGTGTACTTGCCATCCCAAGTCCATATCCCTTCAATGTGCTTATATTCTTTCTGACTAGCCTGTGATTATGCCAGTATCAGCTATTGCTGTGCATATCCAACTAGTCCTAAGACCCTTGATGAGGTTATGTGTTTACAGTCAAATGTTTGTGTGTCCCAAACCATTTGACCTCCCTTGTATGACTACTGATTCTGTATGTGATCCCATCTTTGGAGTTTGAGTTTTGTTTACTACTACAACTGCTTTCAATCACCTCTGTTACTAATTACTTTCAAAATGGACTTGCCAGTCCAAAAAAACTCTTTTTCAAACTATGACAAGCACTCTCACATATTATTAGAATATAGGTTTTGCCCCTTTTGTGTGAGCCTTGCCTTGGGACCCTTGAGCTCTCTCTAAACTTGAACACATAAGAGCTGGCCCTTCCACACTGCACTCACTCTCTTGGTTATGCAATCCGTGTGTGAGCACTGCCCGGGATCCTTTGAGGTCCTTAGGGAACTCTGACACACCTAGATATGAGCAAGGCTTTGGAACAATATTGGCATTGAAGTGATTTATTACATAACTCAGAGAGGAAGTCAGGATCAGGCTTCCTATGGTTGTAACTTCTTATTTTTGCACTTCTTTTGTAATTCAATCATTTGGTCTGTAATAATTTGTAAACAAGTATGGGGTTGGCTAGTGAAAAGGGAATGGGTAAATATGCATGTTTTAGCTATCAAAAGGGTAGAAAGCATGTTACTAGGTCTACGTTCCTACTTGCGCAATAGAAACCATGCCTAGGACTCATTTCATGCATTAGAGATCATGCTCCTTAGGATTTACAGTTACTATTTTCAGCATGTCCATTTCACTATCATATCACTTTAAAAAACCTGCGTTAAATGTGTTAATAACCGGTATTTTCTGCAATCATGTTCCTACTGCCATGCACACTTAGAGATCTTGTTTTAGGCTAAACAACACCAACAAGCATATCCTAGCTGCATATTCTGGAAGTCATGTTCAAACACTGTAATATTTGTGCATATTGAAATCCTGCCTAGGATTCTGCATTATTCTGCATCTCTATGCATTAGATACCATGTCTTTAGGATTTCATTCACTTAAACACGCTTAGGCTATCTATGAATACATAAAAGGAATAAAACAATTCTACTCAGTTTTTTTACAAACAACTACCCATAGTTACGTATGTTGAACACCTAGAACAGCATGTTGTAGGTAATATAATAATCTCCAAATGTCTTAATGATTCTGAAACTACTGAATACTTCTTACGCTCAGGCAAGCCTTAGGTAATCACTTAAATAAAATTAGAGTTGCTTTTGTTTAATTATCAACTGCTACAACCCGCAGGCAAGCCTGATTCAGACTTCTTTTCTGAGTTATATAATGAATCTGGTTCTGACTAAAACACCCTGCTTTAGGATTTTAAAATTCAGACCTTAACTGTGTACGAGTCGTGCTGTTTATGTGCAATGTTTGCAGAGGTATAACTGTGCCTTCTATTTGCGTATATGTTTTCCCTAATTGCAGTTTTATATGTTTTGTATGCCACCTTAGCATTTTACCTTTAAACCTAAGGGTCAGCCTAGAACCTCCTTCTTATAGGAATAGGAGTCCTAAATTATTCCGGGACTGATAGGAATGGGACGGGTAACATCATGTAATAGAGGTCGAGACCAATCCTCGCTTTAATTACCTTAACGGGGCGGGAAAGGGTAGATATGGATATGATGGCCGGTACGCTAATACCACCTGGATCCTCTCTTCTGAGGAGTGTCATACGGGGTATTGTATTGATGTGATCCATATTACAAACAAACCTAGGACACCCCCTTTATTTTTATAAGCACGCTTAGGTTATAACTCTTTTCAAAATCTTGCTTTTATTAATTGTTTTTCAAACACTTGTGTATTCAAACATAAATCCTCTATTACTTGAGCCTTTATTTGTTTATTTGCTAATTGCACAAATTCACAAAAACTATCTAGCCGGGAACCACACTAGTGGATCCTGAGGGGTGCCTAACACCTTCCCCTTAGGATAATTTCAAATGCTTACCCTATCTCTAGTTATCAAAGATAGTTGTAGTTGAACCATATGGGTGCCCTAACGCACCTTAAAATCGTTAGATGGTGACTCTTCAAATACCCAATTCCCAAAAGGAAATGAGTCATCACACCCCATGAATGTCGAATCCCGAACTCCTCTCTGATGGAAAGGGGAAAAAGGGGGCGCGACAAACCGCAGATGCGGTGCTTTGGCCACAGATGCGGTGTAGGGACCGCAGGTGCGAGAAGCCTGGGTCAGAAAGTATATATTTCATCCTTCGCGATTTTCAGTCTTTTTTCACCATTTTAAATCGATTTTGGGGCTTTCGGGGAGGAGGGAATCCAAGGAAACTTCATTGAGGTAAGATTTTTGAACATAAAACTCCTTCCTATGGTGTTATTTCATTGATTAGGCTTGAAATTTATGGAAATTTGTGGGTAAATATTGAAGAAACTAGGGCTTGAGATTGGAGACCTTTGATTAAAGGTTTGAGGGGTCATTTGTAGTTGGATTTTGGTACTTTTATATGAATGAACTCGTGGAGTGATAAGAATTCCATGGATGTAAATTTTGTCGGATTTCAAGACGTGGGCCCGGTGGTCGGGTTTGGTAAATTTTGGGATTTGTGTTGTAATTTGATTATTTTCGAGTGGGCATTGTTCCCTTAGTGTGAGCACGTGATTTTTGCTTCACGAGACAATCGCTCCAAAAGAAATAAAAATAACAACAATTGATCCCGTTGTACAATTTTGGGATTTTTACATGGCACTTCGTTAATTGTTTATGACTTTGGCCCATTTTTACTTTATTAAAACAAAATACAAAAAATGTACGTGTCATGCATAATCTGAACCGTAACATGGTTGTTAAATAGAAAAGCATAAACAAGCATCTTTGTCCGTGATTTTGTTTTGTTTGATTTTTACCTGTTTTGAATTATTTTAATGTGTGTGTGCAAATAATTGTATTAAGTGTTTATTTTAATTTGATTTTACTTAGTTTTGTATTTTTATAATAAAAAAAAGAGAAAAAAAAGAAGCCTTTCCTTTTTCCGGATTTGGGCCAATTTGTTAAAATTGGCCCAAACAAACAATGCCCAAACCAGGCCTGCCCGGTCCAGTCCGAGTTGATACCCAGGGTGTCCAAACGACGCCGTTTTAATCCAGCCTGATCTGGGCCGTTGATCTCAGATTGATCAATGGCCAAGATCACATTTCCCATACCCACGAACAAAACCCGACCCGTTCCACCCGGACCAACCCAAACCCCCTTTAGTTGAAACGACACCGTTTCTCCTAAGCCCTTAGATCCAAGCCATTGATTTCAGTTGATCCAACGGCTGAGATCAACCCACCCATTCCATATATAAGCCCTTTAACCTTACCCTGCCCCCCATCTGATACCCCAGCTCCCGTCTTCACCATCTTCCCCATCAAACCCTAGAGCCGCCCCTGTATCCTTCACCATGAAAACCGGCGGCACGGACGCCGGTGACCTCGCCCTTAACACCATAGAACCCCCATGCCGTCCTGAACCCAAATCTACCAACCACACACCTCGAATCCTATCCCACCTTCTCGAATCTTCATTTGAAGATTCGAGTCGGAACCTAATCTACACCGATCTGCTTTAAATTCATACCAGACACTCCCCAGACCCCCTCGTGACCAAACCATACTTGGTTTGGTCCGAATCTGATCAGGGAAGCATGAATCCCAGATCTGAGTTTTGGAACTTTGTGATTCTTCGTCACTGGTCCATATCCGTTTAACCGAAGAGATTAAGGTCTAATGGACTTTAATCAAAGTGTTTCTCATCTGAGAAACACTTCGATTAAAGTCCGTTCAGCCTTAAGAAAAGCCTGACCAAGTCTGAGTTAAGGTTTTGATGTTTCGGGATTTGAGGTGAGTTCCTGTTCTCTTCTCTTTGTTCTTTAGTCCATGTTTGTTCGAAAGGCTATTATTGTTGTTGTGTAATGTTTGTGTCCTTGACTTTTATCAACTGTGCCTTGACCACTTTGCCTGAACCTCTGTTGTTTGATTGAGTCTTTCCATTTGTTCTGATAATGTGTATGTGAGTGTTGTGCAAGTAGCTGATTTTCAAAATTTGGACTGACTAATTGACTCTTCGAGTGCAATTCTGCTTAGTCAATATAATGCGAACCTTGTGTGATACTGTTAAATGTCTGATTTTTGGCTACGATTGTATGTGTTATAACTAATATAGTCGAGTCGACATGTGTCGTCAATTAATTTCAACTGCCTGAACAATAACAAATCGATTTGCTTCTGGACACATTTGTTGAATCAATTAGGAACTGAGTTGGTTTACTTATAGTTGTTAATTTGAATCGGAAATGTAAAAGGAATGTTTTGTTTAAGTTCTGAATTGGAGGGCATGTGCACTCGTGCACCTCATGTGCATTGTGCACAACCTGTGGCCTGCATAAAGGTTTTTGTTAAGTTTTAAATAATTTGACAGCATATGCTGTCAGATACATTCTGCTGCCCATACGCTACTTTAACCTCAAAAATAATAAACATTACTTAAAGTGAGTCTGTCAGGGAATATCATGGGTTTTGTTCATACTTAATTAGCCAATTGGAATCTGAAAATGGAAGGCACATGGGAGGGGTATTGTGATATTCTAAACAGGCTGTTAAAAGGGGTAAGGAAAGGCTTATAAAAGAGGAGGGAGAAATACAGATAGGGATATACGGACAGACCCTGAAGAGGAGAGGAAAAAACACAAACACACAATAGAGGGAGGTACACTGTGAGGAATATTTTGAAAGAAAGAAAGGGTGATACACATTGAGGGATATATACACACACACGACACACAAAGGAGACAGAACTCAGATTGAATATTTGAGAACTGAAAATTCTGAAAAGACCAGAAAAACTGGAAAATATTTCTTTCTGATAACTCAAGCATAATTTCAAAACTGAAGATTGACATTGGATTTTGAAAAGAAAGGAGACAGGGAGAGGGATATCACAAAAAATCAGAAACTGTTTTCTTCCTGCTGTTTGTTCGATTCCCAGTTTTTTTTACCCTGTTTCAAATAAGTGCTGATTTCCTTTCAAGTATCAGCTAGGATTCTGTTGTTTGGTTCTCATTGGTTTGCTTTCTTTTGGAATTGGACCATTTGAATTCCGAGCCCACTCCTCTGCTTTTGCTGTCATTTTTGTTGCCTCTTCCCATTGGCTATAACTGCATCTTGCATTGGGATCTTTGTTACCTGCTGTTATTGTTGCTGCACTTGTTGTCATTGTTGCTCTGCTGACTCCCCTTTTCTTCAGTTGTCAAAAGACTTCCAGGTACACACTTCTGAAACTATTTGTTGTTGAAAGTTTGAAGCCTTGAAGCAGAAATAAAAGAAAGGAATGTTGATTCTTTCACAATACCCGTGTTCAAAACATGGCCATAGGTCGAATGGTAGTCGGCCTGCATTTGTTTAAGCTCAACTGCCACTGCTCTGTATAAATCAACGTACACTCTGTTTGAGATGAACTGTTAGATAACATTGTTTAATAGTGATGACAGTATAGCATAGACAATAGGTTTGATTTAATATATATTCAGTTCAATATAACATTCTGTTTGATTCAGTTATGATAAGTATAACATAGAACCATGGCAAGCACCTGTATGTATTTCGCCTAGCCCACTGAATTGACAAATCTGTGATACTTGGTCTGGGATAAAGGTATCCCAAACAAACTCTCATGCGGTCACATTAAGAGTCTGGCTATGAATGCCAGCTCTTCTGTCAGATTATTTGTTCCGATATAGGTTCGATATCGGGTCTCGGTATAGATTCCTTGTTTCGAAATAATGCGATAACTTTTGAGGAACACTAATAGGCGTTGTTGAGTTCAATTAGTAGTAGTTTTCCTAATAAACAGCTAATTTCATTTATCAAGTCCAAATAGGTTAGCGCTTAAAAATAAAACTTGGAGGTCGTTAAATATAACTCAGTATATGTTGTTAGTTTGCTTGCAATCTCACTTAACAAATTAATAAGCACATTCGCTCGATGAAGACAAAGCATGAGATAACTCTCACCTCATAAACAATCAATTAGGTAATCAAACGAATTTAGGTTCGGCAAACATAGTAAAGATTCAGTCTGTATTTGTTCAAGCAAGTAAGTTCGGTATCATCTTTCTTTTATTTTATTTTTTAGAGACAAACATAATAGAAATGTAGTCACTGTAGTATAGCCCTCTGAAATAATGAGACGAGCCTCGACAAACAAAATACACAAGATGCGGGGCCCTCTAAATGTATGTATTAAAACACTTAGAATTCTGGACAGGCCGTTTAGAGAATTTTACGGTCTTCCCAAAATAACAATACGCTAATTGCTTTAGCCACGCCTTTAATAAATTACATTCTTTAACTTGGGTGCGCATTGATGTGACCCGAATCCGAATCTCAACGGAGTCGAAATGTGTTGACAACTACGGGTGCATTGATTGTGACGTGGTTCGAGATGCATTTTCACGACGTTGCAATTCTATAAAATAAATGATAATAATAAAAGCGGTTTAAACTTAATAAAAGCACATAAGTCACAACCTGTATTTAAATCAGATACTTAGCCATTATAACAATTTAAGCGACCGTGCTAGAACCACGGGATTCGAGGATGCCTAACACCTTCCCTCGGGTCAACAGAATTCCTTACTTAGAATTTCTGGTTCGCAGACTTCATTTGGAAAAGTCGAAAATTTCCTCGATTTGGGATTCAAGATAAACCGGTGACTTGGGACACCAAAAGCCAAACCTTTCCCAAGTGGCGACTCTGAATTAAATAAATAATCCCATTTCGAATATTGTCACTTAAATTGGAAAAACTCCACCCGCGCATTTTTACCCTTCGGGGCGGGCGCGCAAAAAGGAGGTGTGACAGCTCTGGCGACTCTGCTGGGGATTAAAACCCAGAACCACTGGTTCAGGGTTCAAGAATTCGAGCTTAGAATAATTGTTATATTTGGCTTTATTATCTGATATTTATTACATGTTTTGATATAACGTGCTGAATGTTGTCTTTTACCGCTTTGATATTATCTGAACTGTATATAAACTGTGCCGAAACCCTTCTCTTCTTACCTCCGGGGAGAAGCTCGCTGGTCGAGACTCCCTATTCTGTTAGTGTCTATACCTGAAATAAGAAAGAGGTCGGACAAGTTACAAAGCCGGACGATCTCGCGGGTCCCCGGTACGTAGCCCCCTCCTCGACTCGAGTTGTCCGCTCGGGTACACAGTTTAGAACAAATGCCCAGGTTACGAACCTAGAATAACTTGACTTCATGCCGGATCCCTAGTAGGAACGCTTATCTGCATCATGTTGCATTTGACTTAGGGGACTCAACACAGGGGTTGGGTCCGTCTAGGACATGCAACCTAAATGAAAAGACCACCCTGCTGCATCCTATTTGTTTTGCGCATTTATTTGCTTCGGTTCCGCATGCTGACCGGTTTCTAAAAAAAAGAGGGAAAATAGCAGCGTAGGGAGATAATTACTTATTTTGGAAAAATAAAACCAATGTCCAAGTAGTGTCAAAACCTCGCCGGAATTTCTCTAAAAAAAAAGAATAAAAACAAAATTTGTCTTCTTAGTTTGAATTAAAAAAAAATACGAATTTTCTTTTTTTTATCATTTCCAAAATCAAAAAGAAAAAAAAGGTATTTATTTAAAAGTAAAAAAAACGGAAATTTATAATTCAAAAAAAATGTTGTTTCTTTTGTAATACCCCTTTTATAAATTCAGACTAATAGTCCAAATATTTCCCAAAAAATAATTAGTAATAAATATTTTCTTTAATCTTTATCTCTTTTCAAAAAAAATAATAAAAATACGTATTCTTGATTTTTAGGTTTATTTGGTTTTCTCTATTCACGATAGCCCGAACTACGCCGGTTTGATTCTCACCGGATGTGAGATACGTAGGCAACCCTCGTCGGGTTCAACCCCCCCCCCCATTTTTACTAAAATAGCCAAAATCAATAAATAAATAAAAAATGCGTTTCAAACTTAAAAAAAAAAAAAAGAGTCGTAAATAAATCGGGTGACACTGTCTTGTCATAAATAGCCGAATGTTCCCGAAAGGGACGCCGGAAGGCTGACTTTGCATAAATAGCCACCTTTGGGTCTTGTTTACCATTTTTATCCAGTAGACCCACACAGCCTTAAAATCTTCGTCCCCGAAGTGTTTAAAGGCCGTGTTCAAAACTTGATCTCCTCTGTAAAAAAAAAAAATTTGAGTCGGTTCGTTTTGTTAAAATCACCTTAATAAATGTGCAGGATGAGCACGATGCAAAATGAACATTTTTCAATAATGACCAAAATCCCTGTCAAGTTACGGCTATGGTGGAATGATCTATGTGTTGAAGGACAAAATGAGGTTAAGAAATATCTGAAAGGTCTTGTGGGTTTATTAGAAATCCAGCCTCGGGGAGATATCATAAGAGCTTTGGTTACCTATTGGGACTCGGCGCACAATGTTTTCCATTTCTCTGATTTTGAACTCACCCCGACTTTGGAAGAAATGGCCGGATACATCGGGAATACTGAACTTCCCTTGAGGGAAAAATACTTGGTCGCCCCAAGAGTCGTCACGGTACATCGGTTCCTAGATTCATTGAAGATACCTAGAACAGTCCACAACCCGGATCTGGCAGCCGGATTTTGTACTCCATGCTTCATATATGATAGGTACGGTCATGAGGGGGGATTCAATAATCCAATCAACAAACTGTGCAGCAAAGGAGTTCGTCAGAAGTGGGACAAGCACAGACGGGTAGCGTTCATGATGATGTTCCTGGGCCTTCTGGTATTTCCAAGGAAAGACGGAAACATTGATCTGAAGATATCCGGGGTCGTCAGCACTTTACTCACGCAAAGTGACAGTACTCTCGCACCTATGGTGGTATCTGACATCTTTCGAGCTCTTACAGTTTGTAAAGCTGGGGGAAATTTCTTCGAAGGTTGTAACTTGCTCCTACAGATATGGATGACCGAGCACCTCTGCCATCATTCCGAGATTTTGAGCCATGGTTCCCCGGAAAAGACCCGCATAGAAGAATCTTACACGAGAACCAAAGAGATCATTTTGCCCAAAGGAGTCCTGGCATGGACCTCGTTCTTTCAAGCTCTTACTGCCAGCCAAATACAATGGACGTTGGGATGGTTGCCTGTTGATGAGATCTTATATATGTCGGCAGCTAAAACTCATTTCTTGCTGATGGGGCTTAAGAGCATTCAACCTTACGCACCCTGCCGAGTTTTGAGACAGTTCGGAAGATGCCAGACAGTACCTCATGAGGAAGATCTTAGCGCTCAAGCAGTTGAGATAAGTCCTAACGGACAATTCCCAGAAGCAAAGATTCGCCAAATCTGGAGTGAGTGTCAATATTTGAAATCAGATACTCGCGTACGGGATCGAGCCAAAGGAGAGACGGCACCAGGTTACCTTGCATGGTATAGAAGGGAATTCGAGCATGAAAGGCCGGCTAAGAGACCCCACATCCGGAATTTTACCGAATCATCACAAAGACAGTGGGATTGGTTAGCAAAGGAAAGAGGCTATTGTGCCGAAATCAGCAGGTTAAAGCAACAAGTGGAAAGCTTGAAATATGAACACAACGTGCAAATTGCTACCGATCTAGGAAAGCGGAACAGGTTAATTCAAGAAAATGAAATGCTCAGAGCCCAGATCAAACAGATAAGGGTGGATGCAGATAAACAACCAAGGCGTCGATCAGACGAGCAGCTGATAAAAAGGCTAAAAGGTGAAATCAGGGAATGGCAAGATGGTTTGGAGGAATCTGAAAACATCATAGCAGAGCTCAGGGCACAGTGGGATGCAAGAGCAGATGAGCATCGTCGGTACCTGAATCAATTGGAAGGCAACCACGAGAAAACTGTGGCTAAAGTAAAGAGAGAGATGGCTGCACTTGAGATCAAAGCAGCTAGTCAGGCCGAGGACTTCCAAATGGAGAGCAGATACTGGTACGACTCAATAGCCCAGATGAAGTTGGAAGTACGGCGACTGAAGCATCAGCATATACAAGATGCTCAAGTATTTAAGACATGCAGCGATCAGATAAAACGCCTACTCGTGGAGAAGAAGCAAACCAGAGATAGGATCAAGGCCATTGCCCATGCCATCACCAGACGATGTCTACGATGTGAGAACATATCCAGCGTTACCGTCCTCTCAGCAGTAATGGGTTATGTCAAGCAGACTATGCACGAGCTGGAGCAACTTGAGAGGGATCTCACGCCTAGGACCGCGCCAAGGCCGAAGATGCCCCGCGGACACCAATTTTCAAAACCATAATGCATTCATAGGTCAAATCTGTATCTTAGCATCTTCCGCTTGTTTTTCCCATCCGGGTGATTTTTAGTCTATTTTTGAATCTAGGTTTATTTTCAAAGTTCGTTTTGCTTTTGCAAATGTAGTTTGTAATAGAACGTTTTCAACAATAAAGAGGTTGTTTCCTTTACGATCATTTGTGTTTTTCGAACTACGTAATGATCTGATTCACGTAGGCATCGTGATACGTAGGCAATCCTCATCGGATCCGATCGCATTTCTTTTACTGCAAAATAAAAAAAATAATAGAATAAAAAAAAGAGAAAAAAAAGGGAAAACTAATAAGAGGAAAAATGCCGGAATGACACATGCTCTCGTAGCAAACATATAGTAATCCACTTAACTGTATAGGTGCATCATGCCCAACGTGAGATTAACTATCTGTTTATTTGCTACAAATTAACCGCGCGTTTGTCATTGAGTATTTCCAGGGTTTTTTGAAAAGACGGTTGGTTTGGTGAAAGTCTGGCCTCGCACTCATATTTCACGAGGTCAAGGAGAAGCGTTCAACTACCTGTTGTTAAGGCCAGAAGCGGTACTCACACTTACTTCACCAGGTCAAAAGGAAGTGTGGAAATGTCTTCAGAAATTCCATTGCAAACGATCCCTGTTTCTGAGGAGAGCTCGATCTCAGCCGTCCTCACACCTGAATCCGCAACTGCAGAGGAAAATAGAATCCTACGGCTCCGCATGTTGGAAATGCTGGACGATTGGAATAATGGGAAAGAGCCGCCAAGTGTCGTCCCTGGATTCCCTGAATTATTCTCCAGGTCAAGTGGGACGTCTAATATCCCCATAAATTATCCTGCTACCCCATTCGGGTACTCAGCCACCTCAGCTTTCTCTGCTGGATCGCCTTCTGAGCCTCATCCCCGAATGTCAGCCACCGATGCAAGCATGAACATCTTTACTGCATCGCCTTGCCCGATTACAGCACAGCCTACCACATACAAGCCAAGCTTTGACTCATCCTCCTTTACATTCCAAGCACCATCGTTCTCAATGGAACCAACTAGGTTCGCTACCAGCACTAATCCTCTACCGCCTCAGTGCGAGCTTGCACCCGGGCAGGATCAGAACCCCAGAATTGCAGAACAAAATGAGATTGCCAAGAGAATGAGAAGCCTTGAACAAAGTTTGAAGAATATGCAAGGATTGAGCGGACAAAAGAGCGTCTCTTACGCCGACCTGTGCATGTTCCCTCACGTGCACCTGCCAACGGGTTTCAAGACCCCAAAGTTCGAGAAATACGATGGGCACGGTGACCCCATTGCACATCTTAAGAAATACTGCAACCAATTACGGGGAGCCGGCGGAAAAGAAGAACTGCTGATGGCGTATTTTGGGGAAAGTCTAGTAGGGATAGCTTCGGAATGGTATATGGATCAGGAAATGTCCCGATGGCATATATGGGATGATCTCGCCAGAGATTTTGTAAAACAATTCCAGTATAACATCGACATTGCGCCAGACCGAAACTCTCTGTCGAATTTGAAGAAGAAACCTTCGGAAAGCTTCAGAGAATATGCTATTAAGTGGCGTGAACAGGCGTCGAGAGTGAAGCCTCCCATGGATGAAGTGGAAATGGTCACTACCTTTCTCCAGGCTCAAGAGTCTGACTATTTCCAAAACATGATGTCAGCCATGGGTAAGCCATTCGCGGAAGCGATCAAGATTGGAGAGATGGTGGAAAATGGTTTGAAAACAGGTAGGATTCTGAGTCAAGCAGCCATAAGGGCGACCTCCCAGGCCGTCCAAAGCGGGTCTGGAGGAACGACAAGGGGGAAGAAGAAGGAAGAAACGACTATGGCAGCCTCGGAAGCAAGGGAGTATCGTCATCCCAGGCCCCATTTTCCGGAAAGAGCCCCACAACACTACTACCCCCACTCAAATTTGGCATATGCTCATCAACCTTATATGGTCATGAATGCCCAGCCTTATGCCCATCCACCACAACAAGCCAACTGTGGCCCAGCTCCACCTCCCAGAAATCAGCCTCCTTACCGCAACCACTATAACCCACAACCCCCGCAGAATAACTTCCGCCCTCAGGAGCCACCCAGAAGGCGAACTTTCACGCCCATCGGTGAGCCATACTCAACTTTGTTCCCAAAGCTGGTCCAGTTGGGTTTCTTGCAACCAATCCCTCAAACAAGGCAAAACCCGACGTCACCTTCTTACAAAGCTGGAGTCAGATGCGCCTATCATTCAGGGGCCGAGGGACATGATACAAATGACTGCTGGTCGTTGAAAAGAGTGGTCGAAAATTTGATAGAGCAAGGGAAAATAGTGCTAAGGGACGAGGAGATCCCGAATGTAACTAACAATCCATTACCTGCTCACAATAATGGGCCGCTGATCGGAATGATTTGTGAAGACAAAGAGTTCGACCCTGCTCTGAAAGCCATAATTGCCATTGTCGACACGGGAAAGAGGCCCGAAACGGACCAAAAACCAGAAAAGGGGGAAGAGGCCAAAGCTATAAAGAAAGTGCCTGAAAAGAAGTTGGAGAAGAAAGTGGTACCGATAAAGGATGGAGTTCTTTACATACCACGAGGTCAAGCTGAGAAGACGCAGAACTTCGGAATCAAAAAGACAAAACCTATGTACGTGCCAAAAGGGGCCTATGTGGTCCGGGGGACGATTCAACCACCTCGGCCGAATGAGCCAGTGGTTATCGGACGCGTGCCACAAAAGCCAATGACCAACCCATCCACAGTGCCGTGGAATTATCAAAAGACTTTGGTGATGTACAAAGGTAAAGAGGTCATAGGAGAACTTCCAGAAAATACTTCCATTGGAAGGTATTCAAATACCCAAGAACTGAACAACGCCACACAAAGGCGCTTCCCGCCAAAGAAGCCCGTGAGTGTTGAAGAAGCGGAAGTGTTATTCCAACAAATGAAAATGCCGGATTACGAGGTGATTGATCAGCTGCGCAAGTACCCTGAGCAAGTATCCATGCTGTCATTATTGATGAGATCGACCGAACATCAAAAGATCCTACTGAAAACCCTGAATGAAGCATATGTACCAGTTGAAACCTCGGTGGAACAACTAGAGCGGATGACAGAAAGATTCTTCGCCGTTAACCAAATCTCTTTCAGCAAGAATGATTTACCCCCGGAAGGAGTGGCACACAACAAGGCTTTGCATCTAACAGTTAAATGCGAAGACTATTATGTCAAGCGGGTAATGTTGGATGGGGGATCAGGTGTTGACATTTGCCCGCTTTCCACGCTACAAAGGATGGAAATTGGGACCGGAAGAATCCGACCCAACAATGTCTGCGTAAGAGCTTTCGACGGCATCAAGAGAGATACCATGGGAGAAATAGACCTGTTGTTGGTCATAGGACCAGTCGAATTTCGAGTAACCTTCCAGGTGATCGACATGGACACATCCTACAATTTTCTCCTTGGCAGACCTTGGATCCATGCGGCAGGAGCCGTGCCTTCCACTCTTCACCAGATGGTGAAGTTCGAGTACGAAGACCGAGAGATCGTGGTCCATGGGGAAGACGAACATGCCATTTATGGGGACCCATCCATCTCATATCTTGAACCGAGAGAAGGGAGCGAACATACGGTCTATCAAGCTTTCGAGATTGTACTGGCAGAGCAGCACGAAGAGGGAATACCTTGCCCCCAGCCTTTCTTGTCTAACGCCTCGGTCATGGTGGCCAAAGAGATGATCCGACACGGATTTAGGCCAGGGAAGGGCATTGGACGAACCCTTCAGGGAATAACAGAACCCATTACCTTGCCCGTCACCAAGAAACCTTTTGGACTAGGTTTCAAGCTTACTCCAGCAGACGAAGAGTGGGCAAAGAAAAGGAAAAATGAGGGTTGGAAATTACCTCAACCACTGCCGGATTTATATGCAACTTTCATCAGGCCAAGGTACGCTGAAGAAGAAGATGATGAGGTCTTCACAGCTGAGGAAATCGAGGAGATATGTGGGGCGATGAGAGAAATGCTCTACGAGGTCCACATGGTTCAACCAGGTGAAGGCACAAGCACTGCTGAGATGCTGTACATGGGGCCGAACGCCCAACTTCAAAACTGGGAGGCCACGCCATTCCCGACTAGACGGAAGTCCGGGTAGACCTGTCCTGCCACCTTTCCTGTGTCACAAGTTATCTCCAGGACATAACTTGAACGTTTTCTCCTTTTCAATTGTTGCTTTGAATTCCTAAGTTGTAAACATTGTTGTCTTTCAACTTTCCAGAGAAAAATAAAAAAAAATCATCATTGTTTTCCCATTCTTTCTTTTGTTCTGATTTTCATTATTTTTCCTTTTATCTTTCTTTTCAGTCATAATAATGCGGCTTTAAATATGACATGCTTGCGGACTTCACGCCCAGATCACAATGAGTTATTTAACTGCGAATTAATGAACCCAGAACCAGAATATGATGCGGAAGAGGCTTTTAGGGAGATAAACCGAGAGTTGGAATATTTCGAGAATAAACCTAAGCCAAATCTGAATGACACTGAACCGGTAAATTTAGGAACCCCGGAAGAAATCCGGGAGACCAAGATAAGCATTCACACGGACAAGAAAATGCGAGAGGCGATAATTCAACTTCTTTTTGAATTTAAAGACGTGTTTGCTTGGTCATATGATGACATGCCGGGGCTAGGTGTTGATCTAGTGGTTCATAAATTGCCGATTCATCCTGATTGTCCCCCAGTTCAGCAAAAGCAACGAAAGTTCAAAACTGAGGTCAGTGACAAGATTAAAGAGGAGATCACCAAACAACTGAAAACGAGAGTGATTCGGGTAGTCCAATATACAACATGGTTAGCGAATGTGGTTCCAGTACCAAAGAAGGACGGGAAAACTCGAGTATGTGTAGATTACCGAGATTTGAACAGAGCAAGTCCTAAAGATAATTTCCCGCTGCCCAACATCCACATCCTCGTCGATAATTGTGCCAAACACGAGATACAGTCTTTTGTAGATTGTTACGCTGGGTATCATCAGGTACTGATGGATGAAGGGGACGCCGAGAAAACTGCCTTCACCACGCCTTGGGGCACCTACTGCTACCGGGTCATGCCATTTGGTTTGAAGAATGCGGGGGCTACTTACATGAGGGCCATGACTGCCATTTTCCATGACATGATGCATCAGGAAATAGAGGTGTACGTAGACGATGTGATAGTCAAGTCCAGGACGCAGGATAATCACATCCAAGACTTGAGGAAATTCTTCGAGAGGCTAAGGAAGTATGATTTGAAGCTAAACCCAGCCAAATGTGCTTTCGGAGTTCCGTCGGGCAAACTTTTGGGCTTCATCGTAAGCAGGAGAGGAATCGAGCTAGATCCAACTAAGATAAAATCCATCAGAGATCTACCTCCCCCGAGAACAAAGAAAGACGTGATGAGTCTTTTGGGCAGGTTGAACTACATCAGTCGGTTTATTGCCCAGATGACAAGCACGTGTGAGCCCATATTCAAGCTGTTAAGGAAAGATGCGGCGATTAAATGGACAACTGAGTGTCAAGAAGCCTTTGATAAAGTCAAGGAATACCTTTCGAACCCCCCGGTCTTGGTCCCTCCAGAAGCGGGAAGGCCACTTTTCTTGTATCTAACAGTCTTGGAGAACTCTTTCGGCTGCGTCCTCGGGCAACACGACGTAACCGGAAAGAAGGAGCAAGCAATCTACTACTTGAGCACGAAATTCACCGGCTACGAGGCCAAATACACTCTGCTGGAAAGGACATGTTGCGCTCTCACATGGGTTGCTCAAAAGTTGAGACATTATCTCCAAGCCCACACCACGCTCCTCATAAGCAGGTTGGATCCTTTGAAGTATATATTTCAGAAACCAATGCCTACTGGGAGACTGGCTAAATGGCAAATCTTGCTTACGGAATTCGACATAGTCTATGTCACTCGCACGGCAATGAAAGCCCAGGCGTTAGCAGATCATTTGGCCGAAAATCCGGTCGATGAGGAATACCAGCCATTGGATACCTACTTTCCAGATGAAGAAGTAAACACCGTAGAAGTGGTCTCGGAGGAAGCTCATGTTTGGAAGATGTTCTTTGATGGAGCCGTGAACGCCAAGGGTGTAGGGATTGGGGCAATTTTGATCTCGCCTTCTGGTCAGCATTATCCCGCCACAGCTAGACTTCGTTTCTTTTGCACAAATAATACAGCTGAGTATGAAGCCTGCATCATGGGCATGCATATGGCAATCGATCAGAATGTCGAAGACCGACTGATTATGGGAGATTCTGACTTGATTATCCGGCAAGCTCAAGGCGAATGGGAAACTCGGGATGTCAAACTTATCCCGTACCGACAGCATGTGGAAGACCTCAGCAAGCGCTTTACCTCAATAGAGTTCAGGTATATTCCGAGGTGTCACAATGAACTGGCAGATGCACTTGCTACTTTGGCTTCAATGCTACCCTACCCGGGCAATGCCCACATCGATCCTTTGGAAATCAAAATCAAGGAAAGATACGGTTACTGCAATGTAATCGAGGCGGGATCAAATACGCAGCCTTGGTACTATGACATCAAGAGGTTCCTGAAGACACAAGAATACCCCGAGCACGCTACTGGAGATCAAAAGAGGACCATTAGGCGACACGCAAGTGGTTTCTTTCTAAGCGGTGAATTGTTATATAAAAGGACCCCGGACCTCAATCTCCTAAGATATGTCGATATAGAGGAATCAAGAAAGATCATGCATGAAGTACACGCAGGTGTATGCGGACCTCACATGAACGGGTATGTCTTAGCGAAGAAAATCCTTCGAGCAGGTTATTACTGGATGACCATGGAAAAAGATTGCTTTAGCTTCGTCCGGAAATGTCATCAGTGTCAGGTACACGGTGATTTGATTCATGCACCTCCCACGGAACTGCATCCTATGTCTGCGCCTTGGCCATTTGTCGCCTGGGGCATGGACGTCATTGGACCAATCGAACCGAAGGCTTCGAATGGACACAGGTTTATACTGGTCGCCATCGATTACTTCACAAAATGGGTAGAAGCTGTCACTCTCAAGTCGGTCACTAAAAAAGCTGTAGTGGATTTTGTACACTCAAATCTTATCTGTCGTTTCGGTATTCCTGCGACTATCATTACAGATAATGCAGCAAACTTGAACAGTCACTTGATGGGAGATGTATGCGAGCAGTTCAAGATAACGCATAGGAATTCTACTCCTTATCGGCCGAAAGCCAATGGTGCTGTGGAAGCTGCAAATAAAAACATCAAGAAGATTTTGAGGAAAACGATCCAAAGTTCCCGACAGTGGCATGAGCAGTTACCTTTTGCATTATTGGGGTACCGCACTACGGTACGCACATCGGTGGGAGCAACTCCTTACCTTTTGGTTTATGGGACCGAGGCTGTAATACCGGCAGAGGTAGAAATTCCTTCGCTTCGAACCATTGTCGAAGCGGAAATTGAAGACAGCGAGTGGGTCAAGACCCGGCTAGAGCAATTGACTTTGATTGATGAAAAACGAATGGCCGCGGTTTATCACGGACAGTTGTACCAACGAAGAATGGCCCGGGCTTACAACAAGAAAGTCCGGCCCAGGAATTTCGAAGTAGGTCAATTGGTACTGAGGCGTATTCTGCCGCATCATGAGGAAGCAAAAGGGAAGTTTGCTCCAAACTGGAAAGGCCCATACATCATAAGGAAGATATTGCCAAGAGGAGCATTGTATTTAGGCGATGTCGAAGGGAATGACCCCGACACAGCAGTAAATGCAGATGCAGTCAAGAGATACTACGTCTAAATCATACCCCAGTGGTCCTGACACATTTGAAAATGACGAAGGTCTTGTTCCCCACTACTCCCCAAACACTACCCAATTCTCTCTACAAACCTTTGAGCCGCTTACAAAAAAGCACAACAAAAAAAAATAATAAAATTGATTGAGGCCTGAACTACGTTTGACTTGATTCCGAAAGGATACGTAGGCAGCCTCTCCCTGAGGTTCAGTCACACCAACAATAAAATCCCATTCACCCTGAAATTGAAACCGGGGCACGTCAAGCAGTTTAGAAGTTAGTATCAGCTACCTCTCTTTACCAAGTACAAGCCTTCAAATCAATTACCAAAGATAGTGGGAAACCAATAAGCATCACAAATGGAAACCGGCACACCCTGAGTTGAGAGAAATAAAATGAGAGAGTCTCGGCGGTGAAAACCTTCGGGCACCACGAGGCGACGGGAGTAGAGAAACCAAAATGAGAGAGCTTGTTTAGTAAAAACTCGCAAAGAGTGCTATCAAGCGATGACAGGAAGAGAAATGAGAGAGGTCAGCCAGCGAAAACCCGCAAAGGGCGCTGTCGGCCGAAAAAGAATGACTCTACCCCAAGGAAGTCTCGGCAAAGTTCCACTGGTTTGGAATCACAGATCCATTCTGGTTCAGGGAAACGCAAGTTCATGGAAGATCAGGCGTCCAGTCCAAAGAGCATGTCATGTCATCTAAAGCCAGCGTTATCTTCCTCAGATAAGTCTTTCTCGTCCCGAAAAGGACACTCCCTTCCTGAAATTTGTTTTCTCCTTTCTTTGCTTCTCTTCAAATCCCTTTTGTGTTTTAACCCCAAGTTCAGGATACACCGGAAAGGGTAGGTGGCAGGTTGGTTTGCACGGAATCCCGTCTCATGAAGGAAAGCGCCTCATTTCGTTGGTACGATTGCCCAAGCCTGATGGATCATGACGTTTGATGGTGTTTAAAGAGGAAAGAGAGAAATCTTCCCCAGCAAGTCCGCCTTCGGACAAATCCCCACAGAGTCTCTCCTTTGTACAATCTTCCACAGAGTCTCCCCAAAAAAAAAAATGGAATCTCCCCAGCACATCCCGGCGAGTCCCTTTGTAAAAATTCCCCAACAAGCTTACCCCAACAAATCCTAGAAATCCCGCTTTGAAATAAATCCCCAGCATGCCCCATTGTACAAAAATCCACACAAAGAATCCACTTTGTAAATATTCCCCCACAGAGCTTCCTTTTGTACAAATTCCCACAGAATACCTCCAATAAAATCCCCGTCTAGAACCTCCAAGCAAAACGGGACAAAAAAAAAGAAAAAAGAAAAAAAGAAAAAAAAAGGAGCCTTACGAAGCAAGTCATCACAGAATCCGGAAATACAAGCCTGAGCAGTCTAAAGGTTTCGCCATTCGAATCAAATCAATGGCGGGACTTCGCAACAGAAATAGAGACGCAACAAAGCAATTGGGAACGATCAAGGTCACCGAACCGACCGTCATTTCCGAACTAACAATTGTTCTTTGTCTGAAAAGTTGAAACAGGTATAATCCAAGACAACCGTGCAAGAAGCAGGTGTCGCCCAAAGAGGAAGGTACACGGGTACAAGAAATACTTTGGCAATGATGAATTCACTCGAAAGGTAAGTTTCCACGAAAGTCCCTTTTGTTCTTTCACTAAAATAAGAAAATTCAAAAAACATTAGAGTTTTAAACTCTAAACTGAGCTTTTCCATGCAATCAGCATTAGGGTTTTAAACCCTAAACTGAATTTTCCTTTTAGTCAGCATTAGGGTTTTAAACCCTAAACTGAACTTTTTCCTTTCAGCCAGCATTAGGGTTTTAAACCCTAAACTGAGCTTTTCCATGCAATCAGCATTAGGGTTTTAAACCCTAAACTAAATTTTCCTTTTAGTCAGCATTAGGGTTTTAAACCCTAAACTGAACTTTTTCCATTGCAATCAGCATTAGGGTTTTAAACCCTAAACTGAATTTTCCTTTTAGTCAGCATTAGGGTTTTAAACCCTAAACTGAATTTTCCTTTTAGTCAGCATTAGGGTTTTAAACCCTAAACTGAACTTTTTCCATTCAGCCAGCATTAGGGTTTTAAACCCTAAACTGAGCTTTTCCATGCAATCAGCATTAGGGTTTTAAACCCTAAACTGAATTTTCCTTTTAGTCAGCATTAGGGTTTTAAACCCTAAACTGAACTTTTTCCATTCAGCCAGCATTAGGGTTTTAAACCCTAAACTGAGCTTTTCCATGCAATCAGCATTAGGGTTTTAAACCCTAAACTGAATTTTCCTTTTAGTCAGCATTAGGGTTTTAAACCCTAAACTGAACTTTTTTCCATTCAGCCAGCATTAGGGTTTTAAACCCTAAACTGAGCTTTTCCATGCAATCAGCATTAGGGTTTTAAACCCTAAACTGAATTTTCCTTTTAGTCAGTATTAGGGTTTTAAACCCTAAACTGAACTTTTTCCATTCAGCCAGCATTAGGGTTTTAAACCCTAAACTGAGCTTTTCCATGCAATCAGCATTAGGGTTTTAAACCCTAAACTGAACTTTCCTTTTAGTCAGTATTAGGGTTTTAAACCCTAAACTGAACTTTTTCCATTCAGCCAGCATTAGGGTTTTAAACCCTAAACTGAGCTTTTCCATGCAATCAGCATTAGGGTTTTAAACCCTAAACTGAATTTTCCTTTTAGTCAGCATTAGGGTTTTAAACCCTAAACTGAACTTTTTTCCATTCAGCCAGCATTAGGGTTTTAAACCCTAAACTGAGCTTGTCCATGCAATCAGCATTAGGGTTTTAAACCCTAAACTGAATTTTCCTTTTAGTCAGCATTAGGGTTTTAAACCCTAAACTGAACTTTTTCCATTTAGCCAGCATTAGGGTTTTAAACCCTAAACTGAGCTTTTCCATGTAATCAGCATTAGGGTTTTAAACCCTAAACTGAATTTTCCTTTTAGTCAGCGTTAGGGTTTTAAACCCTAAACTGAACTTTTTTTCATTCAGCCAGCATTAGGGTTTTAAACCCTAAACTGAATTTTCCTTTTAATCAGCATTTAGGGTTTTAAACCCTAAACTGAACTTTTTTCCATTCAGCCAGCATTAGGGTTTTAAACCCTAAACTGAGCTTTTCCACGCAATCAGCATTGGGGTTTTAAACCCTGAACTGAATTTTTCCTTTAGTCAGCATTAGGGTTTTAAACCCTAAACTGAATTGTCCTTTAGTCAGCATTAGGGTTTTAAACCCTAAACTGAATTCTTCCTTTGTTCGGCGTTAGGGTTTTAAACCCTAAACTGAACCTTTCCCCAGCTAGTCGGTATTAGGGCTCCAACCCTGAACTGAGCATGCATATCCTCTTTCATCAATTTTATGAACTTCCTGGCGAATAATTAACGAAATTTTCCTAGTGAAACTGGGGCAGAAAATTTCGTTCGTTTGTTTTCTCCCGCAGGTCTAACCTCGAGCCACATGGATCGAAACGACCCACGAGATGAGTCCCAGTTCGGAATCAAAAAAAAAAAAAGATGTCCCGAGATATCGGAGTAAATGGAAGGCAGATTGACTCCAACATTTGATTAAGGTCCTGAACCCTGCCGATCGCGTCTCACTCGTTATCTCAGAGATTAAACAAGTCGCCGCAACTCGCAAGAATCAAGATTCAGATCGAAGTCTACAAGCAGAATCAGCTAAGACCCAAGATCAAGTCGTAAAAGAATCATAGATAGGAATCTTGTAACTAGCAGTTGACATGCATATAAATAGTTAGTCCAGTTTCCAATTTTCGTTTGGTTGTAATAAGGTGGTCAGTGACGCAGCAGTGACAACAGCAACAGCAGTAGCAGCAAGCATTGCAATCCCATGGTAGTCCCAGCTACCAAAACTTCCCGAACTACATTGACCTGATTCCTGTTTAGCCCAGGATATGTAGGAAATCTTTGAAGCAAGATTCGGTCAGATCTTTCAAAAAAAACATGTTTCACACGGAGTAGTCCATAGGCAAAAATCGCTCATACACGCTCACTTTATCTTTGCACGAAAACTCTTCGTGTTTCCGAACAAAGAGGGGCAGCTGTGAGCACGTGATTTTTGCTTCACGAGACAATCGCTCCAAAAGAAATAAAAATAACAACAATTGATCCCGTTGTACAATTTTGGGATTTTTACATGGCACTTCGTTAATTGTTTATGACTTTGGCTCATTTTTACTTTATTAAAACAAAATACAAAAAATGTACGTGTCATGCATAATCTGAACCGTAACATGGTTGTTAAATAGAAAAGCATAAACAGGCATCTTTGTCCGTGATTTTGTTTTGTTTGATTTTTACCTGTTTTGAATTATTTTAATGTGTGTGTGCAAATAATTGTATTAAGTGTTTATTTTAATTTGATTTTACTTAGTTTTGTATTTTTATAATAAAAAAAAGAGAAAAAAAAGAAGCCTTTCCTTTTTCCGGATTTGGGCCAATTTGTTAAAATTGGCCCAAACAAACAATGCCCAAACCAGGCCTGCCCGGTCCAGTCTGAGTTGATACCCAGGGTGTCCAAACGACGCCGTTTTAATCCAGCCTGATCTGGGCCGTTGATCTCAGATTGATCAACGGCCAAGATCACATTTCCCATACCCACGAACAAAACCCGACCCGTTCCACCCGGACCAACCCAAACCCCCTTTAGTTGAAACGACACCGTTTCCCCTAAGCCCTTAGATCCAAGCCATTGATTTCAGTTGATCCAACGGCTGAGATCAACCCACCCATTCCATATATAAGCCCTTTAACCTTACCCTGCCCCCCATCTGATACCCCAGCTCCCGTCTTCACCATCTTCCCGATCAAACCCTAGAGTCGCCCCTGTATCCTTCACCATGAAAACCGGTGGCGCGGACGCCGGTGACCTCGCCCTTAACACCATAGAACCCCTATGCCGTCCTGAACCCAAATCTACCAACCACACACCTCGAATCCTATCCCACCTTCTCGAATCTTCATTTGAAGATTCGAGTCGGAACCTAATCTACACCGATCTGCTTTAAATTCATACCAGACACTCCCTAGACCCCCCTCGTGACCAAACCATACTTGGTTTGGTCCGAATCTGATCAGGGAAGCATGAATCCCAGATCTGAGTTTTGGAACTTTGTGATTCTTCGTCACTGGTCCATATCCGTTCAACCGAAGAGATTAAGGTCTAATGGACTTTAATCAAAGTGTTTCTCATCTGAGAAACACTTCGATTAAAGTCCGTTCAGCCTTAAGAAAGGCCTGACCAAGTCCGAGTTAAGGTTTTGATGTTTCGGGATTTGAGGTGAGTTCTGTTCTCTTCTCTTTGTTCTTTAGTCCATGTTTGTTCGAAAGGCTGTTATTGTTGTTGTGTAATGTTTGTGTCCTTGACTTTTATCAACTGTGCCTTGACCACTTTGCCTGAACCTCTGTTGTTTGATTGAGTCTTTCCATTTGTTCTGATAATGTGTATGTGAGTGTTGTGCAATTAGCTGATTTTCAAAATTTGGACTGACTAATTGACTCTTCGAGTGCAATTCTGCTTAGTCAATATAATGCGAACCTTGTGTGATACTGTTAAATGTCTGATTTTTGGCTACGATTGTATGTGTTATAACTAATATAGTCGAGTCAACATGTGTCGTCAATTAATTTCAACTGCCTGAACAATAACAAATCGATTTCCTTCTGGACACATTTGTTGAATCAATTAGGAACTGAGTTGGTTTACTTATAGTTGTTAATTTGAATCGGAAATGTAAAAGGAATGTTTTGTTTAAGTTCTGAAATGGAGGGCATGTGCACTCGTGCACCTCATGTGCATTGTGCACACCCTGTGGCCTGCATAAAGGTTTTTGTTAAGTTTTAAATAATTTGACAGCATATGCTGTCAGATACATTCTGCTGCCCATACTCTACTTTAACCTCAAAAATAATAAACATTACTTAAAGTGAGTCTGTCAGGGAATATCATGGGTTTTGTTCATACTTAATTAGCCAATTGGAATCTGAAAATGGAAGGCACATGGGAGGGGTATTGTGATATTCTAAACAGGCTGTTAAAAGGGGTAAGGAAAGGCTTATAAAAGAGGAGGGAGAAATACAGATAGGGATATACGGACAGACCCTGAAGAGGAGAGGAAAAAACACAAACACACAATAGAGGGAGGTACACTGTGAGGAATATTTTGAAAGAAAGAGAGGGTGATACACATTGAGGGATATATACACACACACGACACACAAAGGAGATAGAACTCAGATTGAATATTTGAGAACTGAAAATTCTGAAAAGACCAGAAAAACTGGAAACTATTTCTTTCTGATAACTCAAGCATAATTTCAAAACTGAAGATTGACATTGGATTTTGAAAAGAAAGGAGACAGGGAGAGGGATATCACAAAAAATCAGAAACTGTTTTCTTCCTGCTGTTTGTTCGATTCCCAGTTTTTTTTACCCTGTTTCAAATAAGTGCTGATTTCCTTTCAAGTATCAGCTAGGATTCTGTTGTTTGGTTCTCATTGGTTTGCTTTCTTTTGGAATTGGACCATTTGAATTCCGAGCCCACTCCTCTGCTTTTGCTGTCATTTTTGTTGCCTCTTCCCATTGGCTATAACTGCATCTTGCATTGGGATCTTTGTTACCTGCTGTTACTGCTGCTGCACTTGTTGTCATTGTTGCTCTGCTGACTCCCCTTTTCTTCAGTTGTCAAAAGACTTCCAGGTACACACTTTTGAAACTATTTGTTGTTGAAAGTTTGAAGCCTTGAAGCAGAAATAAAAGAAAGGAATGTTGATTCTTTCACAATACCCGTGTTCAAAACATGGCCATAGGTCGAATGGTAGTCGGCCTGCATTTGTTTAAGCTCAACTGCCACTGCTCTGTATAAATCAACGTACACTCTGTTTGAGATGAACTGTTAGATAACATTGTTTAATAGTGATGACAATATAGCATAGACAATAGGTTTGATTTAATATATATTCAGTTCAATATAACATTCTGTTTGATTCAGTTATGATAAGTATAACATAGAACCATGGCAAGCACCTGTATGTATTTCGCCTAGCCCACTGAATTGACAAATCTGTGATACTTGGTCTGGGATAAAGGTATCCCAAACAAACTTTCATGCGGTCACATTAAGAGTCTGGCTATGAATGCCAGCTCTCCTGTCAGATTATTTGTTCCGATATAGGTTCGATATCGGGTCTCGGTATAGATTCCTTGTTTCGAAATAATGCGATAACTTTTGAGGAACACTAATAGGCGTTGTTGAGTTCAATTAGTAGTAGTTTTCCTAATAAACAGCTAATTTCATTTATCAAGTCCAAATAGGTTAGCGCTTAAAAATAAAACTTGGAGGTCGTTAAATATAACTCAGTATATGTTGTTAGTTTGCTTGCAATCTCACTTAACAAATTAATAAGAACATTCGCTCGATGAAGACAAAGCATGAGATAACTCTCACCTCATAAACAATCAATTAGGTAATCAAACGAATTTAGGTTCGGCAAACATAGTAAAGATTCAGTCTGTATTTGTTCAAGCAAGTAAGTTCGGTATCATCTTTCTTTTATTTTATTTTTTAGAGACAAACATAATAGAAATGTAGTCACTATAGTATACCCCTCTGAAATAATGAGACGAGCCTCGACAAACAAAATACACAAGCTGCGGGGCCCTCTAAATGTATGTATTAAAACACTTAGAATTCTGGACAGGCCGTTTAGAGAATTTTACGGTCTTCCCAAAATAACAATACGCTAATTGCTTTAGCCACGCCTTTAATAAATTACATTATTTAACTTGGGTGCGCATTGATGTGACCCGAATCCAAATCTCAACGGAGTCGAAATGTGTTGACAACTACGAGTGCATTGATTGTGACGTGGTTCGAGATGCATTTTCACGACGTTGCAATTCTATAAAAATAAATGATAATAATAAAAGCAGTTTAAACTTAGTAGAGCACGTAAGTCACAACATGTATTTAAATCAGATATTTAGCCATTATAACAATTTAAGCGACCGTGCTAGAACCACGGGATTCAAGGGTGCCTAACACCTTCCCTCGGGTCAACAGAATTCCTTACTTAGAATTTCTGGTTCGCAGACTTCATTTGGAAAAGTCGAAAATTTCCTCGATTTGGGATTCAAGATAAACCGGTCAATTAGGACACCAAAAGCCAAACCTTTCCCAAGTGGCGACTCTGAATTAAATAAATAATCCCATTTCGAATATTGTCACTTAAATTGGAAAAACTCCACCCGCGCATTTTTACCCTTCGGGGCGGGCGCGCAAAAAGGAGGTGGGACACTTAGCATGTTTTGATGATTATATACTAATTTTGGTTAGATTTGGAGCATCCGGAGGCTGATTCGAGAGGAAAGGGCCTTGCAGGTGAGAGTTTGGACCGGATAGAGGTAAGTGATGATTGTAAATGCTGTCATGAGGGTATGAAACCCCGGATTTCACATCGTTGTGCTACTTTGAGGTGACGCACATGCTAGATGACGAGCGTGGGGTTGTGCACCATTGGGGATTGTAACTTAGTCCGTCTCGTATGACTGTTTAACCGTATATTTGATTGAAAACTATTTGCTATCATCATCTTTTGGGCTAGATGCCATATTTAGGCCTCGTGCCAACTATTTTGGACCCTTAGGGGATTTTTACTATTATTCCTCACTGTTTTAACTTCATATTTGTACTCAGTCATGTTGTATTCTACTGTTTTCACAACTCAGCCATATTTACTCTATTTTGACATCTTAAATGATATTTTGGGCTGAGCATCATGTTTTACTGTTGTCCGAGTGGCTTGTGAGATTCTGACTGAATAAGGCCGAGGGCTTGTGTTGTGAGGATACTATTGGATCGGGCTACGCGTCGGAGCAGTGATATACTAATTCATGATTATGAGGCTGAGGGCCTAATTTGATTATGCCACGAGATGTCTTGTTATTGTGCTTGGGCCATAAGGGGTCCCTCCCGGAGTCTGTACACCCCCAGTGAGCGTGGATACCCAGTGTGAGATGTTATATAGGTATTGTTTCATGTTATTTCCCGAGGGGCTGATACGAGTGATTGTGAGAAGCTCGAGGGGGTGATTCTGTTGGTATTTTTCCTGAAGGGCTGATTTTATGTGTCTATCTTTTCTCACTGCTTTTTATTCACTCGTTTAACTACTAAAACATGTTTAAGGTTTTTACTAAACTAAGGTGTTTCTACGAGTTTTTACTGATTATTGCCTTGTTCTAGTTTTATACTGCCTCTTTGTAGTATTTTGCTGTGTTTTACGTATTTTCTTATCGCTCAGCTACCTTTACTTTTATTACTTACTGAGTTGGCGTACTCACATTACTCCTTTCACCATGTGTGCAGATTCAGGAGTCTCGAGTCATGCTAGCGAGGGCTGATTGCTTTCCAGCAGGCGGTTCGGAGTTGACTAGGTAGCTGCTCGGCGTTCGCGGCCCAGTACTTCTCCTTCCTATCTTTACTTTCCTTTGTAGTAGTTCTGTAATAGACTGTGTAGTCCTTTTTATACTCTTAGACAGATGTTTAGATGCTCATGACTGGTGACACCCCGATGTCGGGCTGTGTTATTTCCGCAATTGTTCTATTTCACTCTTTATTTTGGGATTTATAGTATATTAAGGACTTAAAATCAATTATTATAACTGTCTTGAATGGTTTGAGGGTTTGTGTCGGCTGGCCTTGTTTCACAAGAGGCGTCATCACGACCGAGTCCGATTTTGCGATCGTGACAATAATAGTTCAACCTCACATTCCTTGCAGTCTTGCATTATATATACAGGCACACACCATAGGAAGAGACATAATTTAATAGTGCACATTTGATTAACTAATGACTTGTTATTACTCATATGAACCTACTTCATGGGATCTCCAATCACATAGGTTAGGTTACCATCATTGTTGATATATCTGAAATGGTCAAAAGTCTCAACCCCTCGATGTTTCACTTATAAGTCAAAGGATTGGCCGAATATTCTTTTAACTACACATAATATGTATAAAAGATTCTCAATCTCTAAGCAAGTGCTATATAACATTATATCTTAAGAAAATATGTCTACTCTTCCCATTGAAAGATTTATTTTCTTACAATGACTATTGCACCTTGGCAATCACGATTTATCGACATAATTATTGTTTGTTTAACTCACCAAGAGGTTGCTTAATCAACCTCACTTCTAGGCAATTTTAATACCATAACATCCACCAAAAGGTGATCACACAATCACTATTAAGTTTTTCTCATATGAATCAAAGATTCAATATCATCACTGTATCCTTCTAATACAGTAAAAAATTCACATACAAAATACTAACTCATAGTACTTCTCAAGTAAGGCATAATATTATCTCAAATGAAATAAACTTGACTTTTGTACAAGTGTTTTTTGAAATATTTTTCAACACATAAGAACTTATTTTCTTTTTGTATCTTCCATACTCAAGTATCAAAGTAAAAAATTTCAAATATAGAAGCAATTTTAACTTCTACAGAAATATCTCAAATCAGTAGGAAACGGGTCATAATTCAACGATTTCTTCACCCAAATAACTAAGAGACCCGAACCAAAATAACTTTTCAAAGTCATAAATACAACATATTTTGATCTTCCAATACAAATTTTTGCCACAAAAAATCTCAATTTTGTAAGGCATTATTATAACAATAATAAGCAATTTTTCTCACCATTTTCCTTCTTAGGATCAAGCTATATAACTCTGGACACTATGGTCCCCCATATTTTCAAAAAGGAGATAACCTTTTCAGAACTCATAAAGAGTTCTAATTTATAAATAACAAACTAATAATATAGCTTCACCCAAAATGTCACAAGAGCATGAAGGTCTTATCTTATCTATAATTTCTATCAAACTAATACAGAGGAGGCCTGAAATGATCTAGGAGCAGATATACTCAAGCTGAATTCCTAGAAATCATGGCTAACTAATTAAGATAATTCGGTAGATACAAATTATTTGTAAAGATATATGCAGATTTATCACAATTCAAGAGCTCAAAAAGTTGTTAAATATATTGTGAAATGTTTTAGCAAATATATCTAAAATATTCAAATATATTGAGAGGAAATTTATAAAATCTAACACATTAATCTTCATCTTCCCTTCCATCAAAAAGATCTGTCAAATTCTATTTGACATGAATGATTATCATGTATAGTAAATTATTTATTCTTTCATTCTCATAGAATTAGCAAAGGACTTATACAATTTGGGTATAGAAATCAATCGCGCTTTTATTTATAACACTCCAAATTCAAAAGTCAAATTTGTTGAATTTGAAGAATCAATTTAAGCCCACTATCTTAGAGCTATCAAGATTTTCAAAAATGGATAACAATAAAAGTCTACATTTATGTAGGCTTAGGCACACTCAAATACTAGAAAAAGCGTACCTTAATTTTGTGGTGCATTTTGATCTTCATAATGCGATATTGTATGAAATTGAAATAACAACTTGCCAACAGTGCATGCCAAAGTATAACCAGCAACACCGATATGTGAAACCAATATAATAATAATATTTATTCAGCTATCATCTATTACTCTCGAGATTCCAGAATCGAGATATTCTCCATAGTATCGTGGAAATATCCTTAAGATTGTTGGAAAAATTATTATGGAAAATATGAGTTAATTTGAGGCATGTCAAGGACACTTTCCTTAAGGATATTTCGCCCACATAATAATGAATAAAATTAGGCGTATCCCCCAGGATTCAACAAGCGCTTCCAGTTAAAAAAACTGGGAACAAAACTAGCAGAAAACTCAAGAAAGAAACCCAGCATATAGAAGGAAGAAGACGATTCAGAATGTTATGTTAGAAAGTGTGTCTTTAGCTCTTCAAAAACCATGTTTGTATAGGTGTTGCTCCAACGGCTAGATAACGGCCAGTAATGGCTAGTTTGACTCTATTAATTGTGAAATAACTTACTAAATATTAAATAAATGCAAATAATATTTCAAAGAGAAAAGTTTTTCCAAACCAGGATGGACATTACCTTTTGAGATATCACCAATTTTCCAACAAATCCAACTAATGGCATGTAAACACAGAACAAACAGATCCAAAAGCTATATTCAACCAGAAAAATGCATTTGTGCGAGAGTTGTTAGAATTTCCAGGTTATTTAGGCGAAAATAAAAAATAAAAAGTGAAGCCTTAATTTTTTTATTTTTTTTTAATCTTATAATTTTATTGAAATCAAAAGAAGTTTATAATCAATTTTAATTATTGCTAATGTCTAGCCAATTTGTTTAATCTTCTTGTGTTGTCATTGAACTTTATTAATTGATTTAGTTTTGAAATACATTTTCAACCAAGACAACTGATTGAGAACTGTAATTAAGACGCTCTTTACTTGATTGAGTTTGCCAATTAGAGTGTTCTTCTATTTATATAGTTCTCTTAGCGCTTCTAATTCTAAATGTAAGAACAAATGATACTAGTAACTACTGTTTCAAGAGCAACTCAATATTATGGGCAAATTTTAATAGTAGTTACTTATCAAAGCTGCTTCAAAAATGTGAACTCAAAGAATTAAGAAAAATTGTTCTAAACTAACATTATAAGAAGATCGATTTTAAGTTGAGACGAATTAAAAACATAAAACAACTAGCAACTATAATTTAAGATGTGTAAAATCTTTAGTTATAACTATTTTAACCAAATAATTTAAAATTCTATCAATAATGCATAATTATTAAATATTATATGTTATATTTATAGATTTTAGGGTCCTAAGTATTTAAGGAGCCTAAGGCCATTGCCTTGGTGGCCATAGGCTCCGCCCGGCCCTGTGCAACTATTCCATTAGTTTTTCTCAAGCTACTAATCCTTGGTGAAATTTCTGGAACTTATTATGTGACTTTTCTAATAAATATGTGTGGATTAAGGATTAAGGCACCCCCAAAGGATCATCCATTTGAAGTGATGTATCAGAATATCCAATAAAAGCATACAATTATGTCACGGAAAAGTAACACAAAAATAGAGGTCAAGTCTATTACAAACAAGTTATTAAGTTAATAGAAATCTGTCAAAACATGATGACAAACAAGTTACTCACACACAGACATGAGACTACAAAATCAGCAATTCTTTTTCGCCCAAGAGATTCTATTTGGCTTAATAAATAGAGTATCAGTTAAGCATATGCAAGACCAGGGGCAGCGCTAGTGCTGCTTACATGTTCGGCAAAACTCAATAGCTTTAATTTAGATACTGTATTTATATTAAAAAATTCATTTAATATGTGAAAGAGTAAATATTTATGAAATATGCCTCTTTATTGATGCATGTATTTCCCCAAAGTTGATGAAAAGGAAAAAAATTGTAACCCAAAATACAAAACTTTTTTGACAAATCAACATTATCAAATACTACTGTTGGATCCTTCAGTAATGACTTTATTCTTGTAATGTTCTTGGCTTTCTACACCCAGACATGTGCATATATAGTATACACTAATAATAAACCCAATTAATGGAAATATCACAATAAAAAAACATGCCGCAAATTCACATGAACTGAAGAGAAAACAGAACACCAGACATAGTAAACGTCCACTTGAGGGGTAGCAACTCTATCGTGCAATTACAATTCTTTCATGGTGATCTCATGGCATTCGGAAAAATAAAAAGAAGTACCAATGACAATTTGTCACTTACCAAGTCATCTGCTTAAACAATATCAATAAGTAAAAAAAATAAAGTACTGCAAATTCACATGAACTACATAGAACAGTAAACATAGTATCGTTGTGCCTTGATATTTCCAACTTAGTCATACTTGAAAAAAAGATTATTTTCCAGAAAAATTAATGGGAGAATTTAATGTTGAAGTTCTTAAGTGTCTAGAATCTTTTTGAAAAATAAAATGTACTAATAAACTATAAATGAATAAGTGCATTCAATTTTTTGATAGAGAATTAGAGATAAAATAATTGCATCACCAATCTAGTATAAAGCAAATTTCCTACATCTCCCTATTGCTCATTCTTGTCAAGTCCCCACTTTTGAGTTCCACAAGCCGATTTTCTAAATCAGATATGTAGGCTTTTACTTCTTTCAATTGACTATGCCAATAATTGCTTCCATAAAAAGTAGAATGACTCGAATTCTTCATATATAATAACCGATCCATGAAACATGTAATCATTTCAATTCTTTTTGTGTCATCATATGTTCTTAGGTTGAGTCTCCTAGGATGACAACTCCATAGCAAAGCATCCATAAATGTTGGAAACTTTCTCAATATCGACGACCCTATTTCTACATCTAAAATGTCCATTTGAGGAATAGCAACTCTGTGTGGCAGGGAAACGTGAAGCCAAGAGGTAGCATTTGATAGAAACCTCCTCAACTTACAAAACCGTGCAGCATTTAAATGGTTGTAATAGCGATGAACGATTTTTGAGTGCTTCAATTGACTTGGCTCTTTTGCAATTTTGAGCGTAGGAAATCGATATCCTTTATACTCAAGTGATATCAAATTTGAACAACAATCTCCTCTAAGCCCTCGCAATTCTCAATCTTCAAGACCTTTAGGGACTGACTCCTGCAAATGCTAAACCTTCCCAACTTTACTGAAACTTCAACTAATATCAAACGCTCGAGGAATTGAGATTTAGAAATAAGGTGCCCGAGAAAACAATCAGATATCCTCACACGCTACATATCTAAAGATTTCACATTCTTACATTGAACAATATCCAATATTCCTTCCGAAAGATAACCAGAATAAGACACGTGTTCAAGAGTTAATGCTTGGATTTTAATATGTTGGTATTCATATGTCCTAATAGAAACCTACTTGATCTTTTGAAGATTTAACGGCTCAATCTTTTTCCATCCCCAACAATACTTAAAGGGACAACTATTAAGTAGAGTCTGAAGCATGTTGTCGTCCAAACTTACATAAGATAGAGAAATCTTTCTCAAAGAATGGCAGTTTCCCACACTATTAGATAATGAAACACTCATCATGAGATCACAGCCCTCCAGAACCAATTCTCTTAATGGCCAACATTTTGAATACAGGTAAATGGAATCAAGTGTCTAGCATCTTCATACACTACATCTTTTACACCATTCTGAATAGCTATATCAAGCCACTTATCAATCAAAGGGAAAACTTTACTAGAATCGGAATCCGAAAACTGCAAAAATTCAAACTTCTCAATATGGATTTTTCCATCCCTATATCTCTTCATGATTTTATCCACTATTAGCAATTTGCTTTTTGAAGAAAATAGTGGATAGCCAACTCGGAATTCCAGATTGGGATGAGTGAACCGTACTTGTAGCCATGTTTTGGAGAGAATACTCATCTTGGCTACTTCTTTAAAACTAAGGTAAGAAACTATTTTGTGAATCAGACATTCAGGCATGTTTGTTGTTGCTTTCGCTCTCTCTATCGTTGTGACTTGGAAGTTGCTGCAATACAAATTCTGTAGTGCAGAACCCTAATTTATAGGTTGCAGTTTATTACTCACTTTCTTTTAAAAAATTTTCCTTCTCCGTAACACACCCAAAGAAGAATAAGTAAATGAATTTCTAGGCAGAATATATAGGCTCACTAATAGAATATATGAGTCCACCAAACTATATAGAGACCAGGTCCTCTATAGGTTTCCACTGGTAGTGCTAATAAAACAGTAAGTAAATGGAACAGGGAACTTTTACGTGAAAAAATCCCTGCTCAAGGAGATAAAAAAATCACGACCTACACTGGTAGGATTTCAATTTCACTATGAGCAACTTTAGATTACAACCAATGCAATCTAGGAATTAAACTCTTAATCCCTTACTAACTTGTAATACACATATTACAAGCCACTTTGCAATACACCTATTACAAAGACTTCAATTCATGACTAATTCTAGTCATGACACAAACATTGAAGGTTTATGGTTTACAAGGGGTTCATACTTAAAACTTCTAGATAAGCAAAGTAGGAATTACAATGAAGCATAATTACAAAGTTACAACTCAGCTAAGGACATACAAGATACTTGTTTTAGGAACTTGTCCGTAGTAGTATTGTACTTTGTTCTTGATGCACTTGAGAATTGACTTACTGACAGATGAACGGTTGGGGTGCTTGAATGAATTCTCAAAGTGTCCAAGTGTTCTTGTTGTAATGCTCTTTGTTAATGCAACTTGGATGATATCACTTGAATGAAGTAATCACTTGGTTGGTCAAATAGGAGTATTGATGTATTGTGTTGCACTGATTGCGTGTACAGTGCAAGCAATCACTTTCCAGCTGTAGACAGTTGACTTCGTACTACGGTCAGGGGAACCCAAAGGGATCAGGTCGTTATGTTGATTCTTTATCTTCTGAAGCCATAACAACTCAACTTAGCTTGAGTCGATTGATTGAGCTATGTACCAAGTGTGTTAGGTACCTTATATGTTCTTTGATAGTAAGTTTGTTAGATCATCAAAACATAAAGCTAAGGTACTTTAAACCCATTAATTTTCCCTTTTTTGATGATGACAATCTTACAAATTGACAATCATGTTTAAAACAACAAAAGACAGATAAAGTACCCAGAACTTCACAAGTTCCCCCTTAATTAGATCCCCCTACTTTAATTTTTTATATTATTTTCTCCCCTTTTGGCATCATTAAAATACACAAGCAAGCAAACATCATAAAGAATTCTAGCCTAGCTAACTCATGTCACATATGTTCACACAACATGATAGAAAAGAGAAGCAGAGAAACAGAAGAATTTACAGCAAAAAAGAAGAGTCTTTATTAATTTGTATAAAAAATAAACTTTTGCCATTACAGCAAAGGCGGATTTGGACTATTAACAGCGGGAGCAGTACAAGTGAATTTCATCCATATCACAAAAAAAACAACTACCACAAAGTCATCACATCAAAAGAGTTTAAATTGGAAACTGAAGGCTTAGCCTAGGGGACACTAGAGGAAAAGGGCTTGGAAGCGGTAGCAAGAGTGTCGAGAACGAGATCAATCCTAGCATTTGCAGACATTTTCTCTACGAGTAGTTTCTTATTCAGGTTCTCAACCTGTTGCCTGAGATCAACATTTTCTTTGGTCAGATGTGCAACCTCTACATTTGAAGAACTGGAGGACCCTGGTGCCTCTTAAGCCTGGATAAGCTGAGTCTCTAGAATGGCATTCCTTGCCTTCAACTTCCTAATCTCCTCAGTAGCACTGTTCTGGGCATTGATAAGCTGTGAGATTGTTGAAGTACTTCCTACCCTCCACCTTTTTCAACACATTCACATTCAACTAGAGTAGTTTGCGAGAAGGTCTGCTTCTTGGTCCCCATCTTGGGATGTCCTAAGGGAATATCAAAGAACTTGAAGACATGCGTGAGAAGAAATCCATAGGGAAGACCATGATTCCCATCTTTGAAAACTGTCATCTTTTGCATATCATTATAGTTAGCAGATTAACATATCAGAACCCATCCAGTGCTTCCATCAAATACAGATCAGACTTGGATGTGATGGACATCCTCTCAGCTCAGTGTAGAAGGACCTTGTTTACCAACTCAAACAGGAGCTGATAAATAGGAATCAGAGCTTTCTTATTCACATGTTCCCCCCGCTGGACTGCTCCCTCCTTTAGTATAGCATGCCTAAAATTTGAGCCACAGACATCCTTAACAGAAGACATACCATCAGCAGGAACCTTAAGTATGTCTCCGAGCAGAGCAGAGTCCAGAACAATGTCAACTCCATTAACCAGTGCACATATTTGGTCAGATTCAACAGTCAAGAGGTCAGCATAAAAACTTTGGACCTCATCCTCAAAAACCTTAGGCACATCCACTTTGAACATATGTCCCTACTGGTTAAATTCGACCATTTCAAGGATTTGCCTCATGCTAATCATCTCAGATATTTTTGGGTCAAATGTGCGACCCCACAGAACCTTCTGGTACCTCAACCTTTCTTTATCGGACACACTTTCATGTTTTACTTTCTTCATAGAACTAGGTTCCTTCACAATTTCCAACTTTCTTTTACTAGACTTCACACTAGACTTACCCTTTCCACTTGATTTCACTAGAATATCCTCATCAGACAGTAACTCTTCAGCCACCACTTGTTTCAACTTGTCACTACTTTCACTGACTTTGTACTTGGCATTCCAACATCCTCCTCTAAAGCATTTTCAGCGAATTGCTTCTTTTTTTAGATCTCTTGACTAAGTAACTTGGTTCCTCAACAACTTCCTCATCCACTTCCACTACAGGAAAGTTCTTGTCACACACAACCTCTCCATTTTTCACCAGCCTCTTTTTCTTCTTCTTGCTACTGCTTTTACTCTTCTGAATGGCAAACTCAAGAGCCTCCTTTGTCTGTAACCTAGTAGTAGGTCGCTTATGAGAGGGCTCAGGAGTGGCTACTGCCTTCTTCTGGCAATGAACGCATCTAGAGCAACATTATCTTGATCTTATTCATCACTAGACCTCATAGCAGGAGCCAAAACTTCCAAAGGCTCAACATCAAAGTGAGGAGAAGGAGCAGGATCGAAACTGAACTAGGAAGAGGATCCTTGACCCGTTTCCTCAGGAGAGGGGTCAGTTCCTTCAAGAAGGGTCCCAGTAGTTTCTTCTGGTGCAGGATTTTCAAAGAGCACCACAGTTCCTTCTCCCACCAACGACTGAGTCTCTTCCCTCTGAGACTCAGGCATAGTAGAGATGACCTCATACACTATTCCTTCAGCAGATATGATCAATATATTTTCTATAGCCTTTGTCCCTTGAGATTCCATGGGTGCAACAAACTTCTAGACAAGAGTACTTGAAGACTGATCAACACTAACCTTAGAAACCTTTTGTTCCTGTGGAGTCTTACTCTATTCTCTATATTTATTTTGTTCTGTGAGAATCTCAGGCGACAGAGATGAGAAACTATCGAGTTTGGGGGTTTTTGATTTCTTAACACTTAGAGGGAGAGAAGGGTCTGAGGGAGTGGTGAGAGAGATAGAGGGTGAAGGAGAATCAGTTTTAGGTGCATCAATTTCAACAGTGGTGGAAAGGGAAATGTTGAGAGGTGTTTCACTAGGAGCAGAGGAGTCGAGGGTTTTCTCAGGAGATGTGGTAAGGGTTGTTTGATTTTCAACCATGGCAGATGATCAGTTTTGAAGGTTCTGGAGAGGCAGAAAGAGAGAGAGATGATCGTTCAAGGTTTGGAGATGATAGGGTTTTTAAGGAAGAAGAAGGCAATTATGAGGGAGAGAGAAACCGTTTCTAAAACGACGGTAGTTTTGTAGGGAGATGCAATGTTTTTAAAGGGAAGTGAAGGGATTTGAATGAAAAGACGTGACTACAGGGTCTGAAAAGTTTGATGACATGGAACTCAATTTTTGTTTCCTTTTAAGATATGTATGAAAAAGCACAAGACTACTAACCTGTGGTACAAGAACCAGGCTCTTGACTGGTCTTTTCAAAAAAATTCACAATCCTCTTTTACCGCACATGCAGTGCTTCCGTAGCTTCTATAATCATCATGCATGTCTACCTACAACGATATTGAAGTGAGTTAGACTTGGACGAAAAACACTTTAGCTAATGTTACCTGAATATGTTTTTCATAGCCATATGGGAGGAATCAGGTTCTCAATTAGGCCTTAATAGCCCCAATTCCAGCATGTTTCTCTCAAAGTGTTCTCTGCTCAGGGCTTTGGTGAAGATATCTGCAATTTGATCCTCTGTGTTGCAAAACTTCATACAGATAAGCCTCTTTTCCACATTGTCTCTGAGAAAGTGATGTCTCACATCAATGTGCTTGGTCCTTTTATGCTGGACTTGATTTTTGGTCATGTTGAGTACACTTGTGTTATCACATAGAAGAGGAACACAATCAGTGTACACTCCAAAGTCTTCCAATTACTATTTGATCCATAGGATCTGAGTACAACATGAAGCTGCAACAACATATTTTGTTTCAGCTATTGAAAGGGCTACTGAATTTTGCTTCCTTGTCCCTCATGAAATGAGACATGATCCTAGGAAGTGAGCCATTCCAGATGTGCTTTTCCTGTCCAAAAGATAACATGCATAGTCAGCATCAGCATACCCAATAAGATTAAAATTATCACATGAAGGATTACAGATTCAGGTCCTGTGTTCCCTTAAGATATCTCAAAATTCTTTTGGCAGCCTTCAGATGAGATTCCTTGGGATTTGACTGAAATCTTGCACATAGTTCCATACTGAAGACAATATCTGGCCTGCTGGAAGTGAGATAGAGAAGAGATCCAATAATGCCTCTATACATTATTTGATTTACAGGAGACCCAGATTCATCTATGTCCAGTCGAGTAACAATGGCAATGGGAGTCAATCACGTTTGATGCTTTCATATCAAATATCTTTAGATGTTTCTTGATATATTTCTGTTGACTGATGAATGTACCATTTGTGGACTGCTTCACTTGAAAACCCAAGAAGAAATTCAACTCACCTATCATGCTCATCTCAAACTCACTTCCCATGAGTTTTACAAATTCCTCACACAGTGAATCAGCTATTGCCCCAAAAATGATATCATCAACATATACCTGAACGATGAGCAGGTTCCTACCTTGTTTCATCAAGAACAAAGTGTTGTCAATTTTTCCTCTTGAAAAACCATTTTCTAAGAGAAACTTTGACAATCTTTCATACCAAGCTCAAGGAGCCTTCTTTAACCCATACAGTGCCTTGTCCAATTTGAACACATATTCAGGTGTTCATGACATTCAAAACCTGGAGGTTGCTTTACATACACTTCTTCCTTGAGGAACCTATTTATAAATACACTTTTGACATCCATTTGGAACAGAGTGAATTCCATATGTGATGCAAAGGCAATAAGGATTTTGATAGCTTCCATACGAGCAACCGGAGCAAAAGTCTCATCATAATCAATTCCTTTCTCCTAATTTATAACCTTGGATCACTAGCCTTGCCTTGTTCCTTGTAATGTTTCCATGTTCATCAAGCTTATTCCCGAATACCCACCTGGTTCCTATGATGGTTTGATCTGAGGGTCTATGTACCAGGTGTCATACGTTGTTCCTTTCAAACTGATGCAACTCATCTTGCATGGTTGTGATCCAATCTGCATCTTTTAAGGCTTCCTTAATATTTTTGGGTTATATTTGGGAGAGGAATGCTGAGAAGGCAAGTGAATTTCTAGCTTTCGATCTGGTTTGGAATCCTGAATTCAGAGGAGTAATTATGTTGTCAAGAGGATGAGAGCTTTTATGTTTCTAGTTGGGCACTTGGGCTTCATTTGTAGAGGAGCTGGGTAACCCTAACTGGTTCCCTTGTATTCTTCTTTCAGCTACTTGTGGAGTACTTTGAACTGCATCAACCACTCTTTCTTCAGCTCAGTGATTGTAATTATGGTACCTGGTTCCTCTCCGACTGATGAAGAAGAGACTGCATTGTCTTCACTTGTCTCCTTCACTTAACTCATCATGTCTAGCTTTCCATTTGCCATATTGATGACTTCACCTGGAACTATCATAGGCACTCCATCTTGATCATCCATGTTGTTTTTCTCATAGGAGAGGTAGGACTCATCAAAGATTACGTGTATACTTTCCTCAACACACTGAATCCGCTTGTTGTAAACCTTGTTGGCTTTACTCTGAGAAGAATAGCCCAGAAAGATCCCTTCATCACTCTTTGCATCAAATTTTCCAAGCTGATCATTTCAATTGTTGAGCACACAACATTTGCACACAAATGTTCTTAAGTGAGTCAACTTGGGCTTCCTTCCATTTAGCAATGCATAGAGAGTTTTGTTTAAGAGAGACCTGATCATGCACCTGTTCACCAAGTAGCAGGCAGTGTTGACAACTTCAGCCCAGAAGTTCTTAGCAATCCCACTATCAATCAGCATTGTTCTTGCTATTTCTTCAAGAGTTCTGTTCTTCCTTTCCACAACTCCATTTTGCTGTGGAGTTCTTGGGGCTGACAAGTTATGGGTAATACCATTCTCGTTGCAGAATTCATCAAACTTAGCATTGTCAAATTCTATTCCATGATCTGATCTAATACATGCTACTTTTGACTCCATTTTCACTTGAATTTTCTTCACAAAGGCTACAAAACTTCAAAGGTCTTATCTTTTGTTCTAAGAAATAGAGTCCAAGTAAATCTGGAATAATCATCAACTATCACAAAAATGTATCTTTCTCCTCCTTTGCTTTGCACTCTCATAAGACCACATAGAGCCATATGAAGGAGATCAAGTGGTTTTGAGGTATTGACATCCTTCTTTGGCTTGAATGAGGATTTCACATGCTTCCCTCTGGCGCAGGCATCACAAACTTTGTGCTCTTTGAACTTTGACTTGGGCAGACCACGAACCAGGTCCTTCCGAACTCGTATATTAAGTAGAGAGAAGCTTGCATGCCCCAGTTTTCTGTGCCATAGTTCAACATCATCATCAACTGCTTTCAAGCAACTGAGATTACCACTTTGTAGGGACTCAAAATCAGCAATGTAGATATTCTTGTATCTTTTGGCCACAAGTACCACTTCACCAGTTACTAGATTAGTAACTGTGCATATCTTTGACAAAAACTCCACCTTGTTTCCTTTATCACATATTTGAGAAACACTCAAGAGACTATACTTGAGGCCATTGACATAGTACACATTCTCAACAGAGTGAGTGAGTGATTTCCCAATCTTTCCAACTCCAAGAATGTACCCCTTTTTCCCATTGCCAAAGGATACACTCCCTCCTTGTAGGGCTTTTAGTGAAAAAAAGTCTATGGTGTTCCCAGTCATGTGGTTTGAGCATCGTCTGTCCATGAACCATTATTGACTACTTCCTTTCATTGTTCCCTGCACAAGGAAATCAAGGATTAGATTTAGGAACCCAAGCAAGTTTGAGTCCCTTGTAATATGCAAGAGGATGAATACGTGCTCTTTTAGTCCATGCAGGTAACATGCATTTTTATGGGTAGAATCTGGTCCCTTTTCAGCAGTTACTCTTTCAGCGAAAACTTTATTTTTCTAAAGAGACCGAACCCTGGCTTGGCAACTTTCAACTTTATTTTTCTAAAGAGACCGAACCCTGGCTTGGCAACTTTCTTTAAAATGCCCATTGTTCCCACAGTAGGTACACAACCAATTATCAGGTACAGTAACATACTTGCTATGAAGGTTGTAAGGAGTTATTATTATTATTATTATTATTATTATTATTATTATTATTATTATTATCATCATTATCATTATTATTATTACTACTGTTATTATTATTATTATTATTATTATTATTATTATTATTATTATTATTATTACTACTGTTATTGTTATTATTATTATTATTATTGTCGCTCTGTTTTTTCCTTTATTTTTGTCAATCTTTTCTTTCTTTTTCACTCAATTTTTCTTTCTCTCTATTTTTTTCAGCTTATTTTTTACTCAATTAATTTTATGGCTATGATCGAATCCGTTGGGGATTGCCTACGTATCATGATGCCGCATGAATCAAATCATTACGTAGTTCAAGAATACTAGGAACAAGGTAAATGAGCTAACTCTTTTTTTCTAATTTATTCAACATTTTTAAATAGGCAAATCATACCTCAAAAGCTTCTAATAAGGAAAATATTTTGAATTTTGATTTTTTTTTGAAACAAAGACTTCTAAAAATTTCTTTTCTTTTGTTTTGAACTTTGGAAATTCCAAAAGTAAAAAGAAAATATTTTTGTTAGAATTTTTATTTGTTTTCTCTTTTTCTAAGGAAGAAAGAATATTTTTGGATTTTGGATGTTGCCTCTTAATTTTCGAAAGAGGGACGTTTAAGAAAATATTTTGGATTTTTGAGTTTTTTGTTTTATTTACAAAAGCACTTCTAAAGAAAAGAGAAAATATTTTTGGACTTCAATTTTTCAAATTTTTATGACGCTTACGAAAGAAAGACTTCTAAATAAGAAAAAGAATATTTTGGATTTTTGATTTTGATTTTTTTTGAATTTTTTTTTTTAGAAAAAATACTTCAACATAAGGAACCCATTTTTGGATTTTGATTTAAATTTTTTTTCTTTTTCCGTATGTAAGACTTCGGAAAGAAGTAAAATATATATATATATATATATATATATATATATATATATATATCTTTTTTAGGTTTAAAATCCTTTTTTTTCGAATTTTCAAAAGAAAGACTTCTAAAGAAGGGATTAAAGGAAAATATATTTGGATCTTTTTTTTAAAACTTGTGGGCCGGAACTGATGAGGTTTGCCTACATATATCACATCCGGTGAGAATCAGACCTGCGTAGTTCGGCAAGTTTTGAAGCAATAGGAAAATATGACTTATTTTAAAATCTTTTCCCCTTTTCTTTTCTTCAAATTTTGGTAGAGTTTCGGGATATTTTGAATACCGTGTGTTTTCAGAAACCGATGATTTTCTTTCTCCTACCTCAATCTTGGTTTTTCTTGATTTTTCTCCATATTCTAGAAGTTAGTCAACATGCAAGCCGAAGAAAATAAATGCACAAGTAGCATGTAAAATGCATTAGGATGGTCTTTTTTTTTTCGGGTACACTTGTCCTATACGGAACCAACCCGTATATTGAGTCCCAAAGTCAAATGCACGTGATGCAAACGTTCCTACTAGGGATCCGACATGAGGCTATGGTATTCTAGGTTTAAAACTAGAGTGTATTGCTCTAGACCTAGCTTACACGAGCGGACAACTCGAGCCGAGGCGGGCAACGTTCTGGTAAACAAAAGGCCATCCAGCTTTGTAACTGATCTGATTCTCATTCTAAATTAGGGTATGAGTCTAACAGAAAAAAAGTCACGCCAGTGTGCACTTCCCAGAAGATTTAGAAGACTCGGAGAGGAGAAGGGTTTCGTAACAGTTTATATACAGTTCACACAATATCAAAGCGGTAAAAAGCGGCATTTAGTACATTAAGCTCAAACACATAAAACTCAGATAATAAACAAAAGTCAACTATAACAGTTATTCTAAGCTCGAATTCTGAACCCTCAACCAGAGATTCTGGGTTCTTATCCCCAGCAGAGTTGCCAGAGCTATCATACCTCCTTTTTTAGGGGAATATGGAGTTTTTCCAATTAAATTGACATTATTCGAAATGAATTATTTATTTAATTCAGAGTCGCCACTTGAAATAATTTATGGTATCTCAAGTCACTGGTTTATTTTAAATCCTAAATTGAGGAAATTTGACTCTGTTTAACAGTCCGCAAAACTAGAAGACCGATAAGAAATTCTGTTAACCCGGGAGAAGGTGTTAGGCATCTCGGGTTCTGTAGTTTTAGTACGGTCGCTCAACTATTAATAATTGGCCTAATAATATGATTTATTACATGTTTTAAACCTATTGTGGATTTTAAAACTTTATAACCTCTTTTATTTATTTATGGAGTTTGTTTGAACAAGTTGCGATGTCGCGCACTTATTTATTTTTGTACACATTGCGAATCGCATCACGTGAACTGTACCCACGATCTACAACGAGTTTGTTTTTTTATTATTGTTTGAAGTTATGGTCGGGTCACATTAAATACAAACTAGAATTTGTGATTACGTATCACGACTATGCCACGGGAACCATACCCATAGCCATGATGATTATTATTAATCGCGCCTAAAGCACCTAGCACATTTGAATTATTTTCCTAATATTTGAGATTGTTGTGAAGGTCATAGATTATGAAAATCATTTGTGAAAAATGGGTTAACTATTGATTCATTAACAAATTCGAATCCCTACGACCTATCAACAATTGTGCATTTAGCACCACTAAAACCTTAGTTAACTTTTCTCCATATAAAACCCAATAATTTGAAACTGACAGGACAAGTTCAAAGAGACTGACCTTCAAGGTTTGCCATCCGTGTTTTAATGGTAGCTGGGAATGTTGGGCAAAAATATTTGGGCTGGACTGTGGGTAATTGGGTTATTGGGCCAATCTTTGAAGCTCAAAAAAAAAATAAAACCTTTTCCTTTCTTGTAATTTTATTTTGATTGTAAATTTTACCTAATTAAATCCTAAATTAAAAACTAACTTAAATCTAATTAGCAAAATTAATTGTATTTATCTATTAACAAACACATGTAAAATTTGAAAAGATATTTTATTTGATTTTAACGTATTAATTCTAATAATTAAAGAGTGGCTAATTCCTAAAAATGCAAATTAAACCTAAGATGTCATGAAATTAAAATGGGACAATTTTTATGATTTTTCTATGATTTAAAATATTAAATATGTATGAAAATGCAGCTAAATGTGAACAAACAATTTAAAAGAAAAATTCTAAAATTCTATAAATTCAAAAACAATTAGGAAAAAACTATATTTTGTGGATTTTGTAGGAATATTTTCTGGAGGGCAGAAATTACGTGCTCACAAATAACATTGATGAGTTTATGAAAGAAATGCCTGATTCTATTAACAATGACTTTTGATATCACTTGGAATATTAAGTTTTTTGAGTAAATATCTAGCAATACTATATATGTGGTCCATAGTTGAGTAATCTTCTAAAGTAGTGATGTTTTTGGCTAAGTTGAGTTTAAAGATTTTTTGTTCTGGTTTTCTCACAATTCTGTTTTGTATATCTGAAGCATCCTCGGTGAAATTCTTATCTTTTGCATGTAAGACATGGATTTGACAATTATTCTATTAGTCTTGATCTTCAGAAGTCAGAATAAAGGATTTATTAGTTACGAGCTGCAACAATACCTGTTCAATTCTTGACATCTATAATGCATCTATAATATACTTGATATCTATATTACTTATAAAGTAATTAGGCTAAACTATACATCACAATTATATATATCCACATACATGACACATATCCTTGCTTTCGAAATTTATTGTTTTAATCGTTGTCCAGTCTATTTATATCGTACTTCGTCATTAATGCATTGTTTTTATTTTGATCACACACGTGGATGTAACTAATATAACTTTGCGCATAAAACCCATATAAATTAGGAAAGAACAATAATCTTATTAAATTATTTATAAAAATAATTCTTAATATATACTCCATATGAAATACAGAGACGGATCTAGAATTTAAACTCTATGAGTTCAGCCTTCAAGATTCTTAATATTGAATCCGTTATATTTTTAAAGTTATGGGTTCATATCTACTTGTTGAAATTTTAGTAGATTTTTACACATAAATTATGCACCGCGTCAAAAAAATGGGTTCAATTAAACATGTCGGAATTAGCATTTGCCGGAGTCAATCGATGAAGGTCTTGAAGATTCAGTACTGTACGGGCATAGAGGAGATTGATGCTCCAAATTTGGTATCACTAGATTATGAAGGAGTTGTTCCTGAGTTCAAAATTGCAAAAGAGTTAGCCAATTGAAGCACTCAAAAATCCGTCTATACTACTTAAACAAATTAAATGCTGCATGGTTTTCTAAGTTGAGGAAATTTCTATCAAATGCTACATCTTGGTCTCACGTTTCCCTTGAGTTTTACAAATGCAATGAGATCGAAATGAAAGGTTTGCAACTGCACCACATAGTTGCTATCCCCCAAGTGGACATAGATATGTGGATTCACGTTTATTTAACTTTATACTCTTCGCTGCTGGAAGTTTAACGCATTTTTTGTTATAAATTGTACTGTATTTATTTGACTAAGAGAAATAATGTGGATTCGTTTGCAATTCGATCGGGCTTTTTCTGTAAGCAAACAAGTGCCAAGTTAATGCAGAGACTTGCATGGTCTTTAATTTGTTGTAGTCATCTCTTAATTTATTATCAAGAACATGTACTCTGAATCGGTTTGATCAATTCCTAATTGACAGCATGAAGTTTGACAAATAAAGATAGTTGCAACTACACCGCAGACTTGCTTTAAATTAAATTATGTATTTCCGAGGCCTTGAAAACCTCATTTAGAGTCACCTCGATTTGCGTTTGCAGTCCGGGTGCGTAGCCAGAAAGCTTAAATGTGAAAATCTGTGAAAAATAATAAGCTTTGACTGTAAAATGAATAAATTTGACTTCGGTCAACGTTTTGGGTAAACGGAATAGAAAAATATGAGACTTGGCGTATGCCCGGAATCGAATTCCGAGCTCCCAAGCCCGAGAAATGAATTTTTAAAGGAAATTATTTTCTGAAATTGTTTAAGGAGAATTGAAATGAAATTTTCTTAGAACACGATGGTATCGAGCCCGTATTTTGGTTCCGGCGCCTGGTACAGGTCTTATATATGATTTAAGACGTTTCTGTGGAATTTGGTGAAAACCGGATGTCATATGATGTGATTCGGACTTTAAATCGCAAAGTTGATGTTTAAAGATGTTTTGAGAAATTTTCATTGATCTCGATATTTAATTTGATGTTCATGATGTTATTTTGACGATTTGATTGCACGAATAAGTCCGTAGGATGTTTTTGAGAATTTTGTGTATATTTGGTTTTGAGCCCCGAGGGCTCGGGTGAGTTTCGGGTAGGTTCCGGGATGCCTTAGGCCTAAAAATACAGTTGTTGCAGGTTCAGAGAAGTTGCAGGTCTCTGAACCCACCAGTGCGGTCCGCGCAAAAATGTGTGCGACCGCGAAAGGGGGCCAGTGCGGTCCGCGATCGGCTTTGTGCGGTGCGCAGTGGAGGCCTTTGCGGCCGCAGTCCATTTCGTGTGGTCCGCACAGAACACTGGACCGCAGTACTCTCAGGAAGGCCTGTGCGGCCGCAGTCCATTTCGTGCGGTCCGCACAGGGGGTCTGAGAGGGGTATAAATAGACGGGATTTTCAGTCATTTTTCATTTTTTAAAATCCCAAAAACATAAGAGGCGATTTTTCAAACAACCCTTCTTCTCCAAAAGTTGGTAAATGATTTCTAACTCATTTTTTCACTCCTTAACATCTTTTAACATGATTTCAACTCAAAATCAATGATTTTCATGGGGGAAATTGGGTGTTTTGGGTAGAACCTAGGTTTTTCAAAAAATGGGGATTTGGACCTCGATTTGAGGTCTGATTTCAAAACAAATCACATATTTGAACTCGTGGGGGAATGGGTAATCGGGTTTTGGTTCGAACCTCGGGTTTTGACCACGTGGGCTCGGGGGCGATTTTGACTTTTTGGGTAAAACTTTGGAAAACTCATTTTCATGCATTCAAATTGATTCATTTAGCGTTTATTGATGTGATTAAGTAACTTATGGCTAGATACGAGCGAATTGGTGGAGGAATCAATGGGTAAAGCTATAATTGAAACTTGAGTTGTGTTCGAGGCATCGAGGTAAGTGTTTGGTCTAACCTTAGCTTGAGAGATTAAGAGTTGTGTCCTATTTGCTATTTGCTTCTTGTTGAGTACGATGTATAGGCATGGTGACGAGTATCTATACGTTGGTGTCAAGCATGACCGTGAGTCTTATATTGTGATTTTCATGATTTCGTTGTATTATGCATGCCTTGGAGAAGATTTCTAATTGTTGTATAAAGTTTGTGGAAAGAATTGTGACCTATGAACATTAAGGAGCGTTGGCTCAAGTTGTGTAGCGAAATTGTGAAAGTATAAGTGACAATTGAACTTTTAGAGCATTGGCTCGAGTTGTGAAATGAGTTGTGAAAGTATAAGTAATAATTGAAACTCTAGAGCATTGACTCGAGTTGTGAAGTGAATTGTGAAGTAAGAGTGAGAAAAAGAAAAGATCATTTTGTTGCCCCCCTTGCCGGGCTATTGTTGAATTGTGGTTCCCTTGCATTGTATTCTTAATTGATATTACGGATGCTTAGGTTGAGGATTCTTTGTGTTGGGTAGGGATTATGGGTATAGCTGAGGTAGTTAGATGTCGGAATGAGGTTGGTTATAGCTGAGGTAGTTAGGTGTGGTGACGAGTTTGGTTATAGCTGAGATGGTTAGATGTTGTAACGAGTTTGGTTATAGCTGAGGTAGTTAGGTGTGGTATCAAGTTTGGTTATAGTTGTTTCTCCCTTGCCATGACGTGATTGCTTATGCTATTGAATCCCTTGTCGGGACGGTGTAGACCTTATTGATCTCTTGTCGAGACTATCGTTATAATTGTAAATATTATAAATGGATTGGGTTGCATGCTGCAACAATATTATATATGGATCGGGTTACACGCCGCAACAATATTATATATAGATCGGGTTGCACGCCGCAACAATATTATATGTGGATCGGGTTGCACGCCGCAACAATATTATATGTGGATCGGATTGCACGCCCCAACAATACTATAAGTGGATCGTGTTGCACGCCGCAACAAAGATATAATGAAATGAGAATGGGTGGTACGCCTACCACAAGATATAATAAAATGGGAGCGGGTCGTACTCCTGTCACAAGACAAGTGAAATGTGAGCGGGTGGTAAGCCCACCACAAGATATAATAAAATGGGAGTGGGTGGTACGCCTACCACAAGACAAGTGAAATGGGAGCAGGTGGCACGCCTGCCACGAGATATGAAAAGAATGTGAAATCTGCCTTTGTTCCCTTTTTCGTGTTAGTGGGTGGTTTTGATTCCTTAATAATTCTCTTGATATTTTGTTTTACCTGCTATTCCCCGAAGCATGTTTCCCCCTCCCAACTTTACTTGTTTATTTCTGTATTTCTTTCTAGCTGTATATAATTGAACCGCACAGGTTTATTTGGTAGTCTGGTCCTAGCCTTGTCACTACTTCGCCGAGGTTAGGCTAGGCACTTACCAGCACATGGGGTCAGTTGTGATGATACTACACTCTGCACTCTTTTGTGCAGACCCCATTGTTGTGGACTTCGGACCGCAGTGAGATTGCTAATTCTTGATCATCAGGCGACCCGAGGTAGTCCTGTAAGCGTTCGCAGGCCTTGGCGTCTCCTTCTATCTACTTTCCTGTTTCTTACATGTATTTCCAGAAACAACATTGTAATTAATTCTTTCAGACCTTTATTTGTAGTATTCTTAGACCGTGTGTGAAACTGTGACACCAGTTCTAGATAGTCAAGACTCAAACAGTTGTAATAGATATTCATGTTCAGATGGCTTATTGTTTTCATCCGCTTATGTTATATTTCGTTGTTTAAATGTTATTTCTTCGTAAGTTTTAAAGAGAATAAAATTGGTAAAAAGGTAGATGGTTCAATAATTGGCTTGCCTAGCTCACATTAGTAGGCGCCATCATGACTCCGGAGGTGAGAAATCCGGGTTGTGACAAGTTGGTATCAGAGCTCTAGGTTACATGGTTCTCACAGTTCACAGACAAGTTTAGTAGAGTCTGAGGGATCAGTGCGGAGACGTCTGTGTTTATCCCCTAGAGGCTACAGAGTTAGGAAAAGTTTCACTTCTATTCTTCCCTGTCATGCGATTTTGTTCTCTCAATGCTAAATTGAAATCTCTACTCTTCTCCTTTCGCGAATGGCGAGGTCATGTACCACTTCTTCAGCGGAACAGCAGCAGTACAAACCGGTGATAGATCAGCTACGTCTTTCAGCAGAGCATCTTCTGAGGATCCCCAAGACTTTCTAGACAGTTGTCATGAGGTTCTTAGTAACATGGGGATCATGGAGACCGATGGAGTCGATTTTGCTACTTTTTGCTTGTCTAGATCCGCCAAGGCTTGGTGGGAAGATTATTGCTTGGCTAGACCAGCCGGATCGCTAGCTTTGACTTGGGAGCAGTTCACGCAGCTATTCCTAGAGAAGTTTCTCCACATCACTCAGAGAGAGGCATTAGAGGTGGAGGTAGAGGTATTAGAGGTGGAGGTAGAGATGTTAGAGGTGGAGGTAAAGGTATTAGAGGTGGAGGTGCAGGTATTGTTCTGGTTTGTGGTAGAGAAGCTTCGGTTTTATTTTGTGTCGTATCTGGTCATGCCTAGTGATTCTTTGAGTACCCCTGTTTATGTGTCTACGCCGGTGGGTGATTCTATTGTGGTGGATCGCGCCCATTGTTCATGTATAGTGGTTATTGGAGATCTTGAGACTCGTATAGATTTGCTTATTCTGGACATGGTTGATTTCGATGTTATATTGCGGATGTACTAGTTATCACCTTACCACGCTATCTTGGACTGTCATGCCAAGACTGTGACCTTTGCTTTATCGGGTATGCCTCATTTAGAGTGGAGAGGGACTCCGGGTCATTCTACCCGCAGTGTTATCTCGTATGTGAAGGCTCGGCATATGGTCGAGAAGAGGTGTTTGTCCTATTTGGCATATGTTCGCGATTCCAATGCTGAGGTTTCATCTATTGATTCTGTGCCCGTTGTTCGTGAGTTCCCTGAGGTATTCCCTTCAGACCTACCGGGTATGCCACCCGACAGGGATATTGACTTTTGCATTGATTTGGCTCCGGGCACTCAGCCATTTTTATCTCGCCGTATCATATGGCCCCGCCTGAGTTGAAAGAGTTGAAGGAGCAATTGCAAGACTTGCTTGAGAAGGGTTTCATTAGACCCAGTGTTTTGCCTTGGGGTGCACCGTTGTTGTTTGTTAAGAAGAAGGATGGGTCAATGAGGATGTGTATTGATTACTGGCAGTTGAACAAGGTTACAATCAAGAATAAGTATCCATTGCCGAGGATTGATGATTTGTTTGATCAGCTTCAGGGTGCCAAGGTATTTTCGAAGATTGACTTGAAATATGGCTACCATCAGTTGAGGATTTTGGCATCCGATGTCCCTAAGATAGCTTTTCGCACTCGGTACGGGCATTGTGAGTTCTTGATGATATCACTCAGGTTGACAAATGCCTAGCAGCTTTAATATATTTGATGAATCGAGTGTCCAGGCCTTATTTGGATTTATTCGTGATAGTCTTCATTGATGATATTTTGATATATTCCCGCAGCTGGGAGGAGCACGAGCAACATCTTAGAGTGGTTGTTCAGACCTTGAGGGATAGTTAATTATATGCTAAGTTCTCGAAGTGCGAGCTCTGGTTGAGTTCAATTGCATTTCTGGGTCATGTTGTATCAGTAGAGGGTATTCAGGTTGATCCAAAGAAGATTGAGGCAGTCAAGAACTGGCCTAGACCAACATCAGCTAAAGTAAATCGGAGTTTTTTGGGATTGGCAGGCTACTATCGTCGGTTAATGGAGGGGTTTTCATCCATCACAGCCCCGATGACCAGGTTGACCTAGAAGGGTGCCCAGTTCAAATGGTCGGACGAGTGTGAGGCGAGCTTTCAGAAGCTCAAGACAGCTCTGACTACGGCACTGGTGTTGGTTTTGCCCACAGGTTCAAGGCCTTATACAGTTTATTGTGATGCATCTCGTATTGGCCTTGGTGCAGTGTTAATGCAGGATGGCAAGGCCATTGCCTATGCTTCACAGCAGTTGAAGATTCATGCGAAGAAATATTTGGTTCATGATTTAGAGTTGGCAACCATTGTTCATGCATTGAAGATTTGGAGGCATTATCTGTATGGCGTGGCATGTGAGGTGTTCACGGATCAAAAGAGTCTTCGGTATTTGTTCAAGCAAAGGGAGTTGAATTTGAGGTAGAGGAGGTGGTTGGAGTTGTTGAAAGTTTATGATATCACTATCTTATATCATCCGGGAAAGGCCAATGTGGTGGCCGATGCGTTGAGTAGGAAGTCAGCCAGTATGGGCAGTCTTGCTTATATTCCGGTCGGTGAGAGACCGCTTGCTTTGGATGTTCAGGCTTTGGCCAATCAGTTCGTGAGGTTGGATGTCTCTGAGCCCAGCGGTATGCTAGCTTTCACAGTCGCACGTCCTTCGTTATTGGAGCGTATCCGTGATCGGCAGTATGATGATCCCCATTTGTGTGTCCTTAGAGACACGGTGCAGCGCGGAGGTGCCAAGCAGGTTGCCTTAGATGATGATGGAGTTTTGAGATTGCATGGTTGATTTTGTTTGCCTAATGTGGATGGACTCCGAGAGTTGATCTTAGAGGAGGCCTATAATTCCTGGTACTCTATTCATCCGGGTGCTGCGAAGATGTATCAGGATTTGCGGCAACATTATCGGTGGCGTAGAATGAAGAAGGACATCGTTGCATATGTGGCTCGGTGTTTGAATTGTCAGCAGGTTAAGCATGAGCATCAGAGGCCTGATGGTTTATTTTAGAAGATTGAGCTTCCTGAGTGGAAGTGGGAGTGGATCACTATGGATTTTGTTGTTGGACTCCCGCAGAATCGGAGAAAGTTCGACGCAGTATGGGTCATTGTTGATAGGCTAACAAGTCAGCGCACTTCATTCCTATGGCAGTCTCCTATTCATCCGAGAGGTTAGCTGAGATCTATATCCGGGAGATTGTTCGTCTTCATGGTGTGCCTGTGTCTATCATTTCAGACCGAGGTACGCAGTTTACCTCACGTTTCTGGAGGCAGTTCAGCGAGAGTTGGGCACTAAGGTTTGTAAGCACGTGATTTTTGCTCTATATGAGAATTACTCCCAAAAAATTCAAAATAAAATGATTTTCCTTGGTGTACAATTTTGAGAATATGCGTGACATTTTGATAATTGTTCTGTCCGTCAACAAAAATACAAAAACACATGTTGCATGCATTTAGGAATTAATGGTACATTTAGAAATTAATTAACCATAAATCGGTTAAAAGAAAATCAAAAAATATATGCATGTGTATTTCTGGACATTGAGTGATTTTTATTTAATGTTAATTTGTGTGTTAATTATCATAGGTGTTAAATAATATGTGTGTAATTTTATTTTTTGATTTTTACAATTTATTTAGGAGTTTTGTTTAATTTTGGTAATTAAAGAAAAAGAAAAGAGTTGTGAAAAAATGAAAAGAACTCGGATGGGGCCGAAATATAAATGGAAGTCATGCCTAAATCAATTACCTCAACCCCGTCCAAACCCAGGCTGCCCAAGCACGGTCCCAAACGACGCCGTATCAGCGTCCCCGTTTGAGTCGTTGATCTGATTCAAATGAACGGTCCCGATCAGGCCACTCATTAAACCTCGACGACGCCGTTTCAGGCAGTCTGATCTGAGCCGTCCAACCCCATTGATCCAACGGATCCAGGCCCTCCCCTAGACCCGTTAACCTGACCCGATCCATTCCCACACCCGGTCTCACCAACCACTACACCCAAACGACGTCGTCCCCCTCCTGTGAATAGATCCTGGCCATCAATCTCACCTGACCCAACGACCAGGATCTAAACCCATAATTCATATATAAACCTAACCCTTTTACCCCGCCCCTATCCAAGCACCCCACCCTGTTCCTTCGTCTCTCTCAGAAAAGATCCCAAACCCCTCGAAACCCTAGCAGCCGCCCTAGTTCCCTTTCAACGTAAACCCGACGACAAGGACGCCGGTGACTACCATAGCTACACCACTGGACCTACACGCCACCCTGAACACAAAACCCTGGCCACTTAAATTCGAATCACCTCCAGGGTGCTCGAATCTTCGATCAAAGATTCGAGCCAAAACCCTAAGTCACCTGATGAGTCCCAAAATCACCCCAGTCACTCCCCTGACATCCCTCATACCCTAATCAACTTTGGTTTCATTCGAATCTAGGTAGAACTCTTCGAACCACAAATCTAAGCTCAAGAACCCTAAAAAATCGAATCCATGGGGGTCCGTCCAAATCAATAGCAGGTTGGGGTCTAATAGACCTTAATCGAAGTGTCCTCAGTCGAGAACACTCCGATTAAAGTCCGTTCGACCTCAAAAAGGGTCGAGTCCAGTTCGAGCATGGGTTCATTTTGTTTTTAAGTTTCAAGAGGTAAATTTCCCTTTTTTTCCTTCGGTTTGTGTGTTATTTGTATTTGTTTACATGCTAGTTTTATTTGTTTGATTTTTCTGTCATTTTTCCTTTAATTCTGTTCTGTCCCCATAAGCCCCTCTATGTGGTCGATTGTTATTTTGCTTGTGTTTGAATACGTTTTGTGATATACATGCTCGAGTTAATTAATGTCGTCAGTCATATAGATTCCCTATGTCGCGCAAAATGGTTGAAGGCAGTGGATGCCCCGTTCATGTCATTTGTTTGATTGACTGATTATTATACGTCATGATTAATATAGTCGATTAGATAAATGTCGTCGATTAGCTTTATTGGTTTGAATGTTCAAATATTCTGAGTCGTATAGCTTCGTAGGATGGATCGAATCATTCTCGTTCATTGGATGCTTGACATTGTTTGAAAATGGTTTATAACTACATTGCAAATAATTAGAACTCAGTCTAGGACAACTTTTGAATTTGAACTTTCAGAAGTTCAAAATGTCCTACTGTTGCAGTAGGATAATACAATAATAAGCTGGGGGCTAACAGGGGTAGTTTGGGGGTTTGAAAAGAGCAAAAATGATTAGTTTAAGTGAGCTGACAGTAGGGTACTATAATAGGTTTAAACTAAGGCAATAATGGGGAACAAGATTAAATGGCATGTGGGAGGTTAATTAAAATAAGTAGACACCCATAATTTTGATTAAATACTATAGGCTGCCCATACCTTTGGGCAGAAAACACATGCTAAGGGGGCTGTCAAGAGGATGGGCTTTGGGGAGTTTTGATTAGTTTAAAGGGGTTATGGGCAGGAAAAGGCTGAAGGAATCAAGGCAGCCTGGGGGCCTGCCATGTCTGCCTATAAATAGGCTTATTTAGAACAAGAAAAGGGGTCTTCCAACTTGGAGAAGTCAGTGAGTATTGAGAGCAAAGGCTGGAAAATTATTAAGTGTTCAGAGAGAAATAGAGCTGTTAGTTTTAAAGGGTTTGGGCTGTTACTATTTCATTAGGGTATTCTGATTTCTCTGTGGGATTACTACTGTATTCTGGGCTTCTGTATGCTGCTGATTGATTCTGGTCTTATTGCTATTGAAGCTGTTGTTGGTTATTCGTCGAGTTGTTGTGATTATTGAACTGTTGTTACTATTGCATTGGAATATTCTGGGTTTTTCTGTTGGTTTACTACTCTGTTCTGGGATTGTTGGTTGGTGCTCGACCACCTGTGGGTTTATCGTTGTTGAAACTGTTGTTGGTTGTTCGTGAACTAGTGGTCATACTGTTGCTGTTTGTTGCTGCTGTGTTACTGCTGTATTACTGCTGTCTGTTTGATTGCTGCTGATATCATTCTCCTTCTTCTCGTTCTTTTGTCCAACATCCAGGTACACATTCTAATTTCACTGGTGTAATGATGAACTTGGAGCATGAATAAGAGTATAAGAAGAATTGCAGTCTGAATTTAGTGTAGTGATTTTTATCTTGTTGATGTTTGCAGTTTAGAACATTCTGTATACCCGACATGTAAAGTTTGACCTCCAAACTGTGTAATGGAATAGTTTTCAGTCTATAAGAATTTGGTCTAGTAATTTGTTGGATGTTCGGCCAACAATGGTTTCACATAGGGTCGGTTGAGAATGACAATGCAGTAATCGCGTTTGTTTCACCTTGGTTCATCAGTAGATAATATATATTTCAAAGGCATGCTAGGCAGTTTGGATTATCGCAAAAGATAAAAATCGCATAGGTCATGTTATTGGATAAATGTCGCCTGAAACATGTAGTGGTATCACCTAAGTTAGATAGGGTCAGTTTCAGTCTTTTCGCCTTTAAGTGTTAAGCGTGTATGGAATAATTAACTGAACCTCATACGTATGCCCATCGATGAACAAGGTTGCCATATGCATGTCTACTTTTCCGATCCAATCAACTGGTTATCACATTTTGCGAGTAGGTAATTGAAAAGTACTTCCCGATTGTTTTATCCCAGAGATGGATTTAATAGAGAAAATGTAGTCATTTTAGGATATCCTTTTAAAATAAAAATAAGACGAGCCTCGCCAAATAAAACGCGTAGATTGCGGGGCCCTCACAAAATCTATAGCTTTAATTATTTAGCCTTCGGGACGAGCCGTTTAGCAAATTTCACGGTTTTCCCAAAATACCAATACGTTAGTCACTTTAGGCGCGTATTAAATAATGTTATCTTCCTAAACTCGGGTGCACATTTATGTGACCCAAATACAAATCTCAACAGAGTTGAAATATGGCTCTAATCACGGGTACATTGATTGTGACGTGGTTCGAGATGTATTTCCACGATGTTGCAATTCTTGATAAAAATAACAGTAAATGATAAAAGCGGTTAAAGTTAAAATTTTGCACATAGGTTCAACATGTATTAAATCAGATAATCAAGCCAAATATGACAGTTGAGCGACCGTGCTAGAACCACGGAACTCGGGAATGCCTAACACCTTCTCCCGGGTTAACAGAATTCCTTATCCGGATTTCTGGTGCGCAGACTGTAATATAGAGTCATTCTTTTCCTCGATTCGGGATTAAATTGGTGACTTGGGACACCCTAAATCTCCCAAGTGGAGACTCTGAAATAAATATAAAAATCCCGTTTTGATTGTCCTTTAATTGGAAAAAACTCCCTACGCCCCTCGCGGGGGCGGAAAAAGGAGGTGTGACAGCTCTGGCGACTCTGCTGGGGATGAATACGACCCAGAACCACTGGTTCAGGGTTAGAAATTCGAGCTTAGATAAATTGTTATATTTGGCTTTATCTGATTTTTGTTACATGTTTAGTGCTAAATGATGTGTTTTATCGCTTTGATATTACTTGGACTGTATATATAAACTGTGTCGAAGCCCCTCTCTTCTCTCTCTTGAGGAATGCACGCTGGTCATGACTTCTTTCTGTTAGTGTCATATACCAAAATAGAACGAGGATTCGGAGGAGTTGCAAAACCGGATGGCCTTTTGGTTACCGGTACACAGCTCCCATCCTCAGCTCGAGTTGTCCGCTCGGGTAAGCCAGGTCTAGAACAAACACCTAGGTTTTAAAACTTAGTATAACAAAGCCTCATGCCGAATCCCTAGTAGGAACGCTTATTTGCATCATGTGCATTTGACTTAGGGGACTCAACACAGGGGTTGAGTCCGTCTAGGACTAGCAACCTGAAGTGAAAAGACTATCATGCTACATCCTATTTGCTTTATGCATTCATTTGCTTCAGACTTGCATGCTGACCGGTTTCGAAAATCTGGAATACTGAAAAATTGTGAAAAAGAGCGAAGTAACAGTGTAGAGAGTTAATTGCCTATTTTAGAAAAACCAATGCCCAAATACTGTCGAAGTTCTGCCGAAATTTTTGAGAAAATGAAAAAAAAGAGGAAAAATGCTTATTTTTTTTTTATTTTTTTTTATTTTTTTATTTTATTTTTTTCACTCAAAGAAGCAAAAAATATATAGAAAAGAGTCTTGTATTTTTGGAAAATAGGTCGTTCATTGTTTGTAAAAATAAAAAAATAAGAGTCTTTTTTTTGTCTTGTTTTCAAAATAGAAAAGGAAAAATAGTTTGTCGTGTCATGGAAAATGAAAAAAAATATATTGTTTCCAAAATTTGGTTTATGTTCTCTGCCCGAACTACGCCGGTTTGATTCTCGCAGGGTGTGTGATACGTAGGCAACCCCCGTCGGGTCCAACTTTCTTTTTTCAAAAAATAATCCAAAAGAACAAAAAAAAATTGAAATAGTTAGGGTGACGTCGTTCTTTTCAGAAATAGCCGAATGTCAATTTTTAAGGAAAGAAAGGTGTGTCAATTTTGTATTCGAATCAAAGGAGTCTGGATCTTTGCTTAATCGCCCTAATAAACATGCAGAATGAGCACAAGTCCAAGTTTGCCGGTAACAGTTAGGAGCAAAATCCCTTTGGAGTTGCGTTTGTGGTGGGAGGATTTGGAAAAGTCAGAGCAAGACAAGATCAAACTGCATCTGGGAGGTCTGACTAGTTTGTTGAATGTCAGGCCCAGATGCGACATCATAAAGGCTCTGGTTACATTTTGGGACCCGGCCCACAACGTATTCCGCTTCTCGGATTTTGAACTCACCCCAACTATAGAAGAGGTAGCAGGTTACATGGACGTTACTGAAGGTTTAAGACACAAATATCTGATCGCTCCAAGAGCTGTAAATTCGCACAAATTCATGGATCTACTGAAGATAAGCAAGGGAGTCCCATACACTGAATTGGATAGGGGTTTTTCTACCTTGCAATTCACATACTAGAGGTACGGGCATATAGGAGGGTTCAATGATCCGGAAAGTGGTGTCTGCAGCAGAGGGAATCAGGCAAAGTGGAATGAACATAGGCGGTTTGCTTTCATGGTAGCATTCTTGGGCATTGTGGTGTTTCCCCGGAAAGATAGAAATATCAATTTGAAGGTGGCTGGAATTGTCAAGGTCCTGATTACCAACGATAAAAGCATGCTTGCTCCTATGATAGTGTCCGAGATATACCGAGCCCTCACAGCTTGTAAAGCCGGGGCAGATTTCTTCGAAGGGTGCAATTTGTTATTGCAGATGTGGATGATCGAGCACTTATGTCGTCATCCTCAGTGTATGCGCTATATGTCTACGAACGAGGACTACATCGAAGGTTATAACCTAAGGGTTTCAGGTCTCAGATTACCGGAAGGGTTTGAAGAATGGGTATCCTATCTCCGTGCCATCACCGCAAAACAAATAAATTGGACATTGGGTTGGCTTCCTGTGGAAGAAATTGTGTATATGCCCGCCACTGGTCCTCACTTCCTCTTAATGGGACTCATAGGTATTCAGCCTTATGCCCCTTACAGGGTGATGAGACAATTAGGAAGGTGTCAGGTGGTACACCCAGACGAAGATCTTAGTATTTATACAGTCGAGGTCAGCAACGACGGCCAATTTCCTGAAAAGACAGTTCGTTACATATGGAGTGAATGCCAGTACTTGACGGTGAATACTCGAGTAGGTGACGTATCTAGAGGTGAAGTCTCGCCGGCCTATCTCGCTTGGCATAATAAGAAGAGCACTGCGAGAGACGAACCAGAGCGACCAACCAAAAGGCCTCACCTCCAAGATTTTGTTGAGTCATCGCAAGAACAATGGGGTTGGCTTGCAAAAGAAGAGAACTACAGGGCTGAAATCGGAAAATTAAAGCAACAAGTTGAAAGGCTTATATTTGAGAACAACGTGCAAGTCGCCTCCGAGCGGGGTGAAAAGAACAAATTAGCCAAAGAAAACCAGACCCTGAAAGCCCGCATTTGCCAAGTCAGTAAGAGTAACAGTGATCGGCAGAAACATCGCTCCAACGAAAGGTTGATAGCAGAGTTGAGGGATCAAGTCAGCAAAAGCCGAGAAGAATTAGAGAGATTGGAAGCTTGCATAGCAAGAATAAAGGTCAGATGGGCAAGAGGTACGATGGCCCGGAGGCAGCGTCTGCAACAATTCATTAGGGATTATGAAATGAGCATCGGGATATTAAGGAAAATGAACTCCACTCTTCACGAGCGGATCTTCAAACAAGCATGAGATGCCCAAGCCGACAAAAGACGCTGATACGATGCAATGACTAGAATGGAAAGACAAATAGAGATGTTCCAGGATCGACTTGTCGACAATGCTCAAGCACTGGGATTAAAAAACCAGCGGATAGAGCAATTGTTCGCTGAAAGGGACAACATTTGAGGAAGGATTGATGAGATTGGACACTACATCTACATGAGATGCCTAGCATGTGAGCAAATACCTCGAAAAACCCTCCTTATTTCCATCATGGGCTGCGTCCACCGGATTATGAATGAGTTAAAGAGCTTGCAGATAGACCTTACACCGAGAGTCGCGGAAAGGCCGAATGATGCCTCGCGGTCCCCTAAGTTGGAATTTTAATCTTTTGTTCGAGTCTTGTTTAATTGGCTTTGTTGTCTTCCCACATATTGTTTTCTTTTCTTTTAAATCAAGTCGGGTTGAGAACTTTGGAATCGGTACTATTGTTGTTCCTTGTTTGAAGTAATTTGTAATAGCAAATTTTGGTGATGAATTAATTGATTCCGAAAGAATTTTTGTGTGTCTTTACTTTGTGGCAAAACTACGCCCAGTCTGATTCACGCGGGGACGTGATACGTAAGCAATCCACATAAGATTCAACCGCCATTAATAAAGGGGGAGAGAAAAGAAAGAAGAAGAAAATACAAAAATAGAATAAAATACAGGGGTTCCCAAAATACTTTAAAGAGACAAATAAGCAAGCTGGGATGACGCATGTTGTTTGAAGCAAAGCATGTTAGAAACGGTTAACTGCCTAGGAGCATTGCATCCCCAATGTGTTGTTATCAAATCTGTTAAAATCTAACGCTAACAAGTTTGTTATGTTTCACAAAAATCCAGACAGTTAGTTGTTAAAAGCATTCTGGCAACACACCCTTACCAAACCAGATCCAAAGGACCGGTAACAACCAGCATGACTACTTCAGAAAATAGTACCGAGGAAGAAAGGTCGTTGAGCCAGTTATTAAAAGAAGCGATGGAAAAGATAGAAAGGATGGGACTAGAGATGAATGCAATGCAGTTAGCTCTAGCCAAAGCACAATGAGCCCTGAGCCACTGGGGCACATACCGGAATACCCTCACTCCGGCCCTTCAACAAGCCTTCCAAATCACCGTTATCATCAGGAGAGAAGCCCCCATGATTCCCAAGCTCCACCACCCCATCAACCTCTCCCAACACCAAATGTCCCCACTTTTATGGGACCCACATCATCCACCCTGCAAAGATCGACCAGCGAGCCGTTGTTTCAGGCTCACGATACGCAATACTATCCCCCTGAACCCACATTCAATCCACCAGAACCCCATACCTACAATCCGCACTTGGAGGTACCAGCGGAGATTAAGAAGCCGGTTAAGGTCCAAGAACAAGATGAGGTAATGAGGAAGTTCAAAAGCCTGGAGCAATCCTTCAGGAACCTGCACGGATTAGGCAACCAGATCAGTGTGGCCTACAAGGATCTATGCCCTTTCCCGGACGTCCAACTCCCGGCTGGGTTCAAGATGCCTAAGTTTGATTTGTATGAAGGGCACGGTGATCCCATGGCCCATTTGCGAGGCTTTTGCAGCAAAATGAGAGGGGAAGGTGGCAAAGACGAGCTACTGATAGCTTATTTCGGCCAAAGCTTGAGTGGATCGGCACTGGAATGGTATACCAGGCAGGATTCCAGCAGATGGTACACTTGGGATGATCTGGCGCAGGCTTTCGCGGGTCACTTTCAATACAACCTCAAGATATTCCCTGACCGTCTCACGTTGTTGAGGACCAGAAAGAAGCCTGGGGAAAGTTTTTGTGAGTTTGGTTTCCGCTGGAGAGAACAAGCGGCCAGAGTTGATCCTCCCATGAGAGAGGGAGAAATGGTGGACTACTTCTTGCAAACACTGGATCCAACTTACTTTGGTCACTTGGTGACGACGGTTGGAAAATCCTTCAATGAAGTAGTGAAGATAGGGGTCATGATAGAAGAGGGTCTGAGGTCTGACAAAATCCTGAATTACTCGGCACTCAAGGCAACGACCCAGGCTATTCAGAGCGGCACGGGAGGTGCGCTGGGAAGGAGGAAGAAAGAAGAAATTGCCACGATTGAGGCAAGCAGTTGGTCCAGGTCCGGCAAACCATACTACAACCAACCCAGACCCCACGGGCCAAACTACCCATACAGCCCACCACAACACTACTATCCACCTCAAGAACCACACTTCTCCGTACACCAAGCCCAAACATACACTCAGCCTCCGGTTCGCCCGCAATGGCGCGCGCCGGCTCCCCAGAACACACATGCACCACCACAAAACACCTATCATCCACCCAGAACGTACAGGAATCCTCCGGGGGCAGGCTTTAGAGGGAGTCAAGCTGTTAGAAATGATAGGCTGCAGAGACATAGAGCCTTTACTGAGTTGGGAGAAACCTATACCGCCGTATTCCACAAATTGAGACGGCTGGGTTTGGTGAGTTCTGTTGAACCTAGAGAGCAAAACCCCCCACCCCAAAATCTGGACAGATCGATAAGCTGCGAGTACTGCTCAGGAATGCTGGGGCATGATACTGAGAAATGTTGGAGGTTGAGGCAGGAAATACAATATCTTATTGATGCCAACAAAATCGAGGTCTAGGCGTCGGAGGCGCCCAACATCAACCAAAACCCATTGCCAGTACACCGTGAAGCTCACATGATCGAATTGGTATACAAGGGAGGAGAGCCAATGAGACCATCCCAGACAGTGATGACAATCCAAGCCACTTCGAAAGAGGAATCGACCGGTGGAAGACCAGGGGTACAGTCGCAGGGAGAAGGCGTCAAGCTAGTAGTGATATTGGGAAAGATTCTGTCCACCGTAAAAAAGAAACCCGAGCCAGCCAAGTTGGTAATATCAGGGACTCCACCCACACCCGCAGTTGTGTTGAAAGGGGTATACAGGGAACTGGTCACCATAAAGCCTGTAGTCCAACTGCCGATGATTGATAGCAAGGCCGTGCCTTGGAAATATGAGAAGCCAGTGGTGATGTACAAGGGAAAACAAGTGGAGGAAGATAGTTGTGAAGCGCAAGGGCTGACTCGATCAGGACGGTGTTTTGCTCTGGTGGAGTTGAGAAGACCCAACCCAGCTGCAACCAAGAAACCTGTGTCCGAAGAAGAAGCTGAGGAATTCTTGAGGAAGATGAAAGTGCAGGATTATTCCGTGGTCGAACAGTTGAAGAAAACACCGGCCCAGATCTCGCTGCTATCATTACTAATCCATTCTGATGAACATCGCCGGGCCCTGATGAAGATACTGAATGAGGCCCATGTGCCCAACGAGATTTCTGTAAATCACCTGGAAACGATTGCCAACAAAAATTTTGAGGTGAACAGGGTAACATTCTCAGATGATGATCTGCCAGTGGAAGGCACGGAGCATAATAAAGCTCTCTACCTAACTGTCAAATGTGAAGATTCGGCAGTTACTCGGGCATTGGTGGATAATGGCTCAAGTGCCAATATTTGTCCATTATCCACCCTGAACCAGTTAAAGATCGACCACGGAAGAATCCACAAGAATAGCATTTGCGTCCGAGGATTTGACGGAAATGGAACAGCCACCGTAGGGGATATTGTACTCGAATTGATCATCGGTCCGGTCCAGTTCACCATGGAGTTCCAGGTATTAGATGTCGCGGTATCTTATAACCTTCTGTTGGGATGACCGTGGATCCACGCAGCGAAAGCAGTGCCTTCCACCTTGCATCAAATGGTCAAGTTCGAGTGGGATAAACAAGAGGTCGTACTGCACGGCGAGGACACTGCGCGCACCATGGGTGGCGCCATTGTGCCCTTCATAGAGACCAACGATGACAAGGGTCCCTGGGTCTACCAGATTTTTAATGCAATGTCGGCAAACAAGATTTCTGAGGGTGAGATCATTCAGCACCCTAGGGTAGCTTCGGCAACGATCATGATGGTCTCAGAAATGCTGGGTAATGGGTTCGTGTTGGGAAAAGGCTTGGGGGTTGAGCTTCAGGGGATTGTCCAACCTGTCTCCTTGCCCAAGAATTTGGAAACCTTTGGGTTGGGGTTCAAACCAACTGCGGCAGATGTAAAGCGAGCGTGGAAAATGAAGAAGAAAGTCTGGTTCCTTCCCAAACCTGTGCCACGTCTCTCAAGATCTTTTGTTAAAGCAAGTGCCAAGGGGTCACCGGTCCCAAAAATTCTCGGACCATTGATTGGGATGGACGGGGACCTGAATTAGAGTTTCAAGAGGCTATTTGCTGATGTCAATATGGTATAAGTTGGAGAAAGTTCCAGCAGAGCGGACATACAGTTTGTGGGGCCTGAGGCCAAAACCAACAATTGGACGGTTACTCCTCTTCCTATCCGGGGGAGTCCTGGTAGTAGGCTTTGATTTTTGCTTTTCTTGTTCGGATTATTCCAGGGTGTAATCCAAATTTTATTTTATTTTGTAAAAGTGTGAACCCTGTTATCCTGCAAGTTTAATAAAGTTCTCTTCTTTTGTCTCATTTTAATTTTTGTTTTGTTCTTTTTATTTCTGAACAGTTCTCTTTTTACTGGTTCTAATGACATGGCATGCACAGCGGATCTTCGACCTAGTCTAATAAATCAATCCGACTCCGACTTAATGATACAAGAGGTCGTTTGTGACAATGAGTCTGAATATGACGAGGATGAAGCATTCGAACAGATAAACCGAGAACTGTGCCAATTTGAAGAGAAACCCATGCCTAACCTAAATGACACTGAGGCTGTGAATCTAGGAGATGCATATAATGTCAGAGAAACCAAAATCAGCATCCACATTGAGCCAAACGTCAGGGAAAAATTGATCAAAACCCTCGTGGAATTCAAAGATGTTTTTACATGGTCATATGATGATATGCCGGGATTAAGCACCAATCTAGTGGTTCACAAATTGCCCACTGACCCGGCATACCCTCCGGTCAAGCAAAAGCTAAGGAAATTTAAAACAGAGATGAGTGTAAAGATCAAAGAAGAGGTGATTAAACAGCTGCAGGCGAAGGTCATTCGGGTCACTCAATATCCCAAGTGGTTGGCCAATGTGGTACCAGTTCCGAAGAAGGATGGGAAAATCAGGGTATGCGTCGACTACCGCAATCTCAACAAAGCAAGTCCTAAGGATAACTTTCCGTTGCCCAACATCCATATCCTGATCGATAATTGCGCTGGGCGCGAGATCGGATCCTTTGTGGACTGCTATGCAGGATATCATCAGATCTTAATGGACAAAGAAGATGCGGAAAAGACAGCTTTCATTACACCATGGGGAACGTACTGCTACCGGGTCATGCCATTCGGACTGAAGAATGCTGGGGCAACGTACATACGAGCAATAACTACTGTGTTTCACGACATGATACACAAGGAAATTGAGGTGTACGTAAATGATGTGATCATAAAGTCTCGGCGACAGGGAGACCATGTAGCAGACCTAAGGAGATTTTTTCAAAGACTCCGAAGGTATGATATCAAGCTCAACCCGGCCAAATGCGCATTCGGGGTTCCATCAGGAAAGCTGCTAGGATTCATCGTCAGTCGACGGGGTATTGAGTTAGACCCATCCAAGATCAAATCCATCCGAGATTTGCCACCGCCAAAGAACAAAACGGAGGTAATGAGTCTACTGGGGAGGCTAAATTATATCAGCAGGTTCATCGCCCAACTCACGGCGACTTGTGAACCCATATTTCGGGTGCTGAAAAAAGATGCTGCGGTAGACTGGACGGCAGAGTGTCAAGAGGCTTTCGACCAAATCAAAGGGTATTTGTCCAATCCACCTATGTTGGTTCCACCTGAGCCAGGGAGGCCATTAATTCTTTATCTGACGGTCCTGGAGAATTCATTTGGTTGTGTACTGGGGCAACACGATGTCACAGGAAGGAAGGAGCAGGCCATTTATTATCTTAGCAAGAAGTTCACAATGTATGAGGTCAAGTACACTCAACTCGAGAAAACATGTTGCGCCCTAACTTGGGTGACTCAGAAGTTGAAGCACTACCTGTCCTCGTATACTACTTATCTCATATCCCGTTTGGACCCATTGAAGTACATTTTTCAGAAACCTATGCCTACAGGGAGGTTAGCAAAATGGAAAATTTTGCTCACAGAGTTTGATATCGTCTATGTGACGAGGACGGCCATGAAAGCCCAAGCGCTGGCCGACCATTTGGCAGAGAATCCCGTTGATGAAAAATATGAGCCTTTAAGAACGTATTTTCCCGACGAAGAAGTGATGCATACAGGTGAGCTGGAATTACCCGGGGAACCGTGTTGGAAGCTTTTCTTCGATGGAGCTGCGAACACGAAAGGGGTTGGAATAAGAGCAGTACTCATTTCTGAAACAGGACGTCACTATCCTGTTACAGCTCAACTACGCTTCTATTGCACCAATAATATGGCCGAGTACGAAGCCTGCATTTTGGGTCTGCGATTAGCTGCGGACATGGATGTCCAAGACGTTCTGGTCTTGGGAGACTCGGACCTCTTGGTACATCAGATTCAGGATAAGTGGGAAACACGGGATTTGAAACTCATACCCTATCGACAATGTTTGCACGATCTGAGCAAGCGATTTCGATAAGTGGAATTCAAACATATCCCAAGAGTCCATAACGAGGTTGCCGATGCATTGGCCACCTTAGCATCAATGTTACACCACCCCGACAAAATGTATGTTGACCTGTTGCACATTCAGGTTCGTGATCAGCATGCTTATTGCAACACGGTAGAAGAGGAAGCAGATGGCGAGCCTTGGTTTCATGATATAAAGGAGTACCTCAAAATGGGGATATATCCGGAACAGGCCACTGGAGACCAAAAAAGAGCCCTCCGGCGTTTGTCGAATGGTTTCTTCCTTAGCGGAGGAGTGTTGTACAGAAGAACCCCGGACTTGGGATTGTAAAGATGTATAGACGCCGGTCAAGCCACGATGGTTATGGCAGAGGCACATGCTGGAGTTTGCGGGCCACATATGAGCGGATATGTATTGGCAAAGAAGATCCTTCGAGCAGGGTACTATTGGCTCACCATGGAGCATGACTGTATCACTTTCGTGAGGAAATGCCATCAGTGTCAGATACATGGAGATCTGATTCATTCTCCGCCAACAGAGTTGCATACGATGTCAGCGCCCTGGCCATTTGTTGCATGGGGCATGGATGTCATTGGGCCTATCGAGCCGGCAGCATCCAATGGCCATAGGTTCATTCTGGTGACCATCGACTACTTCACCAAATGGGTTGAGGCTAAAACCTTCAAGTCGGTAACTAAAAAGGCAGTGGTGGATTTTGTTCACTCTCATATCATCTGCAGATTTGGGATCCCAAAAGTGATCATCACGGACAATGGTGCAAATCTTAACAGCAGCCTGATGAGAGAGGTATGCCAACAATTCAAGATTACACACCGCAATTCCACCTCATATCGTCCCAAGGCGAATGGAGCGGTCGAAGTAGCCAATAAGAACATCAAGAAGATACTGCGGAAGATGGTGGAAGGATCTAGACAATGGCACGAGAAATTACCCTTTGCCTTGTTGGGTTATCGCACTACAGTCCGGACTTCCATAGGTACAACTCCTTATTTGTTGGTATACGGAACTGAGGCAGTAATACCAGCGGAGGTCGAAATTCTGTCCCTACGGATTGTCGCTGAAGCCGAGATTGATGATGATGAATGGGTCAAAGCTCGACTGGAACAGTTGAACTTGATAGACGAAAAAATATTGGCAGCAGTGTGCCATGGTCAGTTGTATCAGAAGAGAATGGCAAGGGCGTACAATAAGAAGGTACGCCCCAGAAAAATTGAAGTAGGGTAGCAGGTATTGAAACGGATCCTCCCGCATCAGGTCGAAGCAAAAGGCAAGTTCGCCCCAAATTGGCAAGGGCCTTATATCGTGACCAGAGTGTTGTCCAACGGTGCTTTGTGCCTAACAGATGTTGAGGGAAGATGTGTCGACATGGCTATCAATTCTGATACAGTCAAAAGATATTATGCGTAATTTCTTCGATTATGATAGTTATTGGTTCGTTTGTTTGTATTTGGTACTTATTGGATAATGAAATGACGGAGGCAATTCTTTCTTCTATCCAAACACTTTTAACCCTTGCTTCCCCCTTTTGAGCCTTAAGTTATTCTTTCATACCCCTCTTTTGGAATCACTAAATGGGAAAAGATATGAAAAAGAAGAAGAAATTTAAAAAAAAAATGAAGAAGAGAAAGATAAAGATCACAAGAAAAACAAGAGAACTAGGAACTACGTTTGACCTGATTCCTCAAAGAGGATACGTAGGCACCTCACGGCTCGGTCATAGTGTGCATAATGCGCATAGCTCAACATAGTGTAAATATAAAATTCCCTAAGCAAGAAAACAGGGGCAGGAATTATGTTTTGAAAGGGTTGATTCCAAGAGTTGTAACACTTCACCCATCGGAGTTAAGTTAAAAATTTGACACATAAAACCAACATCGATGCCCAAAAAGACCTCCCGATCAATGTCCGAGAAGTGCCAAGTTAGGACAATGGAAGCCGAGGATAATACGCTGATCTCCAGCAAAGAAGGGGATCATAAATGAGAAATGAACTGATAGCCAGAAAGAATCTCCGAAAGAGAGAGTCATGTCGGCAACACCCCAATTCCCCGTTGAAGGGCAAAATGAGAGAGTCTTATCGGTGAAAACCTTCGCAGGCACCATAAGGCGACGAAAGATGAGAGATATAAAACGAGAGAGTCTTATTGGTGAAAACCTTCACAGGCACCGTAAGGCGCCGGGAGCTGAGAGAAAAGAGAGAGTCTTATTAGTGAAAACCCCTCGAAGGGCACTGTAAGGCGACAAGACATATTGGCAAAAGGATCCACATTTGTGAAGAAATGGACACCTATTTATCCCCAGCAAGTAAGGCCATCAGGCAGGTTGATTTGTACAAATAGACTGGGTCGGGAATCCATGGTGCACGACATGACCATAAGGACCAGTCATATCATCCAGATAAGTTCTTTTCTTTTCTTCTTTCCCACCAGTATTTGTTCAGAAAGATTTTTCTCCTTTTCTATCTTTTTCATTTCTTTCTAAAAATTCGTTTTGAAAAGGATTTTTCAGAGTTTACTACTAGAGGCCAAAGTGGTACAAAAGCAAAATACGAATGGGACAGGCCAAAAGCTAAGGCAATAAGACAAAAGGCGTTTGTTGCAAAACCAAAGGACGAATTGTTTAGAAAGTTAAGGGTGACGTGAAGAAAGCGGAAAACGACGGGTGAGGGACTTGTGGACCAAGTTCCAAGAAGGTTCCCCCGCAGAATGTCGATAAATCACGGACCCAGGTCCGAGGTGGTCAGACACCACGGGAAAGGAAAATTAATCCACTGCAAGATAACCCTAACAGTCCTAAAGGTTATCCCCAGGTAATAACATTCTATACCTTGCAGTTTTGGGAGGAAATAAGCTTCTAAGAGAGTGGTTTTGGGATTGAAGAGGACTCCCACAGCTTGTTCTGAAAAGAGAAAGCAGGGAAGGGATAAGTGGAAAACCATCCCCAACAGGCATGCCACCCCCAGCAAGCAACTTTATCCCCCAACCAGTTTTGGGAGCGCAGAGCAAGGAAAAGAAAAGAAAAAATCATCCCCCAGCGGGAAGGACACGGCTGCTCACCATGATTAAAACTAACAAAATCCTCTTTGTCTGCTGCAGGAAAATAAAGGTTGATGATGGCAGAGGGACGCGACGCAAGAAAGGTCACCAAAACTGGGGCAGAAAATTTTCTGCCGTTTTCAACATTTTTCTCGGAGGAACGAGGAAACAGACTCAAACATTTCATGTCTTTACCAATAGGCGCCCACCTGTATAATGAGAGGAATATTTTTATGTCTTAGTTTAAATAGGCGCCCACCTGTATAATGAGAGGAATATTTTATGTCTTAGTTTAAATAGGCGCTCACCTGTATAACGAGAGGAATATTTTTATGTCTTAGTTTAAATAGGCGCCCACCTGTATAACGAGAGGAATATTTTCATGTTTTAGTTTAAATAGGCGCCCACCTGTATAACGAGAGGAATATTTTCATGTCTTAGTTTAAATAGGCGCCCACCTGTATAACGAGAGGAATATTTTCATGTTTTAGTTTAAATAGGCGCTCACCTGTATAACGAGAGGAATATTTTTATGTCTTAGTTTAAATAGGCGCTCACCTGTATAACGAGTGGAATATTTTTATGTCTTAGTTTAAATAGGCGCCCACCTGTATAACGAGAGGAATATTTTCATGTCTTAGTTTAAATAGGCGCCCACCTGTATAACAAGAGGAATATTTTCATGTCTTAGTTTAAATAGGCGCTCACCTGTATAACGAGAGGAATATTTTTATTGTCTTAGTTTAAATAGGCGCCCACCTGTATAACGAGAGGAATATTTTCATGTCTTAGTTTAAATAGGAGCTCACCTATATAACGAGAGGAATATTTTTATTGTCTTAGTTTAAATAGGCGCCCACCTGCATAACGAGAGGAATATTTTCATGTCTTAGTTTAAATAGGCGCCCACCTGTATAACAAGAGGAATATTTTTATGTCTTAGTTTAAATAGGCGCCCACCTGTATAACGAGAGGAATATTTTCATGTCTTAGTTTAAATAGGCGCCCACCTGTATAACAAGAGCAATATTTTTATGTCTTAGTTTAAATAGGCGCCCACCTGTATAACGAGAGGAATATTTTCATGTCTTAGTTTAAATAGGCGCCCACCTGTATAACGAGAGGAATATTTTCATGTCTTAGTTTAAATAGGCACCCACCTGTATAACAAGAGGAATATTTTCATGTCTTAGTTTAAATAGGCGCCCACCTGTATAACGAGAGGAATATTTTCATGTCTTAGTTTAAATAGGCGCCCACCTGTATAATGAGAGGAATACTTTTCAGTCTTTACGTTTTATGTCTCAGGCGCCCACCTGTATAACGAGAGGAATACTTTTCAGTCTTATACTGCAGATTTTGAAATCAGTAACCCCACCGGAAGGCAGAAGGTTACAACAGGAATCCCCAGCAGGAAGCAGTAAAAAATCCCAGCACCGGGAAGTAGAAGGTTGCAACAAGAGGTCCCAGCACAAATTCAAAGCGCCTGAGTTAAAAGGAAGAAAAGACGCGTCTTGAAAGAAGCGGCTGGTGAACATTAAATTATGCCCAACATAGCAAATCTGATGAAGAAAGCCGTATCCCAAGAGGAACCGCCGAAAAGCTTGATGAAGAAAGCCATGTCCCCAGCGGACCGAACAAAATGATGAAAACTGGTATTCAGAAAAGCAAAGGGCCAGTGTCATCCCCAAATTCACGGAAGAAAAGCACCGGAGGAAACACAAGCCGACAAGAAAGCAAGGCAACAAGAATAAGTTGCAGTCTAACCTAGCTTCTTGTTTTCTTTTTAGCACGATGTAACAAGGAGACCGTTAGAGTAGCAATAACAGCATATGGCAGCAATAACATCATACAACGGCAGTAACAACATACAACACCAGTGAACATTACAGTCACATGGTAGTCCCAGCTACCGAAACTTCCCGAACTACATTGACCTGATTCCTGTTTAGCCCAAGATATGTAGAAAACCTCTAAAGCAAAGGTTCGGTCAAATCTTTTCCAAAAAAAAATAATGCTTCACACGGAGTACTCGAATGAGCAAAAATCGCTCACTTTATCTTTGCACGAAAACCCTTCGTGTTTTCGGGCAAAGAGGGGCAGCTGTAAACACATGATTTTTGCTCTATATGAGAATTACTCCCAAAAAATTCAAAATAAAATGATTTTCCTTGGTGTACAATTTTGAGAATATGCGTGACATTTTGATAATTGTTCTGTCCGTAAACAAAAATACAAAAACACATGTTACATGCATTTAGGAATTAATGGTACATTTAGAAATTAATTAACCATAAATCGGTTAAAAGAAAATCAAAAAATATATGCATGTGTATTTCTGGACATTGAGTGATTTTTATTAAATGTTAATTTGTGTGTTAATTATCATAGGTGTTAAATAATATGTGTGTAATTTTTTTTTTTTGATTTTTACAATTTATTTAGGAGTTTTGTTTAATTTTGGTAATTAAAGAAAAAGAAAAGAGTTGTGAAAAAATGAAAAGAACTCGGATGGGGCCGAAATATAAATGGAAGTCAGGCCCAAATCAATTACCCCAACCCAGTCCAAACCCAGGCTGCCCAGGCACGGTCCCAAATGATGCCGTATCAGCGTCCCCGTTTGAGCCGTTGATCTGATTCAAATGAACGGTCCCGTCAGGCCACTCATTAAACCTTGACGACGCCATTTCAGGCAGTTTGATCTGAGCCATCCAACCTCATTGATCCAACGGATCCAGGCCCTCCCCTAGACCCGTTAACCTGACCCGATCCATTCCCACACCCGGTCTCACCCACCACTACACCCAAACGACGTCGTCCCCCTCCTGTGAATAGATCCTGGCCATCAATCTCACCTGATCAAACGGCCAGGATCTAAACCCCTAATTCATATATAAACCTAACCTTTTTACCCCGCCCCCTATCCAAGCACCCCACCCTATTCCTTCGTCTCTCGCAGAAAAGATCCCAAACCCCTCGAAACCCTAGCAGCCGCCCTGGTTCCCTTTCAACGTAAACCCGGCGGCAAGGATGCCGGTGACTACCATAGCTACACCACTGGACCTACACGCCACCCTGAACACAAAAACCTGGCCACTTAACTTCGAATAACCTCCAGGGTGGTCGAATCTTCGATCAAAGATTCGAGCCAAAACCCTAAGTCACCTGATGAGTCCCAAAATCACCCCAGTCACTCCCCTGACATCCCTCATACCCTAATCAACTTTGGTTTCGTTCGAACCTAGGTAGAACTCTTCGAACCACAAATCTAAGCTCAAGAACCCTAAAAAATCGAATCCATGGGGGTCCGTCCAAATCAATAGCAGGTTGGGGTATAATAGACCTTAATCGAAGTGTCCTCAGTCGAGAACACTCCGATTAAAGTCCGTTCGACCTCAAAAAGGGTCGAGTCCAGTTCGAGCATGGGTTCATTTTGTTTTTAAGTTTCAAGATGTAAATTTCCCCTTTCTTTCCTTCGGTTTGTGTGTTATTTGTATTTGTTTACATGCTAGTTTAATTTGTTTGATTTTTCTGTCATTTTTCCTTTAATTCTGTTCTGTCCCCATAAGCCCCTCTATGTGGTCGATTGTTATTTTGCTTGTGTTTGAATACGTTTTGTGATATACATGCTCGAGTTAATTAATATCGTCAGTCATATAGATTCCCTATGTCGCGCAAAATGGTTGAAGGCAGTTGATGCCCCGTTCATGTCATTTGTTTGATTGACTAATTATTATACGTCATGATTAATATAGTCGATTAGATAAATGTCGTCGATTAGCTTTATTGGTTTGAATGTTCAAATATTCTGAGTCGTATAGCTTCGTAGGATGGATCGAATCATTCTCGTTCATTGGATGCTTGACATTGTTTGAAAATGGTTTATAACTACATTGCAAATAATTAGAACTCAGTCTAGGACAGCTTTTGAATTTGAACTTTCAGAAGTTCAAAATGTCCTACTGTTGCAGTAGGATAATACAGTAATAAGCTGGGGGCTAACAGGGGTAGTTTGGGGGTTTGAAAAGAGCAAAAATGATTAGTTTAAGTGAGCTGACAGTAGGGTACTATAATAGGTTTAAACTAAGGCAATAATGGGGAACAAGATTAAATGGCATGTGGGAGGTTAATTAAAATAAGTAGACACCCATAATTTTGATTAAATACTATAGGCTGCCCATACCTTTGGGCAGAAAACACATGCTAAGGGGGCTGTCAAGAGGATGGGCTTTGGGGAGTTTTGATTAGTTTAAAGGGGTTATGGGCAGGAAAAGGCTGAAGGAATCAAGGCAGCCTGGGGGCCTGCCATGTCTGCCTATAAATAGGCTTATTTAGAACAAGAAAAGGGGTCTTCCAACTTGGAGAAGTCAGTGAGTATTGAGAGCATAGGCTGGAAAATTATTAAGTGTTCAGAGAGAAATAGAGCTGTTAGTTTTAAAGGGTTTGGGCTGTTACTATTTCATTAGGGTATTCTGATTTCTCTGTGGGATTACTACTGTATTCTGGGCTTTTGTATGCTGCTGATTGATTCTGGTCTTATTGCTATTGAAGCTGTTGTTGGTTATTCGTCGAGATGTTGTGATTATTGAACTGTTGTTACTATTGCATTGGAATATTTTGGGTTTTTCTGTTGGTTTACTACTCTGTTCTGGGATTGTTGGTTGGTGCTCGACCACCTGTGGGTTTATCGTTGTTGAAACTGTTGTTGGTTGTTCGTGAACTAGTGGTCATACTGTTGCTGTTTGTTGCTGCTGTGTTACTGCTGTATTACTGCTGTCTGTTTGATTGTTGCTGATATCATTCTCCTTCTTCTCGTTCTTATTGTCCAACATCCAGGTACACATTCTAATTTCACTGGTGTAATGATGAACTTGGAGCATGAATAAGAGTATAAGAAGAATTGCAGTCTGAATTTAGTGTAGTGATTTTTATCTTGTTGCTGTTTGCAGTTTAGAACATTCTGTATACCCGACATGTAAAGTTTGACCTCCAAATTGTGTAATGGAATAGTTTTCAGTCTATAAGAATTTGGTCTAGTAATTTTTCGGTGTATGTTAATCAAGAAGAAACTAGTGGTGTAGTAGTGATGTTCGGCCAACAATGGTTTCACATAGGGTCGGTTGAGAATGACAATGCAGTAATCGCGTTTGTTTCACCTTGGTTCATCAGTAGATAATATATATTTCAAAGGCATGCTAGGCAGTTTGGATTATCGCAAAAGATAAAAATCGCATAGGTCATGTTATTGGATAAATGTCGCCTGAAACATGTAGTGGTATCACCTAAGTTAGATAGGGTCAGTTTCAGTCTTTTCGCCTTTAAGTGTTAAGCGTGTATGGAATAATTAACTGAACCTCATACGTATGCCCATCGATGAACAAGGTTGCCATATGCATGTCTACTTTTCCGATCCAATCAACTGGTTATCACATTTTGCGAGTAGGTAATTGAAAAGTACTTCCCGATTGTTTCATCCCAGAGACGGATTTAATAGAGAAAATGTAGTCATTTTAGGATATCCTTTTAAAATAAAAATGAGACGAGCCTCGCCAAATAAAACGCGTAGATTGCGGGGCCCTCACAAAATCTATAGCTTTAATTATTTAGCCTTCGGGACGAGCCGTTTAGCAAATTTCACGGTTTTCCCAAAATACCAATACGTTAGTCACTTTAGGCGCGTATTAAATAATGTTATCTTCCTAAACTCGGGTGCACATTTATGTGACCCAAATCCAAATCTCAACAGAGTTGAAATATGGCTCTAATCACGAGTACATTGATTGTGACGTGGTTCGAGATGTATTTCCACGATGTTGCAATTCTTGATAAAAATAACAGTAAATGATAAAAGCGGTTAAAAGTAAAATTTTGCACATAGGTTCAACATGTATTAAATCAGATAATCAAGCCAAATATGACAGTTGAGCGACCGTGCTAGAACCACGGAACTCGGGAATGCCTAACACCTTCTCCCCGGTTAACAGAATTCCTTATCCGGATTTCTGGTGCGCAGACTGTAATATAGAGTCATTCTTTTCCTCAATTCGGGATTAAATTGGTGACTTGGGACACCCTAAATCTCCCAAGTGGTGAGTCTGAAATAAATAAATAAATCCCGTTTCGATTGTCCTTTAATTGGAAAAAACTCCCTACGCCCCTCGAGGGGGCGGGAAAAGGAGGTGTGACAGCTCTGGCGACTCTGCTGGGGATGAATACGACCCAGAACCACTGGTTCAGGGTTAGAAATTTGAGCTTAGATAAATTGTTATATTTGGCTTTATCTGATTTTTGTTACATGTTTAGTGCTAAATGATGTGTTTTATCACTTTGATATTACTTGGACTGTATATATAAACTGTGTCGAAGCCCCTCTCTTCTCTCTCTTGAGGAGTGCACGCTGGTCGTGGCTTCTTTCTGTTAGTGTCATATACCAAAATAGAACGAGGATTCGGAGGAGTTGCAAAACAGGATGGCCTTTTGGTTACCGGTACACAGCTCCCATCCTCGGCTCGAGTTGTTCGCTCGGGTAAGCCAGGTCTAGAACAAACACCTAGGTTTTAAAACTTAGTATAACAAAGCCTCATGCCGGATCCCTAGTAGGAACGCTTATTTGTATCATGTGCATTTGACTTAGGGGACTCAACACAGGGGTTGAGTCCGTCTAGGACTAGCAACCTGAAGTGTAAAGACTATCCTGCTACATCCTGTTTGCTTTATGCATTCATTTGCTTCAGACTTGCATGCTGACCGGTTTCGAAAATCTGGAATACTGGAAAATTGTGAAAAAGAGCGAAGTAACAGTGTAGAGAGTTAATTGCCTATATTAGAAAAACCAATGCCCAAATATTGTCGAAGTTCTGCCGAAATTTTTGAGAAAATGAAAAAAAAAAGAGGAAAAATGCTTATTTTTTTAATTTTTTTTATTTTTATTTTTTTCACTCAAAGAAGCAAAAAATATATAGAAAAGAGTCTTGTATTTTTGGAAAATAGGTCGGTCATTGTTTGTAAAAATAAAAAAATAAAAAATAAAAAAATAAGAGTCTTTGTTTTGTCTTGTTTTCAAAATAGAAAAGGAAAAATAGTTTGTCGTGTCATGAAAAATGAAAAAAAATATATTGTTTCCAAAATTTGGTTTATGTTCTCTGCCCGAACTATGCCGGTTTGATTCTCGCAGGGTGTGAGATACGTAGGCAACCCCCGTCGGGTCCAACTTTCTTTTTTCAAAAAATAATCCAAAAGAACAAAAAAAAATTGAAATAGTTAGGGTGACGTCGTTCTTTTCAGAAATAGCCGAATGTCAATTTTTAAGGAAAGAAAGGTGTGTCAATTTTGTATTCGAATCAAAGGAGTCTGGATCTTTGCTTAATCGCCCTAATAAACATGCAGAATGAGCACAAGTCCAAGTCTGCCGGTAACAGTTAGGAGCAAAATCCCTTTGGAGTTGCGTTTGTGGTGGGAGGATTTGGAAAAGTCAGAGCAAGACAAGATCAAACTGCATCTGGGAGGTCTGACTAGTTTGTTGAATGTCAGGCCCAGATGCGACATCATAAAGGCTCTGGTTACATTTTGGGACTCGGCCCACAACGTATTCCGCTTCTCGGATTTTGAACTCACCCCAACTTTAGAAGAGGTAGCAGGTTACATGGACATTACTGAAGGTTTAAGACACAAATATCTAATCGCTCCAAGAGCTGTAAATTCGCACAAATTCATGGATCTACTGAAGATAAGCAAGGGTGTCCCATACACTGAATTGGATAGGGGGTTTTCTACCTTGCAATTCACATACCAGAGGTACGGGCATATAGGAGGGTTCAATGATCCGGAAAGTGGTGTCTGCAGTAGAGGGAATCAGGCAAAGTGGAATGAACATAGGCGGTTCGCTTTCATGGTAGCATTCTTGGGCATTGTGGTGTTTCCTCGGAAAGATAGAAATATCGATTTGAAGGTGGCTGGAATCGTCAAGGTCCTGATTACCAACGATAAAAGCATGTTTGCTCCTATGATAGTGTCCGAGATATACCGAGCCCTCACAGCTTGTAAAGTCGGGGCAGATTTCTTCGAAGGGTGCAATTTGTTATTGCAGATGTGGATGATCGAGCACTTATGTCGTCATCCTCAGTGTATGCGCTATATGTCTCCTTAGGAGGTCTTGGACAAAGTCATGCGGTGTCGATCTCTAGTTGGATGGTTTGAGCTGGGAGAGGCTTAGCTGTTGGGTACGGATCTAGTTTAGGAGGTCTTGGACAAAGTCAGGATTATTCAGGATAGGCTTCATACAGCTCAGTCCAGGCAAAAGAGTTATGCAGATCGCAAGGTTCGAGATGTGGCTTTTATGGTCGGTGAGCGGGTGTTGCTCCGAGTGTCACCTATGAAGGGCGTGATGAGATTTGGGAAGAAGGGAAAGCTTAGCCCTAGGTTCATTGGTCCATTTGAGATTCATGATCGAGTGGGAGAGATGGCTTATAGACTTGCATTGCCGCCGAGCTTATCAGGATGTGCATCCAGTGTTTCATGTGTCCATGCTTCGGAAGTATCACGTCGATCCATCCCACGTGTTAGATTTCAGCACTGTCCAGTTGGACAAGGACTTGTCTTATAAGGAAGAGCCGGTAGCTATTCTAGACCGGCAGGTTCGTCAGTTGAGGTCGAAGAGTTTTCCTTCTGTTCGTGTTCAGTGGAGAGGTTAGCCTCCTGAGGCATCGACCTGGGAGTCCGAGTCCGATATGCGGAGCCGTTATCCCCATCTTTTCCCCGACTCAGGTACTTCTTTCTTCTGTCCATTAGAGGACGAACGGTTGTTTTAGAGGTGGAGATCTTGCTTTAAATTAAATTTTGTATTTTCGAGGCCTTGAAAACCTCATTTAGAGTCACCTCGATTTGCGTACGCAGTCCGGGCGCATAGCTGGAAAGTGTAAATGTGAAAATCTGTGAAAAATGATAAGCTTTGACTGTAAAATGAATAAATTTGACTTCGGTCAATGTTTTGGGTAAACAAATTTGGACCCGTGATTTGACGATCCCGGAGGGTCCGTAGGAAAATATGGGACAGGGCGTATGCTCGGAATCGAATTCCGAGGTCCCAAGCCTAAGAAATGAATTTTTAAAAGAAATTGTTTTCTGAAATTATTTATGGAAAATTGAAAGAAATTTGCTTAGAATATGATGGTATCGGCCCGTATTTTGGTTTCGGCGCCTGGTACAGATCTTATATATGATTTAAGATGTTTCTGTGGAATTTGGTGAAAAACGGATGTCATATGACGTGATTCGGACTTAAATCGCAAAGTTGATGTTTAAAGTAGTTTTGAGAAAATTTCATTGATCTCAAGATTTAATTTGATGTTCATGATGTTATTTTGACGATTTGATTGCACAAATAAGTCTGTAGGATGTTATTGAGGATTTTATGTATATTTGGTTTGGAGCCCCGAGGGCTAGGGTGAGTTTCAGGTAGATTCCGGGATGCCTTAGGCCTAAAAACACAGTTGTTGCAGGTTCAGAGAAGTTGCAGGTCTCTGAACCCGCCAGTGTGGTTCACACAAAAACGTGTACGATCGCGAAAGGGGGCCAGTGCGGTCCGCGGTCGGCTGTGTGCGATACGCGGTGGAGGCCTGTGCGGCCGCAGTCCATTTCATGCGGTCCGCACAGGGGGTCTGAGAGGGGTATAAATAGACGGGATTTTCATTCATTTTTCATTTTTCAAAACCCCAAAAACATAAGAGGCGATTTATCAAACAACCCTTCTTCTCCAAAAGTTGGTAAATGATTTCTAACTCATTTTTTCACTTCTTAACATCTTTTAACATGATTTCAACTCAAAATCAATGATTTTCACGGGGGAAATTGGGTGTTTTGGGTAGAACCTAGGTTTTTCAAAATTTGGGGATTTGGACCTCGATTTGAGGTATGATTTCAAAACAAATCACATATTTGAACTCGTGAGGGAATGGGTAATCGGGTTTTGGTTCGAACCTCGGGTTTTGACCATTTGGGCTTGGGGGCGATTTTGACTTTTTGGGTAAAACTTTAGAAAACTCATTTTCATGCATCTAATTGATTCATTTAGCATTTATTGATGTGATTAAGTAACTTGTGGCTAGATACGAGCGAATTGGCAGAGGAATCAAGGGGTAAAGCTATAATTGAAACTTGAGTTGTGTTCGAGGCATCGAGGTAAGTGTTTGGTCTAACCTTAGCTTGAGAGATTAGGAGTTGTGTCCTATTTGCTATTTGCTTCTTGTTGAGTACGATGTATAGGCATGATGACGAGTAACTATACGTTGGTGTCAAGCATGACCGTGAGTCTTATATTGTGATTTTCATGATTTCGTTGTATTATGCATGCCTTGGTGAAGATTTCTAATTGTTGTATAAAGTTTGTGGAAAGAATTGTTACCTATGAACATTGAGGAACGTTGGCTCAAGTTGTATAGCGAAATTGTGAAAGTATAAGTGACAATTGAACTTTTAGAGCATTGGCTCGAGTTGTGAAATAAGTTGTGAAAGTATAAGTGATAATTGAAACTCTAGAGCATTGACTCGAGTTGTGAAGTGAATTGTGAAGTAAGAGTGAGAAAAAGAAAAGATCATTATGTTTGCCCCCTTGCCAGGCTATTGTTGAATTGTGGTTCCCTTGCATTGTATTCTTAATTGATATTACGGATGCTTATGTTGAGGATTCTTTGTGTTGGGTAGGGATTATAGGTATAGCTGAGGTAGTTAGATGTCGGAATGAGGTTGGTTATAGCTGAGGTAGTTAGGAGTGGTGACGAGTTTGGTTATAGCTGAGGTGGTTAGATGTTGTAACGAGTTTGGTTATAGCTGAGGTAGTTAGGTGTGGTATAAAGTTTGGTTATAGCTATTTCTCCCTTGCCGTGACGTGATTGCTTATGCTGTCGAATCCCTTGCCGGGACGGTGTAGACCTTATTGATCTCTTGTTGGGACTCTCGTTATAATTGTAAATGTTATAAATGGATTGGGTTGCACGCCGCAACAATATTATATATGGAACGAGTTGTACGCCGCAACAATATTATATGTGGATCGGGTTGCACGCCACAACAATATTATATGTGGATTGGGTTGCACGCCGCAATAATATTATATGTGGATCATGTTGCATGCCGCAACAAAGATATAATGAAATGGGAATGGGTGGTACGCCTACCACAAAATATAATAAAATGGGAGCGGGTGTTACGCCTACCACAAGACAAGTGAAATGGGAGCGGGTGGTTCACCTACCACAAGATATAATAAAGTGGGAGTGGGTGGTACGCCTACCACAAGACAAGTGAAATGGGAGCGGGTGGCACGCCTGCCACGAGATATGAAAAGAAGGTGAAATCTGCTTTTGTTCCCTTTTTCGTGTTAGTGGGTGGTTTTGATTCCTTAATAATTCTCTGGATATTCTGTTTTACTTGCTATTCCCCGAAGTATGTTTCCCCCTACCAATTTTAGTTTTTTATTTCTGTATTTCTTTCCCGCTGTAAATAATTAAACTGCACAGGTTTATTTGGTAGTCTGGTCCTAGCCTCCTCAGTACTTCGTCGAGTTTAGGCTAGACACTTGCCAGCACATGGGGTCGGTTGTGCTGATACTACACTTTGCACTCTTTTGTATAGACCCCAGTGTTGTGGACTTCGGACCACAGTGAGATTGCTGATTCTTGATCATCAGGCGACCCGAGGTAGTCCAGTAGGCGTCTGCAGGCCTTGGCATCTCTTTCTATCTACTTTCCGATTTCTTACATGTATTTCCTGAAACAGCATTGTAACTAATTCTTTCAGACCTTTATTTGTAGTATTCTTAGACCGTCTGTGAAACTGTGACACCAATTCTGGGTAGTCAAGACTCAAACAGTTGTAATAGATAATCATGTTCAGATGGCTTATTGCTTTCTTCCGCTTATGTTATATTTCATTGTTTAAATGTTATTTCTTCGTAATTGTTATAGAGAATAAAATTGGTAAAAGGTAGATGGTTCAATAATTGGCTTGCCTAGCTCACATTAGTAGGCTCCATCACGACTCCCGAGGTGAGAAATCCGGGTCGTGATACGGGTTCAATCTTAGAAGTACATAACTTTAGTCGTAAAATAGTAATTTTCAAGTCAGTTCAAATAAAATATTTATACAAAAGTTACGCAGCTTTAATCTTAATTTATACATATACACAGTATTATCTTTTGATGAAGCGGGTTCAGTTGAACCCTTTTTCCACCATGTGCGTCCGCCATTGCCCCCATGTAGACATTTTAAATGTAGATATAGGTCGTAGAGAAAGTGCTCAACAGTTGTGGATGCTTTGCTAACGAAGATGGATTCATGAAATACAACCAAAACCGAGTAGAGAATACTTACCCCAATCCATACGGTGAAAATCGCCTCCAAAATCGTCCAAATTCGAGCTCCCCAATGGATTCCTTGTGAAATTTTAGTCAAGTTAGGCTTTTGAATTACTCAATTTGACCTTATAATGAAGGAGATATGTTAGTTTCAATATTTACAAATAGTGCTGATTTTTAAATACGCCGACAATGGCAATCGGTAATTAATCTGAAAAATCTGGCAACCTTATTCTTAGTAAAATGACCATAAAATCCTCATACAATGTCCAAATTCGACGATTATTTTTGCTACGGGTCCGTAATTACGATACGGATCTAATTATTCAATAAAAAAAGAAATCGGACCTCATTTGTTCAATATGATATCATTTATGCTTAAAAAAACGGCGTCGAAACACAAGAAAAATGACTGCAACACAACCCAAACCTATTCAAAACTCAACAAACAATAATTCCAACAAGTCATATATCACTACCCAAACTTAGTCGAACCTTCGGAACTCCCAAAACAACACCAATTCAATCTTGGATTCAAGCGTAAGAACTTCTAAACTTCCAACACTCGCCAATGACGCCGAAACCTATCAAACCACGTCCGAATGACCTCAAATTTTGCATACACGTCAAAAATAACACTACGAACCTACTCCAATTTCCGGTTGACTTTTCTAACTTAGCTTTCTAACTAAGAGACTAAGTGATCATTTCACTCCAAAACTACTCCGAACCCAAACCTACCAACTCGATACAACTCAACACAACTGAATAACACATAAAGAAAAGGAAATGGGAAAAACGGGTCTATAACTCTCAGAATGACTGACCGGGTCGTTACACCTAAGAAAAATATTCGGCTGAGAATTTCTTGTGTTTGGTAGCCAACTTTGTTGAATTGTCAACATTGAAGAAAAAGAAGGAAACATGTGTGCTAATTGTCAAATAGTAGGCTTTAGAGAGTGGGGTTTCGGCTATAAAGGAGAGCTTCAGCTCTCATTTACACACCAACAAAGAGATAGAAAAAGAAAGAGTGAGGTTTCACAAATAAAGTATAAGAAAATAGTCTGTGAAAAAATAGAGAGTGAGCGATATTGTAGTAGTGGGAATATCAAAAGAGGGTTATTTATTTTGAGTGTTGTAGTAGTTTTTAGAGTATTTTACTCGGACCTACAAAGTGTTAAATTCCTTGCTATAGTGATATTAGTTGCTAGTCTCGAGGCCGTAGTTTTTTTCCATATTTCAAAGAGTTTTGATAAGTTATGCGTCTTTTGTTTTGATGATTTGACAAACTTCATGAGAGAAACAGATAAGAAACCTGATACAATTAGTTCTCTTGCGATTAGAGTAACCAGTCAGATGTCTGGTTCAATTCTCAACAAAATCAGATAAGGGAACAACAGAGGGAACAGATATGGATCAGCTCCCCTGCTCGTCGTATAGTCAAATCTACAGCTTTAAACATTCTCAAGACTTTAAGATTACAATGTTCCAGTTTAGGATCCAGTTTGGGATATGGCTCAACTCTTCAGAGTCGAAGGAACAGCTGAGGAAACAGGTCCCTGCCAGTTCTCGAGGTGGCTATACGAAGTCAACTCTCTAGCTGGAAAGTGTTGCATGCACACGCTGCAGTGCAGGAACAGTGCAGCAATCACCTTTCTGTAGAAAGCTTTTTACCTACCTTGCTTACATCATTGTATGTGAGTTCACACATGTATTATTAAAAACAAGGGAGGTAAAACACACTCACTTGAACACTTGCAAAATCAAAAGAAAATGTTCTTTCAAGTGCTAGCCATAACATCTCTCAAGAACAAAGCTACTGCAACCTCAAGGACCAGGTCCAAAGATTGAAGATATCTTAAGTCCTTAGGTTTGTTGAGTCTTTGTTATTTTGTTCTTAACGTGTAATTTCTACTTAGCTTAGTTAGAAGTATTGTGTAGGAAACACTTTGTAAATCATAAACCCTTGTGTTTGTGTCTTGGCTAGAGTTAGTCGAGTTGTGAAGTCTTTGTAATAGAGTTATTACAAAGTGGCTTGTAATAGTGTTGTTACAAGTTAGTGAGTGATTAAATCTTTGTAATAGAGTTATTACAAAGTGGCTTGTAATAGTGTAGTTACAAGTTAGTGAGGGATTAAGAGGTTAATTCCTATGTTACAATAAGTTGTAATCTAAAGTTTTCTCAGTAGTGAAGGTGAAATCCTATAAGGGTAGCTTGTGGTTTTTCATCCTGTGAGATGGGAGTTTTCCACGTAAAATTTCTCTGTGTTCTTTATTTACTGCCGATTTACTGTGGTAACAAATAGAGAACCTAGTTCCCTATACTATTTGGTCTTACAGTCTGTTGCTTACTATTGGACCTGATAGAGAACCCGGTTCTCTATATAGTTTGGTGGACGCTTAGTTTCTATCAATTAATATCAGAGCATGTTCTTTCTAAAAGGTTAACAACTGGAAAGGATCTATATGGCTGCTCCACCAAATTTCGAGGAAAGTCAATCAACCAACAGACCACCAAGATTTCAGAAAATGGTTCGTAGAAATGGAGGCATTCCCAAGAAGGGCATCTCTAGCAGAAACACTAAAAGATACGATTGTTGTCACAAATGCAGAAAGCCAGGACATTTTATCAAAGACTGTCCTCTCCACAATCAGGACCATTACAAACACAATGCTGACAAGATGGTTAAGAGGAACTCGGTCCCCGGCAGAAAGTTCAAGAGAAGAGAGTTCGCTGATAATATTGTAAAGCAGGCTCTTTATGCTGGGGGAGATTCCTCTAGTTAATCTGAGGGTGACGATGAACAGGAAGACACCTTCATGATGGTAGTTGAAAGCAAAGTTGCAAAATATGATTCCAAATTTGCATTGATGGCAAAATCTGATGAAGGTGAAGAAGATGATGATGATGAGGTAAACTTCTTAGATGTTCAAAGAAATTTAAAGTATTATTCTCCAAAACACTTATGTCTTTGGCAAATATTTTAATTTATGTGTATTATAGTCTTATAAATAATAAAGATGCCTTAACTGTGGAACTGGGAGAAACAGAACAATAGAGAGAAGATCTAGTAGTTGTGGTGGTAGACTTAGAGGAAACCATTGAGAGTCTGAAGAAAAAGAGGTCTTAAGTGAAAGTAATGCTAACATTGAGCATGAGAGAGATGACCTATTAGTGGTGGTTGTAAACTTAAAAGAAACAATTGGGGAACTTAAAATGGAAAGTAGGCTTGAAAATTCTCAAAAGGGAAAGGAAGTTGCAAGTGAGACACACATTAAGCTTGAAAGTGAGTTAAATTCAGTAAAGTCTAGTCTGTGTGCTGATCTTAAGAAAAACAAACAACTTCAAGAAAAACTAGGAAGAGTGAAGAGTGATCTTGAAAAATCACTTAAGTGGACGTGGTCCTCTGATTCTATCATTGTCATGTACACCAACAATGGGGGAAACATGCAGGGAATCAGGTTTCAATGGGAAAAAACTCTCTACAACCCTCATAACAAGTACGTTACTGTACCTGACAATTGGCTTTGCACTCACTGTGGCAATACTGGGCACTTTAAGGAAACTTGTAAGGCCAGATTCCAATCTCAACAGAAAAACAAAGTCTTTGCTGAAAAAGTAACTACTGCTAGGGAACCTGGTCCGTCACAAAAAAATGTATAATGCCTATTTGGACCAAAAGAGCCCTAATTTACCCCTTTCCTCATTACAAGGGACCCAAAGTCTAACTCCTGATTTTCTTGTGCAGGGAACAGTAAAAGGGAGAAGCCTACAATGGTACATGGATAGAGGCTGCTCAAAGCATATGACTGGAAGTACAAATAATTTCCTTTCACTTAAGGCCCTGCAAGAAGAGAGTGTACCCTTTGGAAATAGCTAAAAGGGTTACACTCTAGGAGTTGGAAGGATTGGGAAGTCACTCACTCACTCAATTGAGAACGCGTACTATGTCAATGGTCTGAAGTACAGTCTCTTGAGTTTTTCTCAGATATGTAACAAGGGAAATAAAGTGGAATTCTTGTCCAAGATATGCATAGTCACAAATCTTATGACTGGTAAGGTGGTGCTTGTGTCCAAAAGATACAAGAATGTTTACGTTGCTGATTTTAAGTCTCTGCATGGCGGTGATCTAACATGCCTAAGTGTCATTGATGATGATACTATGTTATGGCGAAGATGACTGTGGCATGTGAGTTTTTATTTGTTGAGCAGGTTGGTTATGGAGGACCTGGTTCATGGGCTGAAGCAGTCAACACTGCCTGCTACTTGATTACCAAGTGCATGATCAGGTCCCTTCTCGAGAAGTCTCTCTATGAACTGCTCAATGGGAGAAAAGCCAAACTAACTTACCCGAGAGCCTTTGGATGCAAAATATTTTGTTCTCAACAATGGTGGCAAAGGGTCACATAACAAAGAAGATGAAGATGGAGAATTCACAAATGCTCCTAGTTAAGCTATAGATATTGAAATGGAAATACTGATTTGATAAGTCAAGTCAAGCAGAGTAATGAAGGAGATGCAATAGAATCTCCAAAAGGCACAGAGGAACTTGGTCCTTCAAATTTTGAAGTTCAAGCATCCAACTAGAAGCAAAAGAGTTCACATCCCTTCAAAATTTCATCACACCCTTAGACTCTGGTATTCAATCTAGTTCTAAGGCAAGGAACATGTTTTCCCTCTCAGCGTTCTTGTCTCAAATCGAGCCTAAGAACATCAAAGAAGCATTGAAAAATGCTAACTGGATAGCTTCTATACAAGAAGAACTCCATCAGTTGAGAAGAACCATGTGTGGCACATGGTCCCTAGGCCTTCGGATAGAACAGTGATTGGAACCTGGCCCAAAAGACTCTCACTAAAGGCTGCCAAGGGAATTTTGAGAAAAAGCACATCAGGAACATCACATTTTCTGGGTCATGTTATATCTCATGGGGTATAAAAAAACAAATTATGTGGCTCTTTCTACTGCTGAAGCTGAATACGTGGTTGTTGCTTCTTGTTGTGCTCAACTACTATAGATCAAGCAACATCTTGAAGACTTTGGTGTATTTACAGCTTGAATCCGGTACAACACAAGAGGACAAAGAACATTGATGTGTGACATCGCTTTTTGAGGGATAATGTTGAAAAGGTTCTGATTTGTATGAAGTCCTGGAAGACGGAAGACCAGGTAGTAGACATCTTCACCAAGGCGCTGAGTAGTGAGCATTTTGAAAGAAATCGTTTGGAGTTGGGGTTGATCAAGCTCACCTAAGGACTTGGTCCCTCAATAATGGGCTATGTTAAGAAGGAAAGGTAATGCTAAAAAGTATTTTCCGGTGATATCTAACTCAAATCTATACTATTACAGGTATACACATATAGTAGTTTCAGGACAAAAACAAGTAAGAGTGACATTGCACTTCTAGGAGTCTTTGCTCAAATTTTCAAAATCGTCAAGGAACCTGGTTCCTCTAACTCAGGTTAGTAGTCTCTTCAATACTTATATGCCTTTTTAAACTGCTGAAGTGTAATGTCATTAATTTATTCCCATCTCTCTCCAAATTTTTGATGTCCAAAATGTTAAACCTTTTCTAAACTGACCAGTTGCCCCGAAAAAAACCATTTCCTTCTCTCACACCTAACCAAAATCGACTCTTTTCTCCCAAACCAAAATCAACCTTGTCTAAAAAAGAATACGTCTCCCCAAATATGTCAGAAGTGAACCCAACTCTGCCTTCCAAAATCCTAACTCTATCTAAATCAAACCCCCCAAGAAGTCTTTAGTAGATTTTGATGAGAGTTTAACTGAAAGGGAACGGGGTAGATCTAATATTCTAGAGCATGAGGCTGAAATTGTTGCTGGGTTGTAGAAGCCTTGAAGGATGAAGGAATTGGTGAATGTGCCAGAAAAAGAGGGGAACTAAATGAGGGACTCTATCCCTAAAATCCTTCTTAGGATGTTAATTTTGATGATAATCTTTTTCTTTTGGGTTCTATGCTTAAACGAACCTCTGATCCAGTAAAAAGGATTGAGAAAAGTAGGTTGATTTATGATGAAGTGGTGTAACCTGCTGATGTGGTGATTGTGGAAGAGATAATGAAGTGGAAAAATCTCCACTTGTGAGAAAGAATTCAAAAAAAAGAAAAAAAATGGAGAAAATAAAGTTGGCTGAGAAAGATGCAACAGATGATAAGTGTGAAGAGATTGAGAAGAAGAAGAGGTAGACATAGCCGCTTAGGGAAACAAAGGTAGTGTAAGTGAGGAACCTGGTTCGTTACAGAAGAAAAAGGTTGAGTTATCGGGTTTGGTGAGGTAGAAGACTCTGAAGTCTCAAAAAGTGCTGTTAGGCAGAGCGTTGACTCTGATATTACTAAAAAATAGAGGAACTTCTTGACATTGTTGAAGAAGAAGTAAAAACTTCTATGTTGTATGTGATACTCTGATACTATGTGTGCATGTGATTGAGCTTGATCTTGATGAGGAGAATATTGAGAAAATTCTTAGTAATCTGATTGATGGTTTAGCCTGCTCAGATAGGTAGAGAACCAAGTCCTCGTAGACCCTTGGCAGAATAGATGTTGAAGGGTGAGAATGAAAGATTGAGGAAACAGGTGGAGGAACTGAGAGAGCAGATGATCATTGATCAAAGGAGAGTGAATGAGCGAATGGACAAGCTCATCAAGGCCTTATCCCCTTACTTTTCTTCCTGCCCAGTGATCCATGTCTTTCACTCCTTCCAAATATCCTCGAATTCCTATCTTCTTTTGATCCCTATATTTGATGACATTGGTACTTAGTTGTTTAAATTGTCATATTCTGTATTGTTGAAACTACTATGCTTTTGTTATAATTACTCTGCTATGGGCAATCACTCTATTTTGTGTATTGACATTCACTTGTTGTTCTTGATATTGTTTATGTTGTATTGCCCAAGTGGCATGAGTTAATGTTGTTGAACTTCTTTTTGGTTGTACTTTTTCTGTTATTCTTTTCAGTGATGCCAAAAAGGGGAAGTTACATAAGTGTCAACAGGGGGAGGAACATAATCAAATTGATATGTTGTGTTATGCATGAAAGATAGCTCTGTTTCGCAGTGGGAATGTTGCTGATAGCATGTTGATTATAGGTCTAATCCGCAGAGGAACATGTGAGGTATCTGGTTCTCAAGGGGAACATCAATTTTGGGTTTGTCATCATCAAAAAGGGGGAAATTGCTCTAAATTATGATGTTTAATGTTTTGATGATTTACTAAACGTTCTCAAGGAACTAGGTACGGACCAGATATGATCAGTACATGTAAAGATTCTGATTCTCAAGGGGAATATCAATTCTAAGTTTGTCATCATCAAAAAGGAGGAAATTGATAAGTTATGGTATCTTGTGTTTTGATGATTTGCCCGACAATATTGAAGAACCAGTTGTGATAAATTCCTTTGGTCTGGTTTTCATGGGGAATATGGCTGATTCGCAGGGGGAATAATGTGGAGATCTGGTTCTCTGGAGGAATATCAATTCTAAGTTTGTCATCATCAAAAGGGGAAAATTAATAAGTTATGTGTCTTTTGTATTGATGATTTGACAAACATCATGAAAGAAACAGATAAGGAACCTGATACAATAAATTATCTTGCATTCAGAGTAACCAGTCAGATGTCTGGTTCAATTTTCAACAAAATTAGATGAGGGAACAGATATGGATTAGCTCCCCTAGTTGTCGTATAGTCAACTCTATAACTTTAAACATTCTCAAGACTTTAAGATCACAATGTTCCAATTTGGGATATGGCTCAACTCTTTAGAGTTGAAGGAACAGCTAAGGGAACAGGTCCCTACCAGCTCCCGAGGTGACTATACGAAGTCAACTCTCCAGCTGGAAAGTGCTGCCTTCACACGCTACAATGCAGGAACAGTGTAACAATCACCTTTCTGTAGAAAGCTTTTTACCTACCTTGCTTACATCATTGTATGTGAGGTCACACATGTATTATTAACAACAAGAGAGGTAAAACACAATCACTTGAACACTTGCAAAATCAAAAGAAAATATTCTCTCAAGTGCTAGCCACAACATCTCTCAAGAACAAAGCTACTGCAATCTCAAGGACCAGATCAAAAGATTGAAGATATCTTAAGTCTTTAGGTTTATTGAGTCTTTGTTATTTTGTTCTTCACGTGTAATTCCTACTTAGCTTAGTTAAAAGCATTGTGTATGAAACCCTTTATCAATCATAAACCCTTGTGTTTGTGTCTTGGCTAGAGTTAGTCGAGTTGTGAAGTCTTTGTAATAGAGTTATTACAATGTGGCTTGTAATAGTATTGTTACAAATTAGAGAGTGATTAAAACTTTGTAATAGAGTTATTACAAAGTAGTTTGTAGTAGTGTAGTTACAAGTTAGTGAAGGATTAAGAGGTTAATTCCTAGGTTGCAATAGGTTGTAATCTAAAGTTTACTCAGTAGTGAAGGTGAAATCCTACAAGGGTAGCTCGTGGTTTTTCATCCTGTGAGCTGGGAGTTTTCCATGTAAAATTCCTCTTTGTTCTTTATTTACTGCCGATTTACTATGGGAACAAATAGAGAACCTATTTCCCTATACTGTTTGGTCTTATAGTCTGTTGCTTACTGTTGGACCTGATAGAGAACCCGGTTCTCTATATAATTTGGTGGACGCTTAGTTTCTATCAAGTTTTTACGTAAAAATCTTGGGGTACTTGTCGCTCTTTTATTCTTGTTTATTACCGTATCTCGGTGCTACATTATTATTCCGCTTTTATTACTGTGAATATTATTTCTGTAAAGGGTTTATTTCCAATAACTGATATCAAAGCACAAGTTTTGCTCGCTCACAAAAGTACTATTCACTATCGATAGTACTATACTCGGTGAAAAAATGTCCAGAGTAAAGTACGAGGTAGCAAATTTAATTAAGATAACGGTTTCTCAACATGGCAAAGAAAGATGAGGGATCTGCTCATTCAACAAGGATTACACAAGGTATTAGATGTTGATGCCAAAAAGCCTAATACCATCAAAGCTGAGGATTGTGTTGACTTGGATGAAAGGGATGCTAGTGCAATTAGGCTGCACTTATCAGATGATGTGGTAATAACATCATTGATGAAGACACCACATGTGGCATTTGGACAAGGTTGAAAAGCCTATATATGTCCAAAACGCTGACAAATAAATTGTATCTAAAGAAGCAGCTATACGCGCTACACATGGGTGGAGATACAAATTTTTGTCACATTTAAATGTGATTAACAGACTAATCACACCGCTTGCCAATCTTGGAGTATCGAGGAAGAAGATAAAGCCATCTTGCTATTGAACTCGTTGTCATATTCATATGATAATTTGGCAACAACCGTCCTCATGGTAAGACTACCATTGAGTTGAAAGATGTCATATCGGCTCTTCTACTCAATGAGAAGATGAGGAAGAAGCTTGAAAATCAAGGACAGGCTCTCATCACAGAAGGTAGAGGCATGAGTTATCAAAGGAGTTCGAGCAACTATTGTAGATCCGACGCTCGTGGGAAGTCTAAGAATTGGATCTAAATCAAGAGCCAGAAATTGCTGATCAACTAGGTCACTTCAAAAGAGATTGCCCAAATCCAAGGACGGGCAAAGGTGAAAGCAATGAGCATAATAACAACGACAACACAACCGCCATAGTACAAAACAATGATAATGTTATCCTCTTTATAAATAAGGAAGAAGAATGCATGCACTTGTCAGGTCCAGAGTTGGAATGGGTGGTTGATATAACATTATCTTACCATGACACACCGGTAAGAGATCTTTTTTGCAGATATGTAGCAGGTGATTTCGGCACTGTGAGAATGGGTAACACAAGTTACCCAAAGATTACGGGGATTGGTGCCATTTGTATCAAGACAAATGTCGGATGCACATTGGTTCTAAAGGAGATGCGACATGTACCTAATCTGCGGATGAACTTGATTTCGAAAATTGCTTTAGAACGAGATGGATACGAGAACTATTTTGCAAATCAAAAGTGGAGACTCACCAAGGGATAATTGGTGATTGCAAAGGGAGTTGCTCAAGGCACGTTGTATGGGACAAATGCAGAAATATGCCAAGGTGAATTGAACGCAGTACAAGATGAGATTTTTGCAGATTTATGACACAAAAGAATGGGTCATATGAGCGAGAAAGGACTGCGGATTCTTGCCAATAAATCACTCGTTTCTTATGCCAAAGGTACAACGGTAAAACCTTGTGACTACTATTTATTTGGTAAGCAGCATAGAGCCTCATTTCAGACATCGTCTGAAAGAAAATTAAATATATTTGATTTGGTTTATTCTGATGTTTTTGGTCCAATGGAAATTGAATTGATGCACAATACAAATATTTTGTTACTTTTATTGATGATGCTTCACGAAAATTATGGGTTTATATTTTGAAAACTAAAGATCAAGTGTTTCAAGTTTTCTAGAATTTTTATGCTCTAGTGGAAAGGGAGATGGGCCAAAGAAGAAGGTCATCAGAAGCAGAGATGTAGTCTTCCGAGAAAGTGAAGTTGGAATTGTTGATGATATGCTAGATAAGGCCAAGAATGGTATAATTCCTAACCTTGTCACTATTCCATCTATTTCTAACAATCCCGCAAGTGCAGAAAGTAGGATCGACGAGGTTGCCGAGTAGGGGGGACAACTTGGTGAGGTTATTGAGAAGGGGGAGCAACTTGATAATGATGTCGGACAAGTGAAGCACCCACTCAGGTTGTGTGTGTGTGTGTGTGTGTGTATTATATACATATAACATACACATCCTTTATATATTTTGGCTAGAAAATGCAATTAGTTTCGGTCGGACAGTTAATTTTATATTTTTTTCTTAAAATAAGAATGACCCCAACCCAACATGACCCAATATCCATATATGTAAGTTAAAATAATAATAAAAGTGAATTCTTCCCCAATAAAAAATTTAGTTCGTAATGCATGAGATTCTAACAAAAAAAAAAGAAATAAAAGTTATAGTTAGAGAGCACTTGAAATAAATATACTATCAATTTGAATAAAAATCTTGAAAAGAAAAATAAAAGATAGAAGTAACATGTTTTAAAGGATTTACTATTCAATTTTAGTATTATTTAAATTTATATGTATGAATATTGGATCGGTTGGGCTAGGTCGGGTTGAGTCATTCCTATTTTAATGGGCAATTATTTATTAGACTGAAAATAAAAAAATAAAAAAGAAAATACTACCAAAAAATTCATTTTCTGACCGCTATAATTTTTGTGTGAGTTAGTGAAAGTTTTATAATTTTTGTGTGAGAAAACAAAGTTATATAACTTTGGTGAAAAAAATCATAATAATATGACCATTTGTGAAATTTACCCATCAAAGTTTCCAAAATCTCAAATTTGGTATTAAAAGAAGAACCTTTCTTGGAATCAAATCTAAGGTGAGTGACAACTTTCCACCCTAAAAGTAAAACAAAAACTCAAACAATGTTAAATATCTTTCTCAAGATTTAATCCAAACACACTAAAGTTATTTTCACAAACTAAACATAAGATTTACGTGGTCCATCAATCTCTACTATGCCCTCACAATCCCGAACCTTCAAGACCCTTAGGGATTGACTCCCCGAATGTTAAAATAGATTTACAAGACATTTTGATGCCAATATTTTTAAAATAGCAAGGGGTATAATTAGAGGCAGATTAAGAATTTTAAGTTTATGAGTGAATCACCGGATTTAACGTGGTGCTTGTAAATAGTGTCAAAATTGTTTTGATCAGTAATGTCAAATAATGTGAGAACATTTAGTATTTTATGTCTTATTATCAATTTTCAATACTATTTAAAAAGGTAACTTATACACTTCTTAAACAATTTGGTTCTTGCCATCAAAATTCAAAACAACGAGGGAAAATAAAATGCTAATAATAATTTAATACAGTAAAAATTGAAACATGTGCAAATTTTAGTGCAAAAAGAAGCACAAAAAATATTAAAAAATCTTAACATATGAAAAATTCTTTATATGTAAATTACTTACAAAAAGTAAACTAAAATATTCCTTAAGAAACTATACTAACTATTCAAAATTCTTTGAGGTAAAAGCAATTAAAAACTAAGAATCAAAAAGGGTAACGAGAAAATTGAGTTGGGCATAAATTGAGATTAGGGGAAATTAAAAAACTGTAGGACAAGAACAAATGAAAGAAAACAATTAGAAAGGAAAGAAAACTTTAGAATGAGAAAGTTCAAGAGGATTCAGTCCCTTGTCTTTGGGGAAGTAAAACAACCATCTAGCTAGTGCACCACTTCACATTATAGAAGATGGCCGGTTCCTAAAGATTTTTTGTAAATTATATACATAGAAAAACTAATTTGACGGGAAAATTATGGGTTCACGTGAACCTAAATTTATAGGGTAGATACGGCCCTGAATGAAGATCTAACATCTATATATACTGGATTTTTAACACCATTCTGAAAAGTGATGCCAATCCACTTATCAATCGAAAGGAAAACTTCATCAGAACCAGACATTGAAATTGAAAATTCAAACTTCTCGATAGGGATTTCCTCGTCCCTCTATCTCTCCAGGATTTTGTCCACTAATTTACAGCCTTTGCAGTTTGCAACCATGAACTCTGAATTCCAATTTGGGAAGAGCCAATCAAGCTTATAGACATACTTTGGAGAGAATACTATTCTTGGTTGTTTCTATAATGCTAAGACAAAGAAAATAGTACGGGCTAACCAGTTTCCAGACTGATAATCGAAAAATAGATGGCGTTTGCAAAGTCATTGAAAAATAATCTCTATTTTGTTGCAATACGAAAATTTCCAACATAATATACTGGAGATTGATGCACCTATGTATGAATTTCCAGCATATTATGCGGGAACTCTAACATACGGAAAGTTCCAGCATACTATACTGGAGATTGAAGCACCTGTGTATGAACTTCCAGCATATTATGCTGGACAATATATTGTACTGGAACTCCAGTATGTTATGCTGGAAATCAAGTATATTATACCGGAACTCCAATATATTATACCAGAAGTCCATTATATTATACTAGAACTCCAATAAATTATGCTGGAATATTGTCCGGATTTTGAACAATGTTTTCGTTCAGATTTATCTTTACATAAAAAGTGGCTAAAATTCGATTATTTTTGAAACTATGACTACTTTTCAACTATCACTTGTAAATCTGACTATGTTTGAATTTGTCTCTAGTATTTCTAACGGACAAACCCGGTACATAAATTTATGTGTAGAAATTTACTAATTTTTAACAATTAACAGATATAAACCCATCCACATCTGTCCGCTATTATGGAATTGTCTTATACTTTGTAGCATAACCAACCGGAGCAATATCTTAATTTGTAGTTACAAACGGCCCTTAAAAGAGTGAATTTCAATTCTTTCGAAGAAAAAAATAATAGTACGGAATGTTTACTTAAATGATAGGATTCTAGAAGATATAATTTAATTAGTATTATTATAATCTTTTTTTTCTTCCTATAGGAGTGCGTCATATTACTGAAACTCTAGCCTATAAATTGAACAATCTGCATCATAGGCAACTATACCATGGCGAGGGCTAACGCAACAAACCCTAATGGAAGAAAGCAAATCAGAACTATATTCAGTCAATATCAGAAGAAAAAAATGTTGGAATTCGCCGAAAGAGTTGGGTGGAAATTGCAGAAGCGGGATGATGAGCTGATTAGTGATTTTTGCAGCAAAATCGGAGTTAAAAAACGGCTTCTTAAAGTATGGATGCACGATAATGAGAATACTTTCGCCACAGCAGACATACTGCCCAATTACCTTATTCATGAAATTCTCTCTTGCCTTAACATTAAAGAATCAACTAAGATGAGTATTCTCTCCAAAACATGGCTACAAGCTTGGTCGACTCTTCCCAACTTAAAGTTCATATGTAAGTATTCCATAGACAGCAAAATAATTGACGCAATCCTGGAGAGATACAGGGTCAACAAAATCCCTATTGATAAGTTTGAATTTTCATATTGTTTAGAATATCGTTCTCGTGATGTTTTCCCTCTGATTGATAAGTGGCTCGGCATTGCACTCCAGAATGGTGTAAAACATCTTTTGTATAACGGAAATTGCACCTTGAATCCATCAATATACAAAAGAACCTACACCTTGATTCCATCATACCCGTTGCCTATTTACACAATCTTGGCATCAGAAGCTTTACGAGAATTGGTTCTCACTGATTTTGATCTGATGTCTGTTTCATTATCTGATGGCGTGGCGAGCTGTCATTCTTTGAGAATGCTTTCTCTCTCTCGTGTAAGTTTAGACGAAAACATGCTTCAGACTCTACTTAATAGTTGTCCTTTGCTTGTTGCTTTAATCCTTGAGTATTGTCCGGGGTTGAAAAAGATTGAGTTGTTGAACCTTCAAAAGATCAAGTCAGCTTCTATTCGGGCAAAAATAAACCAGCGTGTTAAAGTTAAAGCACCCACTCTTGAACACGTGTTATTTTGGCTATTTATCGGAAGAATTGGATGTTGTAATTGAATGTCAGAATTTGAAATCTTTAGATCTATCATATGTGAGGATATCTAATGGATTTCTCCCACACCTTCTATCCAAATCTCAATTCCTCGAGAGATTGAAATTAGTTAATGTTCCTAGGTTGGAAGGGTTTTACATTTGCAGAAGTGAATCCCTCGAGGTCTTGTATATTCGTGATTGTGAGGGCATATGGGAGATTGATGCTCCAAATTTGGTATCGCTAGATTATAATGGAGATCAAGCTCCTGAGCTGAAAATTGCAAAAGAGCCAAGACAATTGAAGCACTCAAAAATTATTCTCCATTGCTCCTCCAGTTTAAATGCGGTATGGTTTTGCAAGTTGAGGAAATTTCTATCAAACTCGACATCTTGGTCTCAAGTTTCCCTTAACTTTTACGAATACAATGAGATCAACATGAATGATTTGCAACTACACCATAGAATTGCTATCCCCCAAGTGGACGTTTTAAATGTTGATATTATGTGGCAGTCTAGGAAGTGCCCAACACTTGTGGATGCTTTGCTATGGAGTTGTCGTCCTAGGAGACTCAACCTGCAATCAACAAGTGAAATGAGTACATGTTTCATCGATTGTTTAATGTATATGAAGAATTACAAGCCCTTGCATAGTCAATTAAAAGAAGTCCAAATTTATAAACTTGATGATAAACGTGGGCTGGAGATCGGAAGTGGGAAGCTAGGAGTGACCACCCTTACGAAGAAGGAGAAAGTTTATTTTTTATTAGATTGGTGATGTGGTTAATTTATCTCTAGTTTAGGCCAAAGTTTATTAATCTATATTTTAAAGATAGATTCTGGATACTTAAGAAGTTGAAATTTCTGAAGTTTTCTTTTAAAGGATCTTATGTCAAATATGACAAAGTTGGCACGGAGATGCTATGTTTGGAGTTCTGTTTTCTCTCCAGTGTATGTGAATTTGCTGCACTTTTTCGACTTATGGGTGCCGTTCAGAAGATGACTTGGTAGTGAAACATTATGATAATATTGGTATTGGATGTTTTAGTTGTTGCAATCTATTGGAGAGTTCTGCATAAATCTCTCGAAAGCTCGGCTTATAGATGTTCTTTTATACTTTAAAATCTCTGAATCGAACAAGATATATTCAAAAAACGAGACCTCATAACATCCTGTATTGGAATTAAGTAAAAAATATAACTTGTTCTAGATTCATTAGGTCAGGCATTATCTTCATTTATTATCGCCAAGGTTATAATTTGCTGCAACAAAGGATGTCGAATGTCTTCTTGCATCAATTGGTCAGAGTATCTAACAGTATAGTAAATTAGTGCTCCTCAATCTTTCCTTCCAAGTCCGAATTGGTCAGGGTAGAGTTTAAGGGACTGAATGCCAGGAAATGAACTCTTCCATTGTGATTGCTTTATGTATGGTGGTGTTGAAGGGATTGAATTCTTTTTAAATAGAAATTTCCTATTCTATCTACTTGAGATTCTTTTTTCCGTATAGGGAAGCAAAAGGATATGAATTTTGAGTGATTTGTAACGACATAGATCAAGCTTGCAGCTTGCTTAGCAGTTATTACACAGCTTATTATCATCTTTCTCGTTATTACTTGTTGCCTCTTTCGCTCCGGCTTCTTATTATCTTGTATTTTCTGATTCTTAGATTTCTGTTACTATATGTTGCATCTTTTGCTCTGGTTATCTTATTATCTTGCTTGTTGTTACTGTTTCTTTTTCGTCTTTCCTTGAACAGAGGGTTTATCGGAACCTGTCTCTCTACCTTCACAAGGTAAGGGTAAGATCTGCATATACACTACCCTCCCCGGATCTCATTAGTGGGATTATGCTGGGTCTGTTGCCGTAAATTATTTTTGTTATTAATCGTTTGATGTATACGAAGAATCCGAGTCTGTCTATTTGTCATGGAAGCAAGGCTTGGCGTTGTCAATTAAAAGAAGTAAAAGCATACAAATTTGATTCGAAAAATCAGCCCGTGGAACTCAGAAGTGGGCAATTGGCAATAAGGAGCCTTACAGGGAGCTAGGAGAGAGTTTATTTTTTATTAGATTGGCGTTGCAGTTAATTTGTCTCTGTTTCAAATTGAAATGCACTTATTCATTTCTATAGTTTAACGGAATAAGCTTGTGGCTGCAAACCTACAAGTCTTGATTATCCCCTTGTTTTTGTATCACAATGAGGTACTTGTGCTAACATAAGTTTCTTTGCAGTAGTACATTTTGCTTCTTCTTTTTTTTAACGTTAGCTGATAATTGATTGCTTTTATTTTGAAAAATAAATTAAGGGAAGGTATTTCTTGTTTCTCGTGAGTTACTGATCAGGTTACAACACCAGAGGGATAGTCTTATAGAACTTACTAATGTTTTTGTGTGTAATAGTTGGTATTAACTTGCCTAAGATTAAAGTAGAAAAATATGGTGTGAAACAGGTAAATTTAAAGAGTGCCAACATTAGTTTCCTTTCAACGAATTATCTCTTTTGAATTTAATTGGTTATGTTGAGTACTGCTTTTAGTCTTACAATTTGATTATGTTTAAGTTAACTGATTGCTATCATTTGAATTATTAAAAGGAAAAAGTTAATCAAGAGAAAGTATAGTTTCAAGACCAAAGAGTAGTGTTGTAGAACTTTAATGTTTTTTTTTTTTTCGTTTGCCTATGCTCTTAATATCCTGTTTAATGACGATTTGTTTTCCGGTACTTTTGTGTATAATTCTTGGTTTTAGCTTGCCTCAAAGTAAAGCGAAAAAAAAAATTGGTGAAAAAGAGAGGCGAAGTTAGGATTTCAACTTAATGGTTTAAGATTTTAGAATGATGACTTCAAAAGCTAATAATTGGATTCTAAATTTAACATTTATACATATTTTAATGAATTTCTTAACACAAATACATTATTTGAGCAAAAGTTATTTGGTTCGACGAAAACCGTGCCCCGACTTCTAGCTATGCTCCTGGTGAAGAATGTTCTAACTTTATCGATGAAAGTGGGAACATTATCAAAAGAAAAATGAACTATACTTACAGGAAAGAAGACTAATTTGTAGGCTGGCATTCATACGTTAAGAAAAGGATACAGCTAATGTTCGATAAAAACTTACTACCGCACCGAATGTTTACACAAAATCAATGAATATAAGGCATGCTATTGCTATACTAGAATCTTTAATCGGCGCAAAACCATTATTACAAAGACATGGAATTGTTTTTAAAATTCTACTGTATGATTGTTCTTTATTTGAGATTATTTAAAATTTATATTTTTGTTTTTTATATATTTATTATGAGAATAGCGGAGTACAAGTTACATATTATTATGAGAAGTAGAAAGCGCTAATTCCCGTTGAGTCTTGTTTATTTTGTATTTTTTTTAAAATTCAATTCCGTTTTTAAAATCAACTACATTATGCCTCTGACATGTATTTACCATTGATAAGTCATTACAGAAAAATAATTGGAAAACTGATGCATATACCTCAAAATCTCTTTATTTATTTCTTATTCTGTTTATAAAATTTATTGTCCCAAGAGCTGATAAGTAAGTACAAATTATTTACCCTACAGAATACAGCAGTAGCCAGTAAATCAAAGAAGTAATTGCATTGGCAATCTGCACACACATCAATACTACCATGGAGACAACTACAATTGAAGTATTGCCTGATTGTCTCATTCGCAAAATAGTTTCCTAACTTACTTTTAAAGAAGCAGCCAAGATGAGCATTCTCTCCAAAACATGGCAACAAGCCTGGTTGACTCATCCCAACTTGAAATTCACAGTTGATTATCGCCACAACATGAAAGTGGTGGATAAAGTCAAGGAGAGATATAGGGACAGAAAAATCCCTATTGACAAGTTTGAATTATCATCAGATTCTAGTTCTCGTGAAGATATTGAAAAGTGGCTTGGAATCGCTCTTCAGAATGGTGTTAAAGATTGTAGATTTCATGGCTTAGCATGCCCCTTGCCTATTTTTCTTGGCAGCAAAATCTTTAAAAGAAATGGTTCTGACACGTCGTAATCTGAGGAGTGTTTCTTTTGAAAGTACAAGGAGGGGTGAATTGTAATTTTTTAAACTTAATCTCCGTTAGTTGACTGGTTTTTCAATTAGTCGACTAGATGTAATAAACTAACAGTCATAATAGCAGAATATAAGATGCTGAAAGTAAATGCAGGAATTAAAGACACTGAAATTTTTATACTGGTTCGGATTCAATGTGAATCCTAGTCCACTCTCATTGGGTTGTAAGGGAGTTCTCTTTAGTGAATGCTTTTCTTCGAGTACAATGGAAATGACGTGATAGCTTAGTTCCTATATCACTCGTCTCTTTTGATACAATGTCTCCCCAGTGTTGTTCTCTCTTTCTTCTCTAACTTGTTACACAACAGGTCTTAGAGAGCTACAATATTTGTTTGCAGTAGAACAAAGACAGGGTGTTTGGTTCGATCAAAGTATATTTGTCTAAGCCTTAAGGATGTGTATAAATACTTTGTATGAGGTCGTTTGCTGAAGAGATTTGACAACCCAAGAGATTTGATCCTTGGAAAGAGGTTGATTCTTTCCAAGAATAATGTTATTTGCCGTTGCTCTTCCTTGATGCAAGGGCATTGATAGCTTTCCTTCTACAGATCTTGATGAGCGAGTTTTACTCCTTGATTATTGATCATTTTGAAATTAGCAGCTTGTCGTTGCTCTTCCTCATTGATAGCTTTCCTTCTACAGGCTTTGATAACGCGAGTTTTACTCCTTGATTATTGCTCTTTCTGAAAATAGCAGCTTGATTGATTATCTAGCAAGATCTTCGATTGCTTCTTTTCCATTTAAATCAATCTCTGATTGATTCTGAATCTCCAGATGGTTAATTGATTCCTCTTGATTCCTTCAATCTTGAATGCTTTCCTGCCTTTTGATTCCTTCAATCTTTCCTTGAGTCCCTACACAGATATATTATTTACATCATTAAAATCAGATCTAATAATCTCCTCTTTTTTGATGGTGACAAAATAATATATATGTATAAACAACAGTTGACTTCCCTGTGTTTTACTCCCCCTCAATGTATGTGATTGACTGGTTCATAGTACTCCCCCTCAGTTCATGTAGTTGACTAGTCCATGGTTAGAAGCTATGGTCGACTCCTGCCGTAGAGGATGCTAGCTTACATTTACCCTTCAATCGACTATACCTGTATACAAATACATATACTCCGCTCCCCCTTTTTGGCATCAGCAAAGAGGGAATAGATAGAACAAACCACGAACTAAAACAGAACATATAGCATTATGCAGCAAAATTATAGTCTAAAAGAAACAACCAAAATAAAACAAAAACAGAAATTATCCAATGGCTGAGTTAACAGCCCAAAAACAACACAACAAAAAAATTGTCTTAAGCAACCACATTAACAACGCAGAAAATAGGTAAGAGTGTTGCAGATGGCCTCCTTCAGTTGTTCAAAGCTAGTATTGGTTGAGATGATCAATCCATCCCACTTGTCATGAATTTCCCTGAAAGCCTTGACAGCGTTCTCCCTTACTCTGAGAACGAAAACTCTTATTTTGGACACATCAGACCCTGTTTCTTTGGAGATGGCATGAATGTCACCAACAGTTGACTGAGTGGCTGTGAGGAGATTTTTGATTTCAGTGAGTTGAATGTCAATCGTCTGCACTTTCAATCATGAAATTAATGACCCAGGAAGATAACTTGACTTTGAGTTTGGTCACAAGGCAGTATACTAAGAAGGCGTCTCTTTGAGAGAAGGTGGAAAAGGAACCAGCGCGGGGAAGCAGAGTAGTTGCTACAATGTGAGCCAGGACTCGAGTTTTGAAACTAACATCACTGGGGCTTAACTGGTTGGGAAGGGATTCAGAGGGACACTCAGCAATGCACCATTTAGCGTGATCAAAGGAAATTTCAAAATCATCGGGCCAGGTATTTTTGAAAAGCATAGGAAAACCAGAACATTTACACTAAAAGAGTGAATCAAACAAGGCACAATAAAGAACAATGCGCTTACCTAACACTAAGGTTTCCAAATTATCAGGTTTACTAGAGCGAAGATTTGCATAAAACATCTTGACCCAGAAATTCACGTCAGATTCTAGAGACCCAAAAAGGTCTATCTTGGATTTCTTTAGAGTAGAGGAAATAGGGGGGGTCTTCCATAGGTCGTTTTCCTAGGGTTTTTTCTCCTAAGATTTGAGAATGATCAGACAAATCTCCTTGTGAAGAGGCGAAACCCTCAGAGTGGTCGGACCCTAGGTCTACTTGTTCTGGGGGCATAGAAGGGGGTTTTTCTTTGGAGCGGGTACTTTTTCTGGTGGAAGCGGATGGGTTCTTGGGTTGTTTGGCCATTGAAGGATAGTGGTTTGAGGGAGAAGGGTTTTCTAGATGATAAGGATGAAAGTGATTGAAAAGAGATCTCCGCCTTAAGAAGATAACCTTCTAACGATTGAGTACAGAAAAGGAAAAGGCGTCAGTTGAACACACGTGATGATTGGCTATCCAACTTTGAACGACGGAACTGATGGGAAAGAAGAAGAAAAGAGAGGGAAAAATAGAGGCGTAATTAATGCAAGAGTAAGAAGGCAATTATTACACCTACAAAAGTAACCGTATTACACATAGGTACTACATGTTATTATTCAAGCAAGTAATGCCAAGTAAATTTCTAAAAGCACAAAATCTATCCTCAAATAATGGCTTAGTAAAAATATCTGATAACTGATCAGTTGTTCCAACAAAAGATATTTCTATATCTCCCTTAAGAACATGATCTCTAATAAAATGATGTTTGATATCTATATGCTTTGCTCTAGAATGATGCGCAGATTTTTTGAAAGACAAATAGCACTTGAATTATCACAAAAAATTTGTACAGGTTTAAAAAAAAGTTCATAGTCACCCAATTGATGGGACATCTACAGTAATTGTGCACAGCATTGTCCAATAGCAATGTATTCAGCTTCAGTGGTAGATAATGCAATTGATGCTTGTTTTTTACTGTTCTAGGATATCAATGTCTTTCCAAGTAATTGACATGTACCACTTGTGCTCTTTCTATCTTCCTTATCACCTGCAAGGTCAGCATCTGAAAAACCTTCTAATTTAAAAGAATTAGAGCGAGGATACCATAGTCCATAGGAGATAGTCCCAATGAGATATCGAATGATTCTCTTTACTGCAGTCAAATGAGATTCCTTAGGAGCTGACTGAAACCTGCCACATTTACACACACTGAACATAATATCCGATCGACTTGCAGTCAGATAAAATAATGAGTCAATCATTCCACAATACTATGTTTCATCAATAGAGATTCCCTGTTCATCTTTGTCTAGACTCGTTGAAGGACTCATTGGTGTGCCAATGGATTTTGCATTGCTCATGCCAAATTTCTGAATCAGTTCCTTTGTGTATTTGGTGTGGCATATAAATGTTCCTTTTTCAGATTGTTGAATTTGAAGTCCAAGGAAGAATGTTAGCTCTCCTATCATGCTCATTTTGAATTCACTTTGCATAAGATTTGAAAATTCCTTGCACATAAGACGGTTAGCACTACCAAATATAATATCATCAACATAAATTTGAATAATGAGATTACCTTCTGATGATATTTTAATAAATAAGGTAGTGTCTACTTTACTCTTGTGAATCCATGATCAATAAGAAAAGAACTAAGTCTATCATACCATGCACGTGGAGCTTGCTTTAGTTCATATAGTGCCTTGGAGAGCTTATATACATGATAGGGAAACTTTGAATTTACAAACCCAGGCTGTTGTTTCACGTATACTTCTTCCTCAATAAATCCGTTCAAAAAGGCACTTTTGACGTCTATCTGAAACAACCTAAATCCTTTAAATGATGCATATGCCAGAAGGATTTGTATAGACTCCAAGCGAGCTACTAGAGTGAAAGTTTCGTCATAGTCGACTCCTTCCTGTTATGAATATACCTGAGCAACTAATCTGGCTTTATTCCTTACAACCTTTCCATCTTCATTCAATTTATTTCTGAAGACCGACTTTGTTCCGATTACAGAAACATTTTCAGGTTTGGGTATTAGTTTCCACACTTGATTTTTACCAAACTGATCTAACTCTGCCTGCATTGCTTGTACCCAACTTGAATCTTTTAGAGCTTCCTCTATCTTCTTTGGTTCAACTCGGGAGATTAATGCTAAATTTGCTTTCTTTTTGAGAGCTCCCTTGGTTTTCATTCCTTCATTTGGGCCCCTATGATGAATTTTTGAGGATATTCAGGTTCTCTTCTCCATTATTTGGACGCACTCCATTAGTAATCGACTCGATCGGATGATCTGGTACACTGTTGCTAATTTCATTAGTTGACTCTATATTAGTAGATTTATCAGTTGACTCTTGAGATTTGCTTGTCTCCTAAGTTTCTTGATCTTGATCTTCATCACCTGCAGTAATTCTTTTCTTGACCAAGGGGTTATTTTCATCGAATATAACATGTAAAGATTCTTCCACACATAATGTATGTTTATTATAGACTCTAAAAGATCTACTATTTAATGAGTAACCTAGAAAAATACCTTCATCACTTCTTGGATCGAATTTTCCAAGGTTGTCCTTACCGCTATTGTGAATAAAACACTTACTTCCGAAGGGATGAAAGTAACTGATATTAGAACGTTTACCTTTCCATAGTTCATAGGGAGTCTTCTTCAGAATGGGCCTTATGAGACATCGGTTGAGAATGTGACATGTTGTACTTACACTTTCTTCCCAAAAGTGATTTGTAGTGAATGATCTAGTAACATGGTTCTTGCCATGTCTTGGAGGGTTCTGTTTTTCCTATTAACAACCCCATTTTGTTGTGGTGATTGTGGTGTAGAGAAATTATGAGTGTATCCCTGATTATTACAGAAGTCCTCAAATGCTCTACTTTCAAATTCCCCTCCATGATCACTCTGAATTGTTGAAATCAGATATCCTTTTTCTCTTTCAACCTTTTTGCAGAAAATCTCGAAATTTCTTAATGCTTCATGTTTATGAGATAAGAAAAATACCCAAGTGAAACGTGAATAATCATCAACAATAACAAAAGCATATCTTTTTCCTCCTATACTAGCAGTTCTAGTAGGCCCAAATAAGTCCATATGAAGCAATTGCAAAGGTTTAGAAGTAAACACAATATCTTTTTTTTTTAAAGAGTTTCTAGTTTGTTTACCTATTTGACATGCATCACAGATATAAGTTCTAGAGAAATTCAGTTTGAGTAGACCAATAACTAACTCATGTTTGGACAATATTTCTATCAAATGCATGCTTGCATGACCAAGTTTCTTATGCCATGACCATGGATCATCAGATATAGATGTTAAGCAAATATGACCATCTATCTTTTCAAAACCATCAAGGATATAAACATTTCTATACCTTTTTCCTGGGAGGACTGTTTTACTTGTCTCGTCTTCAATAACACAACCTGTTTTCTTAAAATTTACCTCATATCCTGAGTCACATAGTTGACTTATGCTCAGGAGATTGTAGTTGAGTCCATTGACGAGATAAACTTCAGTGATGTCACAGTTGTTATTGAAGGGAATTGTTCCAGTGCCAATTATCTTTCCCTTTGAGTCATCCCAAAATTTAACGCTTCCTCCATCAATTTTTGTAACTTCTTTGAACAGGTTTTTATCACCTGTCATGTGACTGGAACATGCACTATTTAGTACCATTTTCCTTTGCGGCTTATTTTGTAGTGTTCCTGCAAAACATAGTGATTACTTTCTTTTAGGTACCTAAGCTTGCTTGGGTCCTGGAGGGTTAGCGTTACTAGCTTCAGAATTGTTTTTTGGTTTCCAAACCCATCCTGAAACATTTGCTTTACGAAAGCGACAAAACAAATATTTATGTCCACTTTTGTTACAGTAGTGACATGTAACTCCTGACCCACTCTTAGGTCTTTCATTAGTGTTAGTACTAGTGGAATTTGTTCTAACTGGTCCTTTTCTAGTTGACTTGTAAGTCGTCTGGTTTGACCTGACATAGCTGTGACTGGTGGATTTGCTCATGCCATTGAGTTGCACTTGTAATTCCCCAAAATTTTCTTGAAGTACTTCTTTTTCGATTTCACATACTTCATGTTTGAGTTTCCAGTCTTTATCTTCTTTATTGAGTCTCTTAAGCTCATTCATCATTTTTTGAGATTCTTTCAAAGTTAAATCAAGAATATCATGCAATTCATTACATCTTTCACAGTTATAAGATCTTGCCTCACTTGTTTCACCTCGTGCCATGAAACAGTTCTAATTGTCATCTTTGCATTCATCATCTGAAGTATCCTCATCCGTCCAGCATCCTGAGGATTTGTTCATCTTATTTTCCAGAATCATCATGAAGCAAAGATTTGTTATCTCTTCGTGTTCTGAACTGTCTTCATCACTCCAACTTCCAAAGGATTTGTTTCACACTCATAGCATTTTCCATCATTCTTATCATGTTTATTGTATTGCCTGGATCACCTAGGTGGAATTCTTCCTCTTTTTGTATTTCTGAATCTTCTCATTAAGCCATCCATGTTTATTTATATCATAGCAATCTCTTCTTGTAGAGCTTCAGGATCATTATCAATTTCATTTTCATCTATTTCAGTTGAGGCCTTGAATGCGACTGTTTTCTTTTTTTCTTCTTAACTAGTCTTTTTGAGATGTGTCTTTTCAAAGGATATGAGTTCTCCTCGTAATTCATCATAGGATAACTTCTTTAGATCCTGAGATTCAAGTATGACTACTTTGGTCTGCCAAGTAGTTGGTAGGCTTCTGAGAATTTTTCTGACTTGATCACCACTCGTATATGGTTTGCCAAATGCTTTTAGATCGCTAATTATTTTGCTGAATCTGGCAAACATCTCTTCAATAGACTCTCCTTCTTTCATTGAAAAGAGTTCGTAATCATGGACCAACATGTTGATATGTGTTTCCTTTACTTTGCTAGTTCCTTCGTATGTAACCTCAAGCTTGTCCCACATTTCTTTAGCTGTGTCACAACTAGAAATTTTCTCATACTCTTCACCACTTATGGCATTATAAAGCAGGTTTCTCGCTTTATTGTTAACTTGTACCATTTCCATTTGCTCTTTTGTATATGAGTCTATATCTTCAGGATCAGCAAGTGGTGGAGTAGCAGCTGGCAGGGGATAGTTCCCCTTTTTGATGACTCTCCAAACTTTAACATCATATGCCTTAACATAGATCTCCATGCGCTCTTTTGAGTGAGAGAAATGTTGTCCATTGAAGTATGGTGGCCTAACTTGTGAAGTTCCTTCCTGGAAGAGAGCTCCTATGATAACTTGATTTGCCATGATCTTTTCTCACAAGCTGTTAAGCAAAAGAAAAATGTGAGCTTTGCTTTGATACCAATTGAAAGTACAAGAGGGAGGGGGTGAATTGTATTCTTTTAAACTTAACATCTATTAGTTGATCAGTTTTTCAATTAGTCGACTAGATGTAATAAACTAACAGTCGTAATAGCAGAATATAAGAAGCTGAAAGTAAATGCAGAAATTAAAGACACCAGAATTTTTATATTGGTTCGGATTCAATGTGAATCCTAGTCCAGTCCCCTTTGGGTTGAAAAGGAGTTCTCTTTAGTGAATGTTTTTCTTCGAGTACAATGGAAATGACGTGATAGCTCAGTTCCTATATCACTCGCCTCTTTTGGTACAATGTCTCACCAGTATTGTTCTCTCTTTCTTCTCTAACTTGTTACAAGCTGGTCTTAGAGAGCTACAATGTTTGTTTGCCATAGAATAAAGAGAGGGTGTTTGGTTCGATCAAAGTATATTTGTCTAAGCCTTAAGGATGTGTATAAATACTTTGTATGAGGCCGTTTGTTGAAGAAATTTGACAACCCAAGAGATTTGATCCTTGGAAAGTGATTGATTCTTTCCAAGAATAATGTTATTTGTCGTTGCTCTTCCTTGATGCGAGGGAATTGATAGCTTTGCTTCTACAGATCTTGATGAGCGAGTTTTACTCCTTGATTATTGATCCTTCCGAAATTAGCAGCTTGTCGTTGCTCTTCCTCATTGATAGCTTTCCTTCTACAGGCTTTGATAACGCGAGTTTTACTCCTTGATTATTGCTCTTTTTGAAAATAGCAGCTTGATTGATTATCTAGCAAGATCTTCGGTTGCTTCTTTTCCATTTAAATCAATCTCTGATTGATTCTGAATCTCCAGATGGTTAATTGATTCCTTCTTGATTCCTTCAATCTTGGATACTTTCCTGCCTCTTGATTCCTTCAATCTTTCCTTGAGTTCTTGCACAGATATATTATTTGCATCATTAAAATTAGATCTAACCTCTTTATCTAGTGGTATGGCGAACCTCTATATTTGGAGAAGCTATCTCTATCATCTATCTATTTGAATGAAGACATGCTTCAAACTCTACTCACTAATTGTCCATTGATTGTCAGTTTCGTCATTGATAGTTGTTATTGGGCTGGATAAGAACGAGCTGCGGAATCTTCAAAAGATCAGGTCAGTTTCCATAACAAAAAGCAGTAGAAAACGTATTAAATTCATAGCACCAACTCTTGAACACTTTTCATATTATCAGTTGTCTGTGAAAAAATTAGATATTGTTGAATGTAAGAATTTGAAATCTTTAGAACTATCATATGTGACTCTATCTGGTGGTTTTCTCGAGCACCTTATCTCTGGATTCCAATTCCTTGAGTGTCTGATAATAGTTTGCCTTGGTAAAGGGTCGGAAAGGTTTAACATTTTGAGTCGATCTCTAAGGGTATTGAAGATTGAGGATTGTGAGGCTGTAGGAGAAATTGATGCTCCAAATTTGGAATCAGTTGAATATATTGGAGATCAAATTCCTAGACTCAAAATTGCAAAAACATCAAGCCAATTGAAGCACTCACAGATTGTTCTTCACTGCCAGAACAATTAAATGTTGTGTGGTTTTATGAGTTGAGAAGGTTCCTATCAAACTCGACCTCTTGGTCTCAAGTTTCTCTTCATTATTCCAAATGCCATGAGATAAATAGGAAAGAATTGAAACAGCATGATAGAGTTGCTCACCCCCAAGTGTACGTTTTAGATGTACATATAAAATCATCTGGGAATTGCCCAACTTTAATTTTGTGGTTATTTGCCATGGAGTTGTCATCCCAAGAGACTCAACCTATCATCAACGGTCAAAATAATTATATGTTTCATCGATCGTTTAACGTATTTGAAGAATTCAATTGATTCTACTTCTCATGAAAGCAAGTCTTTGCGTAGTCAATTAAAAGAAGTAAAAGCCTACACATTTGATTGAAAAAGTCAGCCTGTGGAGCTCAGAAGTGGAGAGCTGGCAATAAGGAACCTTACGGGAAAGGAGAGCGTTTATTTTTTATTAGATTGGTGTTGCAGTTAATTTGTCTCTATTTCAAATTGAAATGCACTTATTCATTTCTAAAGTTTATTAATCTGTTTTTCAGGATACATTATTTTTTTACATCTAGCTTTACCTTCTTGCACTTTCCTAATTATCTATCCGGACTATCTGGCCCATAGTTAAGTAGTCTGTTAAATATTGATAATTGTGCTGAACTTGAATCATAGGATTCTTTATTCTGAGCAGTCTCAAGATTCCAATATGGATTTGAAGGTTTGTGCTGATCTTGACTCTTTATGTTTTTTGTAGACATCTTTTTCTTATTTCATAGGAGTATAGAACTGCACTTTATTTTTTCTTTTCTCATGTCGCACTAAATAGAGATCCTGAACCAGATTCCACAGCTTTTAGAGATAAGTAGAAGCTGTGATACTTCAATCACAGCCACTTAGTACTCAACCTGTTGCATTAAGATGATTAGATGTAGTTATAGCATGGTATAAACCAATGAACTCTGTTTTACTTCGCATGGAATATTGCTGTGGCTGCAAATCACTAGGCTTGATTTTATTAACTTCTCAAATAGTAATAGTTAAACGAACTGATCAATTTCTAAATTTATTAACGTTTTTATTGATCGAGACTAATTCCAAGTCCAAGGTTTTTTAGGATTATCAAAAAGCCTTTAAATTATTAACACCGAACTTGGCTTAATTAAATCCAAGTCCAAGATTTTTTAGGTATCCTTTACTTTTCCTTGTAGTTGTAGGAGTGTGACTTTCTTATATAAAAGACGCAATCTATAAACTCTGACGGAATTTGTAGCAACGAAGATGGAGAGCGTAACAGCAGACATATTGCCTGATTGCCTTATTCAAAAAATACTCTCTTATTGTTCTTTTAAAAGAGCAGCCAAGATGAGTATTCTCTCCAAAACATGGCTACAGGCTTTGTTAACTCTTCCCAACATAAAATTCAGAGCTCGTTATTATAAGAACGCGGAAATGACGGACACAATCCTGGAGAGATACAGGGACAACAACATCCCTATTGACAAGTTTGAATTTTTAAATTGTTTAGAATCTCATTCTCGTCAAGTTTTTTTCTCTTCGATTGTTAAGTGGCTTGATATCGCTCTTCAGAATGGTGTAAAAGATATAGTGTATAAAGATCCTAGACGCTTGGTTAGATCATACCCTTTGCCTATATTCAAATCTTGGCAGCAAAATCTTTAAGAGAATTGGTTCTGGAGGGTTGTGATCTGATGTTGCGGGGTTCATTATTTAGAGGTGTGACAAACTGCATTTCCTTGAGAAAGCTCTCTCTATCGTATGTAAGGTTGGACGACACCATGCTTCAGACTCTACTTAATAGTTGTCCTTTGATTGACACTTTCATCCTTGAGTATTATCCGGGGTTGGAAAAGATTGAGCTGTTGAATCTTCTAAAGATCAAGTCAGTTTCTATTAAGACACGTGGAAACCAGCGTGTTAAAATTCAAGCACCAACTCTTGAACGCTTGTTTTGTTGTAGTGCTTTAGGAGAGTCTCCTATGTTGGAAGTTGCCGAATGTCAGAATCTGAAATCTTTGGAGCTTTCAGGTATGAATATACCTGATGGATTTCTCCAGCACCTTTTTTCTGTGAGGTCCACACCTCACCAACCAAAAGAAAAAGATTGAAAAAATTAGACAAAATAGGCTGCTTGAATGCATATGGGCGGCTGAAGATTTCAATTTGCAATTTGCAATGCAATAAGTTAAATTTGTGTTGCTAAGTGGTTGGCAAATTTGGCTATAAATAAAGATGATTCCCTCTCAGTTAAGACACACCAAAATAACGAGAGAAGCATAAAGTAGTGAGAGTAATCCACAGATTGTGGTCTGTGAGATAACTAGTGAGTGGTAGTAATATTGTAGTGAGGTGTTTTAAATAAAGAGTGTTATTTCTTTCAAAGTTGTAGTAGTCTCTTGACACTACTGAGTTGTAATATTATAGTGGTAATATTGCTCCACTCGAGTATTGTATTTTATCCCGCTAAAATATTTGGTGTCATTGTTACTCTCTTGTGTTATTATTATTTGGTGTGGATATTATTCCTGGACGAGATTATTTATTTTATCCCAACATTTTCTAGCTCCCAATCCCTTGAGAGTTTAATATTAATTAGATAATGTCTGTAAAGGGTTGGAAAGGTTTAAGATTTGCGGGAGCCAATCCCTAAGGATCATGAAGATTAAGGATCGCGAGGACATAGCTGGAGAGATTGATGCTTCAAATTTGGTATCACTTGAGTATATGGGAGATCAAATTCCTCAGCTTAAAATTGCAAAAGAGTCAAGCCAATTGAAGAGCTCAGATATCCGTCTTGATTTGTGGTCCGGCAACAACTTAAATGCTTCATGGTTCCATAAATTGAGGATATTCCTATTAAGGTCAATCTCTTCGTCTCAAGTTTTCCTTCATTTTCACAAGTGCAATGAGATTAAAATGAAAGATTTGCGACTGCACCACAGAGTCGCTACCCCCCAAGTGAGCGTTTTAAATGTGTATATAAATTCACGTAGAGCAATCCCAACTTTTGTGGATGCTTTGCTATGGAGTTGTCATCCTAGGAAACTCATCCTAACCTCAACTTCTGAAATGGTTACATGTTTCATCGATCGTTTAATGTATATGAAGAACTGCAAGCCCTTGCATAGCCAATTAAAAGAAGTACAAGCCTATAAATTTGAATCTGAGCCGCGTACGGAGAAGGAGAAAGTTTATTTTTTATTAGATTGGTGATGCAGTTAATTTATTAAATATGACTAAGTTGGCACAAAGATGCTATGTTTGGTGTTCTGTTTTCTCTCCAGTTCATATGAATTTGCTTTATTTTCTTTTTAACTTATGGATGCTGTCAACCATCTTTGGATTAAGTAAAAAGTCTTAACTTCTTCTAGATTGATTAGACATGGATTTGAAGATTCTTCTATTAATCTTGATATTCAGAAATCAGCAGAAAAGATTCATTCAGTTACGAGCTGCAATACTTGATCAATCCTTGACTAATTCGGATTTGGGAGCTTGTTAATATTTCACATAACAAGCAAGACATCCTAATATATAAATCAAAGTACGACTCTTAACTTTTTTTAAAATAAAGTACTAAAAATTTACTCAGCCACAACGATACCTAAGAGGAACCGAGATGATTTACATATCTATTCTTTGAATTCGCAGAATATACCATTATCTCTTTCAAGCGCTGAACCCGATCCAATTCGTTTCGTAGTCGTAGCTTATTGGCCTGAGATTCTCCATTGAGTGATTCGTACTTACGACTTGGATTATCTGTTTCGTGGGGAAATAAACATGGGATGTGAAACTATTTTCTTGTCAACTTAAAATTCATAGTTTGTCATTATAAGGACACGAAAATAGTGGACTCAATCCCGGATAGATACAGGGACAACAAAATCCCTATTGAAAGTTTGAATATTCAAATAGTTTAGAATCTTAGGGTGTGTTTGGTATAACGGAAAATATTTTCCGTGAAAAATGTTTTATTGGAAAACAAGTAGTAATCTTATTCATTTTTCGGTGTTTGGTACGCAACTTAAGAAAAATAACTTCTCAAGAATATTCATAAATAACTTAGATACAATAAACATGAAGTCATAAACTTTCAACTCAACAACCTTCCGAACCCACAAATTTCACAAACTTCCGAATCGATAAACTTTCGAAACCGCGAACTTTCGAACCTGTAAACTTTATAATTTCTAAACCCGTAACCTTCCAAACACATAAACCTCCGAACTCATAACTTTGGAACTTGTAAAATTTCGAACTTGTAAATAAAAAATAAAATAAAAAAAATAGAAAAAATTACAAAAAAGCAATTTAAAAAACAGAAACAGAAATTCAAAAAATAGAAATTTAAAATTACAAAAAAAAAAAGTAAAAAAAAAAATTGTGCGGGGTTGGGGAGGTGACGTAGTAAAATTCCCGAAATTAAAATTGCAAGAGAGTCCAGCCAATTGAAGCACTCAAAAATCAGTCTGTATTTCATCAATTTTAATGCTACTACATGGTTTTGTAAGTTGAGGAGGTTCCTATCAAATTTGACCACTTGGTCTCAAGTTTCCCTTGTTTTTTACAAATGCATTGAGATTAACATGATAGATTTGCAACTGCCCATGATGAAGTGCCCAAAAGTTGTGGATGCTTTGTTATGGTGTTGTCATCCTAGGAGACTCAACCTATACTCAACTGCTGAAACGATTGTATGTTTCATTGATCGTTTAATGTATATGAAGAATTTGAGTCATTCTACTTCTCAAGGAAGAAAGCGTTGGCACAGTCCATTAAAAGATGTAAAAGCATACAAATTTGATTGGGAGAATTATGTGTGGCATCCTGTGGAACTCGAAAATTGGGAGCTTACAACAAGGAACATTAAAGAGAAGGAGAAATATTATTTTTTATAGATTGGTGATGCAGTTTACTCTATTGAAAATTGAATGCAGTTATTCGTTTATAAAGTTCATTAATTTATATTTTTCAGGTTGGATCCTAAATACTTAAGAACTTAAAATTTAATTTTTCCCATCAGTTTGTTTTCTTGAATTAAGTCTTTTGTCAAATATGATTAAGTTGGAAATATCAAGCCACAAAAACACTATGGTTTTCTGTTTTCTCAGAAAATAAAAAACTGAGAACATTTGAGTCTACAGTGTCAGTGACCAACTCCTAATTATAGCAGCTGTTCTTTGTATGCATGCCTGGAAAATTCTTTGGTTTCTCTCCTGCCAGAAATAGTATATGCAACCAGCCACTGTCATGGTATATATATCTGCAACATCACTTTTTCCTTTAAGATTGTATTGAAATTGATTAGTTATATTGTGTAACTTGGTAAGAGGTAAGTACTATTTTGGTCAATAGCTATTCAAACTTCCTCAAGAAAATTTGGTGAAACAAGACTTTCAACGTACAGACTAAAGTTGTTTTCAAACTCATAACGTTCCATTTTCGAACCACGGATGAAAGTATTATTTCTTGAATTATACCACTCTAAACTTGAACGATAGTGCAGCAAAATTTCGCTGTTCTGGAAGAAGAAAATTGGCCAAGCTTTATAGAATTTCAAGGGGATCGAAGTCACTTTGGTCCATGACTCTGTAAGTCCATACTCCTTCATTACCCACACATCCATCGTGATCTTATGATGACAAAATGAACATAGATTACCCCCTAAAGTTCCTAAGTCCCTATACAAACCCAGTCACATTAGGGTTTCGTAAACCTTCGACCATGGCGACTGCGACAATCGAAGTATTGCCTGATTGCCTCGTTCACAAAATAGTCTCTTGCCTTAGCTTTAAAGAAGCAGCCAAGATGAGTATTCTCTCCAAAACATGGTTACAAGGCTGGATGACTCATCAGAACTTGGAATTGAAAGCTCAAAACTTCAATGTGATGAAAATACTGGATAAAATCATGGAAAGATACAGGGACAGCAAAATCCATATAGAAAAGTTTGAATTTTTAAAAGCTTTTTCAATCTCTGGTTTTGTCGAACTTTTCCCTCTGATTGATAAGTGGCTTGACATCGCGCTTCATAATGGTGTAAAAGATTTAGCGTATATAGATGTTAGATCTTCATTATATCCCTTGCCTATTTTCACAATCTTGGCAGCAAAATCTTTAAGAGAATTGGTTTTGTGGGGTTGTGATTTGATAGGCGGCTCATTATCTGGTGGTTTGGCCAACTGCTATTCGTTGAGAAAGCTTTCTCTATGTGACGTTTGTTTAAACGATAATATGCTTCAGACTCTACTCACTAGTTGTCCCTTGATCGTCAATTTCTTCATTGAGCATTGTACTGGGTTACAAAAGACTGAGCTACGGAATCTTCAAAGGGTCAAGTCAGTTTCCATTAAGACACTTAGAAAGCAATGTGCTAAAATTCAAGCACCATCTCTTGAACACTTGTTGAAGAATTGGATATTATTGAGTGGTAGAATCTGAAATCTTTAAAACTATCAGGTATGACGATATCTAATGAATTTTTCGAGACCCTTTTCTCTAAATCTCAATTGCTTGAGACTTTGATATTAGTTAACGTTTTTAATGGGTTGGAAAGGTTTAACATTTGCGAGAGTGAATCCCTACAGGGTTGAAGATTAAGGCTTGGGAGAGAATAGGGGAGATTGATGCTCCAAATTTAGTATCACTTGAGTATACGGGAGATCAAATTCCTGAACTTAAAATTACAAGAGAGTCGAGCCAATTGAAGCACTGAAAAATCATTTTTTACTGTGACAACAGTTTTAATGCTTCATGGTTTTATAAGTTGGGGAAGTTTCTATCAAATTCGACTTCTTGATCTCAGGTTTCACTTATCTTTTTCAAATGCAAGGAAATCAACATGAAAAAATTTAAGGTGCATCATAGAGTTGTTGTCCCCCAAGTGGACATTTTAGATGTAGATATAGTGTCGTCCAGCGGGGGCCCAATAGTTGTAGATGCTTTGCTATGGTGTTATCATCCTAGAAGAATTAACCTATCATCAACTGCCGTTATGATTATATGTTTTATTGATCGTTTAATGTATATGAAAAATTTGAGTCATTCTACTTCTCATGGAAGCAAGTCTTGGCACAATCCATTAAAAGAAGTAAAAGCATACAAACTTGATTGGGAGAATGATGTGTGGCATACTGTGGAACTCGAAAATTGGGAGCTTACAACACGGAACCTTCAAGAGAAGGTGAAATATTATTTTTTATTAGATTGGTGATGCAGTTTATTCTATTGCAAATTGAATGCAGTTATTCAATTTTTAAAGTTCATTAATTTGTAATTTTCAGGTTGGATCCTAAATACGTAAGAACTTCAAATTTAAGTTTTCCCATTAGTTTGTTTTCTTGAAATAAGTCTTTCGTCAAATATGATTAAGTTCATTAATTTTCTGTTTTCTCTGTAGTTCATGTGAATTTGTTGTACATTGTGATTCTTCAGATATATGTGTAGAACGTGCGGAATACTTAACAAAAATAATAACGACAGTAGACAAACAACATAATAAAGGAACAAACAACACCAATATTTTCAGTGGAAACTCTTCTCAACTCTCGAGCATCTTAAAATCCTTCAAGAAAAGTGGTTCTATACCAGTTACGGGTAAATTTCACCATTTATTAGTGACGTAGCTTAGGAAAAGTTGTCTCTGTATAACCTATAGGTCATTGGTCAAAGCTGTGGAAGCAACCAATAAGTCTTGCATTAAGGTATAAATTGTCTATATCACACCCCTTGGGATGCAGCCTTTCCTCAGAACATGCGTGAATGCGGGATGCTTTATGCACCAGATTGTGTTTTTATTAGTGATGTAGCTCAAGTTTTTATTTTATGTATGTGTATATAAGTGTGCCAAATTTACATAATTTTCCTTTTAGATTCATTAAAAATTTAAAGATAGACCAGTGTTGTCAACGGCGAAAAGCATGAAAAAGAGTTTAAGGTCTATTAGGGTTTTAAGCGCAATTAAAGTGTGGGGTTTGGTAAAAAAGCAAGAACAAAAAACGTAACAAGTTCATTCATAAGCTTAAGGGGCAAAAACTTAGTGGACCATGATATTTGTAAGGCTATAAAAGTTTCTCATTAAGGGTAAAGTGGGTAGAATGAAAATTTTAAAGTTAAATTGTTTCTAAATATAGAAATATATCTTTTTTTAACGGACTAATAAGAAAAATGTGTTATCTAAATTAAAACAGAGAGAGTAATATCTTTTAGCCAATTATATTTTATTTTGTACCACTCTATTCAAGATAGAAGTTACTAGCAACGAGGTGTGGGCGTTAGTGCGTTGCCTACCCTAAAGCGCAGCCTAAGTGAGGCGAATCACATTCTCTGAGCTTTTTTGAGCTTCAGGGCTTAAGCGCACCTCAAATGAGCTTTTGACAACACTAAAATAAATAAGATCTTTTCTTGAAACTATATACAGGGATGTGTACTATAATAGTGCCCTTTCTCACAATTCATTTTTGCCTGAACCGATGCAAGAAATGATTATCAAGATTTTAAGCACTGAAAAGAGGTGACTCAAACAAAGAGTAACCCTATAGATTAACACAATACCGTTAAGAATTGATAATAGAAACCAAAAAGAAAGTCCAGTAAAAACTGTTGAAACAGAGGAGTCCAGTTGCCTGCCTCTGGCTCAAATTATCCACTGATTACTTCATGAGACATTTTTGCTCTCTTTCAAATTCCTCCACAAATTTGGCGAAACAAGGCTTTTACCATAAGGATTAACTTGACTTCGAACATTAAAATCGACAGTATGCTTGAAACTACCATGCTTTGAATATACAACACTAAACTTGGATTCTTCTATAGTAAAATTTCGTCATTCTGAAAGATGAAAATTGGCCAAGAAGGAATACAAAAGGGACCGAAAACACAATAGTCCATGACTCTGCAAGCAGGGGCGGACCTACGTTGGGGATGGGTCACCGGAACTCGTTAGCTTCGGAAAAAAGAGTGCATATATATATATACACACACACACAAAAGGGACCGAAACCACCATAGTCCATGACTCTGCAAGCAGGGGCGGACCTACTGTCACGTCCCAAACTACCCCCTAGACGTGATTGACACCCAGCTAACACCACCTGCCAAGCAAACCTTTTTTCTCTAATGTTTAACCATTTACACAAACATTGGGAGAAAAAATACATGCCTAATTGTATTATTAATAATTAAAGAGGAAACGATTATCGCCCAATACCTTAATCAATTGATAGGAAAACCAACAATCACTCAAATAATAAAACTCTAGCCCAAATCCCACACTAGAACCATGGAGCATCTAACAGAGTAATATGAGTTTTATTGACGGGTATGCAAACCCCAAAGAAAAAGAAATAACTAACACGAACTAGGTAAGTCTGAAACGAAAGCCTTCACGAACAATGCGGTGGCTCACCTCAGCAATAGGATCCACTCGAACAAACTTGTCAGCCACTAGCTCTATCTCCCGCAACGGTATCTGCATAGAGATGCAGTTAAGGAGTGAGTTATACGTAAATATAACCCAGTAAGATCCTCGACCCACCATTTTAAATACCTCTGGAACAAGTGTTAGAAAATACAAACACACCACAACACGAATGATATAGCAAATATGATAATTATACAATAACTCAATATATGTGCATCAACAGAGTTAATAAGAATTAACCAACAAGAGTACCCACTAAGAACTTGTCATAATTGCAGTGAAAGAAATTTACCAACACATCTACGAGTCCACAACGGCACCACAATGCCTTAAATATGTAACAGAGCATATACAATGATCACTGAAGCATACACAATGCCCCAAATATATCAAGAAGCATACACAATGCTTGGGTGATGTATAAAGGCATACACAATACCCCAACATCATGGCGCACAGCTGTATCAAACTCAACATCATGGCGCACAGCCGTATCAAACTCAACATCATGGCGCACAGCCATATCAAACTCAACATCATGGATAACAACCGAATCAAACTATAAAACTCAACTCATGGCGCACAGTCGTATCAAACTATCAAACAACGTATAAAATAATATTTTTTCATAAAATAATATATTTGCGGTTAGTCTAAGACCACCGACTCTGCCAAGCGCACGTTTGTCCCAACACATGGACTGGGCAGAAAAAATATATTTTTAAAACGGATTTTAGAAAAGCAAATATAAAAGCATAAAGTCTCACTTACCTCGCTAAATGACATGTACCCCGACCTTTGCAACGTCCGAAACATCAACTAAACAGCCTTCATGTCTTCTCTCTATCCAAAATACTTAATAACATGCCCGAATTAATTCAGGCGAACCATGTTCATAATATTTGGACAAGTCAAAGTTAAAGTCAATTATAGGTCAACTAATCAAATCCTGAAGTAAATCACAAAAAAAATTGATTACGTAAAATCTTACGAGTTCAAATACATGTTTAAGTTTCAATCTTATTGCCAACTGACGGGTCAATTCTCATTTTTCCTAAATTTTAAGCTTGTAAGTTTACATCATTACTATATACCTCAATATCATATTCTTAAAAGTATAAACATATCATTGACTCTATTCAATATTAAATTACAATTCCCCATAAAGTAGTACATATAGAGTAGTATAATACTTCTAGAATAAAAATTAAAATATATTAATACTAAAGATATCAAACAGTTGTTATAAATATATTATATTATGCATGTTCATTTAGTACTTCGTTGTAAATAAGTTTCCTGAAAAAGTTTATCCATATGGGACTCCGCTGTAAATAAATAGAGTACTAAGTTTCCTGAAGAAGCTTCTCACTTTGGTACCCGGTTATGGATAAACATTATCCCCGGTAGAAGATTATCCATATCGGGTACAATGAGCTTATCCTTTCAGTACTCCGTTATAAATAATCATTACTCCTAGTAGAAGATTATCTATACTGGATACAATGAACTTATCCATTCAGTACTCCCTTATGGATAAACATTGCTCTTAGTAGAAGATTATCCATATCTGGTATAATAGCAGCTTACACAACAGCTTGTAGTAGCAGTTTACATATCAACTTCCTTTCTTCTATAAATAAAAGAGATTTCAGTTCATTATGTACATCAGTTTGAATTAGAATAATATATCAGTTTCTCTCTCTATTTGTCTTTACTTTGCAGTCTTTATTTTATAACACATTATCAGTACGAGACTTTGCCATCTCGAGCAAATATTTTGAAAGTATCTGAGGTAAGAACTTTCTTTTCCTAAATAATATCAAATCTTTCTAGACTTGATAACATAGTCCTGGATATATCGGGCAAAAACTACATGTCTTGGGTGCTTGATGCTGAAATTCATCTTGATGCGATGGGTCTGGCAGACACCATCAAAGACAAAAATCAGGCATCAAACCAAGACCGTGCCAAAACAATGATATTCCTACGCCATCACCTTGATGAGGGCCTGAAAATGGAATATCTCACTATTAAAGATCCAGTCATACTGTGGAATAATTTGAAAGATAGATATGACCACCTGAAGATGGTCGTTCTTCCACAGGCACGTTATGATTGGACTCATCTAAGGCTACAAGATTTTAAATCTATCAGTGAGTATAATTCTGCTATGTTCAGAATTATTTCCCAATTAAAATTATGTGGTGATAATATTACTGATCATGATATGTTGGAGAAAACTTTCACCACTTTTCATGCCTCGAATATGCTCCTGCAGCAGCAATATCGAGAGATGGGATTTAAAAAGTATTCTGAACTTATCTCACATCTTCTTATAGCAGAGCAACATAATGGGCTATTAATGAAAAATCATGAAAGCCGACCTATTGGTTCTTGTCCATTCCCTGAAGTGAATGAGACGAACTTCCACCAAGCTAAACGTGGAAGAGGTCGTGGCCCCAGTCGTGGTCATGGCCGTGGTCGGGGAAGAAACCCCAATCATGGTAATAATAATGCACCAAAGAAGCCTCCTCACCACCAGCAGTGGAAAAGGAAGGAACAAAAGCATGAAGCGGTGCAAGCGCCAAATGCAGAAAATGCATGCTATAGATGTGGAGGAAAAGGGCACTGGTCACGTACTTGTCGTACGCCAAAGCACCTGGTTGAGCTTTATCAAGCCTCCCTGAAGAAGACAGAGAAAAATGCTGAAGCAAATTTTATTTCTGAAGATAATTTAGACTTCATGCATTTGGATGTAGCTGATTACTTTGCACTCCCAGAAGGAGAAACAAGTCATGTAATCGGTAGTGAATCTGTAGAAATGTAAATATTTTAATTTTTGTTGTTTGTAATAGATAGTATGGTTATGTAATTGTTGTACATAAATAAAAGTTATGCTTTGATAATGATGTTTACTATAATATATTTTATTTATGTTATTTTGAAGAATATGGATAACCCTCAAATTATGTTTGGATCAAAGACAAATCATGAAGATATTTGTGTTATTGATAGTGGAACAACTCATGCCATATTCAACGATCAGAAATACTTTTCTTATTTGCATAAGGAAAAAGCAAATGTTTCAACAATTTCTGGTAATATAAGTTTGATTGAAGGCTCCGGAAGAGCCATAATATTTCTGTCTAAGGGAACAAAACTTATTATAGACAATGCATTGTTCTCCTCCAAGTCCCGAAGAAACTTGTTGAGTTTTATAGATATCCGCCGAAATGGGTATCATGTTGAGACAATAGATGAAATGAACAGGGAATATCTTTGTATTACAAAGAATATTTCTGGCCAGAAATGCATTGTAGAAAAGTTACCAACTTTATCTTCTGGCTTATACTATTCAAAAATTAGTACAATTGAAGCACACTCTATCGTAAACCAGAAGTTTACGGATTCAAATACTTTTGTGCTTTGGCATGGCCGTTTGGGCCATCCCGGATCAATAATGATGAGACGAATTACTGAAAATTCGAGTGGGCATCCATTAAAGAACCTGAAGATTCTTACAAATGACGAATTTTCTTGTGATGCTTGTTATCAAGGCAAAATGATCACTAGACCATCACCAATGAAGGTTGGCATTGAATCCCCTACCTTTATAGAGTGTATACATGGGGATATATGTGGACCTATTCACCCACCAAGTGGGTTGTTTAGATATTTTATGGTCCTAATAGATGGATCTTCAAGATGGTCTCATGTGTGCCTACTTTCATCTCGCAACCTGGCGTTTGCAAAGCTATTAGCCCAAATAATTCGATTAAGGACACAATTTCCAGATTATCATATAAAGGCTATTCGCCTTGATAATGCTGGAAAATTCTCATCTCAAGCTTTTGATGATTATTGTCTATCAGTTGGGATAAAAGTTGAACATCCTGTAGCTTATGTTCATACTCAAAATGACCTTGCAGAGTCATTTATTAAACGTCTTCAATTGATAGCAAGACCACTACTTATGTAAACAATATTGCCCACTATTGTATAGGGCCATGCTATCTTGCATGCAACATCACTTATCCGTCTTAGACCGACACATTATAATAAATATTCTCCGTCACAATTAGTTTTTGGTCATGAACCAAATATTTTCCATCTAAGAATTTTTGGATGTGTTGTATATGTGCCAGTAGCACCACCACAACGCAGTAAGATAGGACCACAGAGAAGGATAGGAATATATGTTGGGTTTGAATCACGCTTTATTATTCGCTATCTTGAACCATTGACAGGAGATTTATTCACTGCTCGATTTGCAGATTGTCAGTTTGATGAAACAAATTTCCCATAATTAGGGGGAGAGAAAAAGAAAATCAAAGGAGAAATTGTGTGAAAAGTTTTATCATTATCTCACTTTAATCCCCGTACCCCTATATGTAATCAGAAGGTCCAGAAGATCATCCATTTACAGAATATAGCAAATCAAATGCCAAACGCATTTACTGATTTGAAAAGGATAACTAAGTCACATATCCCAGCAGAGAATGTGCCTATCCGAATTGATATCCCAGTAGGACCATCTACTAGCATGAGAGCTAGTGAACCTATAGCACGCCTGAAGCGTGTTAGGCCTTTGAATTCTAAGGATCGAAATCCTCGAAAAAAGAAAATCGACAAATGATCAAAACGATACTATGAAGTGATCTCCTGAAGAGACCCAAGATCTAATTATTTCTGAGATTCCTGAAGAAATCAATGAACCCGAAGCTCATGTGAGTGAGGAACTTTTAATAAGTTGGATCGGTGATGGGATTAATTTAAATCGATCTGAAATAATATTAGATTATATTTTTGCATATAATGTTGCACTTAATATTATGTAAGATAGTGAGGATCTTGAACCTTGATCTGTCGAAGAATGTCAAAAAAGACCTAATTGGCCAAAATGGCAAGAGGCAATTCAATCAGAATTAAAGTCACTTGCTAAAAGAGAGGTCTTTGGACCAGTAGTCCAAACACCTGCTGATATAAAATCAGTTGGTCATAAATGAGTTTTTGTGCGAAAAACGAATGATAAAAATGAAGTTGAAAGATACAAAGCTCGCTTGTTGCACTAGGATTCTCACAACGACCTGGAGTCGATTTTGATGAACATATTCACTTGTTATGGATGCCATAACATTTCGATATCTCATCAGTTTAGCACTGCATGAAAAGCTTGAAATACATCTAATGGATGTAGTTACAACTTATCTGTACGGTTCACTTGATAATGAAATTTATATGAAAATACCTGAAAGATTTAAAATGCCTAAAGCGAATTCAAAATCTCAGAAAATTTATTCAATTAGATTACAAAGATCTTTGTACGGTTTAAAGCAATTTGGGCGCATGTGGTATAATCGCCTAAGTGAATATTTGCTGAAGGAAGGTTACATAAATGATGTTATTTGTCCATATATTTTTATAAAGAAAATGGCATCAGAATTTGTTATACTTGTTGTTTATGTTGATGACATAATTCTTGTTGGAACTCTAAAAGAGCTCCAAAAGGCAATTGAATATCTTAAGAAAGAATTTGAGATGAAAGATCTTGGAAAGACAAAACTTTGTCTTGGTCTGCAAATTGAACATTTAGCATACGGGATCTTTATCCATCAATCTGCCTATACAGAAAGGGTCTTAAAACGCTTTTACTTGGACAAAGCGCACCCATTGAGTACACCAATGGTTGTTCGATCACTTGAAATGAATAAGGATTTGTTCCGATCTCCAGAAGAGGACGAGGAACTCCTTGGTCCCAAAGCATTTGCTAATGCATATATTGTGATATTTAAAGGGAACTCTTTGGTCCTGACATAGCAATTTCTGTTAATTTACTAGCAAGATATAGTTCTTCTCCTATATGGAGACACTGGAACGGTATTAAGCATATATTGTGATATTTAAAGGGAACTCTTGATATGGGTTTGTTTTATGCTAATAAAGATAGTGCATATCTTGTTGGTTATGCAGATGTAGGTTATTTATCTGATTCCCATAAAGCTCGATCTCAAATCGGGTACGTATTTACATATGGAGGTACTGTCATATCATGGCGCTCCACAAAGCAATATATTGTTGCTACTTCTTCAAATCACGCTGAGATAATAATCATTCATGAAGCAAGTAGGAAATGCGTATGGTTGAGATCAATAATTAATTTTATTCTAGAAAAATATGATTTGGAATGTGAGAAAAGACCCACAATTTTATACGAAGACAATGTTGCATGCATAGCCCAATTGAAGGGAGGATTTATAAAAGGAGATAGAACGAAGCACATTTCACCAAAATTATTCTACACACACGATCTTCAGAAAAGTGGTGACATTGATGTGCAACAAATCCGTTCAAGTGATTATCCAGCAGATTTATTCATTAAATCTTTGCCAACTTCAATTTTTGAGAAGATGTATACAAGATTGGAATGCGGAGACTCAACTATTTAAAGTAAGGTTTTCATCAGGGGGAGTAAGATACGCGATGCACTCTTTTTTCCTTACTAAGATTTTTTCCCATGAAGTTTTCCTTATAAGGTTTTTAATGAGGCACATTATCTTTTAATGAACATCCAAGGGGGAGTATTATAAATATATTATATTATGGATGTTCATTTAGTACTCCGTTGTAAATAAGCTTCCTGAAGAAGCTTATCCATATGGGACTCCGCGATAAGTATGTTTATCTATTTAGTACTCTATTGGAAATAAGCTTCCTGAAGAAGCTTATCACTTCGGCACCCAGTCATGGATAAACATTACCCCCGGTAGAAGATTATCCATACCGGGTACAATGAGCTTATTCTTTCAGTACTCGGTTATGAATAATCATTACCCTTAGTATAAGATTATTTATACCGGGTACAATGAGCTTATTCTTTCAGTACTCCGTTATGGATAATCATTACCCTTAGTAGAAGATTATCTATACTGGGTACAATGAGCTTATCCATTCAGTACTCCGTTATGGATAAATATTGCTCTTAGTAGAAGATTATCCATATCTGGTATAATAACAACTTACACAAAAACTTGTAGTAGCAGTTTGTGGTAGCAGCTTACACAACAACTTCCTTTCTTCTATAAATAGAAGAAATTTTAGTTCATTATGTATATTAGTTTGAATTCGAATAATATATCAATTTCTCTATACTTGTCTTTAGTACGCGGTCTTTATTTTATAACAATAGTATCTTTATGGGTGATCGCTTAATAACGAGTTCTCAGTTTGAACCCATATTCTTACACTTGATTTTAATTGCTCCAATCATTACCATATTATGATTGATATACTGTCTCGTAATTACTACTTGGCCTAAATAAATTGAAATTGTATTCCAAAGTTTAATAGTACCAGAAGCCTTTGAAAATATTGAGAAATCTCCCCAGAAAATCTCTTTGTGCGCCGCCACTCTTTTCCCCAAGCTCTTTTGCATGTTTTCTTTCTACTACTAAAAGCAACAATTATCATCTCTACACCCTAAGTTGTTTTTCACGTTAAAAAAAGAAAAGAAAAAGGTGGGTTCGGCCCATGTGTTATCCTTTTAGATCTAAAGCTACTTACCTCAAATTTTTAATTTGTAACACGTAATTAGTCCATTAACTATTTGTTTAGTACACCATTTTATATATATTATAATAAGTTTCCTCCCATTAGTTTACTAATTGAACCAATAGTTATAAATAAAACTGTTTCTCAAATTTCATAAATTATTAGAATATAAAAATATTGGGGTTATTACACCTACGTTGGGATGGGGTCACCGGAACTCGTTAGCTTCGAAAAAAGACCGCATATATATATAGTGAGGACCCTTTAGATATTTTATGCAGCCCTTTAAAATTGCAAATCTGGATAGAGAAACTATTTTGTAAAAGTGCTTAAGTACCTTCACTCTCTTGATGACCTAGGTTCGAATTTGGGTTCCTACAATGCATGATATTTTTATTTTATTTTTAAAGTAGTGCCCCGTGATGTCTAAATCTCGGGTCTGCCTCTGTCCACAAGTCCATACTCCTTCATTACCCATACATCCATTCACTCACCATGAGTCTGTTGCGGAAGCCAAATGTATATAGTGCGAATAAGTCACAACTATTATACCAAAAATTATGACAACCACCAAATAATAAATAAGACAATAAAGCAACAATAAAAGGAACACCAGAATTTACGAGGTTCGGCTAATTTTGCCTACTCCTCGGACACAATCAATATTTTATTTCACTCCAAAAATATAAGTGAAATAATACTAAAGAGAGAAGATACAAATGCCTTAAACAGATGAGAAGGCAAATGAGTGGTGTATTTAAATCCTAAACATTAAGCCTTTTTTTGTAGGGAAAAATCCCCCCAACTCTTCTTTTCCCACCGATGTGGGACAAACATTTCTGCCAAACTTAACAAATCTCCACCTTGGCAAAATTCCACATCTTCAATTTTCTCTCAATAACAAATTTTGATTGTGTCTTCATCTTCAATCTTCAGTTTTCAACAATGTTGATCAAATCCAAACAATGTTGAAACTTGACCGCAGTCACCACCTTTGTCAGCATATCAGCAGGATTCTCCGTAGTATGAATTTTCTTCACCGTGACTCCACCTTCTTCTATGATTTCTCGTACGAAATGATACCGAACATCAATGTGCTTCGTCCTTGCATGATAAACTTGGTTCTTCGCTAATTGAATAGCACTTTGACTATCACAAAAAATTGTGATACCTTTTTGTTCAACACCAAGCTCCTTTAGCAATCCTTGAAGCCAAATTGCCTCTTTCACAGCCTCTGTAATAGCCATGTACTCTGCCTCTGTTGTAGACAAAGCAACTGTTGACTGCAAAGTAGACTTCCAACTAACTGGTGCCTTTGCAAAAGTAAACACATAACCAGTAGTTGATCTTCGTTTGTCCAGATCACCCGCAAAATCTGAGTCACAATATCCAACTACAGACTGATTGTCTTCCTGCTCAAAAACTAACCCGACATCTACAGTATTATGAATATACCGTAGAATCCACTTCACAGCTTGCCAATGCTCCTTCCCTGGATTGTGCATATATCTGCTAATAACTCCAACAGCTTGTGAAATGTCAGGCCTTGTGCAAACCATTGCATACATCAAGCTACCAACAACATTTGCGTATGGTACCTTTGACATATACTCTCGTTCAGCTTCATCCATTGGCGACATAGTAGTACTTAGCTTAAAATGGGGAGCAAGTGGAGTACTAACTGGCTTAGTCTTGTCATCTATGCCAAAACGTTGTAGTACTCTCTTCAAATATTCTTTCTGAGATAAACAGAGTTTCTTTGAACGTCTATCTCTAATTATCTCCATGCCAAGAATTTTCTTTGCCTCACCCAGATCCTTCATCTCGAACTCCTTCTTCAGTTGAATCTTCAACTTATCAATTTCTTCCGAATTCTTGGAAGCTATCAACATATCATCAACATATAGGAGAAGATATACAAAGGAACCATCTTTAAGCTTGCGCAAATACACACAATGATCGTATTTGCTTCTCTTGTACCCTTGCCGCAACATAAACTCGTCAAATCGCTTGTACCATTGTCTAGAAGATTGTTTCAATCCGTACAACGATTTTTCAAGTTTGCATACCATATTTTCTTTTCCAGCAACTTTGAATCCTTCTGGCTGAGTCATGTAGATTTCCTCCTCCAAGTTTCCATGTAAAAACGCAGTTTTTACATCCATCTGAACTAGTTCCAAATCCAATTGTGCTACCAAAGCCAACATAATTCTAATGGAGGAATGTTTTACAACTGGAGAAAACACTTCATTGTAATCAATTCCCTCCTTTTGAGCATATCCTTTGGCCACCAATCTTGCTTTGTAGCGAACATCTACTTGGTTAGGAAATCCTTCTTTCTTTGCAAATACCCATTTGCACCCAATTGCTTTCTTTCCCTTCGGGAGATTGGCCAATCTCCATGTATGATTCTGATGAAGGGACTGTATTTCATCATTCATGGCAATCCTCCACTTATCTTCTTCTGAACTTTGGACAGCGTCTTTATAAGTGGTAGGAACATCATCAGCTACAATTGAGGTTGCACAAGCAACCGTCTCTATGAGACGAACATGTTTCGTTATTGTTCTTTTTGGCCTGCTGGTTGCTATTGATTCAAGTTGTTGTTGAGGTTCCTGAGTTGGAATCTCCTCTACTGGCTCTCCTTCCAGAGGGTAATCTTCATTTGTTTCCTCCTCTGCTTCTTGTGTAGGAAAAATAAATTTTCCCTCAAACTCCACCTGCTTAGAAGCACCTTCATTTTGTTTGGTATCTTCTGTTACCTTATTTACCATAGCAGATTCATCAAAGGTAACATCCCTGCTGAATATTACTTTCTTTGTCATAGGACACCATAAGCGATATCCTTTGACTCCAGAAGTAATTCCCATAAAAATAGCCTTCTTTGCCCTTGGATCCAATTTTGACTCTGTCACATGATAATATGCAGTTGAGCCAAACACGTGCAAAAAGTCATAATCTACAGCAAGCTTTCCATACCATTTTTCAAATGGTGTCTTGCCATCAATAGCAGCAGATGGTAGACGATTAATGAGGTGACATGCATATGTAATTGCCTCAGCCCAAAATTCTTTGCCCAAGCCAGCATTGGACAACATACACCGTACCTTCTCCAGCAAGGTCCGGTTCATACGTTCTGCCACTCCATTCTGTTGTGGTGTATGTCTAACAGTGAAGTGTCGGACGATGCCATCATTTTCACAGACCTTATTGAAATGATCATTTTTGTATTCACCTCCATTGTCTGTGCGAATACACTTGATCCTCCTGCCTGTTTGATTCTCCACCATCGTCTTCCATTTGAGAAAAATTCCCAGCACTTCATCTTTGTTTTTCATTGTATACACCCACACTCTTCGAGAAAAATCATCAACAAAGGTTACAAAATAGTGCTTCCCACCCAATGAAGGTATTTTGGAAGGACCCCAAACATCAGAGTGTACATAATCCAAAATGCCTTTAGTATTATGGATCGTTGTACCAAATTTAACCCTTGTCTGTTTCCCTTTGACACAATGCTCACAAAACTCCAAGTTGCAAGCCTTTACTCCTTTTAACAATCCTTGATCTGATAGAGTTTTCAAGGATTTTCCTCCAGCATGTCCCAAGCGCATGTGCCATAGCTTGGTTGCTTCTGCCTCTTTGTCGTCACTGGATGTCACTGTCGCTGTCCCAATAACTGTACTGCCACGATAGCGGTACATATTATTATTCTTCCGATTAGCCTTCATTACCACTAGTGCACCGGAGCATACTCTCATCACTCCATTTTCTGCAATGATTTTGAACCCTTTTGATTCTAGGGCTCCTACAGAGATGAGATTCTTCTTCAAATCCGGTACAAATCGAACATCTGTTAATGTTCTGATCATTCCATCATGGTTCCTTAATCGTATTGAACCAATGTCATATGAGGTAAGAGGGCTGTTATCCGCTGTGTGGATGACTCCATATTCTCCTTCTTGAAATTCCACAAACCAGTCCCTGTTGGGACACATATGATAGCTACAAGCCGAGTCCATCAACCATATGTCTGATGATGTTGATGACTCTGTTGTAACTAATGAGAAGTCTGAATCATCACAATCAGCTACATTTGAATCCATAATGGCCTTTCCATTGTTATGTTTGGCCTTATTCTTCAACTTCGGACAGTCTTTCTTCCAGTGCCCCTTTTCTCGACAAAAGGCACATTCATCTTTGCTGGGTCTGGATCTTGACTTGGATCTTCCCTTCTTTGTCCTCGTTTGATTTTGAGGACGACCCCTCACAAATAGTGCTTCTCCTTCTCCGCCCTTCTGTTTTTCTCGCTTTCTTTGTTCATAGCTGTACAAAGCCGAACAAACTTCTCTGAGAGAAACTTCGTCATTTCCATGGAGTAGAGTAGTTTCAAGGTGCTCGTACTCATCAGGAAGTGACGCCAACAACATCAAGGCCAAGTCACCATCATCATAAGTTGTATCCATATTTTGCAAATCTGTGACCAACTTATTGAAACTGGTGATATGTTCATTCATCGTGGTACCAGGAACATAGGTGAAGTGAAACAGTCTCTTCTTCATGTACAATTTATTTTGACTGTTTTTCTTCAAAAATTTATCCTCCAGTGCTTTCCATAATTTACTTGCAGAAGTTTTCTTTGTGTATGGATATTTCTGCTCTCTAGCAAGGTAGGATCGAATGGTACCGCAAGCAACACAGTTGAGAATTTTCCAATCTTCTTCTCCAATAACATCTGGTCTCTTTTCTTCAATGGCAAGATCTAGCCCTTGTTGAAAAAGGACATATAGAACCTTGCCTTGCCACATCCCAAAATGTCATGATCTGTCAAAAATTTCTACCGCAAATTTCGCATTTGACACAATTCTTGTCATAAGCGAAGATGCCAACGATGACGTATTATTGACACTTGATGTAGATTCTTCTTGTTTATTGTCTCCCATTTTGACACAAATATTATTTAATAGCTGATGACACAAATCAAGATTATTTCCTTTCTGGTGTGGAAGATCAGACTAAGCTCAATCACAGAGCATACTAAGACAGAACCTTGACACAGTACCAAGATAAATCTTTTCTGATGTGGAAAATCAGACTATGCTGCAACCACAGAGCATACTTAGACAGTACCTTGGCTCTGATACCAATTGTTGCGGAAGCTAAATGTATATAGTGTGAATAAGTCACAACTACTATACCAAAAATTATGACAACCACCAAATAATAAATAAGACAATAAAGCAACAATAAAAGGAACACCAGAATTTACGAGGTTCGGCTAATTTTGCCTACTCCTCGGACACAACCAATAGTTTATTTCACTCCAAAAATACAAGTGAAATAATACTAAAGAGAGAAGATACAAAAGCCTTAAACAGATGATAAGGCAAATGAGAGGTGTATTTAAATCCTAAACATTAAGCTTTCTTTTATAGGGGGAAAATCCCCCCAACTCTTCTTTTCCCACCGATGTGGAACAAACATTTCTGCCAAACTTAACAGAGTCCGCCCACATACACATAAATTACCTCCCAAAGTCCCTAGTTGCCAGTCAAACTTGTCGTCAAGGTTGGGGCAATGCTACATTTTATATATGTCTCGTCTACGAGGTCTGATGAGAAAATAAAATTTGAGCCATCTATATTACTCTTAATATCATGATGGGCAATCCAATGAAGTCCTCCATTTAAAAGTATACCAAATATTCTAAAAGAGCCATGTAAGATAGCACCTATGAACTCTAAAATCTTTTGCCAAGAATTACTTAGACTATAAGAGTTAACCTCAGTCAGAACACCATACTCACTATCTTTATTTCTCGTAATCACTGCTCCATCTGTTTCAGTTTATATGAACCTATTTCCTTTTTGGTTCGTTCCAAAAAAATGTCTTCTTTCTAAATTTGGTAACAATTTAGCTTAGACTTACAATTGTACCCTTAATGAGAAACTTTTATAACTATAGAAATACTATGTGCCCCTTTTGATTTGTTTAGGACCACAAATTCAGGAAACCTTCATTTTTCTTAAACTATGTGCCCAATCAAACATGTTAACATTAATTGAAACAGAGTACAAGTTTGTAATCATTTTGACACTCATTATAACCAAAACCACAAGCCCAAGGATATGAATGAGGTATATCCCTCAGGTAAAAGGGCAACCTTTTCAATTCTTTCACTTCTCTTGCAGATGGATTCCAGTATCTTAATAGTCTTAAAAAATGCATAACAACCCATCACATGAACTCAAAATAAGAGCAGTTAGATGCACTAAGCTCCTGCTATACGTGATATTCGGAGAAGGACTGGACCATAAGAATCTATTGGCAATAATTATGAATCAGGGACAAGCCAGCAATTGTTGTCGCTATGCGCTTCGACAATTCCAATAGCGCAATTCTGAGGTTTTGGTAATACAAAAGTGTTGTAGCTGAGGTTAAGCCCTTGTTTTGAGTTGGAATTCTAATACCCGAAATGTCAAAAGTCTACTATTTTCCAAAATTAACTGGATTTCTTTTGTAAATTATATATATTCTATCTAAGTAGACTTTTTCCAATTGTGTGTTACTTGTTTTATTCGTGATCAGTGCAGCGGTCATCTCTTCTCTTTCTTCCTCTGTCGCCTCCCGCCTATAACCGACCCCCTTTCCTCCTCCTTCTCTTCTTCACCCAAACAAGGACTATGTCATCTTAACCTATTAATTTCGTACGTTGAATATAGTGCTATTCATGCTTTTGTGTCATTTGAGATTGGGAAAAAAATGTTAGTTTACCTTGAAAAATGGGATAACAATTAAATATAATTTGTGGTTTTAAAGGTATGCGATTTGTTTCAATACTAATGAATATACAAGTAATATTAAGTTTAAATAAAAAGAATTGATGAACCAAACCAATGTTGCTATAACAACGAGGACCTCGAGCTCGACTTTCTTGGGGGCCTCGAGGTCAGCTAAGAGCAATGAAGTATGAATAAAGTAAAAACAATAAAGCGGAAGAACATTTGTTGGCACATTAAGCAAGAAAAGCAGAGTAGAATACTCTGTTGCAGTGAATAATGTGCGATCATCCTCACAAAATGATTGGGGTCCCCTTTATATAGAAGGAGGAAACCCCAACATAGTACATTCCTAATTGTGGTAAAGAATTCTATTGGTACAGGTGTACAATAACCTAGTACAGACATGTACCATTTCGTACAAATCTTATCCTTTAATTTATACCCTGGCCCACGTGTTCTTGAGAAATTCTCGCTCTTTCTTAAGTGCCCTCGAGATTGTACTGCCTCGATGTAGGTCGTGCCAGGTCTTTGATCTGCTCACTCGGGGTGTGTGTCCTCCAACCGGGTCTAACCTCTACTTTGAGTCGCCCGAACTCGAACTCATAGTCCAATTTAAGACTTCGAAATCGGGCATGCAATGTGTGATAAAGTTTTTAGAAATTGCCGTCGTATTAACTTTTGGGATGAAAGGAAGTAAATTGCTATTATCAGCCATTGTTACTGATACTACTACAAGAGATACAAATGTAATTTCAAAATCTTCCTCTACATTGAATATGAAAGAAAGACACAATATTTTGGGAAGTTAACAATAAAAATTAAATACTTAGAATCTGCCTAAACTATTATGAAGGGGAATATAGTTTAGCCAGTTTTCGGGGACAGGTAATAATTTAGGTATGCAACTGACAAAGGTTGTGTAGTTTAGCGAGTTTTAGGGTATTCTCTTTTATTTTTTTTAACGCCAGCAATTTGTACTGCCGTCATGTTAAGTTTTAGGGTGAAAGGGAAGTGAATTGCCATTATCAGCCATTTTGCTGCTACAAGAGACACATGGAATGTTTCAAAATCTTACTCTGTATTGAATATATGAAAGAAAGACAAAATATTTAGGGAATTTCACGACAGAAATTTAATATTGGGAATCCTTTTAATTTGTTTTCTTTTTGTAACACCAGCAGTTATAACTTCACACAAATTGATATATATACAACATCATACATCCTAAAAATAATTTTTTTACAATTAATTGTACAGTATATAATTTATTTAGAACTTAATTACAAGTTTCATACAATATACACGCAAATTTAATACAACTATAATAGCATACAATTTAAGTATAATTTCCGTGCAACTATAGTATAACTTTAATATAACTTTAATATATATATATATATATACATATGACTTTATATAAAGAAAGTGAGTAACGCAATATAAATTTCATACAATACACAACTAAACATTGTTTCCAATTCAATCTCACTGTTTGATACAGAAAATCTCCATCTCCTCCTTCTTCTCCTCCGAATATTGTAAAAATTGAACGGGCATCCTATTTGGTCGCCCCAATTTAACCTACGCCTATATTTTTTTAAGTTTTAATTTGTACCTACTTTTTAAACAACTTTAGCCCCCTTTCTCCTCTTCGTTTTCTTCTTCTTCTTCTTCTTCTTCTTCTTCTTCTTCTTCTTCTGTTGATACTGCTATGAAACTTCAGTTCATGGGAACCCTATTTGGTCGCCCAAATTTAACTTATACCCATTTTTTTTAAAAGTTTTAATTTATACCCAATTTTTAAACAACTTTAGCCCCCTTTCTCCTCCTCCTTCGTCTTCTTCTTCTTCTTCTTCTTCTTCTTCTTCTTCTTCTTCTTCTTCTTCTTCTTCTTCTTCTTCTTCTTCTTCTTCTTATGCTGCTATGAAACTTCAGTTCATGGGGATGATTGCCATAAGTATGTTTATCAGATTATTTAAAAACAAATTATAAATAACTTTCTAAAGTAAGTTTTAAAGAAGATGATAGTAACTTGTTGGATTCAGCTTTGTACATTATCAATGCAGTTTAACCTGTTGTGCTAAATCATTTATCTAGTTTTTTAAGTTATTAATTCTACTTATGATAATCTGTACAAAATATTAATTACACGATAGCATAAAACATGCTGAAGTTCAGCAAATATAGAATAAAACTTCAGCTAAAACATGCTGAAGTTCAGCAAATAGAGAACAAAACTTCTGCTACTAGAATGCTTAAGTTCAGCAATTACAAACAAAAACTTCAGCAAATAGAGAACAAAACTTCAACTACTAGAATGCTTAAGTTCAGCAATTACAAACAAAAACTTCAGCAAATAGAAAACAAAACTTTAGCTACTAGAATGCTTAAATTCAACAATTACAAACAAAAACTTCAGCACCCTTGGTTCATCAATTTTTGCTACTTTAGACTCGTCTACTAGAATGCTGAAGTTTGCGTGATTGCTTTTGCTACTTCAGGCCTGTTTGCTGAAGTTACGTGAAAAAGTGGGTACGCTTGCAAAAAATTTTGCAAAGCGGATACAAGTAAAATGTGACCCAAAAAACGGGTATAGATACAAATGTCTCCGAATATTTACTGCTTGTGTAGTTACTTTTTAGCCCTTAAAATAGTCATTATTATGTAATTTTAAATTTTACGGATAAAATTCTAGCATATTATTATAAATTTTACCTCTGAAATTTGAAACTCCGTTACAATAAGTATATTTCAATTACTGGACTAAAAAGTAACTAGACAGCCCTATTACTACAGCTATACTAACATATTTTTAGCCCATTTAAAATTGAGGCTTTTTAACTCAGCTCAAGCCAACCTGTCGGTCTGATAGAGTTGAATTGGGCTTGCCGATGGGCCAAAACACTTTAGAGAGTTTAATTCTGAAGAATTAACTCAAATAGCCACCTAGCATAAACTAAATATAGTTTATATGTATATAATTATGTATAATTAATGTATAAATTATATATATGGATAGAAAAAGTAAACAGTAAATATGGACAACTATTTGTGTAAAGATCCCTTTAATTCTCATAGTCGTCGCTAATCAACTAGAATTAGCGCCCTTTTGATCGGGTGATTTGCACAAGTATAATCATTTTGTGTCGTCATTTGAATTTTGTCATTATCTAAGGAATTTGTACAAAAATAGCATATGGTTATAGCTTTGGTACATAAGTTTGTTCGAACTGATTATTAGCCCGTTTGGCTTTATTTTGAGAAGTGCTTTTCTCAAAGGTATTTTTGGTGAGAAGCAGTTTGTGTTTGGCTAATTAATTTGAAAAGCACTTCTGAGCAGCAATTAGTGTTTGGCCAAGCTTTAAAAAACTGCTTCTAAGTGTATTTTTCTCAAAAGTGCTTTTGGAAAGAAACTACTTTTTTTGTTTCTCCAAAACTGCTTCTACTTCTCCTCAAAAGCACTTTTTTTCCTTCCAAAAGCTTGGCCAAACATCTCAATTTTTGGCCAAAAATACTATTGGCAAAAAAAAAAAACACTTTTGGCCAAACAGGCTGTATACTTGTCTTGTTCACCAGTTATGCTGGACGGAGCATAACTTTGGTACAAATTATTCATAACTTGTGCCCGATTGTTAAAATTTGCTTTGTTCACAAATTATAACGGGCAAAAATATAACTTTGGTACAAATTATTCATAAGTTTTATCGGATATTAATATCAAATTAGATACATGCTGCAAACTTTTGGCTCACGCGCTTTAATATTAGTATCAAAGTAGATAAAGGTTCTGATCTCAAATCACCCTCAACCAAAAAAATATTATCGCACGTTTGATTCAGGGAAAAAAAATAGTTGCTACCCAAAAGACATTATGAAATTGTCGCAACTTCAAATATTTTAAAATTTTAGCCGAGAAAGTTCACACAATTCAACTATCTGAAAGAAATTTTAAACTAGTATTTAAATTAAGAAAAGGGGTTGTTGGGTGGTTGTTTACTTGTTGTCATGTTACTTTTAAGATTAAACAAAGTTGGAGTTTCATGTTCATATTGATTCTGAGGAGAAAATGATCTAATACGACCAATTACAATTTAAATAAAAGAAAATAATCATGAAAGATGTCATATAACAGGAAAAATAACAATGTATAGCCCCTTTCAAAATAATAACTAAATATATACGCACACATTCTGTATGTTATATATAAAAATTATACAAATTTTATATATTATTTCGGATGTCGAATGTAAATAGTTTCTTATACGGATTAAAAATGGAGAATACCCTTTGTTATATGGGACCATTAAACTTTCTGGCAGAAATTAATTTACACTTTGTTATAAGGACTTCCATTGCAACTTGTCTTATAGCCATATATTTATCAAAAAATGTGGAGAGAACTCTTTAAAGTCATTTGTCAAAAGACTTCCACCATATATCTCTCTTCTCACCTCCTCCACATCCCATCCAGAAGATTATTTTAATAGATTAATTTTTTAGTTTAGTCAGTTCAACATCCATAAAAAATTTAAATAAATATATATGAACTAAAGTAGTTAGGTGGTTGTTGTCACATTACTTTCAAGAAACAAACTTTGGAGTTTCATGTTTTAATTTATATTGATTATATGGTGGAAATGATCTACTATAATCAATTAAAACTTGAAAATGATTCTATCAAGATTTTATGCGTTTTTTTATCGTTCTTCTTTAATATTTAATTAAATTCCTGTAAGAAATATCATATAATTAAAAGAATATTTGTAATGAATCATAAAACCGAAGATTGTGGGATGATTTTTTTCTTTTAAAAAAATAAGCAGAGTGTGTACATGTATTACTTTCTGTTGGGTGTGCGATCAAAATCCCATATTGGTAGCTGAAAAGATTGAGAGTCTACATATAAGTGGTAGGAATCTCTTAATTGTGTGAAACCTTTTGTCACAACCCGGATTTCCCACCGTCGGAATCGTGATGGTGTTAGAAAATAATAAACAAAATTGGCTTTGAGGCGTGAAAATCGACTGTCCTTAAAGAGTTATCGCCTGTATACTAATTTAGGAAAAATACAAAACGATTCTTTTCAGGATACAACAAAGCCTGCAATAACACTTGTGATTTTCTATATCCACTTCGTTGGAATTCTTGTGTATTTATAGGCAACCAACAGACCCTTTCAGAAAAGATGTCTTGTTTCACAAACAGACACGACTATTTATTCGAATTTTGAATTTAAAATTCAAATAAATTTGATTTTTCTGTTAAAAATAATTAACTCTAGGATCTCGTGCCTGTTGAGTCAATCTCGTGCCTGTTGAGTCAGTCTCGTGCCTGTTGAGACAATCTCGTGCCTTTTGAGAAAATCTCGTGCCTGTTGAGTCAGTCTCGTGCCTGTTGAGACAATCTCGTGCCTGTTGAGATAGTCTCGTGCCTGTTGAGACAATCTCGTGCCTGTTATGTGCTATTTCATAATGATCAGTTCCGAGGCTAACAGGCACGGTACGAGTAAGGTCGGTCCCGGGAGTGTTTCACATGACAGGCACGGAACTTCTTTCTTCCGTTGTGGGAAGAATCCCACTTCCAACTTGCCAATAACAAACTATCTTACAATCCCCCACTAGTTTGTTATTTCACTTCATAATACTTGTGAATAATTGAAAGTATCTTTTACAGATTTGAACTTTCCTTTAGTGTAAGTATATTAAAGTTTTGACGAAGTTAATGGTATCTTAAGATTTGAACCACAAATCCTTGTGCCAAAACCGAAAATACCACACACACAGCGTTATCTAGTAGCTTAGAAAATCCAGTATTCGCTTTAGCACGTTTACGGCCATGTGCTCATCCTGAATTCATGAATATTTACAAGATCAACCCTTTAAATCTTGCTAGAAGCGGCACCACTTCAATATTCATATAGGTGGAATTAGTTACTATGTCCCTGTTACTCCAGACATTAATAATTCCATTAAGATTAATCAACCTCTTCATGTAACAGTATGCACTTTGGAGTTTGTCTTTATGCCCCTGTTATAACAAGCATTTAACAACTCCTTAACTCCTCATATAACAGTAAGTAGTACAATAGAATTAGGGCTCCTAAAGAGGAGATCAGTGCTTAAACAATACAAGTAACTTGTTATTACCCATTGAACTTATATTGTTAGAGTGTATACTAACTCAAAGTGGGGTTCCTATTCCTTGTATTTAATTTAAGGGTCTCAGCCCCATCCCTCCACAAGTTTGTTGTACTACATCTCTACCTAATGGCTTCGTAAGTGGATCAGCCAAATTCTTATTTGATCTCACATATATTATAGCTATAGCTCCATTTGTAATTAATTCTCTTATATAAGCATGTCTCAAGCTTATATGTCTCGATTTCCCATTATATATTTTATTGTGAGCAACACACATTGTAGTCTCACTATCACAGAATATGGAAATGGCTGGCATAGGTTGTGGCCACAACTTTATATCAAGTAACATATTCCTCAGCCATTCTGCTTCTTTTCCAGCAGCTGCTAATGCAATAAATTCAGATTCCATAGTAGAATGGGAAATACATGTTTGTTTCTTGGATGCCCAACTAATGGCTCCACCGCCTAGAGTAAATATCCATCCTGATGTGGATTTATTATCATTAACACTTGTAATCCAACTTGCATCAGAATATCCCTCTAATACATTAGGAAAACCATTATAGCAAATGCCTAAGTGCTTTGTATATTTTAAATATCCAAGTACTCTACTTATTGCTTTCCAATGATCATTACCTGGATTACTGGTAAACCTTGAAAGTTTACAAACAACAAATGCAATGTCGGGTCTAGTGCAATGCATTGCATACATCATACTACCTATCGCACTTGCATACTCCAACTGTGCTACTGCTCTTCCAGTATTTGCAGTTAGCTTAACACTAGAATCATAAGGAGTATTATACCCCTTTATTCCTAAATGACTGAATTTAGTAAGGATTTTATCTATATAATGTGCTTGTGACAAAGTCACTTGCTTGTTATCTCTTTTGACCTTGATTCCCAAAATAGTATCAACTTCATTTAAATCCTTCATTTTAAAAACTGAGGTTAGATACTTCTTGGTCTCGGTAATTCCTTGTAGATTCGTACCAAAAATCAGCATGTCATCGACATATAAACAAATTATTACTCCATATTCTTTTGTAAATTTAGAGTAAATGCACTTGTCTGCATTATTATGTACGAATCCGGTTGATAGTATTACACTATCAAATCTTTCATGCCACTGTTTAGGCGCTTGTTTAAGACCATAAAGAGACTTTATCAATTTACAAACTTTCTTCTCGTTTCCCGGAAGAACAAATCATTCAGGTTGTTGCATATATATTTCTTCACTAAGGTTTCCATTTAAAAAGGCTGTTTTAACATCCATTTGATGTACGTAAAGATCATAGATAGAGGCCAAGGATAAAAGGACTCTAATGGATGTTATTCTTGCAACAAGAGCATATGTATCAAAATAGTCTATGCCTTCCTTTTGAGTGAAACCTTTTGCAACTAATCTTGCTTTGAAGGTTTGGACAGAACCATCTGTATTGTACTTTCTCCTAAAGACCCACTTACAACCTATAGGTTTTGATCCAAGAGGAAGATCAACCAAAACCCAAGTGTTGTTGGATATAATTGAGTCCATTTCATCATTAATGGCCTCTTTCCAAAAGGCAGCGTCTCTAGAAGACATTGCTTCTTGAAACGTCTTTGGGTCTTCTTCAACATTTAATACAATAGGAATTTGATTACAAACGTTTGTCCTATCTCCTTCAACAAGAAATACTATAGATTGTGAAGAAATAAAATCAGAACCAAGATGTTTTTCTTTTCTTATTCTTTGGCTTTTCCTTGGTTCTATCTGCATATCATCACTTCTTTCCTTAGTTTTAATAATTTCAGAAAGCGACAATTTATTAGCATCGATACGTTTTCCATTTATTTCAGTCATTTCATCAACATTGTCATTTATAAATCTATTTTCAATAAATTCAACATGTATAGATTCTATAATGACATTAGATTCTAGATCTAGCAGTCTATAAGCTTTGGAGTGTTGTGCATATCCTACAAAAACACTTTTAATTCCTCTAGGACCCAATTTTGTTCTTTGATGGTCAGGTACTCTATAATAGGATATACACCCCCACACTTTAAAATAATTTAAATTTGGTTTTCTACCATTCCAAAGCTCATAAGGCGAAATATGCATACTCTTTGAAGGCACTCTATTTAAAATATAACATGCAGTTAGTAGTGCTTCACCCCATAAATTATGTGGCAAATGTGCATTAAGTAACATAGCATTAACCATATCCACCAAAGTTCTATTTTTTCTTTCCGCTAACCCATTTTGTTGAGGAGTATAAGGGGCACTCATTTGATGTATTAGGCCATGCTCTTCACAGAACTTATTAAATTCGTTAGGAAAATATTCTCCGCCTCTATCACTTCGAATAATTTTAATTTTCCTACTCCTTTGATTTTCCACAACAGACTTGTATTCTTTAAAATTTTGAAAAGCTTCATCCTTAGTTCTGAGTAGGTAAACATATGTAAATCTAGAGAAATCGTCTATAAAAGTAATAAAATATCTTTTACCTCCTCTAGTTAATTCTCCATTTAATTCACACAAATCTGAATGTATTAAATCTAATAGTTCTGTGGATCTTTCAACTTTACGAAATGGTTTCTTTGTCATCTTTGCTTGTATGCAAATTTCACATTTTATATGTTGAGTTTTACATGAGATATAACCATTTTTGGACATATAATTCAAGGAGCCAAAATTTAAATGTCCTAGTCTAGCATGCCATAAACAAGAATCAGACTCAACGATGTAAGCAGAAACATAATTTATTTCATTAATACTCAATTTGAACATGCCGTTACAGTTATAGCCTTTTCCAACAAAAACACCATTCTTAGACACTATTACATGATCAGACTCAATAACTATCTTGAAGCCTTTCTTTGACAGCAAAGCAGCGGACATTAAGTTTTTCTTCATATCAGGAACATGATACACATTCAGTAATGTCAACTTCTGGCCAGATGTGAAGTTAATCTCAATACTTCCTTTTCCAGCAACATCTGCCGCAACATGGTTTCCCATCAAGACTTGTTCAGAATCCTGCACTTCTGCATATGTCTTGAACATCTTCTTGTCATAACAGACATGAATAGTAGCACCCGAATCTAGCCACCAGTCTTGAGTATTTGTAGCAGCGGTAGCCACATTCAACTCTGTGACCATACCAATTTGCATTGCGGAAACCATGGCAACCAGTCCTTGGGCAGAATTTTCCACTACGTTTGCCTTTTCAGAATTTCCAGATTTTTTAATCTTTCCAGATTTTTCGGTTTTGCCTGCATTGAAATTTATTCCTGCCTTTCTATATTTGCAGTCCCGAATCATATGGCCTTTCTTTCCACAATGATGACAACTAAAGTTCTTTCTCTTTTTAAAATAAGACTTTTTAGAAACTTTCAGATGTTTGTTCCCACTTCCTGAATCATTCTGACTGACAAAATTAACTGCGAAACTCGAAGGCTGATTAATAGCATCACGAGCACGAGTCTCACTTTCAATTTGAATGTGAGTACGAAATTGTTCCACAGTCATTTTATCCATAGAATGTAGGATTTTCTTTCTATAGTCATTCCACGAGGAAGGCAATTTCGAAAGAATAGCACCTATTTGAAGTGCATCAGGAATTTTAACTTCAAGATCACTTAGTTTTGATACTAAGATTTGCAGTTCATGAATCTGATCCATTATAGGCCTAGTATCAAATATTTTAAATTCAAAGTACTGCAGAGCCAGGAATTTGTCAATACCTCATTTTTCATTCTGGTATGCAGTTTGTAGAGCAGTCCAAATCTCTCTTGGCGACTTCAGATTGCAGTAAAGATCATAGAGTCGATCTGTCAAAGTATTCAGAATATGGTCGCGACACAACAATTCATCATGTTCTCGTTTCTTCCTTTCTTCCTTGACTACGTCAGAATCTTCTGTTGTGGGCTCAGGCATCGGAGGCAAGGCAGAATCAAGAACATAGTAGATATTGAGAGCGGACAACAAGAATATCATCTTGTCTCTCCAACGGGTAAAGTTCGTTCCATCAAAGCGATCAAATTTGATGAACTCCTTCGGATTCTCAACAACAGACATCAATTTCTCCATAGCAGAATAACTCTTTAAGATTGTTAGAAAATAATAAACAAAATTGGCTTTGAGGCGCGAAAATCGACTGTCCTTAAAGAGTTATCGCATGTATACTAATTTAGGGAAAATACAAAACTATTCTCTTCAGGATACAACAAAGCCTGCAATAACACTTGTGATTTTCTATATCCACTTCGTTAGAATTCTTGTGTATTTATAGGCAACCAACAGACCCTTTCAGAAAAGATGTCTTGTTTCACAAACAGACACTGCTATTTATTCGAATTTTGAATTTAAAATTCAAATAAATTTGATTTTTCTGTTAAAAATAATTAACTCTAGGATCTCGTGCCTGTTGAGTTAATCTCGTGCCTGTTGAGTCAGTCTCGTGCCTGTTGAGACAATCTCGTGCCTGTTGAGACAATCTCGTGCCTGTTGAGTCAGTCTCGTGCCTCTTGAGACAATCTCGTGCCTGTTGAGACAATCTCGTGCCTGTTGAGTCAGTCTCGTGCCTGTTGAGACAATCTCGTGCATGTTATGTGCTATTTCATAATGATCAGTTCCGAGGCTAACAGACACGGTATGAGTAAGGTCGGTCTCGGGAGTGTTTCACATGACAGACACGAAACTTCTTTCTTTCGTTGTGGGAAGAATCCCACTTCCAACTTGCCAATAACAAACTATCTTACAGATGGTGCCTACTCTTGAAAGCTAGGCAAGCCAACAAATACAATTCTAACACATTTATTGTTAACCCAAACAGTAAAGATAATGATAACTACAGCTAAACAGATATAAGATGCGGAAGTTTCATAGAATTTCTACAAACACTAGTTTAAAAGAAATACAATTGTTCTTAAAATGAAAAGAGACAGGAAATTTAAAACAGAAGGAAGGGGACTCTATGGTCTGTAAACACCGGTAGATCCACCTCGGGTCTCCTGTGGACTGAAGGCAGCCACCCAAACTCTACTCATGAGGTCCGGCACCGAAATCTGCACAGAAAGTGCAGAGTGCAGTATCAGTACAACCGACCCCATGTACTGGTAAGTGTCGAACCTAACCTCGGCGAAGTAGTGACGAGGCTAGGACACGACAACCATATAAACTTGTGCAGTTAAATCATATACGAGAAACGATAATAACAGAAATTTAATAGATAAAGACTGGAAAGGGAAAACATGCTGAGGGGAATATCAAATTCTGACAGTAATAAAGTAAAGAAGCAAAGTAATTATCAAACTTTGAACCAACAAAAATGATAACATAGTAACACGTGCACGACATCACCCTTCATGCTTTTACTCTCGTCATCACCATAAAATCAACAGAAACGGCACAACATCACCCTTCGTGCATTAACTCTCTCATAATCATGGCACGACATCACCCTTCGTGCATTAACACTCACAGAAATATGGCACGTGCATTAACACTCACTGAACATGGCACGTCATCACCTGTCGTGTATTAATACTCTCTCACAATATCGTGTACGGCATCACCCTTCGTGCTTTACACCATTCCTCACCCAAACAATAGAAACAAAATATCTCGGCAAGGGAATCAGCTATAACCAATCTCGTTTCAACAGTTAAATTCGCAATGTAAGTCTCAACTTGAGTCAACACTCAACAATCACCCAATAACAAGAAAATATAACCAAAATTGTTCAACATGAAGAGTAACTAGCTTAAGCATGAACAATACGTGATAAGAGACACAATGGTTACAAGTATAAGACTCATTTGCATGCTACGAACTAACTACAACGTACAGATACTCGTTACCACACCTATACATCGTACTCGGCAATTACAAACGTAACAAATAAGACAACGACACATATTACCTCAAGCTAAGGTTAGACCAAACACTTACCTTGATTCCACGGCCAAAAATCAAGCCTCAATTACGCTTTACGTCTCGATTCCACTTCCAATACGTGTGTATCCAGTCATAATTAACTTAATAACATCACTAAATGCTAAAGAACTCAATTCCCATGCTAAATTATAGATTTTCCAATATTTTTTCCAAAAAGACGAAAATCGATCCCGGACCCGTTTGGTCAAAACTCGAAGTTTGGACCAAAATCCGATTACCCATTCACCCACGAGCCCAAATATGCAATTGGTTTTGAAATCCAACTTTAATTTGAGGTCTAAATCCCCAAATTTTGAAATTCCTAAATTCTACCCAAAAACACCCAATTTCCCATGAAAAACCCTAGATTTTGTGATGAAATCTTGTAAAAAGATGAAATAGATTGGAAGAAATAAGTTAAAAATTATTTAGCTATGATTTGGGTAAGAACTTGCTCTAGGAAAATCGCCTCTTGGAGTTTAGGTTTTGGAAATTTGAAGAATGAATGAAAAATCTCGTCCAAGAACCTTTTACTCAGCTGCAGATGTCACATTTGCGACCTGAGCTTCACAAATGCGAAGGTACCATCGCAAATGCGAGGACCCTCACACCTCTGCTGCCTTGGCGATTGCGACCTCAAATTCTCCGCAAAATCAACCAAAAGATCGCATTTGCGATCACTGCCTTTCCACCTTACTTCGCAAATGCGAAGGCTTCCTCGCAATTGCGAGGTCTGCCTGGTCCAACTTCTCTTTGCATTTGCGATGAGGAGCTCGCAAATGCGGAACTTGCAGGGTTCGCAATTGCAATGCCTGATCTCGCAAATGCGAGATCAGAGGCCTGCAACAAGTTCAGCTATACCAGTAAAAAATTCTAAGTCCAAAACATCCCGTGGCCTATCCAAAACTCACCCGAGCCCTCGAGGCTCCAAACCAAACATGCACACAAGTCTAAAACATCATACAGACTTGCTCGTGCGATCAAATCGCCAAAATAACATCTTAAACAACGAATTTAACACCAAAAACTCATGAAATTCTCAAGCTAGTTCAAATTTTTTATTTGTCAACCAAGGGTTCGAATTATATCAAATCTCTTCCATTTTTCACCACATTTCACAGATATGACTTAAATACTATATCAAACCTGTACCGGGCTCCGGAACCAAAATACGAGCCCGATACCAATGAGATTACACACTATTTCATTTCTAAAAATTCTTATATTTTCCGGCAAACAATTTTCTTCAAAAATTCATTTCTCAGGCTAGGGACCTCGGAATTCGATTCCGGGCATACGCCAAAGTCCCATATTTTACTACGGACCCTATGGGACCGTCAAATCACGGGTCTGGGTCCGTTTACCAAAAACATTGACCAAAGTCAACTTTACTCAATTTTAAAGGCAAATTTCAATATTTTTCTTAAATTTCACATAAAAGCTTTTCGGAAATGCGCCCGGACTGCGCACACAAATCGAGAAGAAAGAAAATGAGGTTTTCAAGGCCTCGGAACTCAGATTCAAATTCTAAAACACAAGATGACCCTTTGGATCATCACACCTTTTGGGAAAGCCGTAGCGGCTTGGCCCAAAGCGGAGTATATCACATCATGTTAAGAGTATTTTCAGGTTGGTTTAATCCAACGACCATTGTCATACTCGTCCCGCCGAACCTGGACTCTGACCAACTCTTGGGATAAACCAACCCGAAGATACTTTTAGTGGGCGTTTGGACATAAGAATTGTAAAATACCAAAAAGGGTGAAAAATGATATTTAAAATTTTGAGTTGTGTTTGGACGTGAATATAGTTTTGGGTTATTTTTAAAGTTTTGTGAGTGATTTAAGTGAAAATTTTGAAAAATAGATTTTTTGAGTTTTTCAAATTTTCGAAAATTTTCAAAATGCATTTTCAAGTGAAAATTTGGAAATTTTATGAACAAACGCTGATTTCAAAAAAAAGTAATAATTATTTCAAAAAAAAGAAAAATTTCTTATGTCCAAACAAGATCTTAATATCGTATGACATTGTCAACTTTAGATCAAGCCGGCTGGGCTTTCATAAAACTTTGTAAGTATTATAAAACTAGTACATTTATCCGCGCTTCGCGCGGTAAGTTAGTGAATTTAGAAAAGAAAATTTTAATAACATAAATTTAGATAGAAGAGATAAAATATTTATTTGCTTGGAGACAAAACTTTTTTTCTCTACTAACAGAAAGTCTAAAGAAAGAAAAAAGCGAACTATCCAGTAAGTTGATCCATAGAAATCGATCAAAAGGAAAAGAAAATTATTTTTCTTTTGGATTGAATGCTGCTCCTATCAAGGAATATATGTCAGATCCTATTTTGATATTATTTGCTTTCACTGAGCCATGTTATATATTTACTATTATTTAGCCAAGGTTTTAGGTAAGATGAACTGTGGCCTTCTTGATGCACTATGATATATGGTATAATCTCAAATATCTCGCTTCAAAGGTTACTAAGGTTATTTTAATCCTATTATCAAAAGAGAAAAGGAAATCATTTTGTTTAAATCAAGTGAAACAACAACAACAATAACAATAGAAAAGAAAAAAAACACTTATAACTATGATATTATAAGTATTTAAATCAGAAAATCACCGGAGAATTGCTTATCATGAATACCATAATTAGAGGACTGACATAAATTAATAAAATACTTCTAGTTCAATCACTTTAGTCGTCAAATTTTACGATAAGTTAGGAAATGTAATAGAGATTTTCTTTTAAATCTTGGATCAATGCTCTCATATTCATACGGATGAGTAGACATGAAGCATACCAAACAAACAACAACAATAACAACAAACCCAGTTTGATCCCAACATGTGGGGTCTGGGAAGGGTAATCTTTACGCAGACCTTACCCCTACCTAATGCAGGTAGAGAGTATGTTTCTAATAGACCCTCGGCAAGAAGCGCAAGAAGAGGAAGAGGGAAGCAAGGAAGGAAAAAGATGGAAGAGAAAAAGGGGAGATAAAGGATAAGTAGTATCAAATAATAGCAAGGGAATACAATACCTAAGGCGAACAAAATCACATATCGTAACAAAAATCTAAGAATATAAAGGGATATGCACGCTACTAAGTCTATCGGTAAACACTATAAACTACCTACTAACCTTTTACCTTAATCCTCGATCTCTACACCCTCCTATCAAGGGTCATGTCCTCAGTGAGCTGAAGCAACGCTATGTCCTGCCTAATCACTTCTCCCCAGTACTTCTTAGGCCTACCTCGACCCCTTCTCAAACTCTCCATGACCAACCTCTCACACCTCCAGACAGGGGAATCAATGCTTTTTCTCCTAACATGTCTGAACCATCTCAGTCGCAACTCCCGCATCTTGTCCTCCACAGAGGCTACTCCCACTCTGTCCCGGATAGCTTCATTCTTAATCCTATCTCGCCTGGTACACCCACACATCCATCTCAACATCTTCATCTCTGCTACTCTCATCTTCTTCACGTGGAAGTTCTTGACTGCCCAACACTCAGCCCCATACAACATAGCAGGTCGAACCACCACTCGATAAAACTTACCCTAAATCTTAAAGGCACAGTCCTATCACATAGGACACCAGAAGCGAGCCTCCACTTCATCCATTCCGCTCCGATGTGATGTGTGACATCTTCGTCAATCTCCCCATCACCCTGTATAATAGACCCGAGATACCAAACAAATACAAAAATAATATATTTCAATAAAAAATGTGACATGAACTAATGTTGTTGGCATTACTACCAGAATGATAAGTTCTACAAAGATTTTTTTATAATGAAGTATGAGAATTGGTCTTTGAGAAGCACATCTAACATTCATTTAAATTGACCTCTCCATGAATGCTCAACAATTGAAGTGCATAATTAACATACCGTATGTTGTGTCGGGTAAGAGAAAAAGCATCACATTGAGTTCGAAACCTAAATAATGGTATTTTGGACTCAAAATTCCTTTATACAGTTAAAAAAAGTTACATTTCTAACTAAAATGCAGTATTATACTGCGTTTTAGTTTATCGAAAAGTTAGCCGTTAAAGGAAAACGTAGTATAATATCGCATTTTAATTAATAATTTATTTTTTAAATGTAAAACGCAGTATAATACTATGTTTTATTAAAACATTATACATAACGAAAAATTATTGCCAGGCGACTAAAAAAATAACTATCATATATTATTAAGAAAATTCTCCCGTAAAAATATGTTAATAGATGATATGTTTGTCAATTTTTTTAATTTTTACTAACTATATATTTACTTATAAAAAATATAACAAAGTAAGAGTGAAATAATATCCATGTAAGAAAAAAATTCGACAAAATCGAACCAATCCAAACCGATATAATTGGTTTAGTTTGGTTTTGATAAAAATCGAACTAACCCGGTCCATGTACACCGTACCCCTAGTTATAGTCTCAAAACATTTTATGCCTACATTTTATGTCATTGTTCTGGTATCTATTGAATTCCCCTTATGTACACAGTGGAAGCTTTAACATATTTGGAGAATGAAAATTTTGTATTGCAGACGTTACAGTGAATATTTCCAATGAAAAACATATTTTGCTCGCACCAAACCCTCTACAATTTATATTGATGAAAAGAGAAAAAAAAGTAAAATGCACAAAGAGGGATGAAGCGTGAGTGCCATGAGAAAGAGAGCGTACTTAGCTATGCCACGATATGTAGTGAGTCTTCGATTTTAATTAATCTTCCAGACATAAATGAGAAGGTGACTAGAAGACTTTATAGTCAATGAACATACACCTTCGTTCATTTTGTCAAAAGAAGATTAAAAAATGAACAGTCACTTTTCTTCATTAGTAGAGAAAATGAAATGGTGGATAAACACGTTATAGACAATGAGCAGTTACTTTTTTATTTTCTGGAATTAGTTAAACTTGAAAATAGAGTAAATAGCAAAAAAATGTGATAAAAGATAAATGGTTTTCCTAATCATATAGAGTGCGATGTCACATGGACTGTTATGTTTATAAATATATACATAAATATAGATTTCTTGCCCCCTATATTATATAAATATATAGATTTCTTGCCACCTGGACTGTTATGTTTATCGTTTGGACCATTAAAACTTTCTGGCTGAAATTAATTTAGACTTTATTATAAGGACTTCCATTGCAACTTGTCTTATAACCTTTACCAAAAAATTTGGAGAAAACCCCAAAGTCAGCTATCCAAAGACTTCTATCATATCTCTCCTCACCTCCTCCACATCCCTATCTAGAAGACCTTTGCTTCAATGGAAAATCAAAAGCCAATAATAATTCAAATATCTGGAAAAAAACCCACAAAAATTTCCCAAGATTTATTGCAACTTTCATGCCTTCCAGATGAAATTATCATTGAAATTCTCATAAGGTTGCCAGTAAAATCCCTGTTGAAATTAAGGTGTGTTTCAAAATCTTGGCTTTATTTACTGTCAAGTCCACATTTTATCAAAACCCAAATCAAATTTTCTGCTCAAGATGACAAAAATGTGAATCTTAGACTTGCTATAGTAGCTTCAGTATCAGGTTTAGTGGGTAAAATGAGCTCTATTTACTCTCTAGTGTGTGAAAAAAATTCTTCAATGAATGTTGCTAATCTTGATTATACTTTGAAAGCCCCTATTGGATCTGCAAAATTTGTGGGTTCTTGTAATGGATTGTTATGTTTAACAGCAGTGTCATTAAAAATGATTTTGTGGAACCCATCAACTGGAAAATACAAAGAATTTCAAGATTCATTTGTTCAAAGTGGTGTAAGTTATTATGTTAGATATGGGTTTGGTTATGATGGTAGTAATGATGATTATAAGGTTGTTAAGATCTTTAGTTTTCCTAAGGATGAGGGGAAATATGAGAATATGGTTAAGATTTATAGCTTAAGGGCTAATTCTTGGACAATGATTGAGGGGTTTAATAGTGGTTATGTGAATGCTCAATCAGGGGTGTTTGTGAATGGAGTTCTTCACTGGGAGGTAAGCCAGTGTCGCGATTCAGGTGCTTCTTCGGAGATTATGACTTTTGATTTGGCTACTGAGACGTATGGAGTAATGGTGTTGCCTCGTTGTGGAAATGGAAATGAAGACTTCAGTTGGATGTTAAGTGTTTTAGGTGGATGTTTAGTTGCCTGTTGCAACTATTATCCGGATAAGACTGATTTGTGGGTGATGACGGAGTATGGTGTGGAGAATTCATGGACTAAGTTGGTTTCACTCTCGTCACCCTTTGGTCGTATGGGTTATATATCACCTTTGTTTGTGTCAGAGAATGGTGACGAAGTTTTAGTGAAGCTTGGCACGGATATAAGTTTGTGCAACTCGAGGAATGCTTCGTACAGATCCTTGGATATTCATTCATCAGGTCGTTGTCTTCAAGTACAAGCAGTTACTTATATTGAGAGTCTAGCTTCACCTCATGTTGGCGATAAGTAATTAGCTTGGCAAATTATGACTTTGGATTTGGTTAATGGTTACTGTGACGTATGTGATAATGGCGTGGCCTAGTTGTGGAAATGGAAACTGTAATTGGATGTTAACTGTAGATAGGCCGGATTTTGTGATGAAGGAATATGGCATGGAGAATTCATAGACTAAATTGGTTTCTCTCGTCTCCCTTCGATCGTAGGGGTTATATTTTACCTCTGTGTCAGAGAATGGTGATGAAGTTTTAGTGAAACTCAGTTCAGATGCAATGTGTACTACTCGGGGAATGCTTCGTACAAATCCCTGAAGATTCTTGTATCAGGTCGTTGTCTTCAAATACAAGCTGTTACTTATGTTGAGACTTGAGAGTCTAGCTTCACCTCATGTTGGTGATAAGTAATTTAGCTTACACTAGGAAAGCAGATAAATTAATTTGCTTGTGCTCTTTCCTCAGATGGTTTATTAGTTAGGTTGCATCAGATGTTGTATTGTTGCATGTTTTATCTAGTCAAGTGGTTGGCAGAGTTATTTTTAATGCTAAGTTCTTGTTGTTCGGCTACTTGTCTTATACCCTCTTTGGCCAAGCTGGAAAAGCCATTTTCCGAAAGTGTTTTTTTCAAAAGTACTTTTGATGAAAAACAGTTTGTGTTTGACTAATTAATTTGAAAAGCACTTCTAAGCAGCAATTTGTGTTTGGCCAAACTTTTTAAAAGTGCTTCTAAGTGTATTTTTCTCAAAAGTGCTTATCAAAAAAGTGATTCGGGTAAGAAGTTACTTTTTTCTGGTTCTCCACAACTGCTTCTGTTTCTGCTTCTACTCAAAAACACTTTTTTTTTTCTTGGCCAAACACTTACAACTTTGGGAATAAAAATACTTTTCAGCTTGGAGAAGCTTGGCCAAACAGGCTATTAATCTTCTTTGAAAAGTTCAGACGCTATATTCTGTTCCTACTTGCAGGCTATCAAATTTTAAAATTGCTTTTTTATTCTGTTATAATTCTGGAAATTGAGCCAAATCCTGCCGTCCATACTCAGTTAAAATGGTTGATAGAGAGTTGGAAGCCTAAAATGGTTTAAAATAACTATGAGGTAATCTATGTTGCTCGGACTCTCCAAAACTGTTGCGGCACCCGTGTCGGATCCTTCAAAAATGCACTAAATTTGGAGGATCCGATATGCACTCAATACCATTTTTGAAGAGTCCGAGTAACATAAGAGGTAATCCTATACCTTCCTGTGAGTCTGCCAATGTAAATCCCTTGAGCTGGTGGTAAGATCGCAATGCTTAATGTGTGGATTAAATGTGCATGGCGTGGTCCCTACTCAGCCACAGATAAGAGCCTTGTATTTAAGTAGAGAAGGATAAAGGTGCGAGCTATAGTCTACTGAGTTTCAACCTCTCGAAAGATATGAAAGATCTCCCTCCAAACTGTACATACGACTTTTGGGGAAAGATTAAACACAAGCAAAATCTGTGCCACTAACCCTCGAGAATTTCTCGGTTATCCAAAAAAAAGGATCTGATTTACATGAAAATCGTAGTAACTAGATCTTTCTATTTTGATATTAATTTACCCATTGGTCCTTGTAAATGTAGTTAAATTAACACGTTTTTCTCAATCATAGCTTACCTAGTCAAGAAGTTACTTGAAGGCAATTACAAACAACAACAACATACCTAGTAATCTCCCACACCGTGAGGTCTGGTTGAAGGCAATTACAAAGACGAAAGGAAACAACAAAAAGCTTAGTTATGAGCGGCAAGGACTGCTGCTTAAATTGTCTTTTTCTTACCCATTTCTATAAATATATGATACTAATGATAGTGACAATCTTGATGCTAGCGACGATCTATTTTAATTAAGACGGCATAACAGAATCTATGCGCTTGTCATTTTCTTCATTTTGGGGTTGCTGCCGCCACATTAATCTAATGAGAATTTGCAAAAGAAACAGTGATCTAATGTTTTTCATCAGTATATAAGGACCTAAAAATGGCCAGAGTCATATGTGTCTTTTTGAGAGTATTTTCTGTAACATTTTTCTGCACTTCTTCCCCTATCTTAATATTGTGTCAAACCAAAAGATACCTACAAGATGGAAGTAAAGAACAACTATGTAGCAATAAAATCCAACATAAATGGTGCACCAGAAGAATCAGACTTTGAGATAAAAGTCGAAAACCTCTCCCTTATGGTTGAGCCAGAGTCTAAGGAGGTTATTGTCAAGAATCTTTTTTTATCAATTGATCCATATCAAATAAACCGGATGAAGAGCCAAAGTTCATCGCAAGCAGCAATCAGTTTTGCAGCAGCCATTACTCCTGGGGATGCCATTGACACTTATGGTGTGGGAAGAGTGTTAGTTTCTCATCGGCCCGACTTCAAGAAAGATGATTTGGTTGCAGGGCTTCTTACCTGGGGAGAGTACACTAGAGTAAAAGAGGGTTCGCTATTGAATAAACTTGATCCTCTGGGGTTTCCCTTATCCTACCATGTTGGAGTTTTTGGATTCAGTGGACTTGCAGCCTATGGTGGATTTTTCGATATTTGTAAGCCAAGACCAGGAGAGAAAGTTTTCGTGTCTGCTGCTTCTGGTTCAATAGGAAATTTAGTAGGACAGTATGCTAAATTACTTGGATGTTATGTTGTTGGCTCTGCTGGTAGCCAAGAAAAGGTAAAGTTGCTCAAAGAAACACTAGGTTTCGACGATGCATTCAATTATAAACAAGAAACTGACCTTAAGTCTGCTCTCAAGAGGTGTTTCCCTCAAGGGATTGATGTCTACTTCGACAACGTGGGAGGCAAGATGCTAGAAGCAGCAGTGGCAAACATGAACTCATTCGGTAGAGTAGCCATATGTGGGGTTATTTCTGAGTACGCGAATGCTAGCACACGAGCTGCACCCGAGATGTTGGATATAGTCTACAAGAGGATTACAATCCAAGGTTTCCTAGCAGCTGATCTTATGAAAGTGTACGCAGATTTCCTGTCGAAAACTGTTGAGTATCTACAAGCTGGAAAACTTAAGGCCATTGAGGATGTTTCACAAGGTGTTGAAAGCATTCCTTCTGCTTTTATTGGACTATTCTGTGGTGATAATATAGGCAAAAAGATTGTGAAAATTGCAGATGAATAAAAAAAATTCATGATTGTTGGCCTATTTATTCATGAATTAGCTAGTTCAAGGAGTGGACTGAATGAAGGGGAAAAAAGAGTCAAGAACTTACTTCCATTTAATTAGGGACGATTTCTTATCAGTGCTGGTAATACTGTGGGAATACACTGAGCATGTTATTATATATCTTATCGTTGCTTCTTTCAAGTTGTAATGCATTTGAACATTCATCTTCCATTTAATGCAATCAAATTGTTGTTGGTTTTCTTTTTCATGAATCCTTGATTGAAACTAACTTCGTCACCCTACAATAACAACCACAATTGCGCCTTTATCCCAAATTAGTTCGAGGCGGCTATGGATCTTCTATATCAACTCCGTTCTATTTGAATTCATCTCATTTCAATACCCAATACTGTCTTCTAAGAAAATCTGGGAATTCTCTAGTACTATAGATTCTCTAAATCTCACATCTATCCCAACGACAACATCAACTACACTTCAATCTTAAATAAGTTGGGGGCCGGCGATATGAATCCTCATTTCTTTCTGTAAGCTGAACTCATATCATCAACATTACCACACCTATCACAACACTGACATATAAATTCGTGACCTAAACCTGTTTCTTCTTTTTTCTTGTATCAAATGAAATTCCTAGCATAACCCAACTTATAACACATTAAAAGAAAAAGATTTCCTTCACACATTATAACATCGTCTTGCAGAGCCCAGCTGCTAAACATAGTGGAAAAGTACATCTTTAACGAGGACCTCAAGACCACCAGTCCACCACAAGGCAACAACAAACTCAGTAGTTTCCCACAAGTGAAGTCTGGGGAGGGTAAGATCTACGCAGTCTTACCCCTACCCCTGGAAAGGCAGAGAAGACCACACAAGAATAAACAAAATAAAGCATATGCTAGTAGCTTTTTTGTTTGTTTTTCTTCTTAATTATGTTTTCAAAATTCAAGGTCCTACCACAGTTCCTGGGGAGCAAAGAACATGCCAAAACTTACATTGGAACAACTTGCAGCACTTAGATTTTAAGTAATCAACCTAAAACCAGTTGAGCAAACAATCCCCATTTTGTAATTAAGCTATCCAACTCTGTCGTATAATCAAGTTTTTCTTTATGTCCTCGACGGGACATAATAAAGTTTTCGCTCACCTGGTTATTCAACAGCCTATCAAAATGAACTGAATTACTCCAGGAACTTTCATGAAGCTCAAGAGAAGATGATCAGTACACAGTTTATTAATGAATTCAAGAGCTATATATTAACAAAATCTTTCCTATTTAGCATAGATCTTTAGTGAATTCATTGATCTTGTAACAGCAGGGTGCATGATATGAATTGTACAGAAAAGGTAGAACATCAATTGAGCATGATAATAGTAGCATTGGTCAGTTCAACGTTGCTGTAGGCCAAGCACCTTACAAGATAAGTTAAGGGGCAGCCCGGTTCACTAAGTTCCGGGGAAGGACCGGACCACGAGGGTCTATTGTACGCAGTCTTACCTTGCATTTCTGCAAGAGGCTGTTTCCACGGCTCGAACCTGTGACTTCTTTGTCACATGACAGCAACTTTACCGGTTACGCCAAGGCTCCTCTTACAAGATAAGTTAGAATGTAAAAAATACAATGACAAGACAGTATGTTATCAATAAATCTGAGAACAGGGCCATTAGAAAGATCTTTTTCCTTCTATTTGCCTTCACACTGTAACCAGTCATAAGATCATTCAAAATGAGATGAAGCAAAGCTTTCAAAGTATGTGGCCACTTGAAATTCAAGAAAATCACCCGACAGATAACTGTGAAGTCGCTTGAATGATCCATTTCTTGAATTGTATAGTGATATCTCTCCGCCAAGCTTCAGCAGAACTTCAACACCATTCTCTTCCGCAAACAACGGTGAGATATAACCCCTACAATCAACGGGTGATGAGATGGTAACCAATTTAGTCCAGGATTTCTCGATACTGTACTCCTTCATCACCCACAAGTCTGCCCTATTTGGTTCATCATAGTTACAACAAGCAACTAAATACCCTCTTGAAACACCTAATGTCCAATAAATACATCCATCTTCATAAATAGGCAATGCTATTTTTTCGAATCTCTCTGCAGCCAAATCCAAAGTAACAATCTCCCAAGAAGCACTCAAACGATGACGATAACATTCTTCCCAATGAAGAGCCCCGTTTGCAAACACAACCAACTTTCCATTTATATAACCACTATTAAAACCTTGTATAGTTGACCAAGAACTAGCTTTTAAGCTATAAACCTCAATCATGTTCTCATATCTGCCCTCAATCTGAGTAAAACTAAAGATCGTCACAACCTTATAATTTTCGGTAGATGCATCATGACCACCTTCATGAAAAAGGGCAACCCAGTACACTAACCTCTCACTATGCGCAGGGTCCGGGGATGGGCCAGACTACAAGGGTCTATCGTACGCAGTCTTACCCTGCATTTCTGCAAGAGGCTGTTTCCATGGCTCGAATCCCCAACAGGTCACATGGCAGCAACTTTACCAGTTACGCCAATGCTCCCCTTCTATCATAATAAAGCATAAAATCACAAAATATGTTTAACTTTCCACTACATGGGTTCAATAGCATTAGTGTAAATGAGTCATTGCGTAAACAAATTAACCCATTACAAGAACCCAAAACCCGAGCCGAGGGAGACAAATATTTAGGAGGACAACGACTATGTTTAGACACAGTAAGAGATGAATTTTCACATGCGCGCTATGGTGTAAACATGACAAAATTTTACCACAGCAAGTCTATAATCAGTTGATTTGGGGTTCTGTTTGATAAAATTGACATGGGTTTTGTGGAATTCAGTACTTGAGAGTAAAGAAAGCCATGATTTATTTTGGGAAAAGGTCCAAATGTACGCATATACTTTTGAATATTTACTACATTTAACCTCGGTTATACTATTCGGTCAAATTTGTTCCTAAAGTTATACTATCCGGTCAAATTACCCCTATCATTAGCAAATTTTTAAAATTACCCCTCAATCCGTCAAGTAACCCAAAATCTCCCAAATTACTTTTATTTAAATCACTTGTTCTTTTTCTTGATCCGGTATTTTCAAAATAGCGTTCATAGTGTACACCACCCACAAGCCAATTGCACCACCCACCGCCCTACTCAAAAGCATGATGCACAAAGCATCTTGCGTTTAAACAGAGTATGGGAAACTGAGGAAGGGCCGCACCCCAATAGGATGCAATGTAGCCAGCCTAACCTAATGCAAGCATCAACCACTGATTCGATGGCTCGAAAGCGAATTCAGAATTTGAACTACCGATTTAATTTTTAAAGTTTTTAATATTGACTATATTTTAAAATTTACGGGTTTAGATCAACTATATGTTGTAATCTCAGTGAATTTTTATACATAAATTTATGCATCACGTCAAAATTATTGGATTCACGTGAATCTGGTGCTATAAGACTGCATCCACCTCTGGCCCTACTCTCAACTTTTTTTAACATTCCAAGCCTTTATATTTACGTCGGCCAATACAACAGTCAACAGTCCAAATGTAGCAACTGTATGCTATTTACAGAAGCAAAACTAGCAAAAAAACATGCCTATTCTAATCTAAACTTTTAATGCTTTAGGGCTTGTAGCATCTGTAAGAGTGATTCAGCATCATTTTACATGATCCAATCTACTCAATCAGCAGAACAAAAGTATATATTTAGACTTTTAATGATAAAATCAGCTGAGTAATCTAAACATCTTCTATTCATTTTTATCCAAATAGTCCACCAAATGCAAGTTGGTATCGCAATCCAAAATATATAATTTTTCTTCTATGTCTAATTCTGCCTCATTACTGGTTGCGCGCATCTCAACTAAATCCACAAGGTACCTCTTCTCTCTGTTTTCTACCAAAGAAGCTTCAAGGTATGTGCTGCCATTGACTTGGTTCAAGATTATAGATTCCTATTTCTTAGATTGGTTAATCAGGTTGATTCATTTTCTAATGTTTATATTACTGTAAAAAGATAATGACAAAAAATAACATAACATAAGCATAGCTCCTACATACATTGCAACGGGCAAACTTCAATAGTCCACACAAAATTCATGTGCCATATCTGTAGCATGCCGCCTCCACCACTGGTCTCCAAATCAGCTGGTCTCCAAATCAATGAACAAACTTTTATGGATTGGTGATCCAACCCGGTAACGAACTATCATCTGACCATTCTGAACTATAATCAGATCCAGTTACGATAAGATTTTCATTATGACGATTCCAGTCGACACAATGGATACCAACATTATGTGCTTTGTCAACCTGTTGAGCAGGTTTATAACAAACTCGAGCATAATATTAGGCGTGAATCATCACCAAGGCTACAAAATTCCTGTGAACATGAAGGGTGAAATTGAACATCTTTAACAGTATCCTTGTGACCTTCGAAGGTACCACGTGGAAGAACGGAATGAATATTCGCAGACTTAATTGACAAGTTCAGATCAAAATATACCGTTAGCGGGAGAAATCACCAAGGGCCAATGACACACGGTTCGAAACTCGATAGATAATGGTCCAGCCCTTCTATTCTTCTCGACTTAAATATCAGGTTTATGTCTACGACAGAACTTGAATATATACATGAGGTGCGCCTAACCCATACATCACAAGCTAAACTCTTACCACTAGACTAAAGCACCGGAAGCAATTAAAGAAGCTAAATCAAACAACAAACAGAGGAAGCGCTACACCTAAGCGTCATCTGCACGTTCATCTGCCACGATTTCCATGTCACTGGTAGTCATTCTTCTTATTGTTAGGGATATAGTAGATATGCCCTAGATCCAATATCATATTTCATGATTTGAACATATTTTTGTGAACGTTATTTGATATAAAATATATATGGCATTTGATATTCTTTTATCATATTTATTATTAATTGTTTGATTAATTTGATAAGGTCCTTGATTAAATTTTGAGACTTGTCATCGTGATAGAGATGATGATAATGAGAGAAAAGTCTCTTACAATTTAATCTAAATTTGTTCTTGATCGTAGGATTATTAATTTGGACATTAGTAATCCGGTTAGATCAATATTTATGTGATCGTCTTTATGGGATAAAGATTAGTTGATCTCATTAACTAAATCACATAGATAGATGATGCATATAGAGATATGATCATTGAACCGACTCATTGGATAATTCCTAATGGTTAGAATTACCATAAACTGTCAATAGGATATTCTCTTGAAGAATGTGATGTAAGAATTTCCTTTGACATGAGATTGTCATAGTAATTGACAAGTTATTTGTTGTGATTTAATACTAGACACCTATGGACCTAGGGCGATAGTTGAAAGGATATTGGGTACGATTGAATACTTGTAGAATTAGTGATTGATCAAGATGGAATCTGTCAACTCTTGGTAATGAGTTTAAGCTCCATGTTGTCATGAATTATAAACGACCAAATTAAAACTTTGGCTAGGGCAATTGAATGAAAGAAGAAAAGAGTTTCTTAGGTCATTCAATGGTCGATTATATTTGACATGAACACATAGTTGGTCGCCTATTAGGATTTGACAATTGAACCATATCCTAGGGTGATCCAGAGCTATAAGGACAGAAGGAATTACTACATTATTCTTCTACGGGTTCTTGAGAGTAAATTGTATACTTCATGCTATCCGGTCGTTAAGGAGTGTTGCTAGACGCCACCCTTGATTAGTATATTGATATGATCAATTTACTACCGGTTTAGTATTGAACCTATGGGGTCACACACTAACGAGTGTTCTGATCTTTGCTAAAGAATTAATTAACTTATTATTTGATAATTGAATTAAAGAATTTAATTAGTCAAATAAATTTAGTTATTACACTACTAGAAATCCGGTAAAAAGTGACCAAAGTTGGTCGATTATAGGCCTAAAAGCGACCAAAAAGCGACCAAACATGCCTGGTCGCAATATTGCTGGTCCCTTTATTTTAGGGACGAAAGTTGGTCGCTAATTAGTGACCAACTTTGGTCTCTAAGGTAAAAGGACTAAATATTCTGATTTTGACTTTAGTGACCAACTTTGGTCGCTATATTAATTTAATAATATAAATTTGGCGACCAAAGTTGGTCTCTACATATGAAATATGTTGTTTTTAATTTATCATTAATCATTAGAAAGCGACCAACTTTGGTCTCTAATCCAAATATTATATTTTAAAATCTGGACAATAGAGACCAAAGTTGGTCGCTAAATTCAAGAATTTAATTTTTTTTTAAAGATAAGCGACCAACATTGGTCGCTATATTTCCAAAAATTGTATTTTTTTAATAGAAATCTGGGCAGGTAGCGACCAAGGTTGGTCGTTATTGCCCAGAAAATTATTATTTTTTATAGTGAAATGCGACCAAAGTTGGTCGCTTTTCTTGGTATATTCTTACCAAACATCCTAAACAGGCATTTTATGCCAGCAACAACAACAACAACAATTAAAAGCAACAATCAATAGAACTAACACATTAAGCTAACAAAACTAAGTTAACGCTTATTACAAGCCCATTCGAACTAAAAAGAACTAACACAATAGAACTAAATTTTTTTGTCTAGTTCAAAGTATATAAAGTACTCAAGGAGTGTTCTTTCAGCATCCTCGTCCGAAAGTTGGATTGCCTCGCCCGATTCATTAGGTGGTTGACTGCGTATGAATTCCCCCACGTCAGCTGCATGTGAAGCGAACCTATATGAAAAATTATATATATTGAATTAGTATTTCAAAATTTATATAAAAGTAAATCAAAATACTTAATGAAAAGTAAAAAACTTACATGTATATAGTCGAGGCTCGACCCTCCTTTCTGAATCAGTCTCTTTCTTCTTCTTTACAATACGAGTTTCATTGAATAGCTCATCTTGCTTCATTGGCATCATAAAGCTGTCTAGTGGCTTTGGTGATTATCCTCGTGGTACTATTACTCGGGATGAACTTGGATACAGAGAATAACTTGGATACAGTACCTGACAGGGTGTGTCTTTGATCAATTGTTGATCTCTATAGCTACAATGATAATGAGAAGGCAACGACATGTGTTTCAAAATAGTGATGGTATAGGTAGGATTTAACATTTCCTAAGTAGATAAAAGAGGTTATAGAGGAATTCTCTACTTCACTTTCCAAGAGGAAAAGAAGTTTGATTGATAGTGACAACGTTGATGAAGACGGAATGTTTTCCGTTGGTCATGGCAGTTCCCATAAAGCGGGGATCATAAGACTCTATGATGACAAAGATTATAGGAAGTTTTGTTCTAAACTTTCTTCCAAGTTTGATCCGTACAAGCTTAATATGATATTGGTGATATTTCTTCGGATTCAGACAATGATTTGACCGACAAAAGTATGAAAATGCTCTTAAAAAGAATTAAAGGTAAAATGTTTTTCTTGGTAGAGAAGGATGCTGAAAAGTTTTTACCTTTAATTCTTTTTAAGAGCATTTCCATACTTTTGTCGGTCAAATCATTGTCTGAATCCGAAGAAATATCACCAATATCACATTAAGCTTGTACGGATCAGACTTGAAAGAAAATTTAGAACAAAACTTCCTATAATCTCTGTCATCATAGAGTCTTATGATCCCCATTCTATGGGAACTGCCATGACCAACGGAACATATTCCGTCTTCATCAACCTTGTCACTCTCAATTAAACTTCTTTTCCTCATGGAAAATGAAGTACAAAATTACTCTATAAGCTCTTCTTTTATCTACTTAGAAAATACTAAATTCCTACCTACACCATTACTATTTGAAACTGTAACGACCCGACCGGTCGTTTTGAGCTACGCCGCGTCATTCAGCAAATTGAGGCCATGAGCGGCTTCATCTCAGGTATATTGACTTGTGTGTACGGTCAGAATTAAAATTCAGGAAGTTTGGAGTCAAATCTAAATGGAAATTCTCATTTTGAAAGCTTAAAATTGAAGAAATGAACTAGGATTAGAATTTTGAGTAAACGACCTCGGAATTGAGATCTGAAAGTTCCAGCATGTTCGTATGATGATTTCGGACTTGAGCGTGTGTCCGGATTTGGTTTTGGATAACCCGTGAGCATTTCGGCGTATATTGTGGAAGTTAGTATTTTAGAAGAATTTCATAAATTTGGGTTGGAAGGCATTTCAGAGTTATAGATGTGTGTTTGGGATTCCGAGTCTGGGAATAGCTCCGTATGGTGATTCTGGAGTTGGGAGCGCGATCGGAAGTGAATTCGGATATCCGGAGGTCATTTTGAAGTCATTTGGCTAAATATAGAAATTTGAAGGTTTTTGAGAAAATTCGACCGGAAGTGGAAATTTTGATATCGGGGTCGGAATGCAATTCCGAAAGTTGGTACAAGTCCGTAATGTCGAATATGACTTGTTGCAAAATTTGAAGTCATTCGGACTAGTTTTGGTAAGGTTTGAGACACTTAGTCTCTTTTAAGGAAGCTTAAGTTGGAAAAGTCAACCGGATATTGACTTATGTGTTAGAGGGCTCGAAATGTGAATTTTATGGTTCGGATAGCTTCGTTAGGTGATTTGGGACTTATGAGTGTGTCCGGAATATTTTTGTGATGACCGGTGTAGAATTAAGCTTGAATTGGCGAAGTTAGTATTTTGGCGAATTCCGGTTGATAGGTGAGATTTTGATCCGGGAGTCGGAATGGAATTCCGAGAATTTCTGTAGATTTGTTATGTCATTTGTGATGTGTGTGCAAAATTTCAGGTCATTCGGACATCGTTTGGTCGGGTTTTGATCGAAAGTGTATTTTCAGAAGTTTTTGGAAACTTAGGCTTGAATTCGATGATGATTTGATGTTTTGATGTTATTTTGGGTGTTTCGAAGGTTGGGACAAGTTTGAATGATATTGTGGGACATGTTGATATAATTGGTTAAGGTCCCGAGGGCCTCGGGTGGATTTCGGAAGGTTAACGGAATGAAATTCGGACCAAAAAGAAAAGAAAAAGCTGCAGAAATTTCTGCTGCAATTTTCTGATTCGGGGAGCCTACTTTAGAAGCTCATATCTCGGGATATATAAAGAGTTATATGGTGTACAACCTATCAAATTAAAGATCTTCGAGTCTAGTTTCTAAATCTTCAATCCGTTTGTCATTTGGATACTTATACAAGACGTTATGGGTGTTTAAACAGAAGGTGTCCGACAAGGAAGATTTTTAATAGGATGTACAACTTGTATAGCACAAGTGCAAGCTACAACTCGACGAAGCACGGGCAGATTCTTTTAAACACGGATTTGGCTTATTTCTTTCATTTCTTTCATTTGACTTGGATTATTTTGGAGAGAATTTCAAGGGGGATTTCATCAAGCATCAAAGGTAAGTTGTTTCTACTTATTTCCAAGTTAAATACATGGATTAGAGCTGAAAACTCAAGTAAATTATGGACAAAAATGGTGGTTTAGAGCTTGAAACTTAAGAGAATTAAATGGTGATTTGAGGGGTCAAATGAACTCCGATTTTTATGAATTTGATATGTATAGACCCGTGGCGAGATAATGGTCGTGTTGATGTAAAAAATTTCTGAATTTTGAGACGTGGGCCCGGGGCTCGGGTTTTGCTAATTTCGGGATTTTCGACATTTTTCGAGTCTTTTCGATTGGGTTATATTCCCTTAGCCTATTGTAACGTATTTGTTGTGGTTTTGACTAGATTCGACGCGCGAAGAGGTCGATTCAAGAGGAAAGGGCATTGCGGACTAGTCTACGGCCGGTTAGAGGTGAGTAATAGATGTAAATGCTGTTCTGAGGGTTTGAAACCCCGGACTTTCACATCGTAACGCTATATTGAGGCGTGACACGTACTCCATGGCGAGTGCGGGGTCGGATACTATTGGGGATTGTGACTTGGTCCATCCTGTGTGATGTTTATACTATACTGGTGATTGATACACATACTTCATTGATATTACTGGGCTTGATGCCATGTTTGGGGCCTTGTGCCGATTTGTAAAATCCTTCGAGGATTGATATTACTGCTTAGCATGATTTGCATATCATTTAATTTCAGTCCAAGGTTTTAAATGTTGTTTTGCAAACTCAGCCATAATTCTAAGTGTTGAAAACTTAAATGATATTTTTAAATGTATTCCGGGCTGGGAACTTCTGTTTTGTAAATGCCCAAGGGGCTTATTATATTATTTTCTGGACTGATTATAAAGTGACTTGAAACAGTGGTAACAATGACACTGTGTGATATACTTGAAACAGTGGTAACAATGACACTGTGTGATATACTTGAAATAGTGGTAACAATGACACTGGATGATATACTTGAACAGTGGTAACAATGACACTGTATGATATAAATTGGTCAGGTAACAATGGCTGATCGGTCAGGTAACAATAATTGACCAAGATATTGCGCTTGGGCTGTAGGATCCCCTCCGGAGTCTATACACACCCCCAGTGAGCGCCGTCGACGATAAATAAATATGGATGGCTCGGGCTGCACGCCGCAGTGGGTACTGGAATGTACCATCATATGCATTGCATTGCATTCATGCATTTGTTCATTATTTGTTGTTGTGATATTTCTGGAGATATTTATCTGCTTTTGCTGGTGCTATCTGATCCTTGAGTGTTGGGGCCCGAGTGGCTGACCAGGAACGAAGATATTGCCCGAGGGGCGGGTTTCTGTGCATAGTGACACCGATGGCTGGAATTATTTTGCAACTGTTAAAAAGATTATTTTCAAAAGAGGTTTAAAACTGAGTCAGATATTTTATAAAGGATTTTCATGGAATTACTGTTTTCAAAAAGGGTTGTACCGTCTTAGATAGCATGATGAAGTGTTCTTACGTGATTTCTTATCGCTCAGTTATTATTTACTCTTATTACCACTGAGTTGGAAGTACTCACTTTACTCCCTGCACCTCGCGTGCAGTTGCAGGTACTGTTCACCCGGTAGCGGGTTATTAGCGGACTGAAGGTATACTATTGTAGCTGAGCAAGGTGACCGTCAGCGTTCACGACACCGTATTTCTTCATTGATTCTAAATTCCATTCTGTATATTGCTGGTCTTGTATTAGTATTTAGATCTTTAGATGCTCGTGGCTTGTGACACCCCGATTTCGGGCTGAGTCGGGATGGTTTCCATTATTCTATCATGTTTACTTCGCACTTGTGATTATATTATCTGCGAATTAGACTTATTCCTGCTAAGTAATTATAAAGAGATGTATTGTTTTGTTGTTGGCTGGCCTTGTCCCCACGAGAGGCGCCATCACGACCGGGTTGGGATTTTGGGTCGTGACAAGTTGGTATCAGAGCCTAGGTTACTTGGTCTCACGAGTCATGAGCTGGTTTAGTAGAGTCTCGCGGATCGGTATGGAGACGTCTGTACTTATCCTCGGGAGACTGCAGAACCTTTAGGAAAACTTCACATTCTTGAATTCTTATTGTGCGTCCTCGATTCAGCTTGAAAAGAAACTTTTGAAATTCCTTCCGCGTGATCGTATGCACCAACAGGCGCTCAGTATCAGATGTGTCTCGATGGCTTTTGATTCCCCGATCGAGGGGCGAGGTGTAATCTCTGTGAGTTTGAAGTTAGACCAATCAGGAGGACTTAAGGCCAAATCTTTGCCAATGGCTTGAGCACCGAGGTGCTGATTTTGTGAGCAAGTGTTTTGAACTCATATGTTCATTATTGTCCTTGTTAGCCGGAATGGAGGTTGGATATCCACGTGATGAGTATGTTAGTGTTGCGAGGTGTATTTGTACGACTTGGTAGTGGCGAAGAAGCCTACTGGATAGTAGATGAACTGTTAAGTGATTCGTTTCTTATTGTGATTTGTTGAGTAGCCCGAGTTATGGGCGCGTGAAGAATATTTTTCGTGTCTCCTAGTTAGATAAGTCTGGGAGCTGAGATCGCTTCCGTAAATGTATTATGACGAAATCGTTGAGTCAAGGAGACCACCTTGAAGGTCGAAAATATTAAAGGAAGAATATGTTCCTACTTGGTTGAATAGCCCAATAATGGAGGGTTGAAGGGTATTTTCTATGTGTTATGATTCAAATAGGTGCAACGCATGTCCATGTATCAATTTAGATTTATGTAATTGATATGCATTGTGATGCTTTGTCAAGTTTTGGATGTGTTGTTAGGATGATTTTGGTGATTCTCTGGCAGGTGGATATGACCAATTACAAAGGAGGCTCTGTCGAAATTTTTGAAACATTTAGGACTTAAAAAAAAAATTTGGTCGCCTAGAGAGTGGGCTTAACTGTTGTGTGAGTAAATGCAAGAATTGCAGAAGAGTTAAAATTCCAAATGATTCGTGTTTCCACGAGCTTATGATGGAGTGAGTTTAATCTCACCATGATATTACGACAACAATAGAGTATATGTGTTGTGATCTATGGCTTCGAGCCAAGTTGGGGAGCTTACTGTTGATTAGCTGATTGCACAGTTTAATACCTGCGTGAATTCTGGTTATTGGCGTATTGGTGGGTTATTGCAGCTACGGAAAATGACCATGAGTGGTCATTTGAGTAAATGAATTGTTGGATGCATGCTATGGTTAGCCTTATTGGCTCATGTTCAGACTTGAGGGAAGATTCATGATTTATGCCTCGTATAGGTGCAGGCTTCGAGGGAAGTGATCCCTCTAGGTGCTTTATCGAGAGGGTATTCATATGTTATAAAATTCAGTAGAGTTGGTTGCATTCGGGGCCAAGTCAGAGCTGGGTGGCTCTCAATAGCGGTCCTAGTTAATTCAAGAGGTAAAGTGTGGTGCCTAATGATTTTGAGTCTATAAGTACGGTTAAGAGTCAAGCTTTTGAAGCAGCTTATGAAGAAAGGCACAGAATGTTCTATGATGTTTTGACTTGCGGTGTAGCATTTGAGAGACATGAAATGGTCATGGTATTTGAGACAGCATGGTCTCGTGATTTAAGGTCACTCGGGGTGAGTTTGGTTGAAATAAGTTAGGTGTTAAAGGGAGATATTATTATTTCTAAGGCAATCAAGGATAAATTGGAAGGAAGTAGATTGATTAGCCATAGTTGAGTTGGTATACTGGTGTCAGTGATCGGTTCGTTCAGCGTGATCGAGTTATGCATGTGAGGCTTGTCGGCCGCAGTGATTGATGTTATTCTGAAGCATTCTTTTGTTAGGGCCTATTATGAGTAGGCGGATCCCAGAAAGTGTTATGGTGGCTTGGACAACTACTTAGAGATTGGCATATTCGACGATTATGAGGATTCGCCTGTATGCTGCTATAGTTCTCCTGAAGTGAGTTAAATGGAAAGTCTTATGTGATGAAGTATTAGCCTATCGGCGGTTCCAGAGTTGTGATGGAAATCGCGTCTATCGTATATTGGCACGTGAGGTGCAGGTGAGTGGTATGGAATTTGAAGTAAGGACCAAGGTTGCAGTTTGGTCAATGACTGTGATGTCACGATCTCAGATGAGCAGTATATGAGTTTCAGTGTTTTGAGTAAGATGGGTATTGACGTCAGTATCACCTGAGGTCGGTGTTCTGTGAGAAAGGCTTTATCCTAGTTAGGGATTCTTGATCGCTTTTCAGCGTTAGTGCAGCTGGTGGTTTGGATGTGCAGACCCGTTAATTATTTCGGAAGATGGTGGGAGCTTGTCCCACAGGAATATTGTATAAGTGTGACATGTAGTCACTTGATTAATTAGAAATTTAAACCAAGTATGAGGATTTTGGTAATATCATCCATTTGAGAATTTATGCCTGGAGGGCACTCTGTTTATTGGGTTATGGACCTGTGAAAGATTATTGGCCTAGCTTGGCACGATCAGGATCGACTTGAGGTCGGTTGATAGGTTTAAATGTGGAAGTGAGCCTTACGTCAGGCCAGTTGTGTTTATTTCAGTAATGCACTCTTTATGGAAGGATAGTCGCGTTCTTATTTCGTGGTCAGTTAATTCATGTAAAGATATATTGCACCATATGAGTTGTGAGACGGCTTGGTAAATTCCTTATGTGTTGAGGTTCCGCTCAACGGTGATGTTATATGAGCAGGATGATACTTAGATCATGTATCACACCTCAGTTGTGCTTGAGTTTGTAGCCTATAGCGCTATATGTTTCCTTGGGAATGATATTATGCACCTTAGTGTGTTTATGACCGATATTCGGTATTTTGATGTGATGAGCTATTCAGCTCGACGTATATCTCCTTATGTGAGTTCTATATGTGGATCGGGTGACACACCGCCATGGGTATGTTGTTTGGATCGGGTTGCACGCCGCAACAGTGTGATGTTCAGTTCAGTGCCCATATTTGCTTTTGTGTGTTCTGTTTCCCTGTTTTCTGAGGAAGTCTATGTTAGTGTGCGAGTTGAGTAGTTCCTTCTAGAGTTCGCCTTCCTTTTGTATCGCGTTCGAATTGATAGCATACTGGCACATTGTGGCGTCTTGTGGGATTTTTGATTATGTCTGAGGTGGCTTATTGCCTGAGCAGTTCGTACTGGGTGAGACGAGGTTACTAGATTTGGGGTCAGTGCAAACTGATTATATGAAGTATATTATAGAGCAAAGATCATTCTTTGGTTTGCGACAAGGTAATTGAACTTGTCAGGAGTGTAGATCCAATGAATTGTTGATTCAGCAGTTGGTTGTGAATTTCGGCACATCTCTTCAGTCGTATCGGTGTTAAAAAAAATATAAAAATATAAAAAAAAACTAGAGCAAGACCTGTGTAGATCATGAGATGCAATGGGAGCATCAGATTCGTGGAATTTCGACCATTATGTTTAAAGAATGTTATTGTGGTTCTATGAGTAAGTGATGCAAAGTGTGAATTCAACAAAGTTATGCAGTCATGTTTGGGTACAACGTGTGGAGATTGATATGGTGGTCGTATGATGGAAACAGGCTTGGCAGGGAAATTCAGGATGTTGGAATTGGGCCTAATGGCTTATTTGCTTGAATAAATAAGTATATCTACAGAATTATCGAGCTAATGTGCTCAACGGAGTAGTGGTAGCATGGGAAGGTGCATGATGTGTTAAACAAGTGATTTTGGACTACTTCAGTGTAGTTCTCAGCACGTTCGAGGACGAACGTATGTTTAAGTGGGGGAGATTATAACGACCCGACCGGTCGTTTTGAGCTACGACGCGTCATTCAGCAGTTTGAGGTCATGAGCGGCTTCATCTCAGGTATATTGACTTGTGTGTACGGTCAGAATTAAAATTCAGGAAGTTTGGAGTCAAATCTAAATGGAAATTCTCATTTTGAAAGCTTAAAATTGAAGAAATGAACTAGGATTAGAATTTTGAGTAAACGACCTCGGAATTGAGATCTGAAAGTTCCAGCATGTTCGTATGATGATTTCGGACTTGGGCGTGTGTCCGGATTTGGTTTTGGATAACCCGTGAGCATTTCGGCGTATATTGTGGAAGTTAGTATTTTAGAAGAATTTCATAAATTTGGGTTGGAAGGCATTTCAGAGTTATAGATGTGTGTTTGGGATTCCGAGTCTGGGAATAGCTCCGTATGGTGATTCTGGAGTTGGGAGCATGATCGGAAGTGAATTCGGATATCCGGAGGTCATTTTGAAGTCATTTGGCTAAATATAGAAATTTGAAGGTTTTTGAGAAAATTCGACCGGAAGTGGAAATTTTGATATCGGGGTCGGAATGCAATTCCGAAAGTTGGTACAAGTCCGTAATGTCGAATATGACTTGTGTGCAAAATTTGAAGTCATTCGGACTAGTTTTGGTAAGGTTTGAGACACTTAGTCTCTTTTAAGGAAGCTTAAGTTGGAAAAGTCAACCGGATATTGACTTATGTGTTAGAGGGCTCAAAATGTGGATTTTATGGTTTGGATAGCTTCGTTAGGTGATTTGGGACTTATGAGTGTGTCCGGAATATTTTTGTGATGACCGGTGTAGAATTAAGCTTGAATTGGCGAAGTTAGTATTTTGGCGAATTCCGGTTGATAGGTGAGATTTTGATCCAGGAGTCGGAATGGAATTCCGAGAATTGTTGTAGCTTTGTTATGTCATTTGTGATGTGTGTGCAAAATTTCAGGTCATTCTGACATCGTTTGGTCGGGTTTTTGATCGAAAGTGTATTTTCGGAAGTTTTTGGAAACTTAGGCTTGAATTCGATGATGATTTGATGTTTTGATGTTATTTTGGGTGTTTTGAAGGTTGGGACAAGTTTGAATGATATTGTGGGACATGTTGATATAATTGGTTAAGATCCCGAGGGCCTCGGGTGGATTTCGGAAAGTTAACGGAATGAAATTCGGACCAAAAAGAAAAGAAAAAGCTGCAGAAATTTCTGCTGCAATTTTCTGATTCGGGGAGCCTACTTTAGAAGCTCATATCCCGGGATATATAAAGAGTTATATGGTGTACAACCTATCAAATTAAAGATCTTCGAGTCTAGTTTCTAAATCTTCAATCCGTTTGTCATTTGGATACTTATACAAGACGTTATGGGTGTTTAAACAGAAGGTGTCCGACAAGGAAGATTTTTAATAGGATGTACAACTTGTATAGCACAAGTGCAAGCTACAACTCGACGAAGCACGGACAGATTCTTTTAAACACGGATTTGGCTTATTTCTTTCATTTCTTTCATTTGGCTTGGATTATTTTGGAGAGAATTTCAAGGGGGATTTCATCAAGCATCAAAGGTGAGTTGTTTCTACTTATTTCCAAGTTAAATACATGGATTAGAGCTGAAAACTCAAGTAAATTATGGACAAAAATGGTGGTTTAGGGCTTGAAACTTAAGAGAATTAAATGGTGATTTGAGGGGTCAAATGAACTCCGATTTTTGTGAATTTGGTATGTATAGACTCGTGGCGAGATAAGGGTCGTATTGATGTAAAAATTTCTGAATTTCGAGACGTGGGCCCGGGGCTCGGGTTTTGCTAATTTCGAGATTTTTGACATTTTTCGAGTCTTTTCGATTGGGTTATATTCCCTTAGCCTATTGTAACGTATTTGTTGTGGTTTTGACTAGATTCGACGCGCGAAGAGGTCGATTCAAGAGGAAAGGGCATTGCGGACTAGTCTACGGCCGGTTAGAGGTGAGTAATAGATGTAAATGCTGTTCTGAGGGTTTGAAACCCCGGACTTTCACATCGTAACGCTATTGAGGCGTGACACGTACTCCATGGCGAGTGCGGGGTCGGATACTATTGGGGATTGTGACTTGGTCCATCCTGTGTGATGTTTATACTATACTGGTGATTGATACACATACTTTATTGATATTACTGGGCTTGATGCCATGTTTAGGGCCTTGTGCTAATTTGTAAAATCCTTAGAGGATTGATATTACTGCTTAGCATGATTTGCATATCAGTTAATTTCAGTCCAAGGTTTTAAATGTTGTTTTGCAAACTCAGCCATAATTCTAAGTGTTGAAAACTTAAATGATATTTTTAAATGTATTCCGGGCTGGGAACTTCTGTTTTGTAAATGCCCAAGGGGCTTATTATATTATTTTCTGGACTGATTATAAAGTGACTTGAAACAGTGGTAACAATGACACTGTGTGATATACTTGAAACAGTGGTAACAATGACACTGTGTGATATACTTGAAATAGTGGTAACAATGACACTGGATGATATACTTGAACAGTGGTAACAATGGCACTGTATGATATAAATTGGTCAGGTAACAATGGCTGACCGGTCAGGTAACAATGACTGACCAAGATATTGCGCTTGGGCTGTAGGAGCCCCTCCGGAGTCTGTACACACCCCCAGTGAGCGTCGTCGACGATAAATAAATATGGATGGCTCGGGCTGCACGCCGCAGTGGGTACTGGAATGTACCATCATATGCATTGCATTGCATTCATGCATTTGTTCATTATTTGTTGTTGTGATATTTCTGGAGATATTTATCTGCTTTTGCTGGTGCTATCTGATCCTTGAGTGTTGGGGCCCGAGTGGCTGACCAGGAACGAAGATATTGCCCGAGGGGCGGGTTTCTGTGCATAGTGACACCGATGGCTGGAATTATTTTGCAACTGTTAAAAAGATTATTTTCAAAAGAGGTTTAAAACTGAGTCAGATATTTTATAAAGGATTTTCATGGAATTACTGTTTTCAAAAAGGGTTGTACCGTCTTAGATAGCATGATGAAGTGTTCTTACGTGATTTCTTATCGCTCAGTTATTATTTACTCTTATTACCACTGAGTTGGAAGTACTCACTTTACTCCCTGCACCTCGCGTGCAGTTGCAGGTACTGTTCACCCGGTAGCGGGTTATTAGCGGACTGAAGGTATACTATTGTAGCTGAGCAAGGTGACCGTCAGCGTTCACGGCACCGTATTTCTTCATTGATTCTAAATTCCATTCTGTATATTGCTGGTCTTGTATTAGTATTTAGATCTTTAGATGCTCGTGGCTTGTGACACCCCGATTTCGGGCTGAGTCGGGATGGTTTCCATTATTCTATCATGTTTACTTCGCACTTGTGATTATATTATCTGCGAATTAGACTTATTCCTGCTAAGTAATTATAAAGAGATGTATTGTTTTGTTGTTGGCTGGCCTTGTCCCCACGAGAGGCGCCATCACGACCATCACTATTTGAAACACATGCCATTGCCTTCTCATCATCATTGTCGCTAATGAGAAGAACAATTAAAGGCACACTTTGCCAGGTACTGTGTCTTAGTTATTCTTGGTGGAAGTTCTATTGCATGTCTAATAACGTCATCAACCTCTTCTAATAATCCTCTGGCAATCTAAAATTCCAAAACATAAACTAAAAGTTCAATTCATATCCTAAACCTTCAATTCATATCCACAAAAGTTCAAGTCATATCCTAAAGGTTCAACTCATATCGTAAAAAGTTCAAGTCATATCGTAAAATTTCAATTTATATCGTACAAGTTCAATTCACAAGAACAAAACCTAAAAACTAAAAGTTCATCAATTCTTATCCTACGAGTTTAAACATAAACTAAAAGTTCAATTTATATCCTAAAGGTTCAATTCATATCCACAAAAGTTCAAGTCATATCCTAAAATTTCTATTTATATCCTAAAAATTCAACTCATATCCTAAAAGTTTCAATTTATATCCTACAAGTTCAATTCACAAGAACAAAACCTAAAAACTAAAAGTTATATTCATATCCTACGAGTTTAAACATAAACTAAAAGTTCAAGTCATATCCTAAAGGTTCAATACATATGCTAAAGGTTCAATTTATTTCCTAAAAGTTCAACTCATATCCTAAAAGTTTTAATTCATATCCTAAAAAGTTCAAGTCATACATAAAAGCTTCAATTTATATCCTACAAGTTCAATTCACAAGAACAAAACCTAAAAACTAAAAGTTATATTCATATCTTACGAGTTTAAACATAAACTAAAACTTCAAGTCATATCCTAAAGGTTCAATACATATCCTAAAGGTTCAATTTATTTCCTAAAAGTTCAACTCATATCCTAAAAGTTTCAACTCATATCGTAAAAAGTTCAAGTCATACATAAAAGCTTCAATTTATATCGTACAAGTTCAATTCACAAGAACAAAACCTAAAAACTAAAAGTTCATCAATTCTTATCCTACGAGTTTAAACATAAACTAAAAGTTCAATTTATATCCTAACGGTTCAATTCATATCCACAAAAGTTCAAGTCATATCCTAAAATTTCTATTTATATCCTAAAAATTCAACTCATATCCTAAAAGTTTCAATTCATATCCTAAAAATTCAATTCACAAGAACAAAACCTAAAAACTAAAAGTTATATTCATATCCTACGAGTTTAAACATAAACTAAAAGTTCAAGTCATATCCTAAAGGTTCAATACATATGCTAAAGGTTCAATTTATTTCCTAAAAGTTCAACTCATATCCTAAAAGTTTCAATTCATATCCTAAAAAGTTCAAGTCATACATAAAATCTTCAATTTATATCCTACAAGTTCAATTCACAAGAACAAAACCTAAAAACTAAAAGTTATATTCATATCTTACGAGTTTAAACATAAACTAAAACTTCAAGTCATATCCTAAAGGTTCAATACATATCCTAAAGGTTCAATTTATTTCCTAAAAGTTCAACTCATATCCTAAAAGTTTCAACTCATATCGTAAAAAGTTCAAGTCATATCCTAAAATTTCAATTTATATCCTACAAGTTCAATTCACAAGAACAAAACCTAAAAACTAAAAGTTATATTCATATCCTACGAGTTTAAACATAAACTAAAAGTTCAAGTCATATCCTAAAGGTTCAATACATATGCTAAAGGTTCAATTTATTTCCTAAAAGTTCAACTCATATCCTAAAAGTTTTAATTCATATCCTAAAAAGTTCAAGTCATACATAAAAGCTTCAATTTATATCCTACAAGTTCAATTCACAAGAACAAAACCTAAAAACTAAAAGTTATATTCATATCCTACGAGTTTAAACATAAACTAAAAGTTCAAGTCATATCCTAAAGGTTCAATACATATGCTAAAGGTTCAATTTATTTCCTAAAAGTTCAACTCATATCCTAAAAGTTTCAATTCATATCCTAAAAAGTTCAAGTCATACATAAAAGCTTCAATTTATATCCTACAAGTTCAATTCACAAGAACAAAACCTAAAAACTAAAAGTTATATTCATATCTTACGAGTTTAAGCATAAACTAAAATTTCAAGTCATATCCTAAAGGTTCAATACATATCCTAAAGGTTCAATTTATTTCCCAAAAGTTCAACTCATATCCTAAAAGTTTCAATTCATATCCTAAAAAGTTCAAGTCATACATAAAAGCTTCAATTTATATCGTACAAGTTCAATTCACAAGAACAAAACCTAAAAACTAAAAGTTCATCAATTCTTATCCTACGAGTTTAAACATAAACTAAAAGTTCAATTTATATCCTAAAGGTTCAATTCATATCCACAAAAGTTCAAGTCATATCCTAAAATTTCTATTTATATCCTAAAAATTCAACTCATATCCTAAAAGTTTCAATTTATATCCTACAAGTTCAATTCACAAGAACAAAACCTAAAAACTAAAAGTTATATTCATATCTTACGAGTTTAAACATAAACTAAAACTTCAAGTCATATCCTAAAGGTTCAATACATATCCTAAAGGTTCAATTTATTTCCTAAAAGTTCAACTCATATCCTAAAAGTTTCAACTCATATCGTAAAAAGTTCAAGTCATACATAAAAGCTTCAATTTATATCGTACAAGTTCAATTCACAAGAACAAAACCTAAAAACTAAAAGTTCATCAATTCTTATCCTACGAGTTTAAACATAAACTAAAAGTTCAATTTATATCCTAAAGGTTCAATTCATATCCACAAAAGTTCAAGTCATATCCTAAAATTTCTATTTATATCCTAAAAATTCAACTCATATCCTAAAAGTTTCAATTCATATCCTAAAAATTCAACTCATATCCTAAAAGTTTCAATTTATATCCTAGATTTCTATAAACCCTAGATTTTTATAAAATGTTAAATAATGATAAATACAACCTAAACCCTAGGTTTCTATAAAATACAATGTTAAATAATCAATTGAAACACTAGTCATTTGAAACTAATTCATAGCTAATAAACAAAACATTATAAGCTTACACAAAAGATATAAATTGTAATTATAACCTAGAATTTTTAGGAGGTGGAGAAGGAGAGAGACGCAGCAGCGGCAGAGGCGACGGCGACGGGGCGACGGCAGCTGGGCGGTGGTCGTTGGTGGCGTGGGTGGGGCATCTGGTGCTGGGAGTTGGAAGGGGGGGGGGGTTTGAGTGTGAGAGAGAAAAGAGAGATTTTGGGAAATTTTTAGAAAGAATGGGAGGGGATCCCGGTTTTGACACTCTGGAATTAAAAATAGCGACCACAGTTGGTCGCTATTTTGGTAGGTAAATCAGTTTTGAATTTTTAGAAATAGCGACCAAAGTTGGTCGCTATTTCTAAAAAAATTATATTACTCTTAATTCAATTTAAAATTATATATATATGTAGTATAAATTTAGGATTTTAATTCAATTTAAGCTATATATGTGTGTGTGTGTGTGTGTGTGTGTGTATAATACAATTTAAAATTATGTACATATGTAGTATAAATTTAGGATTTTAATTCAATTTAAGCTATATATATATATATATTCGATATAATACTACCTAATACACTTATACTTAGTGCATAGTATATTATATATATATATAAAAGCTATATTCGATATAATACTACCTAATACACTTATACTTAGTGCATAGTATAACGTAAGTATATATATATATATATATATAAGTATATATATATATACATAAGCTATATTCGATACAGTATTACCTAATACACTTATACTTAGTGCATAGTATAGCGTAAGTATATATATATATATATATATATATATATATATATATATATATATATATATATATATATATAAGCTATATTCTATACAGTATGACCTAATACACTTATACTCAGTGCATAGTATAGCGTAAGTATATATATATTATATATATAGTATAGCGTAAGTATATTATATATATATATATATATATATAAGTTATATTCGATATAATACTACCTAATACACTTATACTTAGTGCATAGTATAGCGTAAGTATATATAGTATATATATATAAGCTATATTCGATACAGTATTACCTAATACACTTATACTTAGTGCATAGTATAGCGTAAGTATATATATTATATATATATATAAGCTATATTCCGATACAGTATGACCTAATACACTTATACGCAGTGCATAGTATAGCGTAAGTATATATATATATTATATATATAAGCTATATTCGATACAGTATGACCTAATACACTTATACTCAGTGCATAGTATAGCGTAAGTATATATATATATATATATATATATATATATATATATATATATATATATTATATAAGCTATATTCGATATAATACTACCTAATACACTTATACTTAGTGCATAGTATAGCGTAAGTATATATTATATATATATATATATATATAGCTATATTCGATACAGTACTACTTAATACACTTATACTCAGTGCATAGTATAGGGTAAGTATATTATATATATATATATATATATATATATATATAAGCTATATTCGATACAGTATTACCTAATACACTTATACTTAGTGCATAGTATAGCGTAAGTATATATATATATTATATATATATATATATATATATATATATATATATATATATATATATATAAGCTATATTCGATACAGTATTACCTAATACACTTATACTTAGTGCATAGTATAGCGTAAGTATATATATAAGCTATATTCGATACAGTATTACCTAATACACTTATACTTAGTGCATAGTATAGCGTAAGTATATATATTATATATGTAAGCTATATTCGATATAATATTACCTAAGAGACTTATACTCAGTGCATAATATAGCGTAAGTATATATATATATATATATATATAAAGAGAGAGAGAGAGAGAGAGAGAGAGATACGCACGATTCATAGTACTATTCATCCATTGTATTACAAAAGTATTAACGGCTTATATTTATATTATTTAGATAGTAAATACAAAAGTGATTTTTAATTTTGACCATTGTTGACCTGAATAGAGACCAACTTTGGTCGCTATTTATTCAAGAATTTAGTTTAGCGACCAAAGTTGGTCGCTATATTTAAATCAGATTTAATTATATTTCATATAATATTTAAATTAATAATATAATTATTAAAATTGTATAACTGGGCCCCGTTTAAGCGACCAAAGTTGGTCGGTATCTGCCTACCCTTTAAGTAGCGACCAACGTTGGTCGCTATTTTGTTTCTTCTATTTATTTTATTATTTTCGCTAGTTTAGCGACCAACTTTGGTCGCTTTTTCCTACAGACCAATTTTGGTCGCTAAATTTTGGTCGTTTTTTTCCGGATTTCTAGTAGTGTTAGTCCAAATAAAATATTATTATATTCTTTGCTAGCACAGAGGATATAATTAATATTGTGAACAAATTGAAGTTTTCTATTTGGAATAGAAAATTAAATTATATCTCTTGATTGAAATATATGCATATATATAATTAACATGGATTAATATTAAGTTGCATATATAATATTAATTAGTTAGTTCTATAATTTAATTTAGAATTGGATTAGAAAGTGACGTGTAGCTTTCATGAAACCCATTTGAAATGGGATTCAGTTTTCCTATAGGAAAATACTAACCACGCCTGTCGTCAATCCTTTTGATTGGAATTGAAATTTTAAATTTAAGGTAAAGTTTATTATTGGAATAAACTTTTACCCAATAAATCATTACCTCAATCAAATAGGAATAGGATTTATAGGTGATGCTATATAAAGGTTGATGGAGAAAAATTTGCTATTTATAATTTCTTGAGAAGAGAAACACTTTGTGAAAGTGAGAGGGCAATACAAAGCCAAGAGAGAAAATACAATTACAAGAAAAGTGTTTCCTGTTCTTTTATCTTTGAGTTGAGATTTTTGAGAAAACTTTCAACACAATATTCTTCGTTGAATTTGTTCGCGGGTTTCATTGATCAAAGAGTTGATAGCAAGGATCGGTCTCGGTGTGGATACACATAGAGTCTTTGCACTATCGAAGAAAATTCTGAAACGGCGCTCTCTTCACCAGGTACGTCTTAGATCCGATCTTTGACATGTAAATAAATTTTTAACACGAAAAGATCTGTCTAGGATTGTTATTGTCTTCCGCTGCGTGTTACGAACATCTATATGCAATCCTTCAGTGGTATTAGAGCCGTGGTTTATTGTGTCTAAAATTTATTTACGAAATATTTTAAGATTATATTTGAAGCGTTTAAACTATAATACATGTGTCTTATGCTATAATCAAATTATTTGAATGCATATGGACTGATATTATTTTATTGTGAATAAAATATGTATACATATAAGTTAAACTATTGAGATAGTTCGTAACTTAAATTTGAAATTTTGTATTAGATACGATGGTAATCTATAATAGGTTATTGGATTCTACTGTTATTTTAATTGTTATTAGTTCATGAGATGTTAATTAATAATAATATTCTGGCATGAATTTTTTTATGTGATATATAAGATAAACATGTTAGAGGATATTGAATTTCATTTTTATGTCATGTGCTTGTTCATTATATAATTTCGAATTATTTATTACATGTGATGTAAATTAATTTAGGACTAAGCATGTAGACAACTTGAACTAATTCACATGTTATAAAAGATTTGATCTTCATGTTATTAAAAATTGTTTTAGTAACAATTCCCTCTTACTAAAATTTGAGTTCTTAAATAATAAAATATAAAATATTTTATAAAATATAAGATATTTTATTATAGAGTTATCCATCAAGATAAATAATTTTACTTATTTCTTGTTTATAAGGAGCGGCCTGACTACCAGGAGACTTATAGTTCGAGAATATGTTAAAATTATTTATTGCATTAGATTTATGGATTGAAAGAATTATTCAATTTTACACTAGACTCCTGGACCACCCGGGGGAGTATAAAATTTAATAAGTTCTTTGCTATCATGATGACTGAACTCAACTATGCCAATAGGATCGACCTGACTACCAGAGGATTATTTGACATAGAGTTATTTAAGGAAATTGTATGAGGATACAATTTATAAGAGTACCTACCTTTAAAATATATGTGAGAAACGACTTGACTTCCAAGGGGCTCATACATATTGTTAAAGGATTCCTTTACTCCACTAATAGAAATAAAGATTTCGTAAACTATAATGAGGGTAAATAGTTTAAAATAATTAGTGAAAATATCATTTAGTTAAAAGTCCATGTCTATATGATATATGCAAATATGTTCTTATATTATTGCCTTTTCTTTTCTATATTTCAGATTTATCAATATGTCTGTTATATCACTGCGTGAAATACTTGAGACCAACAAGTTGGTAGGACCAAACTTTGATGACTGGTATAGAAATTTGAGAATTGTTCTCATGCATGAAAAACTCATTGATGAGATCGATAAGCCTACAAAGATAATCCCACCAGAGAATGATGTTCAAGGCACCAAGGTTTATCAGAAATACTTAGAATAATGCCTTACTATTAAACACATTATTCTCGCTTCTATGAGTTCTGAACTCCAGAGGAAACATCAGAATATGGATCCAATTGCAATCATTGAATATCTTAAGAAGATGGTTGATACACAGTTGGACATTGAAAACTCTCCAGTTGGACCCCTTGTCAATCATATGATTATTCTTACAGAAGAAAATGAGAAGTCGGGGTACAAGCTTGGTAAAGAGCTTTCTGAAGATTTGATCTTGCAGTCAGTATATGATGCTGAATGTTTTCACTGTAAGAAGAAAGGGCATTGGAAGAGAAACTGCAAGGAGTATCTTGCAACTCTAAAGGACAAGAAACAAGGTGAGACATTAATGAAAAATATTTTCAAGGTTTCTTTAGCTACTACTATACTGTGGGTATTAGATACTGGTAGTGGTTATAACATCTGTAATATGTTGCAAGGGTTCAAGATAAGTAGGAGGCTAAAGAAAGGAGAAATTAATCTACAAGTTGGAAATGGTGCAAAAGTTGCGGCCGTAGCTGTAGGATCAATTTCTTTAATAATGCCTACGGGCAAAGTACTTATGTTGGATGATTGTTATTACGTTCCTAAATTTGTTTCAAACATAATTTCAGCTTCTATGTTAGACAAACATGGTTTTCGCATTAATATAGGACGGCGTGCCACACGATCCCATAATATCATATATAAGTGGACGGCGTGCCACACGATCCCATAATATCATATATAAGTGGACGGCGTGCCACACGATCCCATAATATCATATATAAGTGGACGGCGTGCCACACGATCCCATAATATCATATATAAGTGGACGGCGTGCCACACGATCCCATAATATCATATATAAGTGGACGGCGTGCCACACGATCCCATAATATCATATATAAGTGGACGGCGTGCCACACGATCCCATAATATCATATATAAGTGGACGGCGTGCCACACGATCCCATAATATCATATATAAGTGGACGGCGTGCCACACGATCCCATAATATCATATATAAGTGGACGGCGTGCCACACGATCCCATAATATCATATATAAGTGGACGGCGTGCCACACGATCCCATAATATCATATATAAGTGGACGGCGTGCCACACGATCCCATAATATCATATATAAGTGGACGGCGTGCCACACGATCCCATAATATCATATATAAGTGGACGGCGTGCCACACGATCCCATAATATCATATATAAGTGGACGGCGTGCCACACGATCCCATAATATCATATATAAGTGGACGGCGTGCCACACGATCCCATAATATCATATATAAGTGGACGGCGTGCCACACGATCCCATAATATCATATATAAGTGGACGGCGTGCCACACGATCCCATAATATCATATATAAGTGGACGGCGTGCCACACGATCCCATAATATCATATATAAGTGGACGGCGTGCCACACGATCCCATAATATCATATATAAGTGGACGGCGTGCCACACGATCCCATAATATCATATATAAGTGGACGGCGTGCCACACGATCCCATAATATAGATCGTAATATCTGACTTCATATAGTAGACCCCTTCAGGGGAGAATAACAACTCAATACCTTTAACCCGGCAAGGGTACAGCTAACAGCCCAAAATATCCCGACAAGGGAGAATATATATATCAGTCTACACATCCCGGCAAGGGAGTATTCACAACACATTCTCCTTTTAAATCATTCTTCCTCAACCGTTCACATTATATGAAACTTATCAAATAAACAAGGAGCTTGTGTCACATTATTCGAATTAAAAGCAATCAAGACTCACGGTCATGCTAGACTCCGGTGCATAGATAACCGTCACCATGCCTATACACCGTACTCCACATTAGCAAGTAGCAAATATCATCCTAATCCTATTCCCTCAAGCCAAAGTTAGAACAAACACTTACCTCGAATGCTCCAAACTCAACTCACGCTTCTAGTATAGCTTTACCTCTTGATTCCACCACCAATCCGCTCGAATCTAGTCATAAGTTACTTAATCACATTAATAATTACTAAATGAATCATCCCCAATGCATGAAAATAGATTTTTCAAGGTTTTTCCCAAAAAGGTCAAAAATACCCCCGGACCCACGTGGTCGAAACTCGAGGTTCGGACCAAAACCCGGTTACCCATTCCCCCATGAATCCCAATATATGATTTGTTTTTAAATCGGACCCCAAATTGAGGTCCAACTTCTCAATTTGTAGAAAACCTAGGTTCTACCCAAAACACCCAATTTTCCCCATGAAAATCTTTGATTTGAAGTTGAAATTATGTTAAAAGATGTTAAGGAATAAAGAAATTAAGTTAGAAATCACTTACCAATCGTTTTGGAGAAGAAAAGTTGTTTGGAAAATTGCCTCTTAGGTTTTGGGTTTTTGAAAAGTGAAAAATGACTGAGATTTTCCGAACTTGTATGCCTTTCTGAGGACTTGGCGCGGACCGCACAAAAATATGTTGCGGTCGCGCCGAGTGGGAGAAAAGTGGGGCTTCTCTGAACCCTTCCAGCGCGGACCACACTGTTTTGGTGCGCGGCCGCGCTGGCTAACCTGAAACCCTAGCCCTTAGACTCAGCCACGCGGACCGCACAAAAATGCATCGCGGCCGCGCGGCTCCAGCGCGGACCGCACTGTTTTGGTGCGCGGCCGCGCTGGTGTCTGCAACACCTGAACCTGCATTTTCTTAAGTCCAAGACCTCCCGGGCCCCATTCAAAACTCACCCGAGCCCTCGGGGCTCCAAACCAAACATGTACACAACCTTAAAAACATCTTACGGACTTACTCGTGCGATCAAATCGCCAAAATAACATCATATACATAGGATCAAGCCTCAAACACATGATTTTCTTTCTTCAACTTTCATAACTCAAACTCTCCATTTTTAGTCCGAAACACGTCATATGACGTCCGTTTTTAGCCAAACTTTACAGATAGTGCTTAACACATATTTAAGACTTGTACCGGGCGTCGGAACCAAAATACGAGCCCGATACCTATATTTTCTAACTCCTTTTCATTTCAAATTTTCATATCAAATTTCAGAAAAACAATTTCTTTCAAAAATTCATTTCTCGGGCTTGGGACCTCAGAATTTGATTCCGGGCACACGCCCAAGTCCCATATTTTTCTACGGACCCTCCGGGACCGTCGAATCACAGGTCCGGGTCCGTTTACCCAAAATGTTGACCGAAGTCAACATTATGCATATTAATACCAAAATTCATCAAATGTTTCACATAATTCACATATTCTAACATAAAAACTTTCCGGCTACGTGCCCGAACTGCGCACGCCAATCGAGGCAACTAAAAGCGAGGTTTTCAAGGTCTCGGGAGCACGGAACAAGGAAGAATTACGGTGATGACCCCTTGGGTCGTCACATTCTCCACCTCTAAAACAACCGTTCGTCCTCGAACGGACAAAAGAAAAAAATACCCGTGTCGGGAAATAAATGAGGATAACGGCTCCGCATATCGGACTCGGACTCCCAGGTCGATGCCTCAGGAGGCTGACCTCTCCACTGAACACGCACCGAAGGAAAACTCTTCGACCTCAACTGTCGAACCTGCCGGTCTAGAATAGCCACCGGCTCCTCCTCATATGACAGATCCTTGTCCAATTGGACAGTGCTGAAATCCAACACGTGCGATGGATCTCCGCGATACTTCCGGAGCATAGATACATGAAACACGGGATGCACAGCTGACAAGCTAGGTGGCAAGGCAAGTCTATAAGCCACCTCTCCCACACGATCAAGAATCTCAAATGGACCGATGAACCTAGGGCTGAGCTTGCCCTTCTTCCCAAATCTCATCACGCCCTTCATAGGCGATACACGGAGCAATACCCGCTCACCAACCATGAAAGCAACATCTCTGACCTTGCGGTCTGCATAACTCTTCTGTCTGGACTGAGCTGTACGAAGTCTATCCTGAATAATCCTGACCTTGTCCAAGGCTTCCTGAACCAGATCCGTACCCAATAATCGAGCCTCTCCCGGCTCAAACCATCCAACTGGAGACCGACATCGCCTACCATACAATGCCTCATACGGAGCCATCTGAATGCTGGACTAGTAGCTGTTGTTGTAGGCGAACTCTGCTAAAGGCAAAAACTGGTCCCACGAGCCTCCAAAATCAATAACACAGGCTCGAAGCATGTCCTCAAGAATCTGAATAGTCCTCTCGGACTGACCGTCCATCTGGGGATGAAATGCTGTACTCAACTCAACCTGGGTGCCCAACTCTCGCTGAACCGCTCTCCAGAAATGCGAAGTAAACTGCGTACCCCGATCTGAAATGATAGATAGCGGCACTCCATGAAGGCGAACAATCTCCCTGATATAAATCTCGGCTAACCTTTCAGACGAATATGTGGCTGCAACAGGAACAAAATGCGCTGACTTGGTCAACCTATCAACAATGACCCAAACTGCATCAAACTTTTTCCGAGTCATCGGGAGTCCAGTAACGAAGTCCATCGTAATCCTCTCCCACTTACACTCGGGAAGTGCAATCCTCTGAAATAGACCACCGGGTCTTTGATGCTCGTACTTAACCTGCTGACAATTCAAACACCGAGCCACGTGCGCAATGATGTCTTTCTTCATCTTACGCCACCAATAGTGCTGCCTCAGATCTTGATACATCTTCGCGGCGCCCGGGGGAATAGAATACCGAGAACTGTGGGCCTCCGCTAAGATCAACTCTCGAATCCCATCCACATTGGGCACACAAACTCGCCCCTGCAATCTCAATACACCATTATCATCTAAGGTTACTTTCTTGGCACCTCCACGCTGCACCGTGTCTCTCAAGACACACAAATGGGGATCCTCAAACTGCCGCTCGCGGATACGCTCTAATAGTGAGGAACGAGCAACCGTGCAAGCTAACACTCTGCTAGGCTCAGAAATATCCAACCTCACAAGACGATTGGCCAAGGCCTGAACATCCAAAGCAAGCGATCTCTGGCTGACTGGAATATAAGCAAGACTACCCATGCTGGCGGACTTCCTGCTCAATGCATCGGCCACCACATTGGCCTTCCCCGGGTGGTATAAGATAGTAACATCATAATCCTTTAGCAACTCTAACCACCTCCTCTGCCTCAAATTCAACTCTTTCTGCTTGAACAGATACTGAAGACTCTTGTGATCAGTGTAAACCTCACACGTCACGCCATATAAGTAATGCCTCCAGATCTTCAGGGCATGAACAATGGCTGCCAACTCAAGATCATGAATCGGATAATTCTTCTCGTGGATCTTAAACTGCCTCGAAGCATAAGCAATGACCTTGCCTTCCTGCATCAACACTGCACCAAGCCCAATACGAGACGCATCATAATAGACCGTATATGGCCCTGAACCTGTGGGCAAAACCAATACTGGTGCTGTAGTCAGAGCCGTCTTGAGCTTCTGAAAGCTCGCCTCACACTCGTCCGACCACCTGAACTGGACACCCTTCTGGGTCAATCTAGTCATAGGGGCTGCAATGGATGAAAACCCCTCCACGAACCGACGGTAGTAACCTGCTAACCCCAGGAAACTCCGAATATCCGTAGCTGAAGCTGGTCGAGGCCAGTTCTTGACTGCCTCTATCTTCTTTGGGTCTTCCTGAATACCTGTTGCTGATACGACATGACCCAGTAATGCGACCGAACTCAACCAAAACTCGTACTTTGAGAACTTAGCATACAACTGACTATCCTTTAGGGTTTGAAGGACCACTCTGAGGTGTTGCTCATGCTCCTCCTAACTGCGGGAGTATATAAGAATATCGTCAATGAAGACTATCACGAACAAGTCCAAATAAGGTCTGAACACTCGGTTCATCAACTCATGAACGCTACTGGGGCATTAGTCAATCCAAATGACATGACCAAAAACTCATAGTGCACATACCGAGTGCGAAATGATGTCTTAGGGACATCAGACGCCCTAATCCTCAGCTGGTGGTAGCCAGATCTCAAATCTATCTTTGAAAACACCCTCACACCCTGAAGCTGGTCGAATAAATCGTCGATCCTCGGCAGTGGATACTTATTCTTAATTGTAACCTTGTTCAATTGCCGGTAATTGATGCACATTCTCATCGAACCATCCTTTTTCTTAACAAACAACATTGGCGCACCCCAAGGCGAAACACTGGGTCTAATGAAACGTTTCTCAAGCAAATCCTGCAGTTGTTCCTTTAACTCTTTCAACTCCAGCGGGGCCATACGATATGGCGGGATAGAAATGGGCTGAGTGCCCGGGGCCAAATCAATACAAAAGTCGATATCCCTGTCGGGCGGCATACCCGGCAAGTCTGAAGGGAAAACCTCAGGAAACTCCCGAACAACGGGCACAGAATCAATAGAAGGGGCCTCCGCGCTAGAATCGCGAACATACGCCAAGTAGGCCAAACATCCCTTCTCGACCATACGCCGAGCTTTCACATACGAGATAACACTGCGGGTACAATGACCAGAAGTCCCCCTCCACTCTAAACGGGGTAAATCCGGTAAGGCTAAGGTCACGGTCTTGGCATGGCAATCCAAGATAGCATGGTACGGGGATAACCAATCCATCCCCAATATAACATCAAAGTCGACCATGTCCAAAAGCAACAAATCAACACGGGTCTCAAGACCCCCAATCACTACGATACAAGAACGATGAACTTGGTCGACCACAATAGAATCACCCACCGGTGTTGACACATAAACAGGAATACTCAACGAGTCGCTAGGCATAACCAAATAGGGTGCAAAATAGGACAACACATATGAATACGTAGATCCGGGATCAAATAGCACAGAAGCATCCCTATCACAGACCGGAATAGTACCTGTAATCACAACATCTATTGACTCAGCCTCTGGCCTGGCTGGCAAAGCATGACAATGGGGCTGGGCCCCACCTCCCTGAATCATATCCCTGGGACGATCTACTGTTGGTTGACCCCTACCTCTAGCGGTTTGAGCTCCACCTCTAAAACCTCTACCTCCACCTCTATGTCCTCTACCCCCGCCTCTAGCTGGTTGGGCAGGCTGTGGGGCAACTGGTGCCTGGATCATCGGGTGAGAACCCTGCTGCTGCGAGCTGCTGGAAACTCGAGGGCAATATCTAGCAATGTGACTCACATCGCCGCAAGTATAACAAGCCCTCGGCTACTGAGAATAACGAAGTGGTGGTGCACTGATAGGTGCTGATGGTGAATTGAAGAGCTGCTGGTCAGAATACTACGGCTGAGAACCACGACCACCTGGTATACCATGAGAAACCTGGAGAGCTGACAGAAAGGGCCTCGAAGGATGGCCTCTACCATAAGAATCCCTACCTCCAGACGAGGTACCACTGAATCTACCAGAATGACAGGGCCTCTTATCAGACCCATGACCACCTCCCTGAGCAAGTGCCATCTCTATCCGGCGGGCACCATCTGCCGCCTCCTGAAATGAAATCTCACTACCGGCACTCATGGCCATCTGAACACGGATCGGCTGGGCCAACCCATCAATAAACCTCCGCACCCTCTCCCTATCGGTGGGGAGTATCACAATGGCATGACGAGCAAGATCAATGAACCGGGTCTCATACTGGGTGACCGTCATAGGACCCTGCTGGAGACGCTCAAACTGCCTGCGAAGAGCATCTCGCTGTGTAACTGGGAGAAACTTCCCCAAAAATAACTCTGAAAACTGATCCCAGGTCAATGATGGCGACCCTGCTGGCCTGGCTAAATAGAAATCCCTCCACCAAGTCTTGGCGGATCCTGCCAGGCAAAAAGTGGCGAAGTCGACCCCATTGGTCTCTACAATGCCCATAGTCCGTAGAACCTCATGACAGCTGAATATGAAATCCGGAGCATCCTCTGAGGGGGTTCCACTATATGTGGTTGTGAAGAGCTTGGTGAAATGGTCAAGCCTCCACAAAGCATCCGCGGACATAGCCGCACCATCGTTGGACTGAGCCGCAATACCTGGCTGGGCTGCCACAGCTGGCTGAACTGCCACGGCTGGCTGAACTGCTGGAACCTGAGCCTGAGGAGCTACCGGCTCTGGAGTACGAGTATCGGGAGTCTGAACTCCTCCCCCAGCCTGAGATGTGGCTGGAGCTACGGGAAGCAAACCCGCTCTAGAAATGCCCTCCATAAAGCCTACCAATCGGACCAAAGCGTCCTGAAGCACTGGAGTGGCTATGAAACCCTCTGGGACCTGAGCTGGGCCCACTGGAACAGCTGGGGCCGGAACCTCCTCCTCAAAATTGACCTGAGGCTCGTCGCTGGAAATGCTGCTCGGGGCTGAGTTCTGCCCCGGCCTCAGCCTCTGGCACGGCCTCGCCCTCTGCCCCTAATTGAAGCTACTACTGGGGGCTCGGGCTGCTGCGCGGTAGAAGAGGAAGCACGTGTCCTCGCCATCTGCGAAAGAACAGAGTGGAAAGACAATCAGTACTTGAGAAACAGAATCGCATGACAAGAATGAACAAGGTGAAGTTTTCCTAACTCAGTAGCCTCTGCGGGATAAATACAGACGTCTCTGTATCGATCCCTCAGACTCTACTGAGCTTGTTCGTGAGTTGTGAGACCTAAGTAACCTAGCGCTCTGATACCAACTTGTCACGACCCGGATTTCCCACCATCGGGTGTCGTGATGGCGCCTACTATCGGAGCTGGGCAAGCCAAATATTGAAAACACCTTTCCTGCTTTCTTTCAAACAATATAATAAACGAGACAAAATCTAAGCGGAAGACTTTAAATCTAAAGCAACTGAAAACCAAAAGTGCGGAAGTTTGAACCAAAATGCTACCCAGAGTCTGGTGTCACTAGCTCACGGACTACTACAGAATACTACAATCAATGTCTGAAGGGAAAATACATCATGTTTGTCTGATACAAGATAAACAAACAAAAAAAACATGGAAAGGGACTTCGGCCTGCGAACGCCAGCTAGGCTACCTCGAGAGTCCCTGGACTGAAGATAGCTCCCAGAAGTCCTACTGTTGCGGTCCGTAAGCTGCTCCCTGATCTGTGCACCAAAAATGCACAGAGTGTAGCATCAGCACAACCGACCCCATGTGCTGGTAAGTGCCTGGCCTAACCCCGGCGAAGTAGTGACGAGGCTAGACAGTACCTACCACAATTAACCTGTACAGATATATATACAACAAGTGCAAGAAAACAATAACAAGATAATACAAAGTAAAACTGGGAGGGGACATGCTATCGGGGAGTAACAGATAAAAATGAAATATCGGAAATAAATAGAAGAAACTCCGGTTTCCATGATATATATATATATATATAGTGGACGACGTGTCACACGATCCCATAATATCATATATAAGTGGACGGCGTGCTACACGATCCCATAATATCATATATAAGTGGACGGCGTGCCACACGATCCCATAATATCATATATAAGTGGACGGCGTGCCACACGATCCCATAATATCATATATAAGTGGACGGCGTGCCACACGATCCCATAATATCATATATAAGTGGACGGCGTGCCACACGATCCCATAATATCATATATAAGTGGACGGCGTGCCACACGATCCCATAATATCATATATAAGTGGACGGCGTGCCACACGATCCCATAATATCATATATAAGTGGACGGCGTGCCACACGATCCCATAATATAGATCGTAATATCTGACTTCATATAGTAGACCCTTTCAGGGGAGAATAACAACTCAATACCTTTAACCTGGCAAGGGTACAACTAACAACCCAAAATATCCCGACAAGGGAGAATATATATATCAGTCTACACATCCCGGCAAGGGAGTATTCACAACACATTCTCCTTTTAAATCATTCTTCCTCAACCGTTCACATTATATGAAACTTATCAAATAAACAAGGAGCTTGTGTCACATTATTCGAATTAAAAGCAATCAAGACTCACGGTCATGCTAGACTCCGGTGCATAGATAACCGTCACCATGCCTATACACCGTACTCCACATTAGCAAGTAGCAAATATCATCCTAATCCTATTCCCTCAAGCCAAAGTTAGAACAAACACTTACCTCGAATGCTCCAAACTCAACTCACGCTTCTAGTATAGCTTTACCTCTTGATTCCACCACCAATCCGCTCGAATCTAGTCATAAGTTACTTAATCACATTAATAATTACTAAATGAATCATCCCCAATGCATGAAAATAGATTTTTCAAGGTTTTTCCCAAAAAGGTCAAAAATACCCCCGGACCCACGTGGTCGAAACTCGAGGTTCGGACCAAAACCCGGTTACCCATTCCCCCATGAATCCCAATATATGATTTGTTTTTAAATCGGACCCCAAATTGAGGTCCAACTTCTCAATTTGTAGAAAACCTAGGTTCTACCCAAAACACCCAATTTTCCCCATGAAAATCTTTGATTTGAAGTTGAAATTATGTTAAAAGATGTTAAGGAATAAAGAAATTAAGTTAGAAATCACTTACCAATCGTTTTGGAGAAGAAAAGTTGTTTGGAAAATCGCCTCTTAGGTTTTGGGTTTTTGAAAAGTGAAAAATGACTGAGATTTTCCGAACTTGTATACCTTTCTGAGGACCTGGCGCGGACCGCACAAAAATGTGTTGCGGCCGCGCCGAGTGGGAGAAAAGTGGGGCTTCTCTGAACCCTTCCAGCGCGGACCGCACTGTTTTGGTGCGCGGCCGCACTAGCTAACCTGAAACCCTAGCCCTCAGACTCAGCCACGCGGACCGCACAAAAAATGCATCACGGCCGTGCGGCTCCAGCGTGGACCGTACTGTTTTGGTGCGCGGCCGCGCTGGTGTCTGCAACACCTGAACCTGCATTTTCTTAAGTCTAAGACCTCCTGGGCCCCATTCAAAACTCACCCGAGCCCTCGGGGCTCCAAACCAAACATGCACACAACCTTAAAAACATCTTACGGACTTACTCGTGCGATCAAATCGCCAAAATAACATAATATACATAGGATCAAGCCTCAAACACATGATTTTCTTTCTTCAACTTTCATAACTCAAACTCTCCATTTTTAGTCTGAAACACGTCATATGACGTCCGTTTTTAGCCAAACTTTACAGATAGTGCTTAACACATATTTAAGACTTGTACCGGGCGTCGGAAACAAAATACGAGCCCGATACCTATATTTTCTAACTCCTTTTCATTTCAAATTTTCATATCAAATTTCAGAAAAACAATTTCTTTCAAAAATTCATTTCTCGGGTTTGGGACCTCAGAATTTGATTCCGGGCACACGCCCAAGTCCCATATTTTTCTACGAACCCTCCGGGACCGTCGAATCACAGGTCCGGGTCCGTTTACCCAAAATGTTGACCGAAGTCAACATTATGCATATTAATACCAAAATTCATCAAATGTTTCACATAATTCACATATTCTAACATAAAAACTTTCCGGCTACGTGCCCGAACTGCGCACGCCAATCGAGGCAACTAAAAGTGAGGTTTTCAAGGCCTCGAGAGCACAGAACAAGGAAGAATTACGGTGATGACCCCTTGGGTCGTCACAGCTCTATTTATTATAGTGATAATTTATATGTGAATGGCTATCTCCAACATGACGTTTATGTCTTACCTAATGTGAATGCTAATTCGATTATGCATGTTTCAAGTCTTAAGAGGAAAAGAGATGATCAAGTAAATCATGCATACCTTTGGCATTGTAGGCTTGGTCATATTGGAGAGAAAAGAATTAACAAGTTGTACAAGGAAGGGTACCTTGACAAATATGATTTTGAATCATATCCAACTTGTGAATCTTGTCTCAAAGGAAAAATGACCAAATCTCCATTTACTGGAAGTGGAGAAAGAGCTTCTGAATTATTGGGACTAATTCATACAGATGTTTGTGGGCCCATGAAAATTCAAGCTAGAGGTGGATATTCTTACTTCATCACCTTCACTGATGATATGTCAAGATATGGATTTGTGTATCTTATGAAACACAAATCTGAATCTTTTGAAATGTTCAAAAGGTTCCGTAGTGAAGTTGAGAAACAGACTGGTAAAAGTATCAAAGTACTAAAGTCTGATAGAGGTGGAGAATATCTTAGTGAAGATTTTACTAGGTATCTCAAAGGAAATGATATTCTCTCCCAGTGGACACCTCCAGGGAACCACAACACAATGGTGTGTCAGAAAGGAGAAATCGAACCTTATTAGATATGGTGAGATCTATGATGGGGTTCACTGATCTTCCAATAAATTTATGAGGATATGCTTTGGAAGCAGCAACATACTTACTTAATAAAGTTCCCACTAAGTTAGTCTCTACAATACCATATGAGATATGGAAAGGATGTAAGCCTAACCTTAAACATATTAAAGTTTGAGGTTGTCCAGCTTATGTTAAGAGACTACAGTCTGATAAACTTGACTCAAGATCTGATAAGTGTAGGTTCATTGGGTATCCCAAGGAAACAATGAGATATTATTTCTATTACCCTTCTGACAATAAAGTGTTTGTGGCCAGAGGAGCAACCTTTTTGGAAAGGGAATTTCTTTTAGAAGGAAATTATAATGGAGAAATAGAACTTGATGAAGTTCAAGAAACTAGTGAATCGACACAATGTAAATATCATGAGACCCAAGTTGAAGAACCTTTATTGGACGTTTTGAAGTTGCCAAGGAAGTTGTCATCTTCAAGTTGAAGTTCAAGAATTAAATGAAGTTCAAGAACAGGTTAATGAACCAGTTCCAAACCAAATTGAACAACAACCAAATCCAGCACAAGGTGAACAGGTTGTACAAGTACCTCTTAGAAGGTCTACACAAGAACGTCATGTACCAACTAGATTAAATTTATTGGTACAAGATGATGTATCAAATAAGGTTAATCATAATGATAATGACCCTAAGACCTATGAAGAGGCTATACAAAGTTCCGATTATGAGAAGTGGCAAAAGGCCATGGAATCCGAAATGGAATACATGAAGAAAAATAAAGTATGGACTTTAGTTGGACCTTCAAAGGATATAAAACCTATAGGTTGTAAATAGATTTTTAAGAAAAAGATTAGAGCAGACGGAAAGGTGGAGACCTACAAAGCTCATCTTGTTGCCAAGGGATATCGTCAGAAAGAAGGAGTCGACTACGACGAGACGTTCTCTCCCATGGCAATGCTCAAATCTATTCGGATTTTGCTTGCTATAGCAGCATACTATGATTATGAAATATGGCAAATGGATGTGAAAACAGCTTTCCTTAATGGTGAGCTAGAAGAGGATGTGTACATGATACAGCCTGAAGGTTTCACATCTTCGTCTGATCATAATAAAATTTGCAAGCTACAAAGATCCATTTATGGACTAAAGCAAGCTTCTCAAAGTTGGAATATTCGCTTTAACAAGACAATTGAAAAGTTCAATTTTGTTAGATGCGAAGAAGAACCTTGTGGGTACAAAAAGATTAGTGGGAGCACAATTATATTCTTAGTATTGTATGTTAATGATATATTGCTCATAGGGAATGACATACCGGCATTGCAAAATACCAAGATTTGGCTATCTGAATAGTTCTCCATGAAAGACTTGGGAGAAACAGCTTATATATTAGGAATAAAGATCTATAGAGATAGATCTAGGAAGTTGCTTGGACTTTCCCAGTCTTTGTACATTGATACCATCTTAAAGAGGTATAATATGGATAATTCCGAAAGAGGCTATCTACCGATAGGCACTGGAATTACTCTCAGTAGGGAGGATTGTCCTAAAACACCTGAAGAGGGAGAACACATGAGTAGGATCTCGTACACTAGTGCAGTGGGAGCTATCATGTATACCATGACATGTACACGTCCTGATGTGGCTTATGCACTTGGAGTGACTAGCCGATATCAGGAAAATCCTGGTGAGGAACATTGGAAGGTGGTGAAGACCATTCTTAAGTACTTAAGAAGGACTAAAGACCAATTCCTCATCTATGGAGATTCTGAGTTGAAACTTGAAGGTTATATTGATGCAAGTTTCTCTTCAGATAGAGATGATAACAAATCTATTTCTGGTTATGTATTCACCTTAAATGGTGGTGCAGTAAGTTGGAAAAGTTTCAAACAAGCTACAGTAGTTGATTCAGTGACTGAAGCAGAATATATAGCAGCTAGTGAAGCTGCTAAAGAAGCTGTATGGATGAAAAAGATCTTAACCGAACTTGGTGTGGTTCCTTCAATAGAAGATGCGGTTCCACTGTTGTGTGACAATACTGGAGCCATTGCTCAAGCAAAAGAACCAAGATCACACCAAAAGTCCAAACACGTTCTGCGAAGGTATCACTTGATAAGAGATATCATTGAACGTGGAGACATCGAAATTCAAAAGGTTGATGGAAAATAAAATGTTGCAGACCCATTCACTAAAGCTCTTGGCGCAAAGGAGTTTGACAAGCACAAGTGAAAATTGGGAATGAAGTACAATAGCGATTGATTCTAGTGCAAGTGGGAGATTGTTAGGGATATAATAGATATGCCCTAGATCCAATATCATATTTGATGATTTGAACATATTTTTATGAACGTTAATTGATATAAAATATATATGGCATTTGATATTCTTTTATCATATTTATTATTAATTATTTGATTAATTTGATAAGGTCTTTGATTAAATTTTGAGACTTAGTCATCGTGATAGAGATGATGATAATGAGAGAAAAGTCTCTTATAATTTAATCTAAATTTGTTCTTGATCGTAGGATTATTAATCTGGACATTAGTAATCCGGTTAGATCAATATTTATGTGATCGTCTTTATGGGATAAAGATTAGTTGATCTCATTAACTAAATCACATAGATAGATGATGCATATAGAGATATGATCATTGAACCGACTCATTGGATAATTCCTAATGGTTAGAATTACCATAAACTGTCAATAGGATATTCTCTTGAAGAATGTGATGTAAGAATTTCCTTTAACCTGAGATCGTCATAGTAATTGACAAGTTATTTATTGTGCTTTAATACTAGACACCTATGGCCCTAGGGCGATAGTTGAAAGGATATTGGGTACGATTGAATACTTGTAGAATTAGTGATTGATCAAGATGGAATCTGTCAACTCTTGGTAATGAGTTTAAGCTCCATATTGTCATGAATTATAAACGACCAAATTAAGACCTTGGCCAGGGCAATTGAATGAAAGAAGAAAAGAGTTTCTTAGGTCATTCAATGATCGATTATATTTGACATGAACACATAGTTGGTTGCCTATTAGGATTTGATAGTTGAATCATATCCTAGGGTGATCCAGAGCTATAAGGACAAAAGGAATTACTACATTATTCTTCTACGGGTTCTTGAGAGTAAATTGTATACTTCATGCTATCCGATCGTTAAGCAGTGTTGCTAGACGTCACCCTTGATTAGTATATTGATATGATCAATTTACTACCGGTTTAGTATTGAACCTATGGGGTCGCAACGAGTGTTCTGATCTTTGCTAAAGGATTAATTAACTTATTATTTGATAATTGAATTAAAGAATTTAATTAGTCAAATAAATTTAGTTATTAGTTCAAATAAAATATTATTATATTCTTTGCTAGCACAGAGGATATAATTAATATTGTGAACAAATTGAAGTTTTCTATTTGGAATAGAAAATTAAATTATATCTCTTGGTTGAAATATATGCATATATATAATTAACATGGATTAATATTAAGTTGCATATATAATATTAATTAGTTAGTTCTATAATCTAATTTAGAATTGGATTAGAAATGACGTGTGGCTTTCATGAAACCCATTTGAAATGGGATTAAGTTTTCCTACACGAAAATACTAATCCAATTATGAATTGGATTAGCAATTGGAAGTCCATAAGGACTAACCATGCCTGCCGTCAATCCTTTTGATTGGAATTGAAATTTTCCTACGGAAATTTAAGGTAAAGTTTATTATTGGAATAAACTTTTACCCAATAAATTATTACCTCAATCAAATAGGAATATGATTTATAGGTGATGCTATATAAAGGTTGATGGAGAAAAAATTGCTATTTATTAATTTCTTGAGAAGAAAAACACTTTGTGAAAGTGAGAGTGCAATACAAAGCCAAGAGAGAAAATACAATTACAAGAAAAGTGTTTCTTGTTCTTTTATCTTTGAGTTGAGATTTTTGAGAAAAATTTCAATACAATATTCTTCGTTCAATTTGTTTGCGGGTTTTATTGATCAAAGAGTTGATAGCAAGGATCGGTCTCGGTGTGGATACGCATAGAGTCTTCGCACTATCGAAGAAAATTCTGAAACGACGCTCTCTTCACCAGGTACGTCTCAGATCTGATCTTTGACATGTAAATAAATTTTAAAGACGAAAAGATCTGCCTAGGAATATTATTGTCTTCCGCTGCGTGTTATGAACATCTATATGCAATCCTTCACTTACTTTGTCTAGAGGCACAACATAACAGTGTTCAATTAGTAGAGAAAAATCCCCAGCATCAAAATTGTTGCTATGCAATGCATAAAGGGAGAATTGACTAACAAAACCAACAAGCAATGCGGTTTAAAAATTGTCCTATGCATGTCTATAGTTGAAATAACAAAATCATTTCGCCTGTGTTTTTGTTGCATCACTAGTCCCTCCTTTAGAAAAGGGAGAAACTAAGCTTTCAACATAGATTTCTGCCTCAGAGCACTCGTCAAAGCGAACAATCTTTGGACTGAACAAGTCATCTTTTGGATTGTATATCTTGAAACTTTGTGAAACCCTAACCAAAATTTCACCTTTATTTGACATAAAAAAGGGAAGAGAATACACACAGAGGCGGACCTACATGGTCATTAGAGAGGTTACTGGAACCCGTTAACTTTGGCAAAAACCGTGTATATATACTTGTATATACATCAAGGACCCCCTAAATAATTTTGATGTGCCCCCTCAAACACAAAAGTTTGATTGTTGGTCTGGTTTAACATGTGGCGTTTGCTCCTCCCTCTCAAGATGACTTGGGTTCAAGATCCAGCAGCAATGCATGCTCTTTTTCATTTTATTTTTTATTCTCCTTGAATTCAAGGTAGTTTAGTATTCTGTATTTAGAGCTCAATTTGTTTTTCTCTCTCTTTTTTTTTTTAATCTTTTCTGAGTTCAAAAATAGTTGAGCACTAGTACATTTAGTGAATTTAGTTTAGCTTTGTTCCCTTCAAATCTCTCTCTCAAAAGCCTCAAACCAAGCTTCTCTCCACGATTAGTTCTTTAGAGCTTCTATATAAAATAGTCAAAAACTTTTTTGAGAAACGTCTTTCTAGAATTTGAAAAAGGTAACAAAGAGACATAAAAAGATTAAGAAAATTGGAGAGGAATAAAATATTCCATTAGCAAGAAGCCAATTTATATTCTTTATCATGATAACTAAGTTTATAAGCATCATTGTTTTCTTGACTTGTATTAAAATAAGTAATTCAACAAAATTCCCCCCAAAAAGAGCGATAGAAAACTCCAAAATGCTTGTGCCTTCAAAAATCACTTCGGCAAAGTAGCATACCTCCGTCGATTTAGCGATGGCGATTGAGACTCTACTTGAACTACTTAACGAATATTTAATCTTGATATTATTAGAATAAGTTTTTGATATTTTAAAAGATATTTTTGATCACTGACTCATAATCATTAAATTTTCAAGGAGTTAGCACGCTAAATTTTATCGCTACTAGCTTATATATCTATATTAAAGACAGTGGTGCCCCCGCTGTGCTCAAATCCTGGGTCCGCCTCTGAATACACATATAAATAATTTGCATGTTTGAAGGTAAACATCTTTGTCCAAGATTCTTTTTTTTTTTTTGGTGTAAAGAAAAAATGTTATTAATCTTTCAACCAACCAATTATACAAAACTGTACAGACTAGAAGGAAATTCCTTGTAGCCGCAAAATTTCCCTATCTATCATCCCTATATGTATTTGCTAAATCAATTTCTCTATCCATTTCCTTCTATCTTTCCCCTCTTTTCTAATACTTTGCATATTCAATCTAACTTTATATTCTTGTTGAATCTGTTTACAAATCACCATTGGATGTGATACTTTGTTGTTCCATATTGCATCATCTCTGACCTGCCATATCTTGTACACCAACGTTGCCATAACTGCTATAATGAGTTTCCTGCACATTTTACCTCTAACATTTCTCGTTACTCTTCTCCACAAGCCATCAATATGTGGTTCCTTTGTCCAAGATTCTTTAACCCCATATTCCTTCATAACCCAAATAGTTGAGACGTGCTTTCCCTCATTAATGCAAAAGACAGACAGATCACTACCTTACACTTCTAGCCACAAAAAAATATCTCCTTCCTCATAGGAGGGTTGTTCTACCCAGGGTGGCTCGAGGGGAGGCTAGTAAAACTTTTGCTTTAGGCCCCCTAAATGTTGGAGCCCCAAAAAAAAAAGAAAACAAAATTTCGTTTAGACAATATTGAAATTTTTAAAAAAAGTAAACAAAATACTAAATCCTTATAAAGAAAGACTATCTATTTTTTAACAAAAGAAATATTTAGAACTTTGAATTAAGATACTCACATCTTCATATTGATAAATAACATTATTTTACAATAAGATCCAACATAATCAATTGTAAATACGTGGCTAACATCTTATTAACTTAAATTTTCTTACCAATGTGAATATTAATATTATATTTTATAAAATAACTACACTATAGACAAAAAGAAAGAAAAAAAGGAACCAGTGTAATATTACATACTATATTTTACAAGATAACTATACTGTAGACAAAAAAAAGTCAAGGCCCTTAATTAAAGTTTAGCTTTAGGCCACGAGTTTTATTGAGATGCCTTTGGTTCTACCTTTCCCCACTTCTCATCCGCCAAATCGCCAAATCAATAGAAATGATGTTCATATTATAAAGACCAGTAGTAGTAGTAGCCCAATGAAGTTTACCGTACAAATTTACCTGAACCATTTAATGTCATCGACAATCATCAATATTTTTCCAAGAATTACTCGTTAGACTATATATTTTGACCTTAACTCGATTTGAACTACCATGTTCCAAATTATGAAAAATGACAACCATTTTAAAATCATCACGAGCCTCATCATATGTAAAACCATAGCGGTAACCACCTGTCAGTTCAGTTCTAGAATGAGGCAATTTCCTGTACTTTCTTGTCGATGGATTCCATAGAAACAAGTGTTTTGTCCCACCAGCAAAACAAATCAAACAAATCATCCCATTCACCAAACTCAAAATACGAAAAAGTTTATAAGGGTTTTTCCTAGGAATATTCAAGTTAGATGCTTCAGTAAGAGACTCATAAAGTAAAGACTTAAGAGAACAATCCTTTAGAATATTGCAGTAGACAGGTCGGAAAATCTTCAATAAAAGCTTATTGTGGGTGTTATCCTTGTTACTAGAGAACAAACTAAGATGGAACTTGATAAATTTAGGGCTAGAGATTATATCAAGCTAGTATTTTGAAACAGGCCTGAATTTCAAGAGGGATTTAACTGGAAATCATAAGAAAATTTCAGCGATGAGTTCTGACGGAATATGAGAATGGCTTGTGGGTTTGCCCTGTTTTGGATTCCATTTGGGTTGGGAATTTTTGAGTGTTTCACTTTTGAATTGCATGGGAGAGAAGAAGAAGACTGAAATGCGCTGCGTATTCTAAAAGTCATCGCAAAAGTCTAATTATATTTATCGTGAGACTCCTTTAAACAAGATAAAAAATAAACCTAATATTAGTAAGGTATTATCATTTTTCGCATGTGCTAGAAACTATTTATATCCGGTAGTCGAAAAAGTATATAAAATTTGTATAATTTTTGTGTGTATATATATATATACATACATTTATATATATTTTTCGACTATTATTTTGCGAGCGGCTATACAGTTCATTTTCCATGAGGAGTTTACCCGAAGTTTTTTTTTTGGGTTCCCTCATTCATTTACTCCATTAATTTCTCTATCTTTTGTGTTTTAGTATTATATTTAGTTACTTAGTGATCTTTTCTTTAATAGATTAATTAAAATGAATATTGAAATTGATCAGTATACTCCTAGCTAATGATATCAATTATACTCCTAAGTCCTAACTAATGATATCAAGAAATGGTATACCTTTCTACTTTGTCAGCTTGTTATTTTATTATCGTTCTTTAATAAACTAAAAAAAGGGAAATCGAAGACAATATTTACTAGTTACTAATTACGATTAAAACAAATGCACCCATAGTATGATTTTTGGTTTAAATTTCAACGAAGACTATAGTATTGTTAGATAATTTCTTCTTTATCTGCCTAATAGAGTTATTTATTTTCTGTACTTGCACGCAACCGTTGTCATTAAAGGTAGAGAAATTTTCGGAAAATCACTATTGTTTAGTAGCTATTAACTTTCTATAGCTACCATATACATAATTACTTTCTATAGCTACTATTAAGTTGTTACGATGGTATGTTCGTTGTATTCGCGCTGCTGTATTCACGAATACAACAACAAAAAGCGCCTAAAAATCTGGGTAGTTCAGTTGTACGCGCATGTATTCACATGTATTCGCGCCATGTATTCATGAATACAACAGCAAGAAGCGCCTAAAACCAGGGCAGTCCAACTGTACGCGCATGTATTCATATGTGTTTGTGATGTTGTATTCATGAATACAGCAGTAAAAAGCGGCTAAAATCAAGGTAGTCCAGTTGTATGCGCATGTATTCGTGCCATGTATTCATGAATACAACAACAAAAAGCGCCTAAAATTAGGGCAGTCCACCACGCATGTATTCACATGTATTCATGCTGTTGTATTCATGAATACAACAGTAAAAAGCGCCTAAAATCAGGGTAGTCCACTGCGCATGTATTCATATATATTCTTGTTGCTGTATTCATGAATACAACAGTAAAAACCGCCTAAAATCAAGGCAGTCCAGCTATATGTGCATGTATTCACATATATTCGCGCCATGTATTCATGAATACAGTAACGACAATCACCTTAAGAGGCAATCAGCTGAAATGGATAACCAAATTGATGCAATATGACTTTGAGATTAAATACAAAAAGGGTAAGGAAAACAAGGCTGTAGATGCACTCTCCAGACTTCCATTAGTTGAACTGTCATCCATGACACTCTCAACTGTGAAAATTGATCTGTTGGAAGTTATTATGAAAAGTTGGGAGTTAGATGGGCAACTAAAGTCAACAATCAAAGTCCTCGAGTATAAGGGTTCCAACGATAAGGGGTACACATTCATACATGAGCAACTAAGAAAGAATTGTAAGTTGGTGGTAGGGCCTGACCTACAACTGAGGAAAGAGATCTTACAGCTATGGCACAATTCCACTATTTGAGGGCACTCAGGAATGGACAACATTTACAGGAGGGTATCTTCTTTATTTTATTGGAAAGGAATGAAGGAGGAAATTCAAGATCTTGTGAAGGGTTGTGATTCACGTCAGAGGCACAAATATGACAGTGCTCCTTACCCAAGGTTGCTGCAACCCCTGAAAATACCTGTTGCAGCCTGGAGCAGTATAAGTATGGACTTTATAGAAGGATTGCCCAAGTCTCAAGGGAAATCAGTTATTTGCGTAATAGTGGATAGGATCACAAAGTGTGCCCATTTTATAGTCTTATCTCATCCTTACTCTTCTAATGAACTGGCCAAGATTTTCATGGACCAGGTTTATAAGCTACATGGGCTGCCAGAAGACATTATCAGTGATAGAGATCCTATCTGTACAAGCAAGCTTAGGCAAGAATTATTTGCCATGTTAGGAGTGAGCCTTAACACTTCCATAGCTTACCACCCTCAAACAGATGGCCAAACTGAGATAGTTAACAAATGTGTGGAGACTTACTTGAGATGTTTTTGCTCAGACTCTCAAAAGGATTGGATGCACTACCTAGGAACAAGTAAGTGGTGGTACAATACCACCTTCCATTCTGCCATCCAGTGTACACCATATGAAGTTTTATATGGTCAACCTCCCCCGTTGCACTTACCTTACACTGCTGGAGATTGAAGCATGGAGGAAGTATATAGAAGCTTACTCACAAGAGAGTTCAAGGTACAATTTCTTAAATACCACCTTAAGAGGATGGAGCATCAAGAAAACAAGCATAGGTCGGACATGCAATTCAAAGAGGGTGACTGGGTGTATGTTAAGATTCAACCATATAGGCAGGTCACCATGTCAGGAGGGCAACTTCCTAAGCATTCAACTCAGTACTACAGGCCTTATCAGGTACTACAAAAGATCGGGAATGTTGCCTATAAACTCTCTTCCTTCTCAATTATTACTACACTCAACCTTTTATGTGTCTCAACTCAAGAAATGCTACGAGTTGCCCGAAACAACCTCACATCCCCCTATACTTGAATTGTCAAGCCCTTACTGTCTCGAGCTACATAAAATCTTAGAGAGGCGTATGATCCAAAAAGGGAACAAGGTTGTGGCGCAGGTTTTAGTACAATGGGACCAATTTCCACCTGATCGAGCTACTTGGGAGGACTACTCAGTTCTAAAAACTCGCTTTCCTCTTTTCCTTCCTTGAGGACAAGGAAGCTTTCAAGGGAGGGGAACTAATGCAAACAAAAATGGTTTCAGCTTGCGTGACATGTATGAACAGCTCAAATAGGTGTACCTAGCCGTTAGGAGTTAGTTATTAGTGGATAGGATGAAAGTTGTTAAGTGAGCAGTTTAGTCGCTATAGGTTTCTTAAAGCAAGTCTGGTAAATTGATTTATCTTAATTTGACACCTATAGTCCCTGTCAGAAGTAGTTATAGGTTTTTATTTTGTAGTGAGTAGTGGAGCCTATATGTAATGCTCACTGAGCTTCAGATGTTCTCATAATTGAAAACCATTTTGCTTTACCCTAATTTTTACTTCTTAGCTTCTTTTTCTTTTTCTTTACTGTTACATTGTCGTCGCCGGCATCAAGTTTCCATTAGGGTTTTAGCTCTTACAAATTTAGAAGAGGGTTTCGACGAGGACGAGGTTTTGTGCAACTGCTTTTAGTATATTTACAAAAAGGTCAAATAAAAAAATTAATTTATTTACTTTTTTATATTTTTTTATTCCTCTTCCCTTTGATTTTTCTTTGATACCTCTTCATTTGGTGGCTCGAACCCACGATCCTGAGGTTGTAGGTGAGCGTGTTAATCATCTGAGCAACCACTTTTGTTGGGTCATGACCCACCAGGAGTAAAATACTACTTAATAAGTTTTTCTTCGATTACATTTCTAACTTCAAATATTTTGTCATAAAAAGTATGATATGTTCAAATTTCTCCCCGAAGGAGAGTAGCAAAATGTGTGTATAGACCAAATATTATCCCAACAATTGCTATGCCTATTTGGGCATTCACTTGCCACAACTTCTTCATGCTCCATTGCATTTCTTGCTTATTAGTACTTGAGCAACTTTATTGACTTTTTAATTGATGGTCAATAAAACAATCTCATTATATCATCATTAGAAATGAAAATTAATCCATTGCAAGAGCCCATAATTTTAAAAAAGTTATTGCTAGGATCTTATCAGCCACTAATGTTTGCGTTAGGGCTGACTGCCTACATTACACCTTTTGAGGTACGACCCTTCTCCTATCCATGGATATGGAATTTCATGCACTGCGCTGCCCTTTATAGCTAGGATTTTATCACGGGACAATCCATGTTAAATCAGCTTGTTACTGGTCGACTTAACAACTACTCTTCTTATCTATTGTTTCTTTGACTCATCTCTATCTATAAGTAAGTGTATCTATCAGAAATACACTCATATGATATCTAAAAACTCATAGAAGCTTATCATATCTACTCACACAAACTCTGGCTAGAGTTTAAGTTGTGGAGGAGTCCTAGGTTACAGCCAATCAGTCTAACTCATGTGTTTGTCTAACTAACATTGTTACTGTATCTCCTCTCTATATACGAGTCCATACATCTAGGGCGAAAAAGTACTCCCTTTGATCCACCATAAGTGACCAATTTGCTTTTGGCACACCCATTAAGAAAATAATAAATTCTAGACAAAAATAGTTAGTGTGACTAAATTACCCTCAATTAAATGTTGCACCATAATAAAGGTAATTTTGGAAAAACAAATTCTTGATTATATAAATAGATACTTATTTTGGACCAAAATAAAAAAGTAAATTGGTCACTTATTGTGGACCTGAGAGAGTAGTCAAGTTTTTTACTGCTTCTTTCAGTCTTCATTCTTATCACTACTTAGTAATTACTAGCTTGTGCAAACAATGGCTACACTATTTCCCTCTTCTCTTCTAACATTACTTTTTGTGATGATGCTACTAACTTTCCCTTCCTCAACCCTATCAACCAGAAAATCGATGGGTGTGCGAGCAAAGTCCCACATTGGTAGACTACTCCAATCAGTAGTAACTGATGAACAAATATGGGAGCACTGATGATCGTAAGAGTTATCACCAGCAACAACCTGGTGACCGATTAAGCAAATTCGACGAGTTTCTTGACGTTTTTGCGCGTGTGATTTACACTATGCTGCTCTTTCTAGCAGCATTCTTCATTGTGCATTTAATATGCTGTTTTGTAAAGTTAACATGCATTGAGCTTTGTAAATGCTTGAGAAAAAAATCATGGTTCAATTAGCTTTAGGTATTTTGTAATTGAATATTATGCCTACATGTTCAAGCAAGCACATTATTGTCTTCAATTTACTTATGCATTATTCTACTTAATCCACTCTAGCAGAAGCGCATGATATCAAACAACAACAACAATCGAGTAAAATTCCACAAGTGGGGTCTGGGGAGGATAAAGTATGCGCAGACCTTATCCTTACCCCAAGGGGGTAGAGAGGCAGACCCTTAGCTCAAGGAGACAAAAAAGACAATATATCAGTATCATCAATAGAAACCATAGAAATAATAGCAGTATCATAAGTACAAGAAAATAGATGAAAAGCAGTAACAATAACACGTATATGTAAGGCTCGGTACTATGAAAAGTGGAAAAATAGTACGGACAAGACAATAACCACTAGCAGTCTAAGACACAACCCTATCAGACAAGTCTCTCACCTGGTACGAAGTAGAAAAGCGCTCCACTACCTCCTAACCTACAACCCTAATGTTTCACCTCCACACCTTCCTATCAAGGGCCATGTCCTCAGAAATCTGAAGCCTCGTCATGTCCTGCCTGATCACCTCTCCCGAACACTTCTTGGGTCGCCCGCTACCTCTTCTCGTACATGATATCAAACAACAAATATGCAAATCGCATGTAAAATCCTTTTGTATTCAAATTTGAGACTTTGTTAGCAATATTTTTTTTTTGGGTAGAAAGCAAGACGTTTTTAGTTTTAGAGGATTAGAGTCATCACTTAATTAGAATCAGTTGCTACAAATTAGGTATAGTTAGCCGCAGTGGTGGTGATTTACTAAAATTTTAAGTGTGGCAAAATCTATGTTGATTGCAAAGTCCTAGTATAAGCAAAATTCTAAATTTTACATTCTTACACCGGTACAATTTAACAAAATTTAATATCACTACGTACCTCAGAGAAAGGAAGCAAGCCTATATATTTGTTGTATGCTAGCTCTGTGGCCCATGCTAGCACTTGCTTTGGGAATCATAACAATGAAATCATGCTTCATTTAGCTTAGGAAGTTTTGTACTATAGTTGTGTGCGGGTAAAATGGGGATAAATTAAGTTACCCGATTTCCTGGTAAAGAAACGAGTGGACAGCGCGATCCGATATGGCCTCGGGTAAAGCCAAGGGCTTACACATATCAGAGCCCGGGAGGATGGATGGTGCGCCCAGAACCGGAAACGGCCAAGCATTAAGCTCGAGCAAATAAAGTGAAGAACTGAGACTAAGGGAAATACGGTTAGACAAGACAAACGAGAGGCCGAAATATCCACCCTCAATTTTTACCGGAAGAAGCTACTGTTCAAAGTGTTCTTCAGCTACTTGTTCATTGAGCTGCAACCAAGCCGGTTCTGAGGGCTGGATCGGAACCAATTTCCAGCATCTATCACAAAGCTAGACTTAGATCACTCACAAAACTTCAAAAACAACTCAAAGTTATACTCATGTCCAAACACAACTCTAATTTTCAAATTCCATTTTCACTTGAAAATTTTTTTCACTTCTTTTTGGAATTTTACAATTCTTATGTCCAAACGCCCACTTAGTTTTGTAACTATGAAAAGGGAAATTTTGTTTACTGCTTCTGTTCATTTTTACTTATCTACGGTGTTCAATTTTATTTTTCCAGTTTGTAAAATCAAGAAATAATTTATCATTTTATATCTATATTACCTTTATTATTAAATACTACTAATCATTTTCAATTCAGCCCAACATATTATAATTAGGGTAATATAGTAAAATTATTATTTTATTAATTGTTTCTTAAGAGGTGTGCCAAATCAAAAATGAACAAGTAAAAATAGACGGAGAGAGTACTCAGGTAGACGAGTACCATAAGAGTTGTAAATCTTATACTTTTTTCTTAGTCTTTCATCAACTCGTCCTAGTTGTTGAATTTATTTTTTGTGATTCAAAATTTTTGTGTCGTCTGGTAAGACTAGACAAAATATAAAGAATATAACCAATACAGAAAATAAGGAAATACCGAACCATATCTGCTTTTGCTCCAGCAAATTTATGGCAAATAGAAGATTTTGAAAGACGGTTTTAGTAGGTCATAAAGAATAATATGTTAAACAACCTGCCACTTCAATTAAATTAATGAATGTTTTACTTAATCTGGTTGACTTTATTATCATCTTATGCAGAAAATATTTGGTAAAATATCTATTGTTTATTAACAAGTATTCTATAAGGATGTCCCAATTTGTAATTACCTTTCGGAGAAAATCTTCCTTAATAGACTAAACAAATGACCAATTCTTTTGTCGTAATAAGATTAATTGTGACCCAAAAAAATTAAATTTATTTCCTCTAATTGTATTGCTTTCCATAACATAACAAGTCTCAGCATATTTATCCTATATATACCATCGGTTACAGTTACAGAACAATAGGGAATCATAAACGCTACGTCTTTAATGAACCGTTTCAAACCAAAATCTGCTTCAATTACAATGGCACTAAAAACAGAGAATTACACTGCATCTTTAATGAACCGTTTCAAACCAAAATCTGCTTCAATTGCATTGGCACTAAAAACAAAGAATAAATATGCAATCACTAAAACGGCCTAAACAAAAGAAATAGATCTACCGAATAGCCATTTTTGGAAAATACATGCCTGTATTGTTATGCGGACTTTGATATTGCCTCTTACCTTGAAGAAAAGCATTCTTACAGGTACAATGTTCCCGTGATCTTCTTCTTTATATATGTGATGAATTTGCAGCTTTTTTTTGGTAAGAAAGTTTATGCTTTTGAACTTTTTCACTTTTCTTCTTCAATTTCTTCTAAAATAAATTTCCTGTTTCTTCTGTGCTACTTATATTGCCTTTTTCCACCAACTTCTTATTGTGCTCTTGCGGTGAAATAATCATAATACTATTAAGATTTATAGATAGGGTTATTCTACTTTTACCAAAATAACCTCTATAAACCATGAACAAATTGATGATCGATTATATTGCACAATTTAAAATGAAGGAGAATGAAAATATAATATAAAAAATACTGTGCCGAAAAGCTCTACGCTAATTAATTAGAAGCTAAAAAGTTTATTCATCCGTTTCCGCTTTCTTTTGCTAACTTTTACTAGGGTTTTATCAGGTTTATAATGGCGTTAAATGAAGTAATTGTGGAAGCTTTGCGTTGTTCCAGCTGTGAATACAATCTTCATTTATTCTATATTCTAATGGCTACTTAATAACTTTAATCTCTACTCCCTCCGGTCCAAAATAAGTGATTTTTTGGCCTTTTTCTTGTGGTCAAGTGATTTTTCCAGATTTCAAAAATGAATTAATTATTTTTTCCCTATATTGTCCTTGGAGTAAATAATGTTGGAATATGTGTTAGGAGTATTTATGTGAGATAGTAAAGGTTAATATGGTCAATTCCATTGCTAATTAATGTTAAAAGGTGGATTTCTTAATCTGTGTGAAAACATCCAAAAAATCATTTATTTTGGACCGGAGGGAGTATTTCAGATTTTTGTTCGTTTTCTGTTATTTTTTTTCTATCCTTTTTACTATCATTCTTCTTCTATGTCATTTCTGGGTTTATCATTTTGTTTTTAAATAATTTCATTGGTAGTCGGATGAATTTAATGGCATAATATTACAAAAGGAATCTAATATTCTTGATTTTACGCTTGATTTTAGGTTGGTTTGTAGCAATATCATTTTAATAAGTTTTTCATCAATCGTATGCATCGATAATGATACATTAAGGAAGTTCATTCACTGTTTCTTGTATCTGTTTGCTCAATCAACTTCTTGATTTCTGCTTAATTTTAAAAGTATAAACGCTTTGGATTTTATATTGTTCCAGTAATTTTTTTCTCGAACACGTAATGACTAATGAGGTCAAGATGTTGCCTTTCTCATTTCAGATTGATATGGGAGCTATGAATTTAGTTGGAGTAATATTCAAATTCAGTGAAAGGATATGTATTTGTAGGTTTCTCTTTGTCAGCTACACTTTTTTAATTTGTTTATATTGAACTTTGGGTTATACTAGCATTTGTTTTGCAGGTTCCATTAAAACGATATGAAACCATTTTGATACATGTTGAAAATCGTGTTGCTAGGAGAGTACCAACAACTCTAATGTTCCAATTACTAATGCATGAGATGGTACTGGAAAACATTGTGGTTATACGTTATGACGACTTAATTAAACATAGTTAACCATCTCTTCGTTTCTTCATCCTTCACTCATAATTTAGATAATCATGAATTCAATCGGAGCAATATTTGAATCATAAATATTAGCAAAAAGTTGTCAGATACAGAACATGAAGTAGAAGTTGAGAATGGTGGAGCCATAGTAATTAGTCTAAGCGCTACAAATAGCAACACATGTAACAATTTTTCTTATAATTTTCTTTTCTTTTTGCTTTTTCCTTTTTCATTTTTTACAGAAGACAAATGATGAATTTATTATTTTTCATAATTCTTTTCTCTTTCTTCCTTGCTTACTCTCTATAAGTTTGCACGAAATTTGTCAAATATAGTACAGAACAATATATGTGTTTAAAATTATATATGTGTTTAATATAGTACAGAACAATATGTGTTTGAAATTATTATTTAAAAATATTTTTTGGCTTCTTAAATAGTACTCATATTATAGTAATATGGAGAAAGATGGAATGGTAGCTGTTATTTACTGACAAGGATAAAAGACTTTCACGGTTAATGCAGTATTACCAATTCTAATAGGTCATTTACCCGTTATAATAGTTCGTGGTAGAATCATGAAGAAATTTTTGATAAGCAAAGATTGAATTTCTTTCATATGCCATTTATTATTTAGGCATATTTAAATTATTTTTATTACCGCGCAAAGCGCGGAAGAGCCTCGAACCTTACTCTATTATATTAGAATTTTATTCGACTAATTCAGATACTAATGCGGGACTAATTTGCAAAAAACTTTCCTCTGATATTGAGTCTTCGAGAGCCAGACTGGAAATGATAATCCCTACGGAAAGATAGTTGGCTGCCATCTTAGACTTTAGAGGCCAGTCATAATTACTGAAACACCACCCAGAACGAAATGCGCCGCCAATGAAGTCGGTCAGTCAAGCCTGATCTTCGACCACACCCTTAACACTAATCTAGAAGCATTGATACACGAAACCCGGAATTATGAGCTTCGGCAACAGGATCCAGACAGGAAGCAAAGGAATTTCATAATTCAAAATCACCCTAATTATTTTCTCAAGATGGTTCAATCCTTAGTGAAGATCATCTTCTTGTTATTTATCATCATGCCCTACCACGTTCAAGGAGGTTGCGGGTTGTTTAAATATGAGCGTCAGGTGCATATTCTTAATAATCTTCCTGAACTACAACTTCACTGTGCATCTAAAAATGACGATATGGGGCATTCTTACCCTCCCTTGAGAACAAATTACAAATGGGAATTTTGCGCATGGTCTCGTACTTTATACTTTTGTCACTTTTGGTGGGGTTTCAAAGGAACTGTATTCGATGTATTTAACGATATAAAACATTGCATTCATGATGGAAGTAATTTTATTCCAAAAGGTACTGAAAGATGCATATATAATGTGAAAGATGATGGTATCTATTTGGGTTATGAAGATAATAGTGGTCAAACTATTTTCGAAAAATACCGTGATTGGTCATGAGCAGCAGCTCTTTTGTTTGTAAAAGTGTATTAGAAGAAAAAATGGACTACCAACACTAATTTTGTTTTAGTAAACTTACATTCTTATATATAAATTTGAGAGAACTTCATTTATAGCCCATTGGGCAAAACAAATATCATCCGGTAGCCCACAAATTGACTCATACAAGTTATAGCCTAAAAATAATGACAACTGTCAGCCAGAAACTTCACTGATCGAATTCCCTCGCCGGAAAATCCTAGAACCGGTCTGATCTAAGAAGATCTAGACTTTTACCCGTTAAAACAGCAGCAAAACACCGGAAAATCCTAGAACCGGCCAGATCTAAGAAGATCTGGACTTTTACCCGTTAAACCAACATCAAAACAAAAGAAATAGAGATGAAGGAGGAGAGAATGGCGTATCAATAGTGTGGAACAGTCGTCGTCGATGGGGGTTGAAGAGGAATCTATATTTGAAACTTGTAAATGCATTCACCATCATCACCCGGTTCAGTATGCTCGGTTCCAATATCAGTCCCAGATCCATCTATTTGAGGGAGGTCCAATTCCCTATTGTTAGAATTTCCTTTCTAATGTGAGGATCACTGTTTTCAATGAGACAAATAATTAGTCTACATTATTCTGTTAAGTTGTTGATATCTTAGTTGCTTTCTGATAATTTGGCCATCATCTGTTGTGACATAGTTTTGTCGACTCCTTAAGCCTTGAACTCTTGAAGGCACAAGTCATTTGTTCTCACTAGGCTTCATATTTGTTTAATTGCAGATATGAGCTTCAGGAGTTGTAGTCCTCCATTTTTATGGGAGCTCCGCCAATTTATGTCCTATATAATTAGTGAGAGTAAAGTTACTGATACCGTCGCCAGCCAGTGGTCAACTCCGGCGGTGACTAGTAAAAATCAGTAGCAACAACCTATAGGGAAGAAGAGGAAAGCGAGAGGAGCAGTGTGTAGCATAAGGCAACGAGGAGACAACCTTGTCTTCTTTCTCTGATTTTCTCTTATAGTTTCTGTAAATATGTAGATAATATTTTGAAGATCTTTGGCTAAAAATTTAAAACTCTGGTAATCTTATTACCATTTTCGGCGAAGGTGAGGCCATGGACGTCGGTGGCTGGTTTCTCAATGAGAGAAAGAACAGAGGAGATGACTATGAAAAAAATTGAAATATCTACAAAATAAACTGTCATTACACAAAAATTATACAAAATAGACTGTCACTATACAATTTATATACAAATAGACTGTCACTATATAATTTATATACAAATAGAGTGTCACTATACAAAATATATACAAAAATAGAATGTCATTATACAAAAAATATACTAAATAGACTGTCATTATACAAATATGTATAAAATAAACTATCACTATATAAAAATATACTAAATAGATTGCCACTATATAATTTATATACAATTAGCTCTCACTATACAAAATAGACTATCATTATACAAAATAGATTGTTACTATACAAAAAATATAAAAAATAGACTGTCACTATACAAAATAGACTGTTACTATACAAAAATATATATAAAATAGACTGTTACTATACAAAAAATATAAAAAATAGACTGTCACTATACAAAATAGATTGTTACTATACAAAAAATATACAAAATAGACTGTTACTATACAAAATAGACTGTTATTATACAAAAAATATACAAAATAGACTGTCACTATGCAAAAAATATACAAAAATAGTCTGTTATTATACAAAAAATATACAAAAATAGACATTTCCTATATGACCTGCATTACATATTTCAATCAATTATTAGCTAATACTTATTAGATCCAGAAGTACATTTAAAATGGCAAAAAAGGGTTGCTTTATCGCGCCAAGTAGGGGTTGAACTTATGACCTTCAGCTTAGGAAACATGCATTCTATCCACTGAGCTACAAGCGCTTGTGTTGTCATGCTTATTCCTTTCGGCTACTATATGCAATACGTTTGGGTCGAAGGGCTATTTTTTGTAAGTAGGACAAAACATGGGCCATTAAAATTTTCAGGGGCTATAAAGGGTAATTTTCTCTATAAAATTTACTAGACGAATTCCAACCGTTATTGCATAAAAATTACATTATGCATATGTTCAAACTAACAACAAATAAAAATATGATGGAACAAACAAAGATATGATGGCATGAAATATTCCAAATCAGATTTACAACTATCTAGCATCTAAGGGGCATCAACAACTGATAACAAAAAGAGAATTCCTATGAAAGAGGGATAACGATTTTATTCCAAGAAGGCACTAAGCAAGTGTTGTACATGAAGCTATAATTTCCAAAGAGCTCAACAATTCATTATACCAAAAAATGTAAACATATAACATCTTACTACATAACAATTGCTTTTTCATTTGGAGACCTCTTTGTATTTCCGTAAACCCAACAAAATACTAATAAATTGTATGGCTATCCCAATCCTTCATCTATTCTTGTACTGGTGTACTACCTTGTGCTTCCTGCCGATAAATACTTGAGAGGCAAAAAGCATACTCCAGATTAGAGCTGTCAAAACGGGCTAGCCCAACCCAAACCTCGTGGGCTTTTAAATTTAGTGGGCTAAGGCAGGCTGGCCCTTCGTCTATATGGGCCTTAAAATGGCCAACCCAGCCCAACCTAAGAGGGCCGCGGGCTAGAGCAGGTTGGCCCTTCAATTTTTTTAGAAAAAATATTTTTTAAAATCTTTAGATATTTTTTCATGGCATAATCTCTTAAATCATATGAACTACTTTTGTTTATTTAGAGTATACAAAAATCTTGATATTTAACAAGGAATCTCGTAATTGAAATGCAAATTCTCTATATCTCTAGCTCTTTTATTTTTTAAACGTTAAATGAATATATTTTTTTCACTTTCCTTAGGTTCAGGAATTAGGTTCAGGAATTGCTTCAATAAGTTTATATGTTAAGGTTTTTAAATTTAGGTTTAACATTATTTATTGATTTCATCATTATAGTCCGTAAATTTTTAAAATTCATGAAATTTGTTAGTGTTGTCAATTTTCTTTGGGTATTAAAACTTGACCTTTTTCTATACTAAAGAGCAATTTAATAATTAATAATATATTAAAGTAAACAAACTGATCATTGGCCACTTAAAGTAATATTTTCTTTAGAAAAAAATTATTATTGGCCACTTAAAACTTTCCTAATTCGTTGATAATTAAGCAAAAGAAAAACTAATCTTGTCATACTACATACATGTCAAAAATATAAATTCTAGTTGATATGGAAGGATAAATGAGCAATCTAAGGTTGGAAAATAGGGATTATAGTTAATATTTTTTTACTTTTAAATTTTTTTAAATATTTAAATTTGAATTTAATTAATTTTTGGCCCACTGGCCGGCCCAAGCTCAGCCTCTGTCAAGCCTCAAGGGCCAACGGGCTGAGTTGGGCCGGGTTTATAAGCCTCAATTTTAAATAAGCTAAAAAAATCACAACCCAACCTTACCCAAAAAGCGGGCTGGGTTGGGCTGGCCTCACGGGCCAAATCCATTTTGACGGCGCCACTCCAGATGATGTAGTATTGAATGTCTACTGCAAGATTGACGCTTCGCATTTCACAACAACAGAGTAAAACTTAATTATGGTTCCATTACTCTTGTCTATCTTCTGTTGCAGGCCTTGTTGTCAAGGCTCTTATTTGTATGGAAGTTAACACATGATGTTTTCCCCGTCACTGAAAAAGATCCAAATGCAACTGATTTTCAGAGGTTTATATGTAGAATAAGAACAATGTGGAAATTTATAACAGATGCTTGATCCTAACCATCTTGTTTCGACAAATTTAGGCATAGGTATAGCTTCAACTGTATCTCTTGTTTCATTGGAAAGACCTACGGACCCAAGATACCACATCAAGAGAACTTAAGAGCGTAACACGTCGTCATCTGCAAAGACGTTTAAAGCATGCCCTATCAACCAAACTAAACATAAAATGAATTTACCAAATTGCAAATTAAGAGAAAAATCGACTATGTATATATAGAGTAAGATGTAGATGTGGTTATCAATAGGAAAAACCAATTAAGAAAGTTCTAGGATATGTAAATACTTTGCTTCCCAGCATAAAAGAGATTTATATTTTTATACCACGAAGCTAGCGAATAATTTTTACTGATGAGACCCAAGAAGATGAAGGCCTTATCTTAATGCTAAAACTAAGCGACATGCTCCTAGTTCCATCAATAGTTAAGTTAAGAAAATTTCCAAACAGTAGCGTAGAAACTCTTTTATTCATGAGTAACTAATAATTTAAAACAGAATGATCCATTTGTCAAGAACTTTTACTTTGAGAAGCTAAAGCAATGGATAAAAAGAAACAGCATTCCTAAAGAAACAGGATCAATAGTTAAGTTAAGAAAATATTCCAAACAGTAGCGTAGAAACTCTTTTATTCACGAGTAACCAAGAATTTAAAACAGAATGATCCATTTGTCAAGAACTTTTACTTTGAGAAGCTAAAATAATGGTTAAAAAGAAATAGTATTCCTAAAGACAAAATTATTTAAAGATGATAAATGGCGAAGCAGAATATGAATTTCTTTTATACAAAGAAAAGCTAATGTTGTTGTTTCACAAGTTTCTTCAGTTCATAGGATACTGAGAACAAAGTAGAGGAAATTCACGTACTTATGCATAGAAGTTTCTTGAAGGATTCTGAAATTCATCGCCAATTAGTCAACACTATCAAGGAGCTGCTGCAACATCTCTATATTGTTGGACAATATGACTCAATCCCTGCATACTGAAAAAACTTAGATTCACATAGTAAATTTTGGTGAAAAGAGCCAGGTATGACAATTTAAGTTGTCGTGCTATGGATTAGAAACACCAAATATTTCAAACGTTTCAGTTCCAAGAAAAATGTGCCAGTAAACAGAAAAGTGATGCTATCAAATATGCAAGAGACTACTACAGGCATGACAGAAATTCTGCCAAATAAAATTTGGTCTACTGAACAGCATTGTTAAAAGGTATAGTAGACGAATCGTGTGGATATAAAGAAATTAATTTTATTAACCTACACTATAGAGAATCTTGAAGTGCTAGAATTATTAATTATACTAACCTATGTTGTCAATTTTAATTTCTTTGGGTGCCTAACATAGCCATATATTGGTTGCCTGGATCCAACAGAAAGGAAAGAATTAAGAACATGCAAGATAAAAGGCATCACTGGGAGAATATTAATATATGTTGAATCCAAACAAACGAAGAACATAAGTTGTTTTAATTAAAACTAACCAAGCCATGAGTATGTTAATAGTTTCAAACATAATTTATCTGGATGTAGTCAAAGGAAGGCACATTTTTTTTAATTAGAAGCATCACAATGATATTTAGACTCTCACGTTTTCTGGTGCAAAGGTTTTCAGAACCAGCTCGGAAATACACTGCCTAGCAAAAGGAGATACTTATATAAACTGAAAAATACAAAATGTAATAGTTGTAGAAGAATGCAGTTTCACAATATGCTATGAGCTGCAGGAGTTCAGAAAAATTGCAAACAAAGATGCTGAGAAAATCCAAAATGAAGAGAAAGAAAAGAAAGATGAACTTGAGAGAAAACAACAAATCAAATAAAAAGTAGTACTCACTAAATAAGACTTCAACGTTAACCTCAATGCTTCAAAATGAATAAAAATTTTACTAAATAGTTCCTCAAGGTCACTCTGAAGCACATAGCACTATTTAGAATGATATCTGGTGCAATTATTATTTTCTTGTGACATACAATTCATCGGTAATACTTCGATTGCCAATGAGGTCATTCTTGCGCTTTTAAGTAACAACTTATTCTTTCAATTATCTTAGTTATAAGGCCCGAAAGTAAATTGGCTAAATTGGGTATTTTTCCCCAAAAATACCTTCGTCATTAGTCAAGTAGCTCAAGGCTCACCCTTACCGATTTAATTAATGAATGTTTTACTTAAATTGGTTGGTTTTATTATCATCTTATGGAGAACACATTTGATAACATATCTATTCTTCATTAAAAAGGTATTCTATAAGAATAATATGGCAATCAGATTTGCAATTACCTTTCCTTAAATTCCTCCTAATTAATAAATAAAATTAAAAGAAGACCAAATACTTTGTGGTACTAAGATTATGAAAATTTAGTTCCTCATGTTGTTTTGCTTCCCATCACATAAGAGCAGAGGGGTAAAAAACTAAAATGATAAGATATTTCCTTTTATTATTGTCTTTTTTTAATTAAAAAATTTAGACCATTTCTCATTTGTATGCATCATTCTTGCGCAAGGGCCATGATAATCTTCTCTATATTGTTCTAATATTCAATAGACCAAATGTTACTCTCGTAAAGATCAATTGCATAGGAATTCATGAACATAATGGGCAACTAATAAATATAAAACATAATTTAACATCCAATATTCTAGACCAAGAATTTAAAATATACTGAAAAATTGCTTATAGTAAAATAACATTAGGTTTCATATTCATGTTCTTGGATACTAAAGTACATGTAATTAGTGGAGTAAAAGGATACAAAAGAAATTAAGGAAAGAAAAACACTTAACTTACTTACTGAGACTAATGTCTAATTTAGCAATATAAAAGGTTGTCCGTTAATCCAATTATCAGTATCAATAAAAGACAAATCTGTTAATGATTCCACCATATTTTTGCTTAATTTCTTTTCCCATTTAACTCTTTTTGATGTGTCAGCTCCATCTCCATCGCAGTCTTCTTCTGAGAAGGTCAATTGGTCCCTAAAACAAAGAAAAATTATTAGTGACTAAAAGATTTAGCAAATTTTATTTCCAATTAATCTTGTTAAATAGTACTCTTTTGGTCCTAAATGTAGTCATTTTGACAATCAAATATTGTTTCAAAATATTAAAAAGATTTAAGTCATCTGTTTGTAGTTTTTCATCTTAATCTAATCATACGGTTCCAATTAATTGGACGTTAATTAAGTGAGACGTTTAAAAAAACAAAGTGTAGTTTAAACAAATATAATACCATTATTACCAAGACTACTAATATGTAAATTTTTTCAAGGGATCACTACTATAAAAAAAAAAAAATTAGAATTAGCGATGACAACTGTAGCTAAGCAGATAAATTCGTCGCTAATTCTATTTGACAATGGATTAGTGATAAATTATCAAAAAAATTCATTAGCTTCAAGCTATGTTGTTCGGACACTCCGAAAATATCTCCAGGCGTGTGTCAGATCCTCCAAAAGTAGTGTATTTTTGGAGGATCCAAGCGCTACATAGGCTTCAAGCAATTTAGCAACAGACTAGCGGCGAAGTTCATCGCTAATTTCAGTTTTATTTTATTTTTGTGGTGAATGTACAAAAACTTTAAAAGACACGTAATATAAACAATAACAACAACAACAACAATACAAACCGCATAAATAGGGTCTAGCGAGGATAATGAGTACGCAAATTTTATCCTTACCTTATAAAGATAGAAAGATTGTTTACGATAGACCTTAGGCAGTGAAAACATAAATAAGAAGATAGTAAAAAATAGACTTACTCGTGGCCTTTGAAATTCCAAGCATCCCAACCTTGAGGAACAATAATATTGGAGAGGTGAGTCTTATAAAAAAGGACCCTAGCATAACCTCTCCATGCCCTTCCTAAAAATGCTTTGCCTGCCCCAATTACTTTGCCATTCTTGAAAATAAATCCATTTGCATCATTTGGATCTAATCTTCCTTGTGCTGTTATGTATCCTACATAATCTTCTGCTATTGATCCAGCATTCACCAATATTGTACAATCCTATTACAAAAATATCAAAATGTCACTTACAAATCACGAGAGAGAGTCTTAGAGCAACAGTAAAATTGTCTTTGTGTGAGTTATAGGTCATAAATACGAGCCGTGGAAGCAGTCACTAATGCTTATATTAGGGTATGTTGTCTACTTCACACACGTCGAACTGTGCAGGTTGGAATTTTTTGTTAGGGAGCGTTGTGCTCCCTTGTGCTCCCATGTGAGATTTTCGGGCGTGAATCCGAATTTAATCGGGTCCCGATGCAAATACCAAACATTGAGTATGAAATAAAATAAATAAATAAATAAAAACTTTAGCGTCACATTAATCGCAAGGCAAATGAATCTCTCTCATTCCAAGACAAGATCTAATGTGAAACTGTCTATTACCCTCCTTGCTGAAAAGTTAAAGGTATCCAAGGCCTATTTATGGATTTTAGTTCATTAATCGTCCAATTAAAGGTAAAGACTAGCCTGAAAACTTTGATTTTGCTACCATTTTTGTTTGTATGTATGAATCATTTGACTCTACAATTGTCTCCACTCCATTAATAAAGTGGACAAAAATGTTAACAAGCGTTTGTTCATTCTTGTCTAAATTAATTCCCACCGATCCTGATTATTTTATATTTTTATTTTAGTCCAAAATAAGTGTCCATTTACATAATCAAGAAGAAATTAATTTTATTTTTTTCAAAATTTACTCTTGCATACATATTCTAATGTGTTAAGATAACAATTAATTAAGGTTAATTTAGTAATACCTCTTTTTTTCTAGGAATTCGTATTACCTTAATAAATGCTCCAAAGATAAAATGGCGTGGACCGAAGGAAATAGGAATTAGCAAACACATATACTCCCTTCGACCCTGAATTTTAGTCGTTTTAATAATTAAAATTCATTTTAAAATATTTGACGTTTAAATAAATTACAAAAGCCGTACCTCGTAAATGGATTGACCAGTACCAAAAATGAAATCCATGGCTCCTTCAATGGTGCAAAGCTTAAAATAATGTCTGCCATTATCATCCAACAATGTATCTTGTAAACCAGAGAAAGCACAACCATAAAATGCAGATTTATCCCCAGAAATCATTGCTGCTAATGCCGGTTTCATCTGATTTCCATTTTTCTCAGGTGGGTAATTATAAGAATTCTATTGCAAAAACAAACAAAAATAACATTAATAACTATATAAACAAGAAAAAATAATCTTAAAATGGTCGTAGGATTTTAATTCTTACGGTAAAATTAAGATTTTCCACTATTATATTGTCAGCAAAAGAGGAAAATGTTGGACTTGTAACAAGTGAGTCATGAGCACCCCATATAACAACAGTTGTCTTCACGTCTGCACCTTTTAAATAAATAAATGGTTTATCAACTGGGATTGTCACCTGTTCCCTTCATATAGTAAATGCAAAAATTAATTAGTCTCTAATGCGAATTTATAAAAAAGATAGTAACTAGTCACAAAAATTAGCCCTTATACACGAATTTCGACCAAAAAAAATATCTACATACAAAGGGAGAACTCCAAGAAATAATGCACATATGTTCTTCTTTTCTTGGTTAATAAACATATATTCATGTCGGCCCCTGAAAATAACCTCTTGTAAAAATACAGGATAAGACTGCATGCAATAAACACTTATAGTCCGGTCCTTCTCCAGACCCCATACATAACTGGAATTTAATACACCGGATAACCCTTTTTTATGTATGATTTATGTAGAAATTATAAAGCATTCAAAACAAAATATTAGAAGAACAACGACAACAACAATAATAACGCCTCATATTACATGTGTAGAAATCTTGATAGATTTCATTATAAGAGCATAAGCAAATCTAGGATTTAAATTTAATGTGCTCATCTTTTAAGATTTAGTACTGAACTCAGTGCTATTAAAATTATGGGTTCAAATTTAATACTTGTCGAGATTTTAGTTGATTTTTACATATAAAACATACCCCGTGTCGGAAGTTTGGGTTCAATTAAACTAGTAAAAAAAACGCTATGTCCGTCCCTGTATGACAGAATCTACTGACTCTAAATCTTGGTTTCACTAACAGATTATGCAAATATATACAACAACAACAACAGTAAAATCTCACAAGTGGTGTATGGGATTGTGCAAATATATACATATATAAAAATGAAGAGAAGAGTGTGAAGAAGTGTACTTGTACAAGCCAGAATTGATGAAGATGCAAATCCAATAAGAATTGTTGGAAGGAATAGAATCAATTGCAGATTGAATTGTTTCAAAATGAGCAAAACCAGATTGATCTACATAGATTGTTGGAATAAATCCAAATAAATTCATTCCAATGGATGGCCATTGTAATACTCTTCCATTTGATAATCCATAGAACAAAAACAAAAGTGCTATACTTGCAAAGAAATATACGGCCATTTTTGTAAGATTATTTGGAAGAAGAATAAAAAAAGAACCTTGAATATATATATATATATGGTTTGATGAATTGAAGTTGAAGAGAAAAGGTTATGAAATTTTAGACAATGGAAAGTCAAAAGAGAAAGTGGGGTAAAAGAAAAGACACATTGAAATGAAGTGAAGTTCATGAGAAAAGGTTTTGTGTTTTATTTTTAGAGAATGAAAAGTCAAGAATTAAAGAGGTAGGGTAAAAGAAAAGTCGTTGATACTTACTCTAATTAGGTAGTGGATAGTGGAGTAATAATTATTACTAACTTAATTAACTCTCCACTCTCTCATCTAATTAGCTTTATTTTCGTTAAATGATAGAGGAAAAGTAATACTCTCTCCGGTTTTAGCACACTCATTAAGTAAATACGAACTTTTAGAGAGAAAAAAAGATGTATTCACTAAATTAATTTTAATTAACTGTTACCTTGACACGTTGGGATATGTAAATAAGAGCAAATTTTGAAAAAATAAAAATAATTTCCTTCTTGATTATGTAAATAGACATTTATTTTGAATCAAAATAAAAAAGTAAAATAATCACTTATTGTGGATCGGAGGGAGTATTTCTTTAAGTCACCCCCCCCCCCCCCCAAAAAAAACTCCCAAATCTATAAAATTCCACTTAACTCACTTAACATTAAATGGTTAGAAAACATTATTCCCTTCACCTTTGTTCGAGGGGATTATTGTTCTCATTCAAAACTAAAAGGGTATTGTTTCCCAATCATTAAAGTTAAGGGGGTTAAGTGAAATTTACTCTTAAGTTTTTCATGTGGTAAATAGTTGAAGATAATAAGACCAATAAAAATATATTCTCACATTAAATTTATTGTCTCCAGCAATCTTCATTTTATATACGGTACAATACGAATGCGTACGAAAATTAATTTTACTATCCATATTCCTCTTTACATTGAAAGTTGGTTTGATATCACTGCATTTTCCAAAAAAAAAAAAATTATTTCCCAAAATTCTTTATATAGGCTCAATCGATCAAGATTTTAATATGTTGCCCTCACACTTGGAAATTTGTTCCTATTTTTTATTTTTATTTTTACAGAAATCGGAATTAGCCAAAAGTCATTCTCTTCCGACGAGAACATAAAAGGGCAAAATATAAAATTAATCAATCGGCTGAAACTAATTGCATTTGCTAACCGAAAAATGTATAATATATATATATATATATATATATAATCGATATTTTCTTGGAATTGTCTGTTCCTCCCGCCATTAAGGTTCTCTTTTTGTTTTTATTTTAGAAATAAATGATATGGTCAAAAAGGAAAAAAATCTTACCAGATGGCTTGGGAAAAGCAAAGGGCAGGACGGCAGGTAATTGTTGGTTGGTTTCACTATTGAATTAATGTTAGTAAATGCATTTAATAATTTTAAGCAAAAAGAAAGGCGTGGTTAGTACATTGATGCAACAACAACAATAACAATCCAGTATAATCTCACCAATGGGGTCTGGGAGGGTAGTGTGTACGCAAATTTTACCCCTACCATGGGTAGAGAGGCTGTTTCCAAATAGACCCCCGGCTTCCTTCCCACCAAGAACTCCCCACCTTACTCTTGGGATGACTCGAACTCACAGCCTCTTGGTTGGTACATTGATGATTACTCCCTCCGGTCCAAAATAAGTGATTTTTTGGCCTTTTTCTTGTGGTCCAAAATAAGTAATTTTTTCAGATTTCAAGAATGAATTAATTATTCTTTTCCTATATTGTCTTTGGAGTAAATAGTGTTGAAATATGTGTTAGGAGTATTTATGTGAGATAGTAAAAATTAATATGGTTAATTCTATTGCTAATTAATGCTAAAAGGTAGATTTTTTAATCTGTGTGAAAATATCCAAAAAATCACTTATTTTAGACCGGAGGGAGTAACCAATAACCACTATTTTCTAGCTTAAATGAGGGTGACGGCTGGTGAACTTTACGACAAGTTATATTTGTGGCAAATAATTTGCCTAAATTTGGCCAATTTGGTGCAAACAAATAAAAAATGTACACCCTCTGTTCACTTTTACTTGGTATGTATACTAAAAATAGATTTTTATTTTTACTTGTCACTTTACACATATCAAGATAGGACAAATTTTTTTTCCTGTTATACACACAATATTTAGTACTCATTTCAAATCATTTTCTCAAATCCAATAAAATATGCATCAATTAATAAGGGTATCATGGTAAATTATGTACTTTATAGTATTTTTTAAAGGACGTGAAAAGTCAAAACGTGTCAAGTAAAAGTGAACGGAGTGAGTAAAAGCTTGGGCTTAATGATTGCAACATGAACTTATTTCAGCTTCTCTAAAGGTTTTTGTCAAAATAGTTTTCAGAATGTTGTCACAATTAGTCCAAAAATATATGTGAAGAGAAAATCATAAAATAAAATTTTACGCAATTTGTTAGAATTGTCGTAATTTCCATTTTACTAGGAATAGTATAACAGTAAATCAATTCAATTTTCAAATATATATCTCTAAGGAAAAAGTAAGAGTCCATAAAGCAAATGACATTTGAAAATAATTTAAACAAAAAACAGGTAGCGAAGTCTAAATTGCATACTATACTTCTCAAAAATTCACCGTTGAAAAAATCATTACTCTGAAGTTTAAATGTAGTAGTTCAAAACTTCTAGCGGTAGGTTTTTCATTTTCCTCTTTTTGTTTCACATAGTAGCTATTTTTATGCCGTGGAAATAGCCTTTTGCAAAAATGCAGGGTAAGGCTGTGTACAATAGATCCTTGTGTCCAACTCTTCCGACTCCACGCATAATGGGAGCTTAATGCACCGGCTGCCTTTTATAGTAGCTATTTTCATATGATAGCTCGTTTGGCCAAACTTCTAAAATTAGCTTATTTTGAGAAGTGTTTTTCTCAAAAGTATTTTTAAAGTGAGAAGTAGTTTGTGTTTGACTAATTATTTAGAAAAACACTTTTGAGCAGTAATTAGTGTTTGGCCAAGCTTTTGAAAACTGCTTCTAAGTGTATTTTCTCAAAAGTGCTTCTCAGAAAAGTACTTTTGGAGAGAAACTATTTTTTTTCTGCTTTTCCAAAAGTGCTTCTGCTTCTCCTCAAAAGCACTTTTTTTCCTTCCAAAAGTTTGGCCAAACATCTCAATTTTTGACCGAAAATGCTTTTGGCCTGAAAAAGCATTTTTGGCCCAAAAAAAGTTTGGCCAAACAGGCTATTATCAAAAATGTGTTACAACAGTTTTGGTGATGATTTATCATTTTCTAGCTTAACAGGGCATGCATGGATGTTAAGATATATATGGCATGGTTATACTGAAATTGTATGTATTGAAGTATTGGAGAAAGGTGATCAGGCAGGACGTGAAATATCTTCATCTTACCAAGAATATGGTCCTTAATAAGGAGGTATGGAGGTCAAAAATTGGGACAGAAAGTGAATAAATAGTCGTACTTTTTCATTTGAACAATTTCAATTTCCATGTGTTTCATCCATATAAACCTTTAGAAACTTCCCTTTCTTGTATGGTTACTTTTAAAACCTTAAAAATTGTTCTCAACATTAACTTACAATTTGTTCAAACTTTATTTCTTGTACGTATTTGAAACTTTAGGACGTCAAATACTTTATATAATATAGCTATGAATACTTTCTTGTAAAACTTAATAATACTGTAACAGTTCACTGACAAACTACGTACTAGTCAAAATAGATAAAAATATAACCTGGTGGATTTTATTAAACATGCTGTCTCTATTTAACTATCATACTAAATTAAATTATATAGTTTCAAATTTGTTCAGATTCCTTCACAAAAACTTCCATAACTTAAGTAGCAAAATGAGTATGATAATAGACGAAACACACAAGTCTGCTCAATGAAAAATATTGTTAAAACTGAAAACAGTATCCTAAGAAGGAACAAATTAAGCCAAAACATCAATCTCCAGCAAAATTGTACTTCAAACAACTATATTTAGACTTCAGTACTTGATCGGAGCAATAATGGCGAGTTGAGGACCAAGCTTCTCCTCGGCAGCTTTCTCAGCCTTAACCCTAAGTTTTGCTAACTGCTTTCTCCTCTCATATGCTACTTGAGCTCTTTCCTTTCTCTTGTTCTCAAGTTCCTGCGGTAAACAAGGGAGAAGTAACGATCAATGTGAATAATATGGTAATCGCACCAGAAAAAGAGTTGGATATCAAAACAAAAAACGACTTCAATTCTATTGCAAACTACAGGTATGAAAGATCATCCTGCAAGAAGTGCAGAAAAAGGAGCCAGGGTTCATAATTACATGAAATAAGCGTTAAGCAGAAATAGTAGGAACACAGCCTGCTGCTTGTAGCAGAGAATTACGTTTCATATTGGTATAAAGAACATAAAAAAGAAGTCAAGAACATTATTTAACAAGAATAGCTAACTGTTCAAGTTGCTCCATTGATTCAAAATGTAAGGTAACACAACAACTAGAGAGGCTGGACGTACGGTCAATGCAAAAGACAAGATGCGAGAAACATACCTTGATAGTATCATAATAGTTCCATCCAACCTCGGACGAAAGCTTTCCCAAGAGGCAGTATTTATGTCCAGCCTGGAGCCTCAATACCCTAGTCAAGAAGAAGAGTAAATGCTTCAGTAAAAAAACGAAACAATACTAGAATAAAATAAATTATGGGTGCTGTCCTGTCACTCACTTGAGAGCATCAGGAATGACCATCCTCTTGATCTTGTCATATGGGGGTGGAACACCCTCGTAAACCTTCAAACGGGCAAGTGCGGCGGCTCCACGCTTAGTTTTGTGGGGAATCATCCTAATGAAAAATAAACAAGAGATTAACATTGACAACTGTACAAGTAGCAGGAATTACCAATACTTGCCTAATCAGCTACTAGTAGTTGTAAAGGCATTGATACCAACTGTGCTATTCAACAAACAAAAAGAGAGAAAAAAAAAGATATTTTAGATTGAGAGTTGCATACACAGAACATCAATTAATCAACTACATCTTAATCACAAATCAACAGGGATCATCTATATGAATTTTCTGTATCAACTCCCCATCCAAACTATTTTTTTCGAATACAAACTAATCTGTCCTCTCAAAGAAAAATAAGGTTCTTTAAAACTAGGTTTATCTAAACACAAGTCCTTAACTAACTAACTAACACTGTGCTTATAAGCATGATAGTAATTAGCATTTCACCAATTTAGACAGGCATGCTGATAAAATCCAAAGACGGAAGTTCAAATATTGGAGTACTAGTTTTAATATTTTTCTTTCCAACTTTTGCAAACTCATTAGCACTAAATAAAATCAAAGAGCGTTGAGGCATACAGTAAATACCCCCCACATTTTCACTACAATGAACTAAGCTGGTCTCCATCTACCGAGAGCATCACCTACACTTTCAAAACTAGCTCACATAATCTTAATTTTCACTTAAGCACCACATAATCAAATACTAATACAGCAACAACTAAGCCTCGGTCCCAAACAACTTGGGTTGGCGACATGAATCCTCATTTTCTTTATTTAAGCTCAGCAATAACATTATGAAAATTCATCAAAATTGGCAAGTGTTACGAGAGCTTCCAGCCTACCACAACCCTCCTCCTTTATCAGAGCTTGAGACCAGCAATGTGAGCAATCAAATACTAACACATAGACAAAAAAAATCTAAAATCAGAATTAAACACTTGAGTATTTCGCCTAACCATTCATCATGAAATGAAATCTCTCTTTACAATCCATAGCATAATTATCTCTAAAAGACTAAAACAAAAACCCTATATACATAACATACATTATATCCACTAACTAAAAAAACGAGATCTACCTGTTAATTCAGCTCCTAACAATATACCAAAACAATTTAATTCAAAAAATAATTAAAAACGACTAACATTTGCAATAAATAAAAACATACCCACGAATAGTACGCCATAGGATTTTAGAAGGAGCACGAAAGTGAATAGGACCATGAGAAGGTTTAGTGTTCATCCTCTTACGAAGGAACCTAAGATACTTCATTTTCTGCCTAACGAGTCCACCACTTAAGCAAATTTCTTCACACCTAACAACCACTACTTTTTGTCCATTGAGCAATTCTTTGGCTAAGATTGAGGATAGCCTTCCGAGCATGTGGTGGCGCGCGTCCACCACTATCCTCCTCGCTGAAATCCCTGATCCTGACACCATTTTTCTACCCTCTCTCTCGAGCTCTCAACGTCTGCTATACAGAGCTGCTGCTAGGGTTTGAAGAGAGTGTCATTTGGTTCTATTTATATGATGGCGAAAGAGGATGTAAAATGGGCTTTGAATGAGTGTGTGTTATTGGGCTTCCGACTTTGGCCCAGTAGAATAGTCTATATCCTATTTAGAGGCTGATTTGCATAATTAGACCATTGTTTGGATTTTATCCCTATTTTTTTTTTTCAAAAAAAAAAAATGCAAATATAGCCCTTGAAAAATTATTCTTTCCAAATAACATTAGGCTTGGATCTAATGTTAGATCATGTAATTTTTTTGTTTGCGCACGAAACATTATATTGTGGTCTAATATTTGTAATAACTTATAAAATTCTAGATTATAGTCTTACATTTTCTCATAAGATTTTCAATCTGCTCAAAAAATTACACTGTAATAACTTATAAAAAGACGATCATTTGGTGAACAACTGATACAAAAAGGAATAATTGACAAAAATTTTACATTTTGAATTAATTATCAACGGCACTTTTTATTAGTGTCTCGGAACATGTTGATGGTTAAAAAATTAAGTGCATTGTGGGACTTAAATCTTGGTAAAATTTAAACAGTACCTGATACATCAAATCGATGAATGCAAGATATATATTTTTGATAATTCGTTTATTACTTAAATATGGTTAGGTGATATTCTTATTTTAAATTATAATCACTAAGATTAATTTGCTTACTTCGATGTAAACAAAAGGTAATCGTCAATATTTACAATTAATTCTTATATCTCAATTGAAAGGTCATGGATATAAAATGGTAGTGTCTCAAACTCAAACAGAATGAAAGAGTTTGAAGCAGATTTAATACACAGATTTGACACTTTTACTTGCATAAATTTACAAAATTGGCTCAAATTCTGTGTTGTCCAAATTAAACACTTCTACTTGGTTTGGTCGAAATGTTTAGTTTGGCGAGTTAAAATTCGTTGGCAGACTTTACAAAACCGTGCAAAATACAGCGATCAGTCTGGTAATTAAGTCATTTGGTGATGTCATTTAAATTTTGACCCCGGTAAGAAAAATCTTGAAAATATAATTTTTAGTCAGAATTTTGAAACATGCAGGTCAAAAATTATTCACAAATCTTATGGTAATTCGCCAGATTTCTAATGGTTACCTTAATTTTAAAAGTTATGATGATTGTCACAAGATTCTAATGATTGTCATATTTTTGTACAATTGACCATAAAATCGTGACTGATCACCGGAATTTTTCGCATTGCGACTATAAATTCTTGTGATCATCAGGAGTCCTGATGTTTTAATCTTCTGACCAACATAATTTAAAATTCTGACGCATAATTATTTTTCTAAAAAATAAAAAAACAATTTCATAATATAAAAAGTGATTAAAAAAAAGGTCCATCCATTGTCAATTTTAGCTCTTTAGCTCTCGAAATCATAATGGTTTTGTGTTTGTCCCCCAGGTATGTCAAACCACAAATATTGCCATCTCGTCTGCACGATTAACAGGAGGCCGAAATATTAATGGACCTGCTTTCCCATGGGCTATTGCAACCCATGTGGTCAAACTAGCCCAACTGTTGTTAGTTTGAATCGAGGTATTTGCATCTATACCCGCTTTTTGTATCACGTTTTAACTTGTGCCCGCTTTGTAAAAAAATTACAAGTGTACCCGCTTTTTCACATAACTTCAGCATACGGGGCTAAAGTAGCAAAGGCAATCACGCAAAACTTCAGCATTCTAGTAGACGGGCCTGAAGTTTTTGTTCTCTATTTGTATTGCTGAAGTTTTTGTTTTTGTAACTGGTGAACATCAGCTCTAGAGCTGAAGTTTTTGTTTTCTAACTCGCGAAATTCAGCTCTAGAGCTGAAAATTTTGTTTTTGTAACTAGCGAACTTCAGCTCTAGAACTGAAGTTTTGTTTTGTAACTGGCGAACTAGTTTTTGTTTGTAACTGGTCATTGCCATCTGAGGGACAGTACCACGGTACCAAGCGAGTAATGGGATTTCTCTTGAATATTTTGTGGTGCGGCATGGAGCTTGGAAACCAGTTATGCTATTCTTGCCAGCAATTCCTCCCAATACAAGCAGTGGCGATGTCATGAATGTCCACATAAGTGCTATTACCATAATTGTGCCAAATGGTAGAGCAGCAGTAGAACTATAGCTAACTGCAACAGAATTGAGGAAGCAGAACATTAGCGCTAAAGGCCCGCAGAAGAGACTCCCGGTCAAGACCAAATTCCTTACCTGTTAAGGCTGTTGAATTTGGCAAATTCCACATCGGTGGTTTGGCCATTTGGTAGGGAATTGTTTCCTATAAAAGGAGGCCTAATGTTTAGGATTTAGACACACCTCTCATTTGTCTTCTTATCTTCTTAAGGCATTTGTATCTTTTCTCTTTAGTATTATTTCTTTTATTTTGGAGTGGAATAAAATATTGGTTGTGTCCGAGGAAGTAGTTTAAATTGGTCAAACCTCGTAAATTCTGGTGTTCCTTTTATTGTTGCTTTATTGTCTTATTTATTATTTGGTGGCTGCCATAATTTTTGGTATAGTAGTTGTGACTCATTCACACTATATACATTTGGCTTCCGCAACAATTGGTATCAGAGCCAAGGTACTGTCTAAGTATGCTTTGTGGTTGCAGCATAGTTTGATCTTCCACATCAGAAAAGATTTATCTTGGTAATTGAGTCAAGGTTCTGTCTGAGTATGCTCTGTGGTTGCAGCTTAGTCTGATCTTCCATACCAGAAAGGAAATAATCTTGATTTGTGTCGTCAGCTATTAAATAATATATGTGTCAAAGATGGGAGACAATAAACAAGAAGACTCTACATCAAGTGTCAACAATACACCATCATTGGCATCTTCGCTTATGACAAGAATTGTGTCAAATGCGAAATTTATAGTAGAAATTTTTGACGGGTCCGGACATTTTGGGATGTGGCAAGGCGAGGTTCTAGATGTCCTTTTTCAACAAGGGCTAGATTTTGCTATTGAAGAAAAGAGACCAGATGTTATTGGAGAATTATCAACCGCGTTGCTTGCGGTACCATTCGATCCTACCTTGCTAGAGAACAGAAATATCCATACACAAAGAAAACTTCTGCAAGTAAATTATGGAAAGCACTGAAGGATAAATTTTTGAAGAAAAATATTCAAAATAAATTGTACATGAAGAAGAGACTGTTTCGCTTCACCTATGTTTCTGGTACCACAATGAACGAACATATCACCAGTTTCAATAAGTTGGTCACAGATTTGTAAAATATGGATGCAACTTTTGATGATTGTGACTTGGCCTTGATGTTGTTGGGGTCACTTCCTGATGGGTACGAGCACCTTGAAACTACTCTACTCCATGGGAATGACGAAATTTCTCTCAGAGAAGTTTGTTCGGCTTTGTACAGCTATGAACAAAGAAAGGGAGAAAAACAAAAGGGCGGAGAAGGAGAAGCACTGGTTGTGAGGGGTCGTCCTCAAAATCAAATGAGGACAAAGAAAGGAAGATCCAAGTCAAGATCCAGACCCAGCAAAGATGAATGTGCCTTTTGTCGAGAAAAGGGGCACTGGAAGAAAGACTGTCCGAAGTTGAAGAATAAGGCCAAACATAACAATGGAAAGGCCATTATGGATTCAAATGTAGCTGATGGTGATGATTCAGAATTCTCATTAGTTACAACAGAGCCATCAACATCATCAGACATATGGTTGATGGACTCGGCTTGTAGCTATCATATATGTCCCAACAGGGACTGGTTCGTGGATTTTCAAGAAGGGAATATGGAGTCATCCATACAGCGGATAACAGCCCTCTTACCTCATATGGCATTGGTTTAATACGATTAAGGAACCATGATGGAATGATCAGAACATTAACAGATGTTTGATATGTACCGAGTTTGAAGAAAAATCTTATCTCTGTGGGAGCCCTAGAATCGAAAGGTTTCAAAATCATTGCAGAAAATGGAGTGATGAGAGTATGCTCCGGTGCACTAATGGTAATGAAGGCCAATCAGAAGAACAATAACATGTACCGTTATCGCGGTAGTACAGTTATTGGGACAGCGACAGTAACATCCAGTGACGAAAAAGAGGCAGACGCAACCAGGCTATGTCACATGCGCTTGGGACATGCTGGAGAAAAATCCTTGAAAACTTTATCAGATCAAGGATTGTTAAAAGGAGTAAAGGTTTGCAACTTGGAGTTTTGCGAGCATTGTGTCAAAGGGAAATAGACAAGGGTTAAATTTGGTACAACGATCCATAATACTAAAGGCATATTGGATTATGTACACTATGATGTTTGGGGTCCTTCCAAACATCTTCATTGGGTGGGAAGCACTATTTTGTAACCTTTGTTGATGATTTTTCCCGAAGAGCAATGAAGAGCAAAGATGAAGTGTTGGAACTTTTTCTCAAATGGAAAATGACGGTGGAGAATCAAACAGGCAGGAGGATCAAGTGTATTCGCAAAGACAATGGAAGTGAATACAAAAATGATCATTTTAATAAGGTTTGTGAAAATGATGGCATCGTCAGACACTTCACTGTCAGACATACACCACAACAGAATGGAGTGGCAGAACGTATGAACCGGACCTTGCTGGAGAAGGTATGATGTATGTTGTCCAATGATGGCTTGGGCAAAGAATTTTGGGCTGAGGCAGTTACATATGCGTGTCACCTCATTAATCGCTTACCATCTGCAGCTATTGATGGCAAAACACCATTTGAAAAATAGTATGGAAAGCGTGCTGTAGATTATGACTCTTTGCACGTGTTTGGATCAACTGCATATTATCATGTGACAGAGTCAAAATTGGATCCAAGGGAAAAGAAGGCTATTTTTATGGGGATTACTTCTGGAGTCAAAGGATATCACTTATGGTGTCCTATGACAAAGAAAGTAATACTCAGCAGGGATGTTACCTTTGATGAATCTGCTATGGTAAATAAGGTGACAGAAGATACCAAATAAAATGAGGGTGCTTCTAAGCAGGTGGAGTTTGAAGGAAAATTTATTTTTCCTACACAAGAAGCAGAAGAGGAAACAAATAAAGATTATCCTTTGGAAGAAGAGCCAGTAGAGAGGGAAATTCCAACTCAGGAACCTCAACAACAACTTGAATCAATTGCAACTAGCAAGCCAAAAAGGACAATAACAAAACTCGTTCGTCTTATAGAGACGGTTGCTTGTGCCGCCTAATTGTAGCTGATGATGTTCCTACCACTTATAAAGATGCAGTCCAAAGTTCAGAAGAAGATAAGTGGAGGATTGCCATGAATGATGAAATACAATCCCTTCATCAGAATCATACATGGAGATTGGCCAATCTCCCGAAGGGAAAGAAAACAATTGGGTGCAAATGGGTATTTGCAAAGAAAGAAGGATTTTCTAACCAAGATGATATTCGCTACAAAGCAAGATTGGTGGCCAAAGGATATGCTCAAAAGGAGGGAATTGATTACAATGAAGTGTTTTCTCTAGTTGTAAAACATTCCTCCATTAGAATTATGTTGGCTTTGGTAGCACAGCTGGATTTGGAACTAGTTGAGATGGATGTAAAAACTGCATTTTTACATGGAAACTTGGAGGAGGAAATCTACATGACTCAGCCAGAAGGATTCAAAGTTGCTGGAAAAGAAAATATGGTGTGCAAACTTGAAAAATCATTGTACGGATTGAAACAATCTTCTAGACAATGGTACAAGCGATTTGACGAGTTTATGTTGCGGCAAGGGTACAAGAGAAGCAAATACGATCATTGTGTGTATTTGCGCAAGCTTAAAGATGGTTCCTTTGTATATCTTCTCCTATATGTTGATGATATGTTGATAGCTTCCAAGAATTCGGAAGAAATTGATAAGTTGAAGATTCAACTGAAGAAGGAGTTCGAGATGAAGGATCTGGGTGAGGCAAAGAAAATTCTTGGCATGGAGATAATAAGAGATAGACGTTCAAAGAAACTCTGTTTATCTCAGAAAGAATATTTGAAAAGAGTACTATAACGTTTTGGCATAAATGAAAAGACTAAGCCAGTTAGTACTCCACTTGCTCCCCATTTTAAGCTAAGTACTACTATGTCGCCAAAAGATGAAGCTGAACTAGAGTATATGTCAAAGCTACCATACGCAAATGTTGTTGGTAGCTTGATGTATGCAATGGTCTGTACGAGACCTGACATTTCACAAGTTGTTGGAGTTATTAGCAGATATATGCATAATCCAGGAAAGGAGCATTGGCAAGCTGTGAAGTGGATTCTACGGTATATTCATAATACTGTAGATGTTAAGTTAGTTTTTGAGCAGGAAGGCAATCAGTCTGTAGTTGGATATTGTGACTCGGATTTTGCGGGTGATCTAGACAAACGAAGATCAACTACTGGTTATGTGTTTACTTTTGCAAAGGCACCAGTTAGTTAGAAGTCTACTTTGCAGTCAACAGTTACTTTGTCTACAACAGAGGCAGAGTACATGGCTATTATAGAGGCTGTGAAAGAGGCAATTTGGCTTTAGGGGTTACTAAAAGAGCTTGGTATTGAACAAAAAAGTATCACAATTTTTTGTGATAGTCAAAGTGTTATTCAATTAGCGAAGAACCAAGTTTATCATGCAAGGCCGAAGCACATTGATGATCAGTATCATTTTTACGAGAAATCATGGAAGATGGTGGATCACGGTGAAGAAAATTCATACTACAGAGAATCTTGCTGATATGCTGACAAAAGTGGTGACTGCGGTCAAGTTTCAACATTGTTTGGATTTGATCAACATTGTTGAACACTGAAGATTGAAGATGAAGACACAACCAAAATTTATTATTGAGAGAAAATTGAAGATGTGGAATTTTTCCAAGGTGGAGATTTGTTGAATTTGGCAAATCCCGCATCGGTGGTTTAGCCATTTGGTAGGGAATTTTTCCCTATAAAAGGAGGCCTAATGTTTAGGATTTAGACACACCTCTCATTTGCCTTCTTATCTTCTTAAGGCATTTGTATCTTCTCTCTTTAGTATTATTTCACTTGTATTTTTGGAGTGGAATAAAATATTGGTTGTGTCCGAGGAAGTAGGCAAAATTAGTTGAACTTCGTAAATTCTTGTGTTCCTTTTATTGTTGTTTTATTGTCTTATTTATTATTTGGTGGCTGCCATAATTTTTGGTATAGTAGTTGTGACTCATTCACACTATATACATTTGGCTTCCGCAACAAAGACAAGAGTATTTACAAATATTTGAGTGGATGACGCTCCCATTCTTTAACGTTTTGTTTTCCTTCCTTTCTTGAAAATTGAAACATATGCATTTTTGTTCTTGGGCGGATATAACTTTGAGGATGAGAAGGAGGAGGAGGAGGAGGAAAGGGGCTGAAGTTGTTTAAAAAGTGGGTACAAGTTAAAATTTAAAAAAAAATGGGTAAAGGTTAAATGGGGGCGACCAAATAGGGCGCCATGTGCAATTTTTATGCTTGAATCTGGTTTTGTAGGTCCAAAACCAAGTCCGCAGTCCACTCCACTTTTTCTCCTTGTAGCTAATGCTGTAAAACTAGCACGGGCTAGCCAGTTTTTGGATTGGTCATTCAAAAATAGCTAGTATCCGCAAAGTCATAAAAATAGTCACTATTTTGCTGCAACACGGAAAGTTCCAACATAATATACTGGAGATCGGTGAACCTGTGTATGAACTTCCAGCATATTATGCTAGAACTGCAACACGCGGAAAGTTCCAGTATATTATGCTGGACCCATATATTATACTGGAACTCTAGTATATTATATTGGAATATTTTCCGGATTTTAAACAATATTTTCGTTCAGATTTATCATTACATGAAAAGTGGCTAAATTTCAATTACTTTTGAAATTGTAACTATTTTTGAATGACCATTTATAAATCTGACTATTTTTAAATTTCTCCACTAATGCTTGAAAAGATAGGCATAGAGGAACAACGAAACTAATCAAAATGCAATTTCCACAAATCTTTAATTTATTGTGCACTCACAACAAATAATCAAGCTACACCACTGGTTTATTGGAAATAAAAAATGAATATTTAAACAATTTCTCTATCATTATTAATCATTCAACATTTAAAATCTACTAGTCCAACTGATTCGTGTCGGATAAATCTATTAAGGAGGTAAAGCACTCGTTTTCGAAAGGTTCTCTAATTTTTTGTTCTGTTAGGTCGGGAAAGAGGCGCACCTCAAGAGGTGTGATGTAGAAAATTTACCCTAATACAAGTATTAATTGCTGCTTCTACAACTCGAACACGTAACTTATAGGTTATACGGGAACAACTTTACCATTGTTCCAAGATTCCCCTTTCTTATTCCATTTACTAAGAGACACAACCACATTATTAATAATGCCTTTCCCATTCTTCATGTACTCTATTGCTTTCTTGCCATATCTTTCAAACAAATCATCCATAATTTCTTCTCCAAAATGTTCTACTAATATAGGTTCTTGAACTGCTCTCATATTTCCAGCTATATATTTGGCCTTACTCTTCTCATCAAATATTGTTGCTTCTTTCTCACTATTATCATCCATGTTTGAATCCCACTTGAGTTTAAATGTCTCAAGTTGCAATAGTTTGAAAGAGCCTTCCTTCTCAATAATTTGTTTTAATTCTTTTGTAGAAGGTGCATATAGTGGAAGATTGAACTTGTCTAACTTGGCTTCTTCAACCAACCCCTGTGTCAACAAAAAGAAAATAAAAGTCATGAGCGTCCAAGATGATCTTATGTCAAGAAGATGACAAGTGTCTTTCAGTCGGTTCATAATTTGTTGAATAAGTCATATATTATGTTAAACTAAATCATCACTAACTTTAATTTCAGCGACATACGCAGAGTTATTGGTAACCAGTGTCAAAATTTGAAAAAATAATATGAATAAATCACTATAAGAAAAAGAGGTGTTATTTTATATATTTATACCCATTTTTTTTCATTTTGTATACTATTTATATATACATATTTAAAAAAAAACCGACTAAGCGGTGTCAGCAAGGTATATCTGCCCCAAAGTGTGAGTGAAAGGAAAAAAGTTTGAGTACAAAGAATTGTGAGGTCGAAGCTAGTCTTTAGTTTGCAATAATAAAATTTAAGTTATGGGCAACCAATTATATTCTAAATACGCACCACTTTATACCTCATTATGCTATAGTTTTTATCAATCTTAAAAGATACTATTTTTCTCTTTTAATTTAATATTACATTTTTATCGAATTTACCTTTACTATTCCATTACAATAGTATTAATTAAGCGAGATGTTTAATAATAGATAAAGAGAATATTGGACAAAGCTCTTATAAACAAGACTATTAAATTTCGAAACGATGTATAAAAACCTTAAACGACAGATAATATAAACCGGAAGAAGTATCTAGATGGAATCAAAATGTAATTTAGAAGAATTAGAAAGAAATACCTCAATGGCCATGTCATTCAAAGTGATCCCAAGCAATTCCCAGAAATCACAACCATCAACTTCATCATTTTTACAGATGAAAGTAAGAACTAAACTCCCACAATGTACAATCTCTTCAGAGCGCATACTAAGAAAATTAGTAAAATCCTTTTGAAATTGAATGAAGTAAGCTTCATGAACATTTGAGGGACTGGTTTTTGCTATGTAAATGTTGCCTTTGTTCAATGGCAAACCAGATTCAGTGACTAACCCTTTCGGAACCTGAAAACATCAGTTAGAAGTTTAACTTTTATATAATAAAAAGTTATACTATCGGCTCACCTAAAAGATAGTAAAATTATTATTTATATGAAACACAAGACAAGTGATTTGCTATTACGACCAGCGGCAAAAGCAAGATTTTTACCAAGGGAATTCGAAAAATTTTAAATAAAATAAAATATAAACACGCAAAGAAGCTAAGGGGATTCAACATCTAATATATACATATTGAGAAAAATTGACCTAATCTACCTAGTGTAATTTTTGGGCGAAAGAGGTTCGGCTGAATTCCATTCTGTCAACATAGCTCCTCCCCTGATTACGACGACTTAAAATATACTGATTAAATTACACTGATAGAATAAAATATCTCTATAATTAAATTACAATGATAGTGTAAGACATCTATATGGTTAACTTACACCGAAACATAATTTCTATGATTAAATTATATTGATAGTATAAAAAATCTTTACGATGTAAGTGTATAATACTTTAACCATTCAAGAAAGGAAATGACCAACCTGAGATAGCCAATGAAGACTATAAGAAGAATGCACCAAATGAACAGAATGTTGAGGAAAAAGCCTGCCATAAAATGAACCAGGCATAGCTCCAATGAAACATGAACCCTCTCCCTTCTTTCTTTGGATCTGTTTATAAAAACTAGGCAGAAGCTTGAAAACAGTGTTAAAATCATTGCCAACGAGATCATTCAAAAAGACTTGAATATTAAGTGGCTTTTGATTATTCAATTCTTCGCTTAATTTGTCCACAATTTCTACCATTTCAGCTATTGGTAATATTGCATTTGGCCCTGAAGAACATCCCAAGTCAGCTAGGGTTATACATTCTGGAAACCCCAAATGACAAAATCTTTGTATACTTTCTTCAAGAATGGCTCTCACCTTGAGAATAACCAGCTTCTGAAAATCAAGAATCCAATAAAAGCAATATTAGTATCGGCAGATACAGGCAGTGGCGGAGCTGGAATATTCATCAAGGGGTGTCAAAATATAGGGTTGTAGGTTAGAGGGTAGTAGAGCTTTGCGTACTTCATACCGGAGGTGAGGCGGGGTTGGATTAGGGTTGATCTTAGATAGCTTGCAGTTTATGTTGAATCCACACTATCCTTGTTGTTTATCTTAGCCCCGGGCCTTAGTTACTGGTTACTGTTATTGCATGTCATTTATCTTTTGGTTGTTATGCTTCTGTTACTATTATGGTTTCTACTGGAGTTACTAATAAATTGTCTCCTTCTCTTTTTCTTTTTTCTGAGCCGAGGGTCTATCGGAAACAGCATCTCTGCCCTATCAGGGCAGGGGTAAGGTCTGCGTACACATTACCCTTCCCAGACCCCACTTTGTGGGATTTTACTGGGTAGTTGTTGTTGTTGGGTGTCAAAATATAAATAATTAGATACATCAAAAAATCAAGGAGAGTCAATGTATAGTAAATATACATAAAATAAAAATAATATTTAGCAATATAGTGTAATTTTCTGGCGAAAAAGTGTTGTTTGAAACCCCTTGGTTCAATGTGGCTCCGCCACTGGATACAGGATAGGTTCTATGAGTTCAACTAAGTTCAGTACTTTCAGCCGAACTATGTCGACATATGAAAAAAAAATTTATAATAAGATCATATTAATTATGATCCCCGTGATTATTTTAGGCGGGAAAAGTATTTTATTACACAAAGTAGAGAAAGAGGGAGATATTGACTAACTAGAACTAAGGAGTTGTTGGAATAGCTAGTTTGATCTTCCCCTCCACTCATGTGAAGAACTTGCTCAACTTCCATTTGTCTTAGCCCTGCCAAATTATCACTCTATATATAAGCATATAGATTTGAATGTGTAATCAATTAATAATACTATTATGGTCATATGTAACCTGATATCATATGACGGATAAGATTCTTCCACCTTTATTAGAGATTTCGGGTTTAAATCATGCAAATAAAAAAAATCCATGATAGGCAGGGGCGGATTTATGGGGATGGAAGGGAGTTCACCCGAACACCGTTTGCTGATAATTACATTGTACATATAAGGTAAAATATGATTTATGCCTCTATAAATTATATTTTGGATCTTCTTGACACAACCCAAAAACATAACTTAAAAGTTAAGGAGGTTCAAAACCTTTGTGAGGTCGCTGGTTCAACTCCCATTGTTGCAGTCTCTATTAATATGGATTAGAACGCCAATGCCCTATGAATTCTGATACTAGATGATTATAAAAAAATATATCAAAAAAAGACAAGTAAGCTGACTAAGGTCGGTGAGAATTTAAAAATTGAATCTAAGTACTACATGTGTTAATGCAATTAGTACTTGTATTAAAGTCATTATAGTATATATTATTACTAGTGGTAAGGGTAAACCAAAAAATTTCTCCTCAAACTATGCCTCGTTCACATTTACCAAACATTAGAATTTGCCAAGTTGGTAGAATACTTATTTGATGAAATTAAAAATATTTCAAAAAACAAAGAAAAGAAAGTATATATAGAATGGACCGATGACTATAAATTTCGCCAGCAGATATAGAAGCAACTTACAATTGAGAGATTGATTTTTTGTTATAAACATGAAAGTTTAGCAACTATTAAGAATGTTTAAAAAACTAAGGGAAAGACCACTTAGAGGTAATTTGTACGCTAAATTTGTAGGCGTTACAAATTTATACCACCACTTTGCCTGTTTAGTGTGAACAGAATACTCAATTAAAGAACTGTAACATCATCTGCATGTATCAAGATTTTATGAATTAATACTTACTCAAGAATATTTTATTATTCCGGCTCACAAGTTGCTATTATTTATACAAACGAAATATTGAATATTCAGTAGTGATGTGACAAGAGGGATTGCTCTGATGGTAAGCAACTTCCACTTCCAACTAAGAGGTTGTGAGATCGAGTCCCCCCAAGAGCAAGGTGGGAAGTTCTTGGAGGGAAGTATGTCAGGGGTCTATTTGGAAACAGTCTCTCTACTCCAGGGTAGGGGTAAGGTTTACGTACACACTACCCTCCTCAAACCCCACTAAGTGAGATTATACTGGATTGTTGTTGTTGTTGTTGTTGTCAGTAGTGATGTTAGTTAAGTAGTTGGGGAACTTTGATCTTTTTACCCTTATCACACGCGTGACTCGTGTGAGCGGTCTTGTATTAAAGGCAGTTATACTGCACCGCCTGTAATAGTGAAAATAACATATTCCTTTCTCTTCTTAGCTGGTTCTCTCCTTCAACTCATCTTCTTCTTCTTTTCAATTACATGCAATGTCGATTTAGTGCATATCTCTACTAATATTTTGTCATGGTATCAGAGCGGGCAATTTGAAGTTAGATCAAGGATTTCAAAATTCCAAATTGACAGCCATTGTTGAAGCTTGAGCTGGTCTGCCATGGCGGAAACTGTAAATCTACAAATTGATCACAATCACCCATTGTTTTTGCAACAAACAGATACACTTGGGGTAACACTGATTGACATCAAGCTCACATGACCTGACAATTACGTATTATGGAGCAGATCGATGAGGATGGCATTGTTGGTGAAAAATAAGTTAGGGTTCATCGACAGAACATGTTTGAAAAGCTCTTACAGAGGTGAATTAGGGCATCAATAGGAACTATGTAACGCTGTGGTGCTCTCGTGGATTGGTCCCACTGTTTCTGCTGATTTACAACCTAGTATCATCTACGCATCTGATGCGAGAAAGGTATGGAATAAATTTAAGGAACGATTTAACAAATCGAACCTTACTAGATTTTATCATTTATGGACCACAATAGGAACCCTAACGCAAGGAACAGATTCTATAACGACCTATTACACTAAAATAAAAGATTTGTGGGATGAAATGGATCTAACGATACCAGGAGTAGGGTGTGATTTTGAGGAAATCGGACCTTTTTGGATCAGTTTAAAAACCTGCGTTTGTTACAATTCCTTGTTGGTTTGAACGAGAGTTACAGTCATGTGAGAAGTCAAATTCTTTTGAAAATATCTGTATTGACTGTGAATCAAGCTTAGCACTAACAGTTCAAGAAGAAAGTCAACGTACACTTAGTATAGCTAGTTCAGTTAAGGAACCTTTAACTATGCTAGCTGGAAGAGGACAAGGCTTCAAGGCTGCAAGGAAACCAGGTCTCATATGTGATTACTGTGGGTATAAATGTCACTTGAAGGAGAATTGATATAAGATCATAGGCTATCCACTAGACTTTAAAAGTAAGAAGAAGCCTCAGAACACTAGAGTAAAGGGATATGCTAATTTATCAACAGGAGAAGGAGGAAGTTCTGACACTACCTCTCAGATGCAGGGGCATTTTTTCACAGAAGACCAGTACAAGCAACTGCTGAGCCTCATAAACAAGCCAAATCTTGATCTAGGTGAATGTCATACCTTAATGATAGGTATAACCTCTTTTTTGTCCAAGGCATTTGACTATGATTGAATAATTGACACTGGTGCCTCACATCATGTTACACCTTATAAAAAAGTACTAGATAATGTAAGAAAGGTTGAAAATCAGAATAATAGTGATGTACAGGTACCTACAGGGGGAAATGTCATGTAGCACATGCAGAGAATGTGAAGATGTTAGATGAATTGATCTGAAAGATGTTCTACATATCCCTGATTTTAAATTCAATCTAATGTCAGTGTCTAAACTGACTAAAGAGCTATCATGTTGTGCTGTTTTTTTCCACATTTTTGTGTATTTCAGGGTCTCTACAGTGGGAAGGTTCTGGTGATTGGTAAAGAACACAATGGCCTGTATTTGTTGAAAAAGGAGATCAGTAAAGAATTTTCAGTTGTAGCAAGAAGTATTGTGCAAGTGCAGGAAGATTCAGCACTATAGCACCTCAAGTTGGGTCATCCTTCAGCTGTTGCAATGCAACATATTTCTCTGCTAAAGAATAAGATAGATGCTAGGACACAACACGGTTGTGAAGTGTGTCCCTTGGCCAAACAGAATAGACTTCCTTTCCAAACTAGTAGCAATAAAACAGAACAGATTTTTCAATTATTGCATGTAGATGTTTGGGGTCCTCACATGATACCAACATATGATAAGAAACATTACTTTGTAACACTAGTTGATCATTTTAGCATATATACTTAGATATGTTTGTTGCATTCAAAGTGTGAAGTGTTTGTTGTGCTAAAGGATTTCTTTACTACGGTATACAATCAGTTTAATCTGAATGTAAAAAGATTAAGGTCAGACAATGGCACTGAATTATTTAATTTTAAGAGTAATGAATTAATGAGTTCATTGGGCATAGTGCATCAAAGTAGATGTCCATACACACCCCAACAAAATGGGGCGGTAGAGAGAAAACACGGCCATATACTGGAAGTAGCTAGAGCATTAAAATTTCAGAGCTCCTTGCCAAATAGATTCTGGGGTGACTGTGTTAAGACAACAGTTTACTTGATAAACAAATGGCCAACTTCTGCTTTATCAGGAAAATCACCTTATGAGATGCTCTACAAGAAGACAACAAGAATTGACCATCTTAAAGTTTTTGGATGTTTATGTTTTGCAAGCACTCTACCTAAAGGAGACAAATTTGCACCAAGAGCAAGGAGAGATGTACTAATAGGTTATTCAGAGACTCAGAAAGGTTACAGATTATATGATTTGGAGAATAGAATATTTCTAGTAAGCAGAGATGTTGTGTTTAGAGAACAAGTATTTCCTTTCAAAGGAATGACTTCAGATTTAGATGGTATATTCCCACAAGATCCTCCTGAATTAACACCTATTGATATCCCTGCACAAACTTCTTCACAACCCCATCCTCTTGATACCCCTACACAAACTGGAGATATACCTCCAAATATCGCACACATAGAACCACAAGAGCATTTACATGAGAATTGAATGAGGACAGTATATATCTGTCACAACCACTGAATCAGGATGAAGCAGATATCAGCATGAGTTCAGATCCCCTAGCTCTAGATATAGTTGAGGAAACTGAAGAAACCTCACCAGCAGAAGAAGAAATGAATGTTAGAAAATTAGCAAGAATTTCTAGGCCACCTATATGGATGAAAAATTATGTGGCACCAGGAAAATTCACAGGAAACAACTTATACCCTATTTCTCAAGGACTCACATATGCTAACCTCACTACAAGATATCAGTCATACTTAAAGGCTTTCTTAACACACATTGAGCCTAGTTCCTTCAAGGAAGTTGCCCAGGATAACAGGTGAATTGAAGCAATGCAACAGGAGATAGCTGCACTAGAAGAGAATAACACATGGGAGTTGGTTGACCTACCACCAGGAAAACAGGCTATTGGGTCAAAGTGGGTTTATAAGATAAAGCATAAAGTAAATGGAGAGGTAGAAAGGTTCAAGACCAGATTAGTAGCAAAAGGCTACAATCAGAAAGAAGGATTGGACTGCCATGAGACATTCTCTCCAGTGGCAAAGATGGTTACAGTTAGAACCATCATTAGTATTGTTGCAGCTAAATAATGGGATTTGCATCAAATGGATGTGAATAATGCTTTTTTACAAGGGGACTTGTATGAAGAAGTATACATGGGACTACCACAAGGGTTTCACAAACATGGGGAGAAGAAAGTGTGCAGGTTGCTGAAGTCACTCTAAGGCTGTATTGTGGTCCGGGCCCAGGCCCGCGAGCCACATGGGCTTTGGGCTAAATGAGTTGGCCCGTATGGTCCGGGCCCAAGCGGTCCTAGGAGCCCACTGTGGGCCGGTCCAGCATGGAGAGATCGCGAGCCCGGGACCGGCTGGCGGGCCTGGGCCGGTTCAACCAGGCCCAACGGCTATTTTTCAAAAATAATTTTTTTAAAAAAAATTGGCCAACTGTTGGAAGTTTAAAAACTAGCCGTTGGCCTGCCAATTTAGCCGTTTGGCTTTTTAAAAAATAGTCATTTGCCCCTCAATCTTTGTTTTAACCCCAAACTTTATATAATTATATTTTTTCACTATTCTCAACTATAAATATCACCTTATTCTTTCATTTTTACTCACAAAATTATCAATCTCTCTCTAATTTTCTTATATAATTGCTTACTTTATTATTGTAATTTGTGAAAAATTGTGAAGTTGGTGAATTGAAGTCTTCAAGTCTTCAACGATATACAATTTTCAAAAAGTTGTTCGTCAATTCGGTAAACTCATTCCAACTCTTAAGTTTTAATATTATAGTTTTGTTTGTTTTAGTTTGTATAATTATAATTAACATGGCCTTTTCTTCGCCCGGAAGCGGTGATGGACAAGCTTCTTTTCCGCCACCACCAACGGAAATTCCTCCGAACCTTGAAGGATTTATGAAATTTGTTAGAGATAATATGTAGACTAATATGTAACTTGTATTTTGGCACATTTCATTATTTTTTTTTCTTTTAATGGTGGTATTAGCAACTTGTTGTGCTCATTCCATTGGGGGAGGAAGACTAAGAAAGATATTGTCATTTTTTGTTAATGTCATAATTGTAAGCACGTGATTTTTGCCCTATATGAGAATTACTCCCAAAAATTCAAAAATAAAATGAATTTCCTTGGTGTGAAATTTTGTGATATTTTGTGATATTTTGAATAATTATTTGTATTTGTCTGTGCATATTTATTTGTTAAATTAATAAAAATACAAAAATATGTCGCATTTTGCATGTAGGATTTAATTCTACAATTGTTAGTAATTAAATTTGTTTTACAAAAAATATTAAAAATTACAAAAATAAGCATCATTTGCATTTTTAGCATTTAATATCCAAATATACAATTTTATGCTTAATTATTACTTAATTGTGCGTTAATTGTTATTGGGAGTTAATTTGCGCTTTTATAACTTAATTTAGTTCTTAATAATAAGTTAAGTATTTTTATAATTTAGTTTTAGAGAAATAAAAGAAGAAAAGAGAGCGAAAATATAAAGAAAGTCAGAATTGGGCCTCTTCTTCGATTTCAAGCCACAGGCCCAAAAAATGGCCCAATCTTCCCTACGACCCAGTCCATTTCGAACTGGGTCGACCCAGTCCAGTACTAACAACCCAACTCCCCCTCTTCATTTTCATTTTTCATTTTTTACAAAAACAAAAACAAAACAAAAAAAAGAAAAACAAAAGAAAACCCTAAAACTAAGAGATCCCCCCCCCTTTCTATCTTTCTTCTTCTTCCTCAAGCAAGACCCCATCCATGGCTGCCCCCCAACAAACCCCAGCTGCAACGTCGACCACCCTCCCCCACGAACACCCTCTCACCCCGTCACACTCACGCACACACGCACCAACAACTCCATAGCTGCCCTCCTCCATCAAGCTTCGTCATCGTCGAGTTTGAGCTCATCCATGGCTTCCCCTACTACGTTCAGCTGCTTCTCCTTCTTGCTGCGTTCAGCTGCTACTTCTTCTTTGTGTTTTCGTCGTCAACCCGTCGCGCTGCTGCTCCGTTCTCCAAACAAACAGGCCGCCACTGCTGCCCGTTTCTGCTCCCCGCGGCTACGGCTTCACGCAGCTTCTGCCGATGCTTCTTCTCCCGACGTCCTCCTCGACAAATTGCTGCTGCTGCTCGTCGCGGCAGTAGCTGCTGCTGTTACTCCTTTCCTCTTTGTTTCGTCAAAGTTCGAAGGTCTTTCGTTGAGTCGAAGCCCGGACAAATTTGTTTACAATCGAGTTCGTCGTTGATTCATCTCCGGTTAGTTGTTTTTGAGTTTTATTTTTTGTCCATATTTCGTTTTATATTTCTCGAAGTTAAAATCGTTAAATATTTGATCCTTGTTTTGTTCGTTGTTCATCGTTGAAATAATTTCTAGTGTGTTCATGTGTTTTGATTGAATTAATTTTCAGATTTCAAATGGAAAGTTAATTAGTGGTTTTTCATGTTTATTTCATGTTTGTTTTATTGTTTAAGTAAGAATTTGTTAGTTTGATATTTGTTAGATTCAAATTGAAATTTAATTGATTATTTCTTCAATTTGTTTCATGTTGTTATATATTTTCCAGAAATTATTAATGTTGTTTGAGTCATTTAAATCCGTCATGTTTATTGTTTAAAAAAAATAGATTCATTCATGTTCATACTTTGTTTGGATGATCTTGAATCCGAATTTTGTATAGTTTGATTTCTTGTTTATCATTTATGATTATTTCTTGAATTGGTCTCATAATCTTTTTTAAAGTTTAATATAAGAACTGTTTGTTGTAATGTTGTTAGAGTAGTTGATTTTAAGTTCAATATTATTGAATTTAGAAATCTAAATATACTTGTTTGTTGTTGTTGTTGAATCCGAAAATAGGATTGTTTGTTGCTAAAATATTGTTCAATCAAATTTTAGTTGTTCTTTGTTGTTCAATTTGTGTTCATGTGATTTGTTGTTGAAATGTTGTTGAAATCATGTTCATGTGATTTGTTGTTGAAATGTTGAAGAAATCATGTTCATGAAATTTGTTGTTTGAACATTGTTAGAAATTAATCATATTGTCTATATTTTGATTAAGTTTGATTAATTGATGTGTTATAGCTGATGGGTAGTTTGGTAATTTGCAGTACGTTCAGGGGTAGTTTGGTAATTTCAGTAAGGTCAGAGGGGTAGTTTAGGAATTGTACATTTTGTAATTTTTTATATGAAGCATGGGGGACAAAATGAAATGGGGTGGGTTGTGATATAGTTATTTAATATAAAGGGGGACAAGACAAATTTTAGTGTGGGGGAATCTTGTATTTGTTTATGTTAGGCATGGGGGGACAAAATATAATGGGGTGGTGTGATATATTTATTTAATGTAATGGGGATGAGTGGGAAGATAATGGGTTTGGTAGAGAAAATGGGTTGATTTTAATTGATTAAAAGATTTATGGGATGGGATTATATATAGGAAGTCTTGAACACAAGACACAGAGGAGAGAATACAGAAGAGAAAGAACGAATCTGAACAGAAAGAAAATAAGAGAGAGAAAAAAAAGGCTGAACATTTAGAGAGAGAAAATTCCGAAAAAATATTTAAACTTTCAAAAAAAAAACTAAAAAAAAAATCTTTTGCTTTCTTTCATTGTTTGAAATCAGAATTAATTGTTTTTCATCAAAGCTTGAAGCTTTTGTTTTGAGATTAATACTTCCACCGGTTTGCAAACTCTGTTCCTGGGTTGTTATTGCTATTGGACTTTTGTTGCTGTGCTGTATTGTTATTACTGCGTGGCTGACTTTCTTCTTCTTATATTGGCAATACCAGGTACACAACTATAATTTTGGCATTTTGTAAGCTGAAATGAAGAACGGAATGTTAAATTTTTAATTTAGTTTTAATTTTTTTTATTTTTTTTGTATTGTATTTAGATTATTCATGTATTATTATTCTGTCAATCACTGTCATTTGGCATAATTAGATATGTTATAGCGATATATTAAATAACGCCTTAACCGGATTATTAGGAAATATATTCAAGACGGATTACTAATTAAAATTGTTTAATAATCAAAATAAAAGAAATAACGTAAAAAATGGCGTTATTGAATCAGTTTGGCAAAAATTGATTAATTCCTTATTCATAAGGTTTTTGTCAACATTAAGTTAATCGGAATCATGTAGTTAATTTCAGTTAAAACATGAATTAGTTTGCAAATCAAGTATTAGGACATGATGTGAATTAAAACAAAGTTAGTTAAGTTTAAATTTATTAACTTTAGAAATATGGTTTAGTAATCAAGTTTTTTTTTTAATTTTCAGTATTTGTAAATAATTAATTTCAATAAGCTTAAGTCATACCAACAATATGTTTTAATCCAACTATGGGATAATTAGTTTTTTTTTACTTTTTGGGCAATTCCATGTTGTTCGTAATTATCATTTTAGTAATATTACTTTCCATTAATATTTGTTTTGAATTAGTAATTAATATGTTATTTTTAAGTATGTAGAGATTGACTTCATAATTATGGACAAACTTAGTAATAATAAAGATGTAGTCATTAAAGGGTATTCATAAAATAAGGGAGGATCTCGCTAACAAATAAATAAATATAAATAATACAAAAAATTGCAGTCCTCCAATCTTATTTATTTATTTATTTTATATAAGAAAATACCTAGATTTCAAGATGGGCGATTTAGTAAAATTCACGGTCTTACCTAATAATATCATAACGCGTAGTATTTTGGCGCATATTTAATAAGGTTATTTTCTTGAATACGGGTGTACATTTATGTAACCCAAATCACGATCTTGACGAAGTCAAAATGCATCAACAAATCACGCGTGCACTGGTTGTGGCGTGGCTCGAGATGCGTTTTCACGACGTTGCAATTTTGTATAAAATAAATAATGATAAAAGCGATTTTTAAAAGTTAAATTTGCACATAAGTTTATAATACATATTATATCAGATAGTCAAGCCAAATATAACAGTTGAGCGACCGTGCTAGAACCACGGAACTCGGGAATGCCTAACACCTTCTCCCGGGTTAACAGTATTCCTTATCCAGATTTCTGGTTCGCGGACTGCAATACAGAGTCATTCTTTTCCTCGATTCGGGATTAAAATTGGTGACTTGGGACACCCTAAATCTCCCAAGTGGCGACTCTGAAATAAATAAACAAATCCCGTTTCGATTGTCATTTAATTGGAAAAAACTCCTTGTACCCTCGCGGGACGAAAAAAGGAGGTGTGACAGCTCTGGCGACTCTGCTGGGGACTATTTATGGTAACCCAGAACCACTGGTTCGGGGTGAGAGATTCGAGCTTAGATAAATTGTTATATTTGGCTTTATCTGATTTTTACATGTTTGAGCCTAATGTGCTAAATGCTGCTTTTACCGCTTTGATATTATTTGACTGTATATATAAACTGTGTCGAACCCTTCTCTCTTCACCTCCGGGGATGTGCTTACTGGTTGAGACTCCTTATTCTGTTAGTGTTATACCCTGAAATAAGAAAGATGTCGGACAAGTTACGAAGCCGGATGGCCTTTTGGTTCCCGGTAAGTTGCCCCCTCCTCGACTCGAGTTATCCGCTCGGGTACACAGTCTAGTACACTGACCCAGGTTTTGAATATAGAATAACGTGACTTCATGCCGGATCCCTAGTAGGAACGCTTATTTGCATCATGTTGCATTTGACTTAGGGGACTCAACACAGGGGTTGGGTCCGTCTAGGACTAGCAACCTGAAATGAAAAGACCATTCTGATGCATCCTACTTGCTCTGTACATATATTTGTTTCGAACTTGCATGTTGATCGGTTTCTGAATCTCGGGAATGTTGGAAAATTGAAGGAAAAAAAAAAGGGAAAAAGAATATATCAGTTAGGGAGTTAATTGATTATTTTAGAAAAAAAACCAATGACCAATTACTGGCGAAACTCTACCGAAATTTTGAAGAAAAAAAAAGAGGAAAATATTTTATTTTGTCTTACTAAAAAATATAGAAAAAAAAGAGTCTTTTATTTTTTTTGGAAAAATAGATTGTTTTATTGTTTTTTGAAAATGAAAAAAAATCGTTATTTTGTCTTTTTCAAAAATAGAAAAGGAATATAGATTGTCTTGCCAGGAAAAAATAAAAATGGAAAAGAGTCATGTTTTAAAATAGTTCGGTTAATTTGCCCGAACTACGCGGGTTTGATTCTCACCGGATGTGAGATACGTAGGCAACCCTCATCGGGTCCAACCCCCCTTTTTGCTAAAAAAGCCAAAAACAAATTAAAAAAAAAACAAAAAAAAAACATGTCAAGATTTTTAATTTTGCCATAAATAAGTCGGGTGATGTCCAACTTCCCCTTTTACAAAAAAAAAATAGCAAAAATATATATGTCAAATTTCTAAGAAGTCGGGTGACGTTGTTTTATCAAGACATAGCCGAATGTTCCCGAAGGGGACGCCGGAAGGCTGACTTTGCATAAACAGCCACTTTTGGGTCATGTTTAGGATTTTTGGTATAGTTGACCCACACAGCCCTATAAATCTTCGTCCCCGAGGCGCTGAAGGACCGTGTTTGTAACACCAGGTTTTTATTATAATTTGAAAAGAAAAAAAAAACAAAGAGTCGGCGGTCAGGTGAATACCGTTTGAATTTTGTCATAATAAGCCGAGCCAGCTTCGGCCGCGTCTTAAACCGTTCTTGCCGAAATAGCCTTAGAGTATCTTTCAGTTGTCGAAAGGTTATTTTCGTAAAAGAATGGACAAGTTGGTAAAGTGTCATAAAATAATCCTCCCCGGCCTCAAAATTCATGTGAGAATTGGAAGGGGCCACATTTGCAAAAATAGCCGTTTGGTTGCATTTGACAAACGGGGAAAGGAAGCTGGCCGTTTGTTTTTGAGTTTGTAAATCTTTTGATTAGAATATGCGGGTTGTTTGATTTTCAAGTTTGTAGGTCATCTTTAAACCTTTGAAACCCAGTTTGTTTTAATATGAAAATTAAAAAAAATGTTGAGTATTGTTTATCTTTATTGGTCACGAACTACGCTCGGTCTGATTCATGCGGGGTCATGATACGTAGGCAATCTTCATAAGATTCGACCACAACAAAAAATGAGAAAAAAATGAAAAAATCGAAAAATAAAAGAAAAGAAAAAATGAAGAAAAAAAATCGAAAAAAAAAATGAAAAAGAAAATGAAAAAAAGAAAGAGGAAAAGATGTTGTTAATAATGAGGACCGACTGAGTCCATTCTAACCTATTTTGTTTTGAATCACAAAGAAAGTTAAGGTGGTTGGTTTGTGGTAAGCCGGAAATACAAGACCCAAAAGCACACTTTGTGGGGATCAGGCCTGATAACAGAAGCACTCGAATCCTATTGGGACTTGTTGACTAAAGTTGATGATATTGAAGCTGGCAATGGTCTGGACAATACTGATGCGAAGCTCAGTGGCTAAGATGCCAATTTTGATAAAGTAGGAGGACGCTCCGTTCCTTGGTTAGCAAGAGAGAAGCTTGTGGTGGCGTATTTTGTTGTCATTTCTGTTGTCTGGATTATTCTTAGGGTTGTAATCCGGATATTGTCTTGTGTCAAACCTTCTTATCTTTTCATTTCGTCATAGCGGTCTGTTTAAGTTTTGTCCTGTTTGTTTAAAATTTTATTCTGGTTTGTTTTGTTTGTCTTGTCATTCAAACCATTTCACCGGTAATCTAATGCAAAATCTGGTCCCTTTTATTTCCATTCATCTTTTTGTTTGATCCTTTTATCATTTTGTTCAGCGCCGATTCTAGTAACATGACATGCGCACACAGTTTGGGCCTAGTCTTTAAAGTTAATCATAAAACCCCGGAAAGGCAATCAGAACATTTAAAGAAAATAAGAACGGTTTGAGATTATTTGAAGCCCGAGTCATGTGGAACTGGGGCAAGTAAAACATAAAGAAAATCGTTAAATGCAAGATTCGCCAAATTGGCATGAGGGTCGTTCATGAGAGTGAGAGTGTCGCCCAACGGTGCTTTAGAAATGACAAATGAAAAAGCAAGTGTTTAACATAATTGTCAAGTCCAGCACCATCGGAAGAGACTATAAATCTATGATCAATTGTGTTGTTTGCACTTGGCATGTTTTGAAGACTGGAATGACGAAGGCATTTTGTTCTGCTATCTAAACACTTTATCCTTCGTTACCCCCATTTGAGCCTTATTTATTTTCTTTCATACCCCTCGTTCGGAATCAATAGCAACGACTAGGAAATACGAGCCTGGAAGGTAAAGAAAAAAAATCCAAAAAAAAACGGAAAAAAGAAGAAGAGAAAAATGATAACAAAAAAAAGTCAAATGAAAACAGAGGAATTGGGAACTACGTTTGACCTGATTCCTCAAAGAGGATACGTAGGCGCTTCACGGCTCGGTCATAGTTTTGAAAAATGAAAAAATAATAATCAATTAAGATATCCCCAAGCAAGAAACTGGGGCAAATGTTGCGTTTATTGTAAATAAATCTAGTTCCGAAGGTTGTAATTAATAACCCAAAATCGATGCATTTTGAGTCTTCAATACCCTTTCTTTCTATCCCTATCCAAAACCCACATTACGGTCTAAAGAAAGACCTTCTGATCAGTCTGCAAAAGATGTCAATTCAGACAAATGAGAGTCTTACCGGCGAACATAACATTCTGTTCCACAGCAGAAAGGACTCTAATCTCCAGCAGAGAGAGTCATACCGACAACACTCCAAATCCCCAGCTGGAAAGTGATACAAATGAGAGAGTCTTATCGGTGAAAATCTTCACGGACACCATAAGGCGATGAAAGCTGAGAGAAAAAACAAAATGAGAGAGACTTGATAATGAAAACCCTTCGGGCACTACAAGTCGAATAAGATTGAGAATCGGATGGGGAATTGCCAATTGAAGGTCTTGAAAGACGATTGACGACGGAGGATAGGCCACATATGCATGTCATGACCATTAGAGTCGGTGTCTGCGTTTGATAGGTTTTTATTTATAGTTTCTTTTGTTACAGAGTCATCTTTTTCATTTGTCTTTTATTCTGTTCCCTTTTATCTTTTCCTTTCATAGAAAATTCCCCAGTAGAGTCTGTTTGGTCAGAACCAATGGGAAATGATTTCAAAATAGGCCATCAGCTTTCCAAATATGCAAGATGAGATCTGACTAGTACATCCAAGTGGTATAGTCAGCAAGGAACAAGTGCGAGACCAATGTCAAAAAATATATCCCCAGCAAAAGGGAATTGATAAAAGGATTGACAGTGTCAAGAGGGATACCCTTGCCAAAATCAAAGGTTATAAACCTCAAGGCCAAGGCCTATGGACAAATTAAGGAGAGCAAGTGAGCATGATTTGGGGAAATTCATACTAGACTAAAAGGTCGGGGAAATGCCAGTTTCCGAGCTATGCCACAAAAGAAGAGGGATATCCCCAGCAGAAAGGGATTATCCCCAGCAAATAATATCATCCCCAACAAGTTGTGGAGCGCAGAGCAAGGAAGGAGAAAAGGAAAAGCCATCCCAGTAGGAGTATCACAACCAACCACCACGTTTTAAACTAACAAATTTTGTTTGATTTGAAACAGGTAAAGGAAATGGCATTGATGACAGAAATGCATGCCATAAGGGAGACTGTCAAACTGGGGCAGAAAATTTTCCTTTCATTTGGAAAATTTTCTGGAAGTCAGGTACCCATTCGAGGAAGAATAAAGATAGCACCAGTCTCAAGGGAAGTGGTATTTGAACCAGTGTTGCCCCAACATAATAAGTTTAAATGGAGGAAGTATTCCCCAGCAGACAGAATAAAGGGATGACACTTGTGCTCAGAAAAGCAAAAAGCCATTATCATCCCCAGCAGCTTCCAGAAGAATGAAGCATCGACTTGAAGGGATAAAATTCCCCAACAGCGTTATCCTCAACAACGTTATCCCGAGAAGATAACACTTTTATCCCCAGCAGTGTTGGAAAAAAAATTGAATTTGAAGGAGGGGAAGAAAGGAGACTTCCCCAGTAGTATTATCCCCAGCAATCAGGCGTCCACCTGGAAAACAAGGAAGAGCAGTTGGAGTATTAGCAATCAGGCGTCCACCTGGAGAACAAGGAAGAGCAGTTGAAGTATCAGCAATCAGGAGCCCACCTGGAGAATAAGGGAATACAATGGAAGTATCAGCAATCAGGAGCCCACCTGGAGAATAAGGGAATACAATTCAAATTTTAAGTAATCAGGAGCCCCCCCTGAAAAATAGAATGGTGATTTTATTTTTGACATTATTGGTTGAAGTCAGGAGCCCCCTGAAGAACAGAATGGTGATTTGTTGGTTGAAGTTGGGAGCCCGCCCATATAACAGAGGCATACATTTCAGTAATTCATTTCAAGTGTTGAAGTTGGGAGCCCGCCCATAGAACAGAGGCATACATTTCAGTCTTTTCATTTTAAGTGTTGAAGTTGGGAGCCCGCCCATAGAACAGAGGCATACATTTCAGTCTTTTCATTTCAAGTGTTGAAGTTGGGAGCCCGCCCATAGAACAGAGGCATACATTTCAGTCTTTTCATTTCAAGTGTTGAAGTTGGGAGCCCGCCCATAGAACAGAGGCATACATTTCAGTCTTTTCATTTCAAGTGTTGAAGTTGGGAGCCCGCCCATAGAACAGAGGCATACATTTCAGTCTTTTCATTTCAAGTGTTGAAGTTGGGAGCCCGCCCATAGAACAGAGGCATACATTTCAGTCTTTTCATTTCAAGTGTTGAAGTTGGGAGCCCGCCCATAGAACAGAGGCATACATTTCAGTCTTTTCATTTCAAGTGTTGAAGTTGGGAGCCCGCCCATAGAACAGAGGCATACATTTCAGTCTTTACATTTCAAGCGTTGAAGTTGGGAGCCCGCCCAGATAACAGAGGCATACATTTCAGTCTTTATATTTCAAGCACTGAAGTTGGGAGCCCGCCCAGATAACAGAGGCATACATTTCAGTCTTTTCATTTCAAGTGTTGAAGTTGGGAGCCCGCCCATATAACAGAGGAATACATTCAGCATTAATTTTCAAGTGTTGAAGTTGGGAGCCCGCCCATACAATAGAGGCATACATTTTAAGATCAAGTCAGAGGACAATAAAACAAAGGGTTACAATAGGAATCCCCAGCATGAAACAATAAAATTCCCCGGCACCGGGAAGCAGAAGGTTGCAACAAGAGGTCCCAGCACAAACTCAAGTGCATGTGTCAAAAAGAAGAAAAGCACCGAAAAAATGCAAGCAGACAAGAAAGTAAGGCAACAAGAAAAATTGCAGTCTAGCCTAGCTTCTTGTTTTCTTTTAAACACGGTGTAACAAGGAGATCGGTAAGCAGTAGTAATAGCATGCAACAACAGTAACATTGCAGTCCAACGGTAGTCCCAGCTACCAAAATTTCCCGAACTACATTGACCTGATTCCTGTTTAGCCCAGGATATGTAGGAAACCTTTGAAGCAAAGGTTCGGTCAAATCTTTTTCAAAAAAAATGCTTCAACGGAGTACTCGGATGGGCAAAAATTGCTCGTTTTATCTTTGCACGAAAACCCTTCGTGTCTTCGGGCAAAGAGGGGCAGCTGTAAGCACGTGATTTTTGCCCTATATGAGAATTACTCCCAAAAATTCAAAAATAAAATGAATTTCCTTGGTGTGAAATTTTGTGATATTTTGAATAATTATTTGTATTTGTCTGTGCATGTTTATTTGTTAAATTAATAAAAATACAAAAATATGTCGCATTTTGCATGTAGGATTTAATTCTACAATTGTTAGTAATTAAATTTGTTTTACAAAAAAATTAAAAATTACAAAAATAGGCATCATTTGCATTTTTAGCATTTAATATCCAAATATACAATTTTATGCTTAATTATTACTTAATTGTGCGTTAATTGTTATTGGGAGTTAATTTGCGCTTTTATAACTTAATTTAGTTCTTAATAATAAGTTAAGTATTTTTATAATTTAGTTTTAGAGAAATAAAAGAAGAAAAGAGAGCGAAAATATAAAGAAAGTCGGAATTGGGCCTCTTCTTCGATTTCAAGCCACAGGCCCAAAAAATGGCCCAATCTTCCCTACGACCCAGTCCATTTCGAACTGGGTCGACCCAGTCCAGTACTAACAACCCAACTCCCCCTCTTCATTTTCATTTTTCATTTTTTACAAAAACAAAAACAAAACAAAAAAAAGAAAAACAAAAGAAAACCCTAAAACTAAGAGATCCCCCCCCCTTTCTATCTTTCTTCTTCTTCCTCAAGCAAGACCCCATCCATGGCTGCCCCCCCACAAACCCCAGCCTGCAACGTCGACCACCCTCCCCCACGAACAACCCCTCACCCCGTCACACTCACGCACACACGCACCAACAACTCCATAGCTGCCCTCCTCCATCAAGCTTCGTCATCGTCGAGTTTGAGCTCATCCATGGCTTCCCCTACTGCGTTCAGCTGCTTCTCCTTCTTGCTGCGTTCAGCTGCTACTTCTTCTTCGTGTTTTCGTCGTCAACCCGTCGCGCTGCTGCTCCGTTCTCCAAACAAACAGGCCGCCACTGCTGCCCGTTTCTGCTCCCCGCGGCTACGGCTTCACGCAGCTTCTGCCGATGCTTCTTCTCCCGACGTCCTCCTCGACAAATTGCTGCTGCTGCTCGTCGCAGCAGTAGCTGCTGCTGTTACTCCTTTCCTCTTTGTTTCGTCAAAGTTCGAAGGTCTTTCGTTGAGTCGAAGCCCGGACAAATTTGTTTACAATCGAGTTCGTCGTTGATTCATCTCCGGTTAGTTGTTTTTGAGTTTTATTTTTTGTCCATATTTCGTTTTATATTTCTCGAAGTTAAAATCGTTAAATATTTGATCCTTGTTTTGTTCGTTGTTCATCGTTGAAATAATTTCTAGTGTGTTCATGTGTTTTGATTGAATTAATTTTCAGATTTCAAATGGAAAGTTAATTAGTGGTTTTTCATGTTTATTTCATGTTTGTTTTATTGTTTAAGTAAGAATTTGTTAGTTTGATATTTGTTAGATTCAAATTGAAATTTAATTGATTATTTCTTCAATTTGTTTCATGTTGTTATATATTTTCCAGAAATTATTAATGTTGTTTGAGTCATTTAAATCCGTCATGTTTGTTGTTTTAAAAAAAAAATATAGATTTCATTCATGTTCATACTTTGTTTGGATGATCTTGAATCCGAATTTTGTATAGTTTGATTTCTTGTTTATCATTTATGATTATTTCTTGAATTGGTCTCATAATCTTGTTTAAAGTTTAATATAAGAATTGTTTGTTGTAATGTTGTTAGAGTAGTTGATTTTAAGTTCAATATTATTGAATTTAGAAATCTAAATATACTTGTTTGTTGTTGTTGTTGAATCCGAAAATAGGATTGTTTGTTGCTAAAATATTGTTCAATCAAATTTTAGTTGTTCTTTGTTGTTCAATTTGTGTTCATGTGATTTGTTGTTGAAATGTTGTTGAAATCATGTTCATGTGATTTGTTGTTGAAATGTTGAAGAAATCATGTTCATGAAATTTGTTGTTTGAACATTGTTAGAAATTAATCATATTGTCTATATTTTGGTTAAGTTTGATTAATTGATGTGTTATAGCTGATGGGTAGTTTGGTAATTTGCAGTACGTTCAGGGGTAGTTTGGTAATTTCAGTAAGGTCAGAGGGGTAGTTTAGGAATTGTACATTTTGTAATTTTTTATATGAAGCATGGGGGACAAAATGAAATGGGGTGGGTTGTGATATAGTTATTTAATATAAAGGGGGACAAGACAAATTTTATTGTGGGGGAATCTTGTATTTGTTTATGTTAGGCATGGGGGACAAAATATAATGGGGTGGTGTGATATATTTATTTAATGTAATAGGGATGAGTGAGAAGATAATGGGTTTGGTAGAGAAAATGAGTTGATTTTAATTGATTAAAAGATTTATGGGATGGGATTATATATAGGAAGTCTGGAACACAAGACACAGAGGAGAGAATACAGAAGAGAAAGAACGAATCTGAACAGAAAGAAAATAAGAGAGAGAGAAAAAAAGGCTGAACATTTAGAGAGAGAAAATTCCGAAAAAATATTTAAACTTTCAAAAAAAAACTAAAAAAAAATCTTTTGCTTTCTTTCATTGTTTGAAATCAGAATTAATTGTTTTTCATCAAAGCTTGAAGCTTTTGTTTTGAGATTAATACTCCACCGGTTTGCAAACTCTGTTCCTGGGTTGTTACTGCTATTGGACTTTTGTTGTTGTGCTGTATTGTTATTACTGCGTGGCTGACTTTCTTCTTCTTATATTGGTAATACCAGGTAAACAACTATAATTTTGGCATTTTGTAAGCTGAAATGAAGAACGGAATGTTAAATTTTTAATTTAGTTTTAATTTTTTTTATTTTTTTTGTATTGTATTTAGATTATTCATGTATTATTATTCTGTCAATAGCCTGGAACACTTAGGCCCGTGGGCCCGACCCACTTAGCCCGGGCCCATGTGGGCTGGTTCTACCCTCCAGGACCGTTAAGCCTGGGACCGTTTGGCGCCCGGGACCGCTTGGGCCCCGCCCGCCAAAGCCCGAAATCATTTCGCCCGGCCCGTTTAGCCCATTTAGGCCCAGGCCCGGACCACATAACAGCCTTAAGTCACTCTATGGGCTAAAATAGGCATTAAGACTATGGAACATTAAGTTAACAGAGGCATTAGTTACACATGGTTATCTGTAGAGCAATTATGACCATTCTTTGTTCAGTAAAAGCCAGGGTTCAGAATTGGTCATTATACTTGTTTATATAGATGACCTGCTGATCACTGGGAGCAGTTCCAAGCTAGTTAATGATGCTAAAAGGACATTGCAAAGTCAATTCAAAATAAAATATTTGGGTGAGCTAAGATACTTCCTTGGGATTGAGGTGCTCAGATCAAAAAAGGGAATTCTGCTTAATCAAAGAAAATATGCACTTGAGTTGATCTCAAGTGTTGGTTTAATTGGTTCTAAGCCTGTTTTAACACCTCTAAAAATGAATCAAAAACTCACCACAGTAGAATTTGATGCTCATGTGGGAAGATTGGGAGATCCAGACTTGAAGGACATTACTGCATACCAGAGGTTGATTGGGAAACTCTTGTATTTGACAATAACATGACCTGATATCAGTTTTGCAGTACAAAAATTGAGTCAGTTCATGCAAAGCCCTAAACAATCTCACATGGATGCAGCTTTGAAGGTAGTTAAATACATAAAAGGAGCACCAACTTTGGGAGTTTTTCTGTAGGCAAAGCCAGTTGACACATTGACTGCCTACTATGATGCAGATTGGGCATCCTGTCCCAATACTAGAAGCTCAGTGACATTGTCAAGTTAGGGAGCTCCTTAATCTCATGAAATCAAAAAAGCAGTAAATAGTTAGTAGAAGTTTAGCAGAAGCAGAATATAGAAGCATGGCAGCAGTGACAGCAGAAGTTGCCTGGTTATGAGGACTCCTAGAAGAATTGAAGATGCCAATTTCTAGACCAGTGCAGTTGTTTTGTGACAACAAGGCAGCCATTCAAATTGCATAAAATCCAATTTTTCATGAACGGACCAAGCACATTGAAATAGATTGTCACTTTGTAAGACAGAAGATCAAGTTCGGGCTCCTCACACCACACCATGTTAGTTCAACAATGCAACTTACAGATTTGCTCACTAAAGGGTTGTCTGCAGCTCTACATCATTCCTTAGTTTCCAAGCTTGGAGTGTTGGATGTCTTCCAACCTCCAGTTTAAGGGGGAGTATTGAATATTCAGTAGTGATGTTAGTTAAGTAGTTGGGATATTTTGGTCTTTTTACCCTCATCACATACGTGACTCGTGTGAGAGGTCTTGTATTAAAGACGGTTATACTGCATCGACTGTAATAGTGAAAATAACATATTCCTTTCTCTTCTTAGCCGGTTCTTTCCTTCAACCCTTCTTCTTCTTCTTCTCAATTACATGCAATGTCGATTTAGTGCAGATCTCTACTGAGATTTTGTCAGACTATATGTTTAGTGATAAAAAAACATGTCCCAAATATTCTTGTTTAATATTATCGTTTATGTAATTTATATTCAAGTAAAAAATTTAGCGAATATTGGCTCCTTTGCAAAAAAAAAAAAAACACAAAGAGAAAGGATGCCAGCTAGATAGTAGTGTTAAATGGAGAGAACCTCCATGACTGTAGAAATTTCTCAGAAGAAGCTAAGAGAGAAAATGGAAATTGTATTGTTTTATTCATTCATGATCATTTACAAATGAGGGATATACATGGTTATATACTACTCCTAACTAACTTAACTTACAGTTGTCCTTACACTGTTGGACAACTGGTTAACTACTTAGCTAACCACTCAACTAACCACTAACTACTTTCTTAACACCCTCCCTCAAGCTGATGGTTTGAAGATATCCTTCAAGCCCAGCTTGGACATTAAGTGATCATGTTGCAATCTTCCTAAACTCTTGGTAATAAGGTCAGCTTGCTGCTCTTTTGTGGGAATGTGATGAGTTTTTACTGCACCTTGTATGATTTTCTCTCGTACAAAATGACAGTCAATGTTTATGTGTTTAGTCCTCTCGTAAAAGATGGGGTTAGCTGCAATTTGGATTGCAGCCTTGCTGTCACAAAAGAGATTAACCGGTAGGCTTACATCAACCTCTAGCTCTTTGAAGAGTCCAGTGAGCCAGGTTATTTCAGCAACTATGGATGTCATACTCCTGAATTCAGCTTCAGCGGAGCTTCTTGCAACTGTATCTTGTTTCTTAGACTTCCCTAAGATCAAGGCATTCCCAAACTTAACTAGGTACCCTGCTACTGATTTCCTAGTCTGTAAGCATCCACCCCAGTCTGAGTTACAATATGCTCTTAGTTTATCTGAGCCTTCTGAAGGCATTAGTAAGCCAAGACCTGGAGAAGTCTTAATATATTTCACAACTCTAAGAGCAGCTTCCCAGTGAGACTGCTTAGGCTTGTGCATATACTGACTTAATATTTGTACTGCAAATGCTATATCAATACTGATCATTGTAAGATACAATGGCCTCCCTACTAGTCTTTGGTATGCACTTATATCCTCAACTAGTTTATCTTCACACTCAGAAGCTCCTACAGCAGTGTCATACTCCACAAATGTGAGCTTCAAATTGGACTCAAGAGGTGTTCCTACAGGTTTAGCTCCTGCAAGTCCCATATCAGATATCAACTCCAAAGCATACTTCCTTTGGCTCATAATAATTCCATCTTTTGATCTTGCAACTTCTATTCCCATAAAGAACTTAAGTTCTCCTAAGTCCTTCATTTTGAACATGATCTTCAAATCATTTCTAGTCTGAGTTATAAAACCTAGACTATTTCCACTTATTATCAGGTCATCTACATAAACTAACACAACAACCAAATCAGCTTGAACCTTCTTTGTGAAAAGAGAATAGTCAAAATGGCTTTGAATGAAGCCCAACTGTACTAAGGCATCAGTCAGCTTCCTGTTCCACTGCCTGGGTGCTTGTTTCAGACCATACAGAGATCTATGAAGTTTGCAAGCCTTATGAGACCTTACCTGGATTGCAAACCCTAGTGGCACATCCATGTAAACCTCTTCTAGGAGTTCACCATGCAAAAAAGCATTGTGAACATCCATTTGGAAAAGAGTCCATTGTTTGGTTGCAGCAACTGCAATGATTGATCTTACGGTCACGATTTTTGTTGCGGCAGAGAAAGTTTCAGTGTAGTCAAGCCCTTACTTTTGACTATAACCTTTAGCCACAAGCCTAGCTTTGTATCTCTCAACTTCACCTGATGATGTATACTTCACTTTGAACACCCATTTACAGCAAATAGGAACTTTTCCAACAGGCAACTCTACTATAGACCATGTGTGATTTTCTTCTAAAGCTGAGATTTCAGCTTTCATAGCCTCAATCCATTTAAGATCCTTGACAGTTTCAGTATATGGCTGTGGTTCTACAATTGCAGAGTAGGAGGATAGAGCTTTGGCATAAGAATCAAAGATATTCTCATAACTAACACACGCTGAGAGAGGATAAGAACAATTGGCTTTGCCTTGAGAAAGAGTAACATAATCTTTTAGCCAGATAGGAGGTTTACTGGTTCTCCCAGATCTTCTAGGATGTGAGATTTCTATCAACTGATCATTGGATGTAGAACACTGAGGGATAGGCTTATCAAGAGTGAGATTAATTGGTGATACTGGTTCAGGTTCAACAGGTACTTGTGTTGGCTGGTCTAAGCTGTGTGAACAAGTGAAGTAGAAATAGGAGAGGATAGAGAATAAGGTATAGGAGGAGGAGAAGAAGAAGAGATTGAAGATAGTGAAAAAGAGGATATAGAGATATCATTAGGAAATAAGACTTGAGGAATGTCAATGGTAGGAAACAAGGAGAGTAGAGGAGCTGAATGCTGGAAGGGAAAAATATTTTCTCTGAACATAACATCTCTACTTACTAAGAACTCCTTGGTATGAATGTTGTATATTCTGTATCCCTTTTATGTCACATAATATCCAAGAAAGACTGCAGGTGAGGCTCTAGGTGAGAACTTGTCACTTCTTTTGACATCAGTGACATAACCTAGACAACCAAAAACTCTTATATGGTCCAAAGAGGGTTGATGACCAAACAATAGTTCAAATGGAGTTCTACCCTGCAACACATGTATAGGTAGTTTGTTCATGATGTAGACTGCAGTTAATATACATTCCCCCCAGAATCTCAGTGGAACACTTGCTTGAGATCTCAGTGCCCTGGCCACATTGAGGATATGTCTGTGTTTCTTCTCAGCTACACCATTTTGCTGTGGAGTATAGACACAGGAACTTTGATGAACAATCCCCAAAGGCTGCAGTAATTCTGTCATTTGAGAGTTAAAGAACTCACTATCATTATCTGTTCTTAAGAATTTTATAGTACATGAGTGAACATTCTTGATCATAATGAAGAACTGTCTGATGGCAACAACTACTTCAGCTTTAGAGGGCAACAAGAAAACCCAAGTAAACTTGGAATGATCATCTACTAGTGTGAGAAAATATTTCTTCCCATCATGAGTAGGTACCCTATAGGGCCCCCAAACATCAGCATGAAGTAAGTAAAAACATGTAGTTGCCACAGAGGTGCTAAGAGGAAATAGAAGCCTTGTTTGCTTAGCAATAGGGTAGACAGTACATTGCTTAGTCTCACTATTACACTTCAAATGTTGAAAATATTTTAACTTTCTCAGAACATCAATTGGTACATGACCTAATATCCTATGCTATAAAGATACACTTGAACTATCATCATTTATTGTATTTACAAAAGACCTTCCAGAATCTGAGTTGTTACTTCCTCCTCCATTTGTTTGATCTTTGTTACCTTAGATGTAAATGTAAAGGCCTTCATCTTCTTTACCAATCCCCCTCACTCTCCCATTGAAGAGGTCCTGGAAAAGACAGAAGTCGGGATAGAACAAAGACAAACATCTAAGTTCCTTTGTTAATTTTGAAATAGACAAAAGATTATATTTGAAGTCTGGTATGTGTAGCACATTTATAATTTTCTGTCCTTGTAGCACACTTGTAGACCCTGTATGTTTGACACTTGCTATCTTTCTTGTAGGTAGATGAACATTTCCAATACTAGTTTCATCAGTACTTCTAGATTCCTCTAAGATTTTGAGACTTTTTTATCATGTGATTGGAGGCACCTGTATCAACTATCCACCTAACCTCAGCCTCAGTAGCTACAAAAGATGGAGTCTTACCTGCTGACATAGTACTAATTGGTGGATTACTTTGACTTGAAGATGTGATGCTGGATTTGCCCAAGAGATGCAAAATCTGATTGTACTGATCAATTGTGAACTGAGGCACTCCTGCAATCACTCCTTGATCACTCTGACTAGTTGAATCAAGATTATTCTACTGGAGTCCGGTAAGGTTAGCTGCAGCCTCAAAGCTTCCACTGTGGGGCCATTATTAATTAGAGGCCCTGTGTATTGAGTAGCATTATTAGGTCCAGTCTTTGTTTTCTGGTTGAATTCTGCAGGATAGCCATGAAGCTCTTGTGTGACCTTTGTATTTGCAGTAGTCACAAAACAAATTATTCCTTTTAGGCTTGTAGTTACTTGACCCTTGAGTGTTTTCTTTTCCACTAAACATAGTTATTCCTTCATTTGCTATAGAAGTTTGAGCAAAATTAACCATAGATCTTCTACTTTCTTCTGCTATTATCATAGAATAAGCTTTGTTTATAGTTGGAGTAAGACTCATCATCATAATCTGGTTACTAGATTGTGAGTAAGTCTCATTTAAACCCATCAGAAACTGCAGCAACTTGTGGTTACCAAAATGTTTTGCATATCTCTTCGATTCTTCACAACCACATCCAGGGCAAGGCATCAATGCATCAAACTCTGCCCAAAGTTCTTTTAGCTTAGCAAAGTATACTGATACAGAGGAGATGCCTGAGACAAGGTAGCAATTTGTCTGTGCAAAAATAGAATTTTAGATCCATTAACCTTGTCAAAGGTCTCTCTAAGATCAGCCCACACTTTCTGTGCACTGGTTGCATGCACCATGCCACTTAACAGTTCATTACTAACAGAGTTCATGATCCATGACAAAACTATGGCATTGCATTTTTCCCCACAAATAATGTAAAACAGGAGGAAATTTATCCTTAGTGTATCTACCATTAACAAAATCTAATTTACTCTTGCCTAATAGACTGATGCGCATAGAGCTGCTCCACATAGCATAGTTCTCATGTCCAGTTAGTTTAATTGAGATGAGAGAACTACCTGGAGTATCAGAAGGCTGAAGAAATAAAAAATGATGTTGATCGATCACCATATCACCCACACGACTTGGATCCGCCACTGGAGTTGCATTAGCAGTAATGTCTTCAACTCATGTGTCTGAGCTAGCACCAGTACCTCTGATCGCTATTGAAGGATGAAAAAAATAGAGCTTATAGAAAGCAACTACACAGAGACAAAGAAATGATACCTAATTGCACACAGACAATTCAACCTAGAGAGGAATGAATCGAAGCAATTACACAGATTTCTGATGAAATTCAAAACTCAAATAAAAAATCGAGCATCCGCGTGAATCAAACGTCTTCACGGGCTCTGATACCATGTTACATGGAAAGAACCTCCATGACTGCAGAGGATTTTTCAGAAGAAGCTAAAAGAGAAAATGGAAATTGTACTGTTACATTCATTCATGATTATTTACAAATGAGAGATATACATGGTTATATACTACTCCTAACTAACTTAACTTACAATTGTTCTTACACTGTTGGACAGCTGGCTAACTACTTGACTAACCACTAACTACTTTCTTAGCAAGTAGATACAATTTACTTTTCACATTGTGTTTAGCATGTTCTCACAAATTATATCTTACATAATTTAGAGATTAAGAGGATCTGCTCTTTATCTCTCAATTTAGAATTTTCATGAGGAAGTCTGGTTTATAAAAGTTATACTCCTATTAAATTATTTTCTCGTTTTAAAAAACAAAAGTAAAATAAATAAACAATCAGCTAATAATACGAGCCGTCATTAGTCGTGCCCAGTTTTCATGACTTCAAAATGTAGTTGGGATTGGTTAACGGGGAAATAACATTGTATAGCCGCTCTCAAAATTATAGCTAAAAAATATATAGTATTTGTATAAATGTACATTTATGTATGTTATATGCAAAAAATATAAAATTTTATACACTTTTGCGGCGACCAAATGCAAATAGTTTCGATTACGGGCTAAAAGTGATATTTGCTCACCAATTCAAAGAATGTGTTCACTAAGTCTTTTAATGTTTCTATCCTTTCAATTTAGAAATCCAAAATTCTATTTACTAATACCAATTTTTTTGTATGACCATCTTAGTATTTGAAATTCATTGACCCGACTAACAAGATTGGCACCAATGGAAGCGCTTCATACAAGAGATTATTATAATCTCAAGCTCAAATTCGAGACCTCTGGATAATGGTGAAAAAATCTCATCATTCTACCATGGACTTGCAAATTAAAGCCCTTCAAATAGCCACGAGAAGTTAATGCATATCAATAAGTCCTTCAATCATCGGGTACACTATCGACTTGCTATACTTATAATGACAACATCACCGACTTATAGCCGTTGGTGGTCAAAAACAATTAATTGTACCATCATATTGTTTAACCATTTTCTTGGAAGACTTTGAGTTAGTTTTCTATATCATGAAGTGATGAATGCTTTCATAAAGTGGAAATTATCCTTTTCATAAAATGTTTTTCTCCTCAAAGACAATTTTTTCTTCTTGAATTTACTTATCTTGAATAAATATGAAAAACAATATTTATCTCGTTACACACTCTAGTTTAAACAGATAAATCAAATTAAAGGAAGAGCTCTTAGTTATCAACACTGACGTGAAATCACATAATATAAAAAATTTAATGGATGTATTATAACAATATATATTATATATGATTTTAAAACAATTACTCCTCTCCAAACACCGAGGTTTTGAGTACTACTATAGTAAACAATCTCTATAAAACATCATTTCTACTATAAAAAAAATGTTAAAAGCCGTAATTCTGGTGCTTCACCAGGAGATGGTGGTAATAACTTGTGATGACGCTTATGCTTTTCCTTCGACTAGAACTTAACTGAAAATTGCTTTCATACATAGGTAGAGTGACTTAATTAGTTAAGAATAAAATCTAATATTTTACCCTTTTTTTAATTGCTATGTTATATTATTGAAGTTTAGTAGATTTTGTTAGCCAAAAAGCATTTCTCATGGAATACATATTTTAATTTGTAGTAATGCAAAATTCAGTTAAATGATCATGAATTGTTTTTAATTGTTTAACCATAAAAGTAATAGCCAAAGAGAGGAAAATATTGAGGAAAAATCTCTTTTTGCTTGTGTGAATGACCCTTTGATTTATTTACTGTGTTTATATGAAGTGAAACTTTAGCGATTGATTTTATGACAAAGGTAGAAATGTACATACTCTAATTTCTTAAAGGAGACATGTGATCTTTTATAAAAAAAATTGTAAATCAACACAATAAGAAAAAAAAAACAATATTCCTAATTTTGGAGAGAGAATACTGTAATAGAAATTATACTTTATAATTTCTATTTACTTTCGGAAGACAATTACTTCTTTCTTACTGTAGATCTACCTTATTGAACATAATTCTCGACTTTCCTGCTGAATAGACGAAATTAAAACATATTGAAGGCAAAATATATTATATTCAGACTATTTTAAGAACTGTATTACCCTTAAATAAATATTCAGACTATTTAGATTGTAAAGATTCATAGGTGGATGAACCGTTAAATGTATGTTTAACTATCTCAACTACTCGAGTCAGAATATATATATATATATATATATATATATATATATATATATATATATATATATATATATATAATTGAGGGGCATTAGCCTGGTGACGTGGCACTCTTCTAAACTTTGATTTCAAATTATCTTTTTTCTCCATTTTTCCTTATTTCTTCCACCCATTCTTTTTTTTTTTTTAAAGTTTAATAATGTAGGAGTCCAAAAGACATGTCTCTTCAAAATGAATTCCAAAAGCCATTATATAACGAATCTAATGGCTCATCACAATAGTGAGGAATTTCTGTATCATATATGTACAAATGGAAACAGAAAAGGTTTTTGATATTTGGCTTTAAAATTCATTGGTCATCTTTCAAAGATTTTGTCCATCTCTATTGAGTGGATGCATCATCGATCTCCCCTTTTTAAAAAAGTTTGTTCTCCTATCAAGAAAATAATTCTCAAAAATAAAAGTACTTTTGGGATTTTCTATTAATATAGCAATTGTAGTTGTACAGATTTCACAAATATCCTGCATAAACTTGGTTGTTTTCAGGTTCAGAAGACAAGATTTGAAGCCTGAAATTTGGGCGCAAGGACGTACAAAGAGATCATTGATGTTGTAGCTTTGATCTAAAAAGGCTTTCTCTTATGCGCGGACGTTGGTCAGGTGTAAATTTTATTTGGCCAGATTTATATTGGCATCTTCATATATGTTTCTTTGAATCATGCAACATTCTGTGTTATTATGAGGAAGTTAACATCATCTTGGAAAGAGGTAAGTTTTCGTTAAGACCATTAGTGATGGAGATGCGCCGGATGAATGTGCATATTTATTTGGAATAGAATAGTGTTGAGAACTTGAGATTTAAGTAGAGAGATATTCACAAATGGTGTTTGAGTAGGCTCCTGATAGTGTTAATTTGAACTATTCATGGGCGGTAATATTGATTTCCTCGCTTGAGATTATTTCATAATTGAAATTAGTGGCTGAAATTGGTGTCAGCTCTCTCCTTTCTTTTTTGTTAGCTTCCATTTGAAATTTATCTATTGAACTTAATATTATATTTAAATATAAAACAAGTTCAAGTAACTCACCTATTTTTAAAATAAGAAAATAAACTTTTTTTAATATTATTTTCTCCTCTTTCCATTTTCAGAAAATCAAAAAATTGACAGAAATTTAGAAACTTATACATGTAAGACCTAAAAAGCTAAATAAATTATTTAATTTATAATTTCTAATTGAGAAAAAATTAAATATATCTAAACTAGAATAATAAAAGTCTTTGAGTATAATACTTTTAAAACTATAAATAATTATTAAAAAGCGAGATAGTAAAAAATATACGTGTCCAAAAAAGTTGTTTGGGTGAAATCAGAAAAAAATAGATAACAAATATAATTTTATACCCAATCACTACTTGGAATGTAGACATTTTGAGTGAAGTGCGATGAACATTGTGATTATCTTAGTATGATTTATTTAATTTCTCAGTTTTGAGTTTTCTCCTCTCATTTTAATAAGGATACTCAATTATACTAAATTCTGACAGTTAAGCTATGAAGGACTAAAACCACCGTTTCACGTTTCTCGAAAACAACAGCGTTTCAAACCAAATTTTAACGTTTCAGTTCATCAAAACTATTAGGGTTTAATTTAGTTGCAGCTCTATGAAAAACAACATTTCACAATTCACGTAAAACTAGCCATTTCCAAACTTTTAGCAGATGAGGTCACGCCTTCAACAATAATATCTATAAATGTTATTTACGTATAGTTTAGTGTTATGGAGTTTAGACCATATTAAATTCTTATTATAAACTTGGATTTTGGTATTGCATAGAAGTTCAACTTCCTGGCAGAGACGGATCTAGGATTTAAACTATATGGGTTCAATCTTTAATGTCTTTAGTATTGAACTCATAGTATATATTTAAAGTTATGGGTTCATATCCACTATTTTTTGTAATTTTAATAGATTTTTACATATAAATTTATGCTCCGCGTTGAAAGTACTGGGTTCAGATGAACCCGATACTCGCTTGCTGCATCCGCCCCTGCTTCCTGGTACTTCTCTTCCTCCAAAACGAGCATTCGACAACAATATCTATAAATGTTGTTTATATACAATTTAGTGATATGAAGTTTAAACTATATTAGATTTTCATTGCAGCCTCAAAAATTGATATCGGATATATAGTCGTTCAACGCTCTTTTGGATATTTCTGTTGCTTTTGAGAATCAAATATGAAAGGAAAAAAGTATATATAGTATATTGTGAAGGATTGCATATAGGTGTTCGTAACACGCAGCGGAAGATAATAACAATCCTAGGAAGATCTTTTCGTGTTTAAAATTTATTTACATGTCAAAGATCGGATCTGAGACGTACCTGGTGGAGAGAGTCTTGTTTCAAAAATTCTTCGATAGTGCGAAGACTCTATGCGTACCCACACCGAGACCGATCCTTACTATCAACTCTTTGATCGATAAAACCCGCGAACAAATTGAATGAAGTATATAATGCTTAAATTTTCTCAAAACTTTTAGCCAACTACACTACAAAGAAAGTGATTTACTTTGTCAAAATATCTCTCATTGTGGCTCTCCAAAAAGAAGTACCTTAACCCTTTATTTTATATGATATACATACATTAGTTGCCAGCTCTTTCCTATTTGGTTTGGGCAAAAAGAAAGACGTGACTTAACCAAATGTGGAATTGGACTTTTCTTTCCACAATTTTCAATGGGAAAATTTCAATCCCATTCCATATAGGTAAGAAACTGGTGACGTCCTTTAGGACTTTCTTCGTTAGTTCAATTCCAATTGGACGTAACAGGTAGTCTTTATTAATATTTATATACATCCCATATATAAATAAATATTAAGTATGAGTACTAAATATATATCACACATATATTTCAAACAAGAGATATTATTTAATTTTTTTATTCCAAATACAAAACTTCAATTCGTTCACAATATTAATTATATCATTTGTGCTAGCAAAGAATATAATAATATTTTATTTGGACTAATAACTAAATCTATCTGACTAATTAAATTCCTTAATTTAATTATCAAATAATAAGTTAATTAATCCTTTAGCAAAGATCAGAACACTCGTTAGTGTGCGACCCCATAGGTTCAATACTAAGCCGGTAGTAAATTGATCACATCATATACTAATCAAGGGTGGCGTCTAGCAATACTCCTTAATGACCGGATAGCATGAAGTATACAATTTACTCTCAAGAACCAGTAGAAGAATAATGTAGTAATTCCTTCTGTCCTTATAGCTCTGGATCACCCTAGGATATGATTCAACTGTCAAATCTTAATAGGCGACCAACTATGTGTTCATGTCAAATATAATCAACCATTGAATGACCTAAGAAACTCTTTTCTTCTTTCATTCAATTGCCCTGGCCAGGGTCTTAATTTGGTCATTTAGAATTCATGACAACATGGAGATTAAACTCATTACCAAGAGTTGACAGATTTCATCTTGATTAATCACTAATTCTACAAGTATTCAATCGTACCCAATATCCTTTCAACTATCGCCCTAGGGCCATAGGTGTCTAGTATTAAAGCACAACAAATAACTTGTCAATTATTATGACGATCTCAGGTCAAAGGAAATTCTTACATCACATTCTTCAAGAGAATATCCTATTGACAGTTTATGGTAATTCTAACCATTAGGAATTATCCAATGAGTCAGTTCAATGATCATATCTCTATATGCATCATCTATCTTTGTGATTTAGTTAATGAGATCAACTAATCTTTATCCGATAAAGACGATCACATAAATATTGATCTAACTAGATTACTAATGTCCAAATTAATAATCCTATGATCATGAACAAATTTAAATTAAATTGTAAGAGACTTTGCTCTCATTATCATGATCTCTATCACGATGACAAATCTCAAAATTTAATCAAGGACCTTATCAAATTAATCAAACAATTAATAATAGTTATAAAAGAATATCAAATGCCATATATTTTATATCAAATGACGTTCACAAAAATATGTTCAAATTATCAAATATGATATTGGATCTAGGGCATATCTACTATATCCCTAACAATCTCCCACTTGCACTAGAGCCAATCGCTCTTGTACTTCATCCCAATTTCCACTTGTGCTTGTCAAACTCCTTTGCGCCAAGAGCTTTAGTGAATGGGTCTGCATCATTTTCCTTTCCATTAATCTTTTGAATCTCGACGTCTCTACGTTCAATCATCTCTCTTATCAAGTGATACCTTCATAGAACGTGTTTGTACTTTTGGTGTGATCTTGGTTCTTTTGCTTGAGCAATGACTCCAGTATTGTCACACAATAGTGTAACCGCACCTTCTATTGAAGGAACCACACCAAGTTCAGTTAAGAACTTTTTCATCCATACAGCTTCCTTAGCAGCTTCACTAGCTGCTATATATTCTGCTTCAGTCACTGAATCAGCTATTGTAGCTTGTTTGGAACTTTTCCAACTCACCGCACCACCATTTAAGGTGAATATCTAACCAGAAATAGATTTGCTATCATCTTTATCTGAAGAGAAACTTGCATCAATATAACCTTCAAGTTTCAACTCAGAATCTCCATAGATGAGGAATTGGTCTTTAGTCCTTCTAAAGTACTTAAGAATGGTCTTCACCAACTTCCAATATTCCTCACCAGGATGTGCCTGATATCGGCTAGTCACTCTAAGTGCATAAGCCACATCAGGACGTGTACATGTCATGGTATACATGATAGCTCCCACTACACTAGCGTATGGGATCCTACTCATGTGTTCTCTCTCTTCAGGTGTTTTAGGACAATCATCCCTACTGAGAGTAATTTCAGTGCATGTCGGTAGATAGTCTCTTTTAGAATTATCCATATTATACCTCTTTAAGATGGTATCAATGTACAAAGACTGGTAAAGTCCAAGCAGCTTCCTAGATCTATCTATATAGATCTTTATTCCTAATATATAAGTTGCTTCTCCCAAGTCTTTCATGGAGAACTGTTCAGATAGCCAAATCTTGGTACTTTGTAATGCCGATATGTCATTCCCTATGAGCAATATATCATCAACATACAACACTAAGAATATAATTGTACTCCTACTAACCTTTTTGTACACACAAGGTTCTTCTTCGCATCTAACAAAATTGAACTTTTCAATTGTCTTGTTAAAGCGAATATTCCAACTTCGAGAAGCTTGCTTTAGTCCATAAATGGATCTTTGTAGCTTGCAAATTTTATTATGATCAGACAAAGATGTGAAACCTTCAGGTTGTGTCATGTACACATCCTCTTCTAGCTCACCATTAAGGAAAGCTGTTTTCACATCCATTTGCCATATTTCATAATCATAGTATGCTGCTATAGCAAGCAAAATCCGAATATATTTGAGCATTGCCACGGGAGAGAACATCTCGTCATAGTCGACTCCTTCTTTCTGATGATATCCCTTGGAAACAAGACGGGCTTTGTAGGTCTCCACCTTTCTGTCTGCCCCAATATTTTTCTTAAAAACTCATTTACAACCTATAGGTTTTATATCCTTTGAAGGTTCAACTAAAGTCCATACTTTATTTTGCTTCATGGATTCCATTTCGGATTCCATGGCCTTTTGCCACTTCTTATAATTAGAACTTTGTATAGCCTCTTCATAGGTCTTAGGGTCATCATCATTATGATCAACCTCATTTGATACATCATCTTGTACCATTAAATTTAATCTAGTTGGTACATGACGTTCTTGTGTAGACCTTCTAAGAGGTACTTGTACAACCTGTTCACCTTGTGCTGGATTTGGTTGTTGTTTAATTTGGTTTGGAACTGGTTTATTAACCTGTTCTTGAACTTCATTTAGTTCTTGAACTTTAACCGTTGAAGATGGCAACTTCAAAACATCCAATAAAAGTTCTTCAACTTGGGTCTCATGATCCTTATATTGTGTTGATTCATTAGTTTCTTGAACTTCATCAAGTTCTATTTCTCCATTATAATTTCCTTCTAAAAGAAATTCCCTTTCCAAAAAAGGTTGCTCCCTTGGCCACAAACACTTTATGGTCAGAAGGGTAATAGAAATAATATCCCATTGTTTCCTTGGGATACCTAATGAACCTACACTTATCAGATCTTGAGTCAAGTTTATCAGACTGTAGTCTCTTAACATAAGCTGGACAACCCCAAACTTTAATATGTTTAAGGTTAGGCTTACATCCTTTCCATATCTCATATGGTATTGTAGAGACTGACTTAGTGTGAACCTTATTAAGTAAGTATGTTGCTGCTTCCAAAGCATATTCCCATAAATTTATTAGAAGATCAGTGAACCCCATGATAGATCTCACCATATCTAATAAGGTTCGATTTCTCCTTTCAGACACACCATTGTGTTGTGGTATTCCTGGAGGTGTCCACTGTGAGAGAATCCCATTCTCTTTGAGATATCTGGTAAAATCTTCACTAATATATTCTCCACCTCTTTCAGACCTTAGTACTTTGATACTTTTACCAGCCTGCTTCTCAACTTCACTACGGAACCTTTTGAACATTTCAAAAGATTCAGACTTGTGCTTCATAAGATATACAAATCCATATCTTGACATATCATCAGTGAAGGTGATGAAGTAAGAATATCCACCTCTAGCTTGAATTTTCATGGGCCCACAAACATCTGTATGAATTAGTCCCAATAATTCATAAGCTCTTTCTCCACTTCCATTAAATAGAGATTTGGTCATTTTTCCTTTGAGACAAGATTCACAAGTTGGATATGATTCAAAATCATATTTGTCAAGGTACCCTTCCTTGTACAACTTATTAATTCTTTTCTCTCCAATATGACCAAGCCTACAATGCCAAAGGTATGTATGATTTACTTTATCATCTCTTTTCCTCTTAAGACTTGAAACATGCATAATCGAATTAGTATTCACATTAGGTAAGACATAAACATCATGTTGGAGATAGCCATTCACATATAAATTATCACTATAATAAATAAAGCAAATATCATTGCCTATATTAATGCGAAAACTACGTTTGTCTAATATAGAAGCTGAAATTATGTTCGAAACAAATTTAGGAACGTAATAACAATCATCCAACATAAGTACTTTACCCGTAGGCATTATTAAAGAAATTGATCCTACAGCTACGGTCGCAACTTATGCATTATTTTCAACTTGTAGATTAATTTCTCCTTTCTTCAACTTTCTACTTATCTGGAACCCCTGCAACATATTGCAGATGTTATAACCACTGCCAGTATCTAATACCAACAATGAAGAATTAGTAGTAGTTAAAGAAACCTTGAAAACATTTTTCATTAACGTCTTACCTTGTTTCTTGTCCTTTAAAGTTGCAAGATACTCCAGGCAGTTTCTCTTCCAATGTCCTATTTTCTTACAATGGAAATATACAACATCAGATTGGTCAGCTTTGCCTTCTTTGCCTTTGGGTTTGGTCACACTACCCTTGGGCGCAGTAGGCTTTTTTTTGGGTTTACTTTTACCCTTACCCTTCTTCTTAGAAGAGTTTCCAACCAACATGACAGTTCCTTTCTTCTTCTCGAATGCAAGTTGATTCTCATAATCAATCAACATGTTAAGCATCTCATGAAGATCACAATCCATTTTATTCATATTGAGATTAATAACAAATTGTGAAAAGGATTCTGATAGTGACTGCAAGATCAAATCTTGAGAAAGCTCTTTACCCAGTTTGCAGCCCAACTTCTCAAGTTCTTCAATGAGATCAATCATATGATTGACATAGGGTCCAACTGGAGAGTTTCCAGTCAATTTGGATCCAAATAAAGCCTTAGATAGCTGGTATCTAGCTGTCCTGCTTTGTGTACCAAACTTCTTCTTAAGATGTTCAATGATTGCAGTTAGATCCATATCCTGATGTTTCCTCTGTAGTTCAGAATTCATAGAAGCGAGAATGATGCATTTGGTAGTAAGACATTCTTCCAAGTATTTCTGATAAATCTTGGTAGCTTCATCATCATCCTCATCTGGGACTTCCTTGGCAGGCTTATCGATCACATCAATAAGCTTTTCATACATGAGAACAATTCTCAAATTTTTGTACCAATCATCAAAGTTTGGTCCTACCAACTTGTTGGTCTCAAGTATTCCACGCAGTGATATAGCAGACATATTGAGAAATCTAAAATATAGAAAAGAAAAGGCAATAATATAAGAACATATTTGCATATATCATAAAGATATGGACTTTTATCTAAATAATATTTTCACTAATTATTTTAAACTTTTTACCCTCATTATAGTTTAAGAAATCTTTATTTCTGTTAGTGGAGTAAAGGAATCCTTTAACAATATGTATGAGCCCCTTGGAAGTCAAGTCGTTTCTCATATATGTTTTAAAGGTAGGTACTCTTACCAATTGTATCCTCATACAATTTTCTTAAATAGCTCTATATCAAATAGTCCCCTGGTAGTCAGGTCGATCCTATTGGAATAGTTGAGTTCAACCATCATGATAGCAAAAGAACTTATTAAATTTTATACTCCCCGGGTAGTCCAGGCGTCTAGTAAAAAATTGAATGATTCTTTCAATCCATGCATCTAATGCAATAAATAGTTTTAACATATTCTTGAACTATAAATCTCCTGGTAGTCAGGCCGCTCCTTATAAACAAGAAATAAGTAAAATTATTTACTTTGATGGATAGCTCAATAATAAAATATCTTATATTTTATTATTTAAGAACCCAAATTTTAGTAAGAAGGAATTGTTACTAAAACAGCTTTTAATAACATGAAGATCAAATCTTTTATAGCATGCGAATTTGGTTCAAGTTGTCTACATACTTAGTCCTAAATTAATTTACATCACATGTAATAAATAATTCAAAATTATGTAACGAACAAGCACGTGACATAAAAACAAAATTCAACATTCTTCTAACATGTTTAATCTATATATCACACATATCACAAAAAAGTAATTCATGCCAGAATATCATTATTAATTAACATCTCATGAACTAATAACAATTAAAAAATAACTATAGAATCATGTAACCTATTATAGATTCTCATCGTATCTAATACAAAATTTCAAATTCAAGTTATGAACTATCTCAATAGTTATATGAATATATATTTTATCCACAATAAAATAATATCAACATTCAAACGATTTGACTATTGCACAAGACTCATGTATTATGGTTTGAACTCTTCAAATATAATATTAAAATATTTCGTAAATAAATTTTAGACATAATAAACCACCGCTCTGATACCACTGAAAATTTATTTGCATGTCAAAGATCGGATCTGAGACGTACCTGGTAGAGAGAGGCTTGTTTCAAAAATTCTTCAATAGTGCAAAGACTCTATGTGTATCCACACCGAGACCGATCCTTGCGATCAACTCTTTAATCGATAAAACTCGCGAACAAATTGAATGAAATATATAGTGGTTAAATTTTCTCAAAACTTTCAGCCAGCTACATGACAAAGAAAGTGATTTACTTTGTCAAAATATCTCTCGTCGTGGTTCACCAAAAAGAAGTATCTTAACCCTTTATTTTTTATGATATTTATACATACATCAGTTGCCGGCTCTTTCCTATTTGGTTTGGGCAAAAAGAAAGACGTGACTTAACCAAATATGGAATTGGACTTTTCTTTCCACAATTTTCAATGGGAAAATTTCAGTCTCATTCCATATAGGTAAGCAACTGGTGACGTCCTTTAGGACTTTCTTCGTTAGTCCAATTCCAATTGGACGTAACAGGTAGTCTTTATTAATATTTACTAGTTATGAGCTAGCCCGTGCTGAGCCCGGGCCTGGGCCCGAGCTCAAGATGGATAAGTAATAGTTGGTAAAAATAGCATGGTCTAGCCAGTTTCGGACTGGTCATTCAAAAAATAGCTAGTGTTTGCAAAGTCATTGAAAAATAGCCACTATTTTACTACAACATGGAAAGTTACAACATAATATACTGAAGATCGGTGTACCTGTGTATGAACTTCCAGCATATTATGTTGGAACTCCAACACGCGAAAAGTTTCAATATAATATGCTGGAGATTGGAGCACCTGTGTATGAACTTCCAACATATTATGCTGGACCGGTATATTATACTAGAACTCCAGTTCCAATATACTGGAGTTCCAGTATACTTATACTGGAATTCCAGTATATTATGTTAGAGTATTTTCCGAATTTGAACAGTGTTTTCGTTCAGATTTATCTTTACATGAAAAGTGGCTAAATTTCAATTATTTTTGAAACTATGACTATTTTTGAATGACAACTTGTAAATCTGGCTATTTTTGAATGACAACTTGTAAATCTGACTATTTTTTAATGACAACTTGTAAATCTGGCCATTTTTGAATTTGTCAGTAATAGTTGTGATTGAATGAAAAGAATAGTATGTGTTACATATTAAATTCCCACCAAATCTCCTATTAGCTCCCCTCGTCAACAATCCGAACAAACTGAAATTACAAAGCAAACTTAAATTACAATTACAGATACGTATTCATTAGACACATGTATCTTCTTGTAAGTCAAATTTCGAATTCTCCTGCATGTTTTCCACTCCTGTATTCATCTCCTGTGAATCCCTAATCGACAAAGCTTGTGACATACTTCAAAAGAGCTGCTTCAAGTCATGTTAGTGCATACATATCACATTTAGACTACACAGGAAGAAGAAAAAAAGGAGTAAATATAATGTTTCTCCAGTTATCTCTGAACGATAGTGTATGCTAACTGATGTAAGACTTTCTTAAGACTATCAATGGCAGGATTTGCAACCAAAAAACAAACAAATCCTAGATGTTATAGACCAGTCTAACAAATGTACCTTTCTTTGCTAGAAAAGAAGCAAAACCAAAAGGCACTCACCATGGTCAATTTGGCTTCTTAGCCATGCTTAATGTTGTAGCTAATTATTTTTGTGTTTTAAGAGTTTAACAGAGTAGTACTGTTCTTCGCTACCATAACATTCATGCATTGTAATTGAGTGATCTTCATCAATATGGTTGGTTTCATTATAAGTGCAGCATACCTAGAGACTTTCACAGATACATAACACATACACATATATTATCACTGAATAAACAAAAATTGAAAAGTACCAAGGGAAAATAACGGACTCATCACCAACAAACAACCTACGAATCCACTATAAATACAATTGGTTGCTAATGAACTAAAGAACATTCATTAAAAGACTCTTGCAAATAACTTTTCAAATATTTATTTTCTAATAATGGTTCAAAATCCACCTTAAACCTTTCCAGTTGAACAATGGACAACAATATACTTAAGTAGGAAAGTTTATTTTATAGTATATCTGAATCCTTTTAAAAACAAGATGCAATTACACATATTATAAACCTTTTAGAACCACATACTATATTGATGAGGATCATATGAGAGAACAATTTGTGCCTTCTCAAATTCTATGAGCTATTACAATATTATAATTCTGGTGATGATTCATGAAATAGGAATTATTCAATCCATCTTTATTCGTTATATATTACCAGATCAAGAGTACCAACAAAATAAAAAGAATAATTGATATTATTGTTTTAGTTGCTATAAGCACACATGCAACCATAATTAAAGGTGAACTGATATTGATATATGGCCAAAGGATAACTGATGCAGTAACAATATATCCTTCATATCAATTTCACCACCTCGAATTCAAGGCTAAGAATTTTTAAACTTTCAACTTTCGCCAATTCAAGCCTAATTCTACCACGGACTTCCAAATTATATTTCAGACACACTCCTAAGTCTAAAATCACCCAACGAAGTTAATCGAATCATAAAAATCCAAATCCGAATTCACTTACTCATAAGTCAACTTCTGATTGACTTTTCTAACTTAGCTTTCTAACTAAGAGGCTAAATGTTCATTTCACTCCAAAACTACTCCGAACCCAAACCTACCAACTCGATACAACTCAACACAGCTGAACAATACATAAAGAAGCATAGATGGGGGAAATGGGGCTATAACTCTCAAAATGACAGGTCGGGTCGTTACATCCTCCCCTTCTTAAACAAACGTTCGTCCTCGAACGAGTCTAAAAATATATCTGGAGTCTCAAATAGGTGAAACCTTGAGCAATACCTTCTCGTCACATTCAAATCATATGAACTCATCTCGCGGTCACATCATACTCATCACGTATCCATCCATCCACTATTTTCACTAATAGGGACACTACCAAACATATAAGTCCACAAGCACGCGCTCACACAATCAACACCTTAGTGCTCAATCTACAGTCAAAACTAGGCCTCAAATCCTCCAAACTGGTCCAACATCAACACACAGAAATCACATCTCGCACCTTATCCAGGGAATCACAATCCTTCGATGCACAACTGATACCGAGCACGCATGTGCACATACGAATGCATGGAAGAAATTCAAAGAGTTACACTTCAAGATGAATCAATATCGCACGATAAAAATTCAAGAAGGTGAAGTTTTCCTAAAGGTTTTGCAGCCTCTCGAAGATAAGTACAGACGTCTCCGTACCGATCCACAAGACTCTACTAAAACCGCTCATGACTCGTGAGACCTTTGTAACCTAGGCTCTAATACCAACTTGTCACGACCCAAAATCTAACCATGTTGTGACGGCGCCTATCGTATTACAAGGCAAGCCTATTTCCCAAAATATTACTACTAAATCGATTATAAGAATTTAACAAATCATTTTCAACATTTGAATTTCTCATAAACTAAATCAATTCTAAATATAATTAACATAAAATACAGAATCTGGCCCCAAATATCGGAGTGTCACTAAGTCATGAGTGTCTAAAACTATAAACTAAGATATATAAACTGTCTAACTATCCAAAAGAAGAAATGACAAAAGGAGTAACAAGGTCCTGCGGACGCTGGCAGCTACCTTGCAATCTACCCAGATAGTTGGCCTGAAATCAACGATCGTCGCGCTCTAACTCACCTGGATCTGCACAAAAAGTGCAGGGTGTAGTATGAGTACAACCAACTCAGTAGTAATAGAAATAACTAAGGAACTGAACAGTAGTGACGAGCTAAGTAAAACAGTCCAATTATTTATTTTCACAATTTAAAAATAACAGGAATAAACAGGTAAATTTCATAACTCAGTAAATTCCACAAAGAAAATTAATAGATGAATGCAGCAACAGCACAAATAAATGCAACCTCATAGCAGTGTCACTCTATCACTCATCACTCGCACTCAGCACTCAACACACTCAAAACACTCAACACTTTGCGCTCACTGGGGGTGTGTACAGACTCCAGATGGGCTCTCAAAGCCCAAGCGCTAAGCACGGACAACTCACGTGCTACCATATCAATACCTGAATCTGCACGGTCAATTCACGTGCTACGCGGACAACTCACGTGCTATGGTATAAATATCTAGACCCGCACGGTTAACTCACGTGCTACGCGAATAACTCACGCGCTATGACATTAATATCCTCACAACTAGGCCATCGGCCTTACTCAATCATGTACCTCACTAGCCTCACCATCATCAACAAATAAGGGAACACAGCCCACATCAAGTATCACAACATATTAGGAAAAAAAAGAGACTGAGGTACACATGTACAAAAAATTCTATGACTGAGTACAAATAATGTGAGCATGAATAAAGCCTAAGCATGATCTCTAACATGAAGGCAGACAAGTTCAACAACAAGTAACTACGTAAACACAGATGATGGTCATGAGGCCTCACGGGACGGACCAAGTATCAATCCCTCGAGGTATACACCCACACGCCCGTCTCCTAGCGTGGGTATCACCTCCAAACAGTCACACAATATCAAATTCTCCGAGTTTATACCCTCAATGCCAGAGTTAAAACTGTTACTTACCTCAACCGCATAAAATCCAACTCCAGGATGCCCTCGTCTCTGGACTTGGTCTCCAAAATCTATGAATCTAACCATAGTTAGATTAATACCATCACTATGTACTAAAGAATCGAATTCCACAATAAAAACTACAATATATGCAGAAAACCCGAAATCGGCCAAAATCTGGCCTCACGTCTCGGAATCAGTAAAAATGGCAGAATCATAAACCCCGTTCTCTCTCGAGTCTAACCATATATAATTTATCAAAATCGGAGTCCGTTTGGTCCCTCAAATCCTCACTTAAAACTCTCCAAAACTCAAACTCTAACTCCATCAATTTCACTTTGAAATCATCAATCAAATCCCAAAAACGAAGATGGATTCATGAAATATAACCAAAACCGAGTAGAGAACACTTACCCCAATCCATATGGTGAAAATCGCCCAAATCCGAGCCCTCGAACTCAAAATATGACCGAATGAACAAACCTTTATTTTATATATTTTTTTGCCAACTATTCTGCCTCGTTTCTCGTGCCAAATGATTCTGAAACTTGTATTCTATGCCTCCAATGGATTCCTTGTGAAATTCTAGTCAATTTAGGCTTTTTAATCACTCAATTTGACCTTATAATAAATGCGATATGTAGGTTCTAATATTTACAAATAGTGCAGATTTTTAAATACGCTGCTAGTGACAATTTTGTAATTAATCTGAAAAATCTAGCAACCTAATTCTTAGTAAAATGACCCTAAAATCCTCATACGATGTCCAAATTCGATCATTCTTTTTGCTACAGGTCTATAATTATGATATGGATCTAATGTTTCAATCAAAAAAGAAATCAGAGCTCATTTGTTCAATATGATATCATTTATGCTTGAAGAAACGGCATCGAAACATAAGAAAAATGAGCGCTACACAACCCAAACCTATCCAAAACTCACCCGAGGTCCTCGAGACCTCAACCAATAATTTTAACAAGTCATATATCATTACCCGAACTTAGTCTAACCTCCATAACACCAACAACACCAAAATACCAAATCAACCTCGAATTCAAGCCTAAGAATTTCTAAACTTCCAACTTTCGCCAATTCAAGCCTAATTCTACCACGGACCTCTAAATTATATTTCGAACACACTCCTAAGTCTAAAATCACCCAACGAAGCTAATTGAATCATAAAAATCCAAATTCGAATGCGTTTACTCATAAGTCAACTTCCGATTGACTTTTCTAACTTAGCTTTCTAACTAAGAGACTAAGTGTTCATTTCACTCCAAAACTACTCCGAACCCAAATCTACCAACTCGATACAACTCAAAACAGTTGAACAATACATAAAGAAGCATAGATGGGGGAAATCGGGCTATAACTCTCAAAGACAGGCTGGGTCGTTACATTTCCTTGACGGGATAGTGTTGTTTCTTTATTGACCGGGACTCTCTTTGTGATTGGTGTTGAATTGTATATGTGGATCGGGTTACACACCGCAACAATATTATATTTGGATCGGGTTGCACGCCGCAACAATAATATAATTGGATCGGGTTCCACGCCGCGACAGTGATAAATGATATGGATCGAGTTGCACGTTGCAATAGTATTTTTATGGTTTAGATTGGGTTGCGCCCCGCAACAACAGATATTAAAACTATTTATTGATTGGTTACGATTTCCTTATTCTTTTGCTACGAATTTTAAATTGTTCTTTATGCTTTTCTCTTAAATTATTGTCGGTAAATGATATCCCCCGCAGCATGTCCCCCTCCCATCTTTAATTGCTTATTTCTGTTTATTTTCCGTTGTATATAATATAACTGCACAGGTTTATTTGGTAGTCTGGTCCTAGCCTCGTCACTACTTCACCGGAGTTAGGCCAGGAACTTACCAATACATGGGATCGGTTGTGCTGATACTACACTCTGCACTGTGTGCAGATCCCAGAGCGACAGCTTTTGGACCATAGTTTTGGGTGGCTGCCTTCAGTCCAGTCGGAGATCCCGAGGTAGTCCTGCAGGCGTCCGCAGGCCCCGACGTTCTCCTCTATCTTTATATTTTGTTTTCATTTACTTCAGAGACAGATTGTATTTTTCTTTTCAGACAATTATTTGTAGTATTCGTAGATGGTCCGTGATATTGTGACACCGATTCCGGGCAAAGATGTACTTGGTATTGTCGTACTTGTTCTTGGCTAAGTTATCAGATTACGTCTTCCGCATGTATGTAATTATTGTTAAAATTTCACTGTTAATCGCATGTTATTTTAAACTGCTAAAAAGGGGTAAGTAAAAGAGTTAGCGAATCTATAATACTCGGCTTACCTAGCTTTCACGAGTAGGCGTCATCACGACTTCCGAGAGTGGGAAATTCGAATCGTGACAAGGGTGGGGAATCAACTGTGTTGGCGTTGTTTTCAAGGTGTATTGTCCCAGAATCTGCCATCATCTCGTAAGCTAGGAGTTTGTAATGACGGTATTTGATCTTGATCTTTTGCCCCAACGTATTCATTGGTTATATTAGGGGTTTTGGGGGGATGAATTTCCTAGATCAATTTCTGGTTTTTGTATGAGCTCTTGCGTGAAGTTTTAAAGGTGGTATTGCTGTCAAGAGAGAGAAGTTCTTTTTTTCAGAGAAAAATGTATACTAATAACCATTTACTATCATCGAAAACTCCTACAAGTTGTTTTGAATAAATATTTCCGAGTTTGAAGAAGTTTTTGATTCTTTTTTTTGGGGGGTGTGAAAGGTGGTAAATTTTCTTCTATTTTTTCCAAAAATGTTTTGCGCCTCAAAGGAAATTTTCTCCTTGACTTATTATTTTTTTAAAATAAAAATATATACTGTTTATTATAAACAACTCTAGTCTAAACGGATATACCAAATTAAACAAATGGATATGAGCCATCAAAATTGATATAAAACACAAATCAGCACTTTTGATGGATATAATAATTAACTATTACATTTCACCAACGATAGATTGAGATGTCCATACTAAACAATCTCAAATATAATCTTTCTATTCTACTCAAAATAAGTTAAATCCAAAACTAGCCAAAAAATTTAATGCTATAGTACATTACTAAAATCTACTGGATTTTGTTACCAAGAAAAAGGATTCATTATCGATAAGATATTTAGTATTTTAGTGATGCAAATTTAATTACATGCTTTAATAAGAAGTCAAATCAGATTTCATATTATGAATTGTTTTAAGTTACTTAAGAAAGAATAATGTTATATTACATTATTGAAATCTAGTTATATTTTGTTACCAAAAAATTTCATCATGGATAACATATTTAGTATTTTTGTAATGCAAATTTAATTGCATGCTTTAAAAAAAAAAAGTCAAATCAGATTTCTTATTATGAATTGTTTTAAGTTGCTTAAGCATAACTGAAGCCAACAAATAAAATTGAAAGTGTAATAAAATAAAATTAAGGTACGAGTCTTATTTTTCTGGTGTGGATGACCTTTTTGATTTCATTTCATTGTATTTTCAGTGAATCTTTTGGGGCTCTTTTTAATATATAATAACAAAGAAACATATTTTCTAATCTTTATTTTCAAAAACATCCCAACAGAATCAGATAGGGACAACTGACCCCCCTAAAGTTTGTACAGAGCCAACTTGGACCGGCAAATTTCGTTGCATAGTCAAAATGACATTTATTATTTTTTTCGATTTTAATAATACTTATTTTCTTTTCAAAATGAACAACAATTAGTTATTTTCCCTTTATATATCTTTTCAAGTTGAATACCAATTACTCCCTCTGTTTCATATTAGATGAGGTACTTTCCTTTTTAGTCTGTTCCAAAACAAATGACACATTTCTAAAATTGGAAATAATTCAACTTTAAACTCTTTATTTTACTCATTTACCTTCAATGAGAAGTTTTTATAGCCACACAAATGTCATGGTCCAACAAACCTTTTACCCCTTAAGCTTTTAAGACCACAAGTTTCAAAAGTCTTCTTTTTTTTTTCTTAAACTCCGTACCGAATCAAACTACCTCATCTAATATGAAACGGAGAGTAGTTGATTTACTATACAAGGAGATATGTCCGTATGGAAAATTCAAGAGTTTTAGCCAATATTGTCCCTTATTTTTTAGGGTAGGTCTATTTTGGTCCCTCAAATATAACCCTGGACATATTTAGTCCCTTAAATATGCTAAAGTGGAGCACTTTTAGTCTCACTGACAGAATGTGTTCAAAAACTAACGGTGGTAAGCAACTCTGATTCATGAAGCAAATCTTCTACTCCGAAGCAAAACGTTTCCTCTCCTTTTATTGGATAATACAAATGATCACTTTAATTCCTCATTTTTAGATAATATCTTCTAAAATGTTGACCTTCAAAATATCCCCTTCTGTATCAGTTTTAAGTAGGAGTAACAAACGGAGGGTCGGGTCGGATATGGTTCGGGTTGAAAACGGGTAATGAAAAAATGAATCAATTATCCGACCCGACCCATACACATACACACACATATTTTGTATGTTAATATATATAAAAATTATGCAAATTTTATATACTTTTTCGGCTACCAGATGTAAATAGTTTCTGGCTTGGGCCTTGGGCTATAAGTGATAATACAATCTGGTTATTCGTTTGCTTCAATAATATGCCTAGAAGTGATCTTGGCATCTCTATTTTTTCCAAATTTTAACTTTTCTTTTTGGAAATATCAACCGAAATTTTTCAAAGTAAAAGTTTCAATGTTAAAATCTTAAATTTATTAGCTTTGTAATATAAGTGGGTGTTAGTTTATAAAATATTTTCGATAAGTAAATTAAAAAGACGGTGAGTGGCGAAATCAACTCCATAATTGATCTTGGACAGATTCTATCAGTGAGACTAAAGGTGCTCCACTTTAGCATACTTAAGGGACTAAATATGTTCAGGGTTATATTTGAGGGGCCAAAATAGACCTACCCTCAAAGATAAGAAACAATATTGGCCAAAAACTCGTAACTTCAAGGCTTGGTTTTCTAGAAAAAAAATATCTTTTTCCCCTTAATTCAGTTTTCCTCTATGCTTCGCGAAATTTTCTTCGAACACTTAAATGTACGAAATAATATTTTTTTTTTCCTTTAAATAAGTTATGATTGTGGTATGAAAAAATGAAATAGTACTACATTAGTAATTTTCTCATTGAAATGACAAATGTTACTTCCCTATCTGAAATTAAATATATCCTACTTAACATTTGGATAGTCAAAACATTAGTTATATTTAACCGAAAAGTTTGAACTTTTAAAGGTTTTGAATGCAAAAACTCCCATATATCTAAGTAGTTTTCAAATATCTAATTATTAACTAAATTTAGATTAATCTGTTTTTAATATATTTGATAACAACCTTACAAAATCACGATCGGTCATTTAATTTACTACGAAAGAAACATCGTGCATCCTAGCTTAAAATCTCTATTTGTTTTCAGCAGAACAAGTTTGATTTTCCGACAGTCGTGCATAGCTAGTACAAAGTTGAAAAAATTAGTTGATTAATGGGCTAAAATACACTTTTCTTTTTTAATTTAGATTTTCTAGTAAGAAGGGGAGTCTCGAAGTAACAGTAAAGTTGCCTTATGTGATTTATGAGTCACGAATTCGATCCGTGAAAGTAGTTATTAATATTTAGGGTAGGCAGGGGCGGAGCTAGGTAGGCGGAAGGGGATTTAGCGAAACTCCCTTCGCCAAAAATTACACTATATATAAAAAATAATTTTTTTCATGTATATATATTGCGTGTTGCATCTCTTTAGCTTCTTAATTAGCGTGTTTACTTCTTTTATTTTTTGAATCTTCTAGATGAAATTCCTGCTTCTGGTACTAAGGGTAGACTGTCTACATCACACCTCTTGGGGTACATCGCTTTTTCAAACCCTGCGTAAATGTTATATGCTTTGTGCACCAGTGTTTGCAAAGTCATTAAAAAATAGCCACTATTTTGCTGCAAAAGGGACCGGTCCAACATAATATACTGAAGATCGGTGCACATGTGTATGAACTTCCAGCATATTATGCTAGAACTCCAACACATGAAAAGTTTCAGTATAATATACTGGAGATTGGAGCACTTATGTATGAACTTCCAGCATATTATGTTGGAACTCCAGCACATTATGAAATCACATGTATAAAATCCAAATTCCAGCATCTTATGCTGGAATATTTTTCAAATTTTGAACAGTATTTTGGTTCAGATTTAGCTTTACATGAAAATTAGCTAAATTTCGATTACTTTTGAAACTGTGGCTATTTTTCAATTACCACTTGTAAATTTAGTTATTTTTGAATTTCACTCGTCCATTTATTGACTTAGCCAATTTTGACCTGTCCAAAAACTGCTCATTCGATACTTCTAATGAAAATCCAAAACTTCTTTTTTCCAATATTTAGATTCGAATTTCTTGCTCAATTAGAGGAAATCGACATGGAAATAATTCCAACGACGAGGCAAAAGACAATAATGGACTCTTGACTTGGTTTTGTATTCTGAGGTGTGGAATTGCTTTCATAACGTTGAAATTTCTCTTTTACAAATATGTTATGTGTCTCGAAGCCAATTTTCTCTCCTTAGAATTTTTCTGTTTAAAATAAAAATCAATTATTCATTATCAACCGTACCAAATTTAATAAAGGGGATTCAAGAAGATATTCTAAATTATTCTCTATTTAAATAAAAATCAACTATGCATAAACTTTAATCTAAACGGATATGCATTGGTGTACAAATCACATATCATGAACGTTTGATGCAATAACAACTTATATTATATTATATAATCTCAATGTAGAGAAACCACTACACTTCACCCAAGATAGATTGAGATTTTCATAGCAACAATTTCAAAGATAATATTTCCACTCAAAATAAGTTAAAGCCAAAATTAGCCAAAAAAGATGGTGCTTCAGCTTCAGCATGGCGCATGTGACTGTGACAACTCTGTAGAAACAAAAATACTAGGACGATTTAGCAAATTTTCCTCATCATGTTCATCTAATATGGTAAATTTAGATTGAGCAAATGAGGGTGTGGCTATACCAATGAATAGGAGAAAGAAATATGTGGTGGACATGATTTTCTCTTTTGTGTTTGTGTAAAAGAACTAAATTGAGGCTCATTTTATAGTATTGATACAATGTATTATTTAAGAAAGAAATTCAATGTTATATTATATTATTGAAATCTACTAGTTTTTGTTACCAAAAAAGGATTCATTATGGATAACATATTTAGTATTGTAATAATGCAAATTCAATTACATGCTTTAATAAGAAGGCAAATCAGATTTTGTATTATGAATTGTCCATGTTTAATTGCTTAAGTATTAAAGGCAACAAATAAAACTGAAAGTATAATAAAGTAAAAATTAAGAGGATTAATCATGAGTCTAATTTTTCTGGTGTTGATGTCCTTTGATTTAGTTTCTTTTTATGTTCAATGCGAATCTTTTGGGGCTCTTTTTTGTAATAGCAAAGAAACATATTTTCTAATGTTTATTTTCAAAAAAAACTTCGTATGTGCTAACATAACCCTCTGAATTTTGTTAAATAGTAAAAATGACATTTAAGGTGAAAAATGTCCATTTAAAAAAGGAAGTTAAAATTTTCCAATATAGAGATCACGATATAAGTCAAATTGAATTTTATATTTTCCCTTTTATGCTCATATTTCTTTTATTATTTTCAAATATTTAATTAATCTATATATATACTATTTATTAAAAGCACGAAGGCCCTTAGCGAAATGTCGTTTGCCTTTTTTACCCTTAAAATATGATTTTATATTGGACAAAATCACCATTTAAATTATCTCTTAATATTTAAAAATTTTAAATTGAATAAAAATTTACTTATTAAAGTTTTCCTTATTTAAAGGGTTACGTATAAGTCTAAAATTTAGGATATCAAACCAATTAAAATTTGACCTTGTATAGATCAAACAATTCGTTTATAATAATGTGTTTCTACTTTTTTAGACCTACAAATAAGGAACATGCATTTATAAATAAAGCATGTTAAGATTACATTCAATCTACTGTTTCCTTTCAAATTAAATATTTAAACTATTCTATATACATCAAATTTATATAATTATTTTCTTAAAAAAAATACTTTACCATTAAAGTATATTCCATATTTTGACTATCTATAACTTAATCCATTCTACAGATTTGGACGAGAAGTAAATGAATAAAAAAAAGTAAATTAAAGACTAATATCTCCTTTATTGACAATTTTGAGAGGCAACCAAGTTAAGAATTAAATAAATTAGGAAACAACATTTACTCTTAGAGGAATAATTCACAATTACATATTATATTTTACCATCGTGTGTTTCTAATAAGCTATTAATAATTTGACAAACAATTCGATATGCTAATTCATTTCTAAAAAGAACATTAATAAATATTCATAATTTTTTACTCACTAATACTAACTAATAAATAATAACTTTCATAAACCACAAAAAAAAAAATTGTCAACCGAAATAACATAAAAAAAAATGAAATTTGAATTAAAATATAAATATTCAAATATTGAGGACCGACAAAAATTAGAACTTTGGATAAAAGGTTTTATCACATTCACTTCCGCGGCGCGATATTATATTCTCAAATTTTGAAATGCGATTAATAAAGAATGTTTTTGACGGCTCAAAGGATTATTAATGAATTTTTGATGATCTACATATAAATCTAATTACACACGATTGCAAAAGAACTTCGGGACGAGCTTATGCGCAAGGGGTTGGGCGCATACCAGGCGTACGTCTGGGGCATTAAGGTGGAAGGATCAAGATTTATTATTTTTAGAAACTTATATGTTTTTCATACAAACATATTATTTAGTTATATTTATACGTTCGTTTAAAATGTTCTATAATCATTGACATGGATACATGCGCAAAACGCATATCATAAAACTAGTGACTTGATAAAAGTGTCATAACTACTAAAGCGTAAATAATACTCTTTGGATTCAACAAATTAGTTTTCATTTTCATAATAAGCACTCAAAACAAATACGACTTCAATATAATCGAATAAACAACTAAAAAGCAATAAATTTTTTCTCTAAAGTCGAATAAACAAAGCGATTACAAATGTAGGAGGGGATGTGAAAATCTTTAAGCACCCAAAAATATTCAAATTGCATCCTTCCTTTGCCAACTCGTCCGCTACACCATTAGCTTCCTACAACATGTTTCAGAAGCGAATCCCCTGGCATTATGCATCAGTAACCTACAATCGTCAATCAAATTTTAGTAACACTTTGATACTATGTTGCTCGGACTCTCCAAAGATGTTGCCGGGTGCGTGTCGGATCCTTCAAAACTAGTGTATTTTCAAAAGATCCGATACGGGTGCGGCAACATTTTGGAGAGTCCGTGCAACATAGCGTTGATGTATATTGTTTACCACATTGATAACATTCAAATAACTGGACCTTGTTATACCTTGATATAAGGGAAGCAGATTATAACTACTTAATTACTGCTTTGGTTGACGCTCGAGGAAAGCTGATCAGTTCCTTCAGATGTTCAATACAATCACTAGAATTACAGTTCTTGAACTGTTCAACGATCTTCTCTCGTTTTGGAGAATAAGCAAGGAGGAGTTTTATTAAGTACATTTCAGCTCTTGATCCTTTGAATTCCCTTACTCTCACCTTCTGAATCATCCTAAAAGCTTCATTCAAATGGCTTTCTGCCTTCGACAAGTAAGAAAACAGTTCCGTAGTGCGACTCTCGTCGACCTAAAGAAGATCATATTGCACCAAAAGTCAACCTTTCCAACATTCACGAAGTGTCGTATATGAACATAGACACAACATCAAACACAGTATAATCCCACAAGTGGGTCTGGAGAGAGCAGTGTGTACGCAGACCTTGCCCCTATCTTGAGACAGAGGCGCATGAAGGATTTAAGATCTATAGGTTCAACCCTGAAGGTTTTTGGCCATGAACCTATAGTATTTTTAAATTATGGATTCAAACCTACTATTTATTATAATTTTAGTAAATTTTTACACATAAATTTATGTTTTGCGTCGAAAGTACTGGATTCAGTTGAACCCGATGTTGCAACTCTACATCCGCCTCTGCCTTGAGAAGGATATTTCCGAGAGACCCAAAAGGTTCAATGTCCAGACACACAGAAAGAGAAACTAAATGTCCGTAGTCGGGAAATTAAGTCTTACCTCCACTGCCACACTTAAGTCAAGCTCATAAAGGTTAGGTGAACCACGAAGTAGGACAAGTGCACCAGAAAATTGTTCAACTGAAATCCCCAAAGCACATATTTTCAGTGTTTGCAGGTTTTGTGGTAGAACAAGCCTATCTGCTGCCACATGAAACAACTCAGCTAAAATCTGAAAAAAGCAATTTGAGTGAGAGATAAAACATTAGTTCTAGTTACAACTTTGTTTTGCAAAAATAACAACTGCAAATCATAGAAAATAAAGCAAGGTATATATGTTCTGACCTCTAGGGATGACCTATCCAAGCTGAGGTGCTTAATGCTAGTAACGATTGGGTTCAGGTATTCAATATCGATGTTATCGATAGTTAAGTTCTCAAGTTTTGGAGCAACCAAACGCATACGACCAAAAACACGGCAAGATATCAACTTCAAAGTCTCAAGCATTGGTAAAATAAGAGTGTCTTCTATTAGCTTACATTCAATTTGAGTGTCTACTAACTCAAGGCTAACAAGATTGGGGAATTTGACACAATCGGACGGCCTAAAGACAGTGGACGCTAAAACCTCCAAATGTGTCAATGATGAGCAAGTCATTATGCCATAAGGCAATTCATATAAACAACTGCCATCGGGCAAATGTATGGTGAACTTCTGTATACCATGCTTCGAGACAAAGATGATCCATGGATCCAAATACTTTGCCATATAATCATCATTTGACATAAAATGGAAACCGAGAATAGGTCCAGTATGCTGCAAGAGAATTGTATTGATTATCCTTGCAGCATTACCCACTCCTGCGTCAAATTCAGAGTCAAATGAATAGTTAAATGCAAAGTCAAGAAATTGGCTATCAAACACAAGGTGTGGTAGTGTGGACCACATCTGGTTCCACCGCTTTGATAAGGCGCTAGTTATTGCAGCATCTCGGATAGGAATGCGCTCTAGTATTTTATGTATTATCTCAGTTGCCGGGAAGGATGAAAGAGATTTCGGGTACAGAAATGATGGCCAATTTTGACCGGATGGGAGGTTTTTGAAAGACAGAGGCCGAGCTCCGGTTTCCGAGTTGCCTACATATCCCTGGTTTTATAGGTATCAGGCCATGGGCCTGGCCTAGTTCTGGATTCACATGCGGAGTATGCCATCACAGATGAAAGACTTCCTCGCATCAGTAGATACCTTGCTTTTCACCAATCGAGTCATAGTTTTTCTCTGAAATAATTCACAAACATGTTAGCTTGAACACGAATTGAGGATCTATAAAACAACAGCGAGCAATGGATATTAATGCAGATATTTTTAACTTGGAAAAGACCAAGGCAATAGGCACTTCTCTTGGGTTCTCAAAAGGACTTTCTGTTGAACTTCAAATATCTGTTCATTCCCATAGGATTTATTTAACAAATCAAACTGGAGTTAAAACGTATTACACTTAACCAAGCAGAGACAACCTGGGCATCGAAGGAAAAGGAAGAGAACAGATACTGAAATTGTAAATTAACGTAACAATCAGAAGAATATGAGGCTTCCAAGAATAAAAGCACACGAACCATTGCTTATACGCTCATTTAACTAACATATTTATAAGAACTGCACTTTCACAATTGTCACATCGCACTCCATTTCTATATATGAACAGAAACTCTAAATTACAAAATTAAACTTCAAATTCTTTGATAACATAACAAAAATGGAGTTTCATCAAAGCAGGAAAAAGAAAAACACAAAAGATTCCTTTAAATAAAGAGAGAATCCTCCTCCTAATTATTCCTGCTACATATATCTATTAGTCTTTCCCAAATTTGAAGTTTATTCAAATTGGGGGAACTCATAATGAGGTTAGAGCATAAGAAATTTGACCCAGCCCACCAAAACGCCTACACTAAACATTATATGCCTCAAGCAGTTAAGGATAATAGGAGCCTCTTTGGAACTGTCCTGCACTGTGAAACTTTGAAGCAACACGAATGTGATTCTTGTAGAAGTGGCAAAAAGGGGATATGGATGTGAATTTGAGGTTTCAAGCTTTCTGCTTTCAAGAAAATATTTTAAATTAAGATATGCTAAGAAGAAACAAATACGTAAAACTTTATACAGACTTAATAATTCTTATGGAATTGCGTCTTTGACCTCCCTAAACTTTTCTTCCCATGTTCCTCTAACTAGGGTAGAAAAGAGTGAGTTCAGCTTCAGTGACTACCATTTGTCGCCAAGATATGATCGAGGTCAGAGATTTTCCAAATTCTGATTCTTATGTTCTTATTTAAATATTTAACTTACTACTCCTACTGGCTTATTTAAGGATATCGATTATTGTAGAACTGAAGCTCAATTTTTAGAAACCAAAGAGGACCAGTGAACCCCCTAGCACTAACCTAGAATTTAGTGTATAAACTTAAGCTGCAGCAAACAGAGCAAGAAAGCCAAAAATGACATTTGTCATTTGATCTTACAGTAGATGATTCCAGAACCGAGCAAGAAAGCCAAAAATTGACATAGAAAATGAGAACTCTAGGTTTGAACTACAAAAACCTAGGAGAAATGGGGGTTAACTTCTTTCTTATTACTTATACCACCAAGTATGGTTTTTATCTTTCTTTTTCAACCTTTAAATTTTGTGACAAAATTCCCACAGGATGTACAAAATCCAGCAAGAAAAACTATCCGTAAACAACAGCTATAACCACAGGATACTCATCAAATTCCCATTATCAACAAAAAGCAACGAAACTCACCAGAATTCAAAAATACAGCAACGAAAACTCACTAAAACTCGGAAATACAGCAAAGAAATTTCACTAAAATTCAGAATACAGCAAAGAAAACTCACCAGAACTCAGAAATACAGCAAAGAGTAGAGAAAACTGGAATCAAAATGGAGAGAAGCTTTGAAAGTTGAAACGTCTGTTTTGAGAGAGAATAGCACTATGGTTTAATGCTGTATTCTGGCCCGGGCCCGGGCCTTAGTGGGCCTAACGGGCCGGGCCTCGCGGTCCCGGGCTTCATCCTGGGCTCTGGCGGTCCTGTCTTCGTGGGCTCAATGGGTGGAACCGGCCCGTGACGGGCCTAAGCCCACATGGTCCTGTGCTTAATGGGCCGAGCTCGTGGGCTTCGCGGGCCTAGCGGTCTTTTTTTTTTTTAAGGCAATTTCTTGTAGTATCATGGCTATATTAAAAATATATATGTAGTATATATGTATATCTAATTATTAAAGTGCTTGACGAAAAAGAAAATAACAAAACAATAGTAAAACACTAAATTGTCATGCATAATATATTTTCTTGTAGTATATTATATTGTATCTTATGTATATATATTCTCTTATATATTTTCTTGTAGTATATATATTGTATCTTATGTATATATATTCGCATAATATATTGTCTTGTAGTATATATATTGTATCTTATGTATATATATTCGCATAATATATTGTATCTTAGTATATATATTGTATCTTATGTATATATATTCGCATAATATATTGTCTTGTAGTATATATATTGTATCTTATGTATATATATTCGCATAATATATTGTCTTGTAGTATATATATTGTATCCATTTACACCAGGATCTAGGTAGGCGGGCGGTAGTCCGCACGGCCATCCAGATCTAGCTGCTTTAGTACACTTTTAAAGGTTGGCGGTAGTCCGCACGACCAATAAGGATTCGAAATATACGGAAATTCTATTATAGTTTAATGACTGTATGGAAGGATCTATATCCTTTTACCCAAGCAAGGGGCCTGTCTAAGCCCGATACATACTCTTACTGAGCCCATGTGTCTAGCAGTTCTAACTGTGAAAGAGATAGCCCTTTTGACAACTTCAGCGGGCTTTAATGTCACAGCTGGCTAGACGTAGCCACTAAGGCAAAGCCAATAAGAGTAGTACCAGAACCGACTGTACCACCATCTTGGAACCAAATCAAGAAACTATATTAAAATTTCTTTATATTTTGAAAGAGTCTGGATTCTTCATGGTTAATATGCAAGAGAAATTAGTGCTTCAACATAGATATGAATCCGTTTAGCCGGACATAGTCACGGCTAGGGAGAGATACTAAAAATACTTAAAAGAAGAATAAATATGTACCTTGTAGGCCGAGAAGCAAGGCCCTGAAGATGAACTTCAAAACTTTTATTAATTCTTGAACTCGATTTACAAACTAAGCTATGAACTAAGTGTTTACAAAGGGGGTTGGTTGAGAGAGAGAGAGAGGAGAGAGAAAGTCGAGAGAGAGGGGGGTTCCGGCCTTCTTCTTCTTCAAATGAAGAAGCATTCTTAAATAACAAAAAAAAAGAATCTTGAATAGTAAAATGGGTCCCACATCTGGGTCCCTACACAGTGTTTTTACTGTAGATAAACAGTGTTTCTACTGTTGATGAACAGTGTATCTACTGTTTAAGTGGGTCCTGGCGGCTGATAAGCTGTCAAGTCTTCTTTTTGTCCATATTTTGCATCTGTTGGAGGAATTCTTCCACCTTGTCAATTTCTCTGTCAGATAATATCATTTCTGGCTGTATAGGTTGAGTATCTTCTACGAGGTCATCACCACTCGTCTCACTTCTCATTGAAGTGTCTGATTTTTCACACTGATCTAGTGATTGGAGCAGATTTCTTTTCAACCCTTCTAAGTATTGATTTATCAAATCCATTTTATCTCCATCTTGGATTGATATTCTCCGAGCAATATGTTTAACAGTGCTTTCTTCTACTATCCTTTTTTGAGGGGCTGTCACATATAAATGAATTTGTGTTTTTATAGAATCTAATAATTCTTGGCCGTATAACGTCTTTGTTTTGGGATCAGTTTTCATCAATTTGTCCCAAAAATTGTTGTAGAATACCCTATATAAACAAGGGATTTGTTCTTCCGTATAACCCATTTCCGGGGTCCATTTATGGATCCAGGGGATAGAAAATTCAATAAAGAAGTAAATCTGATCAATTTTTTCTAAATAGCAGATATGATCTGCGTGATATAAATTTGTTAAGAACGGAGAGGCTTTTGTCCATTCTTTGTATAATTTCAGGAATGGTTCAGGCAAAATTTTGGTAGTAGGACCGTGGTATGACCACCAGTTTAAAAACCAGTTAGGGATAGGTCCTGTAAATACCTTGGCGCATACCTTGATAAACCAAGTATGCTTATGTCTTTCATTGTTATAATAAAGCACTCTATCAAATGCTTGAATATAATCCCAATAAGTGAAATTCATTGGTGATTTATTAAGGCTTATCTGCCTTTCTTTCATTGTGGAAATACCCCATTCTTCAACAGATATAATCTGTTTGATAATGACTTTTGAAAAGTTATAAACATTTTCATTTGTGTTATAACCTGAAAAGTGCTGGAATTCTGCACTACCTGTACTGATCAGGATAGTTTCATAATAGGTACGGGTTTTATATGATTCACCCGGATAGTATAATCCATTAATCAGATATCTCTGAAATATTTTCCACGGTTCTTCTTTTCTCTGAATCTCAGAGTTTTCAAGGAGAAATATCATTTCTCTTTTTGGTAACTTTTCATATGACTTGATATCATCATTGTCTTCCTCTTTAGCAATTGAAGCAAAAGTATCACTTTGCTTTTTAGATGCTAAATAAGCCTGCAGATGTCCGTATAACGGACTGTCTTCTGGAATATCTTCCAGATGTATAGAATGTCCTGAGGATTCTCCTGTATGCGGTACCTTTGAGTTTATCAAACTCTTTTTTCCTCTTTGTATTACTGGAGAGGTTGATGAGGATCCGTATGACGATCCCTGAGAATAAGTCCTACTAGGGGAAGATCTTCCCCTACCTCTGCCCCGGGTGACCCATGAAGGGTCCATTCTGCGGAAATTGCAAATCATTATTAAAAAGTGATTGCAAATCATTATTAATTAAAAAGGATAACATAATTCTAGTGCTGATATCATCTTGACCGAAGGGACACACATTTTCAATTAACTGAAGAATATCAATAACTTCTTGAAAATTAGAGTGTTCTTCTTCCCTTGTTTGAATAATGTCAGCCATAATAATATCAAGTATAACTTCTTGTAAGTCTCTATTTAATTTAATCACTTTAAGAATAGTGATTAGTACCTTATCATCCAAAAACATGGTATAATAATTCATAATCTATTCTAAATATTCCCGGGATAGAAAATCCGGAAGGGAATTATCAATTCCTTTTTTGTATTGTATTTCAAAATCGAAAGGTGCTAGCTGAGCCTGCCATCTAGCAAATATTAATTTTGAAGCATCGTGCTTAAAATCTTTGTCAAACATGTATTTAACCGATTGAGCATCAGTTTTTATCAAAAACTTTTGGTTGTATAAGTCGTCTTGAAATTTTAATACACACTTAACAATAGTTAACATTTCATGCGCCACAGTAGCGTATTTCTTTTGAGCTTCGGTCCATTTACCAGAGTGAAATCTTATTAAGTATTCACTCTTATTATTGGGATTTACTTGTTTCAAAATCCCTCCATATCCAACATTAGACGCATCTGTCTCGATAATCTTTTGCCAAGTAGGATTGGCAAGGGTTAAACATGGTAAAGATTTAACACGCCCTTTAATACTTTTGACTAACTCAGTATGTTGGTTAGTCCAAGGGTGTTTATGATCTTTCTTTAGCCGATCGTATAGAGGGGCTAGATCTCGTGACAAACTTTTATAAAAAGGGGAAATATAATTTAAGCTTCCCAAAAATCTTTGTAATTGAGTCCTGTCAGTGATAACATCAGGAAATTTTGAGGCAAAATCAATAGATCTTTGTATTGGGGTAATTTTTCCCTGGCAAATATTATGACCTAGAAAACGAACACTTGTTTGGAATAGACTCATCTTGGGCTTAGAGATTACTAAACCGTTTTGTATAACAATTTTCTTGAAAATATCAAGATGCTTAATATGCATCTCCAGAGTTTTAGAAAATACCAATATGTCGTCAATATAAACGATGATAAAATCCAAATATGAGTTAAAAATATCATTCATAATTTTTTGAAATTCAGAAGGGGCATTTTTCAAACCAAATGGCATAACATTCCATTCATATTGCCCAAATGGAACATTAAAAGCAGTCCTATAAGTATGCTCTTTAAATATTTGAATTTGCCAATAACCAGATTTTAAATCAAATTTTGAAAATATATTGGCGTCATATAATCTGGATAGCAAGTCCCTTTTGTTAGGGATAGGATACCTAATCCATTTCAGATGTTTATTTAATGGTTTATAATTTATGACTAAGCGAGGAATACCTCGTTCCTTTTCTGCCGCATTATTAACATAAAAGGCAGAACATGACCAAGGAGATTTTGAGGGTTTTATCAAACCCTTTTGTAACAAACTATCAATCTCGTTTTTGCAGAATTCAACTAGCTCAGCATTCATCTGGCAAGGTCGAGATTTAGTAGGAATATCATCCTCAGAGAAGGTTTCTTCGTATGGAAGAGTTACAATATGCCTTTTCCTGTTCCAAAAGGCACTAGGGTGATCGGCGCAAACATCAACGGCCATTTTTTCAGCAATTAATTTAATCTTCTGCTGAACTTTTGCAGATTGTATAGTATCAAATATATTCATACTAAGAATTTCTAATTGTAGTGAATCAACATGCCTTTGTTTCATATTAATCAAGGCATTAATATCTCTAGTTACGGGATCTGTAACAAAGGAATAGCTTATCTTTTTATCTTGATAAGTAGCAGAAAAACCATGTTTATCTATATTATTAAACGGATAAATAGCATTAATAAAAGGTGTTCCAAGTATGATTGGAGGGTATAACTGGTTTTTTACCAAAAAGAAGAAATGTGGAATACAGACTTTATTCTGGCAAATATGAGTATTAGGCAATTTGTACTCTATATCTAAAGCATGACCAGAAGCGGATTTCACCAAATGAGTAGTCTTTTGAAAATATCTAGTAGGAATCAATCCTTCCTGAATGCAGCTTACATCTGCACCACTATCAATCATAGCTATATCAGTTATAGAAAAATTATTATCAATTAAAATAGTACATTTAATATACCATTTGTGTGCAGTAACAATTTGCATCATACCTAAAAATAAATCAGATTTTTCATCAGAAATTTCTTTTCCTTTATCATTAGAAAAATCAGAAAATTCTTTAGTCGAAGATTCAGGTAGAGAATTATTTTTCTCAATTTGAGTAATCCGGTGATCGCAAATCATTTGATTTTGCTTAAGAGACTTAATATCTCTTTTCAAATTTTCGATTTCTTCTTTTAAATCATCAAAAGAAGTATCTCGACTAGGAGTACTGGACTTTTGAAGTCTTCTATTTATTTCAGATAAAGAATATGGTGCAAAGTGTTCAAATTCGTTTTTGTATTTTTCAACAGTCTTTGAACTACTAGAACTTGAACTTGCAGCTAAAGTAATAATTTTTTCACGAAGTTTTTCATCAGTAACTTCTTTTAAAAGTTCTATTACATTGTCAGACGTAATAGTTTTTATATTAAGATCATCAAATTGTGATTTCAATTTATAAAATTCGTCACTATCACAAGCACAAATATCACCTTTGCAAGCAGTGCAAGCAGTATCAACATTTTTATTATTATCAGAAAAATCAATTAACTCAACTTCAGCTTCAGATTCAGTCTCTGAGTAATAGTCAGATTCTGATCCCGAAGTGTATAACAAGCCATAAACCTTATCGTGTAACTCATCATCGAGTTCTAAGGTTTTTAGCTTTTGAAGCTTGCAGTTTGGAGAAATATGACCAAACTTTCCACACTTATAACACTTAATATCAGCGAGATCACGTTTGGATCTATTCTTCGCAAATCGAGTAGATTTCCTGTTCGCTTTTCTAGTATCACGTTCTTCCTTAGGCCTATATTTAGACCTCTTTTTCTTATACGGGCTATCCGGGTTAGGGTACCTATGATATTTGGTTTTCTTCTTCCTATTTTGAGTGGAAGTTCCGGGTAAACCAAACTGGGTACAAAAGTCACCTACTTGGGACCTTTCTTTAAGCTTATCTATCTTAAGCTGTCTAGAAAGTCTTAGCTCATTACATAATTTAAGACCTTCTTCTGTACAAACACCTATAAGCTTACCATAGGTATAATTATTATACAGAATCTCTCCGCAACTACCCTTTAACACATTCCTTACTCTTTCAGCAAATAAGGAAGGGAGGCCGTCTATAAACTTGGCTTTCCAGTGCTCATATCTATTCTCGGGTAGTTCCATAACTCTACTCATAAAAGTATCTTTATACCATCTAAACTCACTAAGGGTCTTACATCTAAGTCCATTAAGTAAAGTTCGGACGGTCTGATGGTTTGAGGTAAATCTACCGTTGAAATGCTCTAAAATTGTAAGGATAAGAGTATAAACTGCATCTTCTCTACCCACTACTAGAGCCATACCTATGTTATCAACACCTTCGTCGGTTGCCGTAGCATTTATAACGAACGCCTTTTCCTCTACAGATAAATGATTATCCCACCAGCCACGAAGTTGGCCAGTAAAACCTGCAATAATCATTTTGCAAATAGTTCTATCTGTATTTTTAACACTTTTACAGATAGTCGAATACATGAGCATTCTGTGTACGAGAATGGTTAATTGTCTATCAGTTAGACCATCAAGATTCCATTCATAAATTTCGGAACCGTTATAAGACGTATTAGTCTGATTCCAATCTCGTTCCTCAATCAACACATCTTGAGGAGTAGGACGAGGATAATAATAGGTCTGCATTCTCGGTTTATCAGCATACCTATGATTTTGTTTAACAATCCCTTTGAGTTTATTAAACTCTGACCAAGTCTCAGTTTTATAATCAGAAACGGTCTCCATTTTATCAGCAAAATTTTTTGATAAATCAATAGGTCTAATATTTAAACCGGAAAGCTTTTTATCTAAAAGCTGAGCTAAGTCATCAAGAGATTTGAATTTAAAATCCTGAATCTCAGGAGGTCTTTGAATATGGGTAAGAATGTTTTGATCAACTGTTTTACTTCCTGAAGTGGAGGCAATATCAGTTGGTCCTTTCTTAGTACCCATTTTTTTTATTAAAATAGTCAAATCATCAAGTTTTTTATCAAGAGAACCAATATGTTCTCCTAAAATTTTAACATATAAACCCAAATAATTGTTTTGAGAAATCAATTTATTAATTTCTGCAATACTAATAGCTGCCACATTATCATCAATAAATTTTTGAAAGGCAGTGAAAGTAATACCAGTATTATTAGGTAAAATAAAGGGAGCCTGAGGCGGATAAATTGCTTTAGTAATATTACCACTCCCGTCTTTATAAGATCTTTCTAATACCTTTATATAAAGAGGTAAATAAGTTGTTATAAACCAAGGAACAAAATACATAATTTGATTATGTAAGGCACAAGTTTCATAAAATTCTTGAGATATATTACTCAAATCCTCTTTACTATAAGTATCAAAAAACCATGTTTTAAACTGGTTCCATTTTTCACTAAAAAATTCTTTTTGAATATAAATACGGGCCCGAGAACCTGGGCTAAAATCAATTTGGTGTGGAATCATTAAATATTATTGGGGTCGAAATCCATCTCAGATGGAGAAGGAATATCCTTATCTGAAATATTGTCACTATCTTGAACAATATTTGTTTGAGGGTTAATCTTAACCCTTTCAACCCTCTTATCTTTGGAATCAGGCTTATCGCTAGCAATAGTGTGTAAAGAAGCCGCACGATTGCGAGCTGGACCGTAAACTGGTTCAACAGGGGAAATATGTTGCATAGCAGGTAGAAGTCTGTGATTAGAAAAAGAATGTCTATTATAAATAGTAGACTTATCATCAAATTGAATACAAATCCTACCATCCGGATTTTGAGTGACATGCGAAAATTCAGTATTTGACAAGTCGTTAGTAATCTGACTTGGGGATATAACAGAATTTAAAGTCCATGTAGTCGGAAAATTAATTTCCTCCCATCTGATAGGTCTCCTAGTGGTGACCTTGGACTTTGCAAAATTGGTTTCGACCAATATGGTCTGATCCGAAGTATCGTATAACTTACATTTCGGATTTAAAGTAGATAATAATTTGAAATAAATCCTATAGGACAGACATATAAGTTCAGAACCAGGCGCATAATTATAACCATGCGTTTTCACATTTAAAGTTAAAGCATCAAGAATATTAACATCAGAAAGAGATAGTTGCAAATTGGGTTGAGTATTAAAATATACTGGACCATAGGCCACTGTAGATTCTATCGAACCCATTAGAGACTGTCTGAAATTCAGATTTCTAGCATCTCTAAGAGCTGCTAAGAAGGTCTCTGGTAACCCTTTAAGGGTTAAAGGTTTAAAAGCAATTTGAACCATACCAATATGCACATAATGGTAATGATGTTTATATAAATCTATATCATGCTTGTTTAACAAACGAATAGTCTGTTCAGATGAATTTAATGCTAAAGACTGTTCAGTCGTTTTTATCAATTGTTTAGAAGAAAGTTTATCAAACCAACCATAATCATAAATGGTTTTTATTGAAACTTTAGGAATTGTCCATTTATTTAACAAATCAAGGTTTTGAGGTATATCTACCTCTTCAAGTCTAGTACTTTTAGTACTTGTTTCTCCCAGATCCATTCCAAATAATTCATATCTATGTTGAATCTTTCATATCTATTACACAATTACCATGAAAATTCCTAGGCTCTGATACCATTTACACCAGGATCTAGGTAGGCGGGCGGTAGTCCGCACGGCCATCCAGATCTAGCTGCTTTAGTACACTTTTAAAGGTTGGCGGTAGTCCGCACGACCAATAAGGATTCGAAATATACGGAAATTCTATTATAGTTTAATGACTGTATGGAAGGATCTATATCCTTTTACCCAAGCAAGGGGCCTGTCTAAGCCCGATACATACTCTTATTGAGCCCATGTGTCTAGCAGTTCTAACTGTGAAAGAGATAGCCCTTTTGACAACTTCAGCGGGCTTTAATGTCACAGCTGGCTAGACGTAGCCACTAAGGCAAAGCCAATAAGAGTAGTACCAGAACCGACTGTACCACCATCTTGGAACCAAATCAAGAAACTATATTAAAATTTCTTTATATTTTGAAAGAGTCTGGATTCTTCATGGTTAATATGCAAGAGAAATTAGTGCTTTCAACATAGATATGAATCCGTTTAGCCGGACATAGTCACGGCTAGGGAGAGATACTAAAAATACTTAAAAGAAGAATAAATATGTACCTTGTAGGCCGAGAAGCAAGGCCCTGAAGATGAACTTCAAAACTTTTATTAATTCTTGAACTCGATTTACAAACTAAGCTATGAACTAAGTGTTTACAAAGGGGGTTGGTTGAGAGAGAGAGAGAGGAGAGAGAAAGTCGAGAGAGAGGGGGGTTCCGGCCTTCTTCTTCTTCAAATGAAGAAGCATTCTTAAATAACAAAAAAAAAGAATCTTGAATAGTAAAATGGGTCCCACATCTGGGTCCCTACACAGTGTTTTTACTGTAGATAAACAGTGTTTCTACTGTTGATGAACAGTGTATCTACTGTTTAAGTGGGTCCTGGCGGCTGATAAGCTGTCAAGTCTTCTTTTTGTCCATATTTTGCATCTGTTGGAGGAATTCTTCCACCTTGTCAATTTCTCTGTCAGATAATATCATTTCTGGCTGTATAGGTTGAGTATCTTCTACGAGGTCATCACCACTCGTCTCACTTCTCATTGAAGTGTCTGATTTTTCACACTGATCTAGTGATTGGAGCAGATTTCTTTTATCTTATGCATATATATTCGCATAATATATTGTATCTTATATATATATATTGTATCTAATGTATATATATTCGCATAATATATTGTCTTGTAGTATATATATTGTATATTATGTATATATATTCGCATAATATATTGTCTTGTAGTATATTATATTGTATCTTATGTATATATATTCTCTTTTATATTTTCTTGTAGTATATATATTATATATTATGTAAGTCTACTTCTACGGTTTGAATAAAAAAGCCAATTAAGAGTCATTCTAACCTTTTCAATTTCTATGTTTAATATTCGCATACCATCACCGACAATTAAATGATAAATATGACAAATACATCTAACATGGAAAATATTAGTAAATGCAGGATTTAGTGTTGTTGTAAGCATGCCTATAGCACTGGTGTTACTAGAAGCATTATCCATTGAAATTGCCATTATTTTATCGCTAAAGCAAAAATATCTACAAATATCTGCAACAGTGTTAGCTATAAACTTACCTGTGTGACGCGAATTAATTATTCTATATGCAATTATGCGTTTTTGCATTATCCATTCCTCATCTATCCAATGACTTGTAACAGTTAGATAATCACAATCATTACCACTTCTACCAATATCAGTAGTAATAGAAATCCGATTAGGTATATGAGTAAATAAATACCGCAAATATTGTTCATATTCATGTTTGAATTTATAAATATCACTCTTAACTGTTGCGCGAGGCCAACCTTTATAAGTAGGATTAAAAACTCTTCTAATATAATGAACCCAATTAGGATTAGAAGCAAAAGTATAAGGTAAGCACATAACAGTAATCATCTTTGCTAATTCTTCACGATCTCTATTTGGATCGTAATATAAAATACCTCCGGTGACAGTGTTAATTCCTGGTTGAACTAGATTTGAACCTGTACTAGGGTTAACCGCAGAATCTACACTTGTCCCCTCTAGTTGCGCTTTCATTTGAAAAAATCTAGCCTTATCTCTAGGGTGTGTTTTTATGTGCCTAGTCAAACTACCCGTGCCGCTACGGTCTCCAGTATATTTATGCACCATTAATTTCCCACAAGTTTTACACTTAGCCTTATTTTGTTCTCTTACTTGAGTAAAAAAATTCCAAACTAATGATGTTTCTAGGCGTTTAGCAGGTTCTCTATTAAAAGTAGGAGTTTCTACACGAACCGGCCCACCAATTATCGAAGCGGGCGTGACTAGTCAGCCCTGAGAGAAATGGGCAAATAGCCCCTTTTCAAAATACTTTGCTAGCCATATATATAGGAATTTTTACCTCCTATAGTAAAGGTTAACATCTTATTTATTTTAAATAAATATCATTTAAAAAAATTATATTCTATAATACCTTTTATTGTTTATAGTAAAATATCTAATTTTGGTACTTCCTACCCCTAAGCCACTAAAAACTCTATTCAGTTACACTATTTTCTTTCTCTCTCTAATATGATACATATCATTCTCTCTTCCAAATAATACCGGATTCATTGACCGACCACCACTTCTCTTGGCTGGGATTTGGCAACCTCCTCCTCTCCGGCGAAATCTAGTTGTACGGCTCTCTCTCTCTCTGTCTCCTTTCATCTCCTAGATTTTTCGTCAGATTTGAACTTGGTTATCTCAATTCCCAAATTCAAAAATGGGAAAAAACGATTTCTTAACCCCAAAGGCCCAATTGTAAGTATTAAACAAAGAATTTGACCCCAGACGGTGAAGGAGCTGCTGAGGACGGAGATGAACGTCGGTGTTAGAAGGGAAACGAGCCATGGCTTCCTGTTGTTGTTGTTGTTTGTGACGTTATTGTTGCATCTGCTGCAATAGGAGTAGCTGGAAATTAGGATTTGTTTTTGAATAAAGACGACGGATTTTGGGGCTGAGCAACTTGATTTTCTGGTAATATATTTCAATGTATTTTCAGCGTATCACGCTGTATTTTCATGTATTTTATTGTATTCATTGTCTTTTTTTCATTGTAATTCAATGTATCTCGTTGTATTTCATTGCATTTACTGTCTTTTTTCTCATTGTATTTCAGTGTATCCCACTGTATTTTATGTATTTCATTGTATTCACTGTCTCGCTATATGCCATGAATGTATTCATATGTATTTTTTAATTAATATAATTTATGTATTCAGATGTATTATATAATTTCTCTGAAGATTGATATGTTTTTGGAGTATTTTTTGAGAATCTTTTTATAACTGAAAATACAAATTTTGTGTGTTATAATTGAGTTCCTTGAGTTATATTAGGAGTCTATTATGTTAATTGATTCACTTTCCATATTAAAAATAGTGTAATCCCCTATTTCATGCCGTGGATACAGTCGAATACAATGATATGTCCAGCTGTAATCCCATATTTCTCTCCATGAATACAGTCGAATGCACTCGAATACAACAACTGATTAACTGGATTTCACTGATTCACACCTATTTTTGTTATTGTATTCATGAATACAATAGCTTAAATACATCAAATATATTTTATAACCACAAAAAGGTATCTATAATCTGTAATATAACAAATGGTATCTATAGATGGCTAATTGCTACTAAAAGATAGTGCTTTATGAAAATTTATCTTCATATACTAGTTCTACAAAGCTCGTGCTGAGCCCGGGCCCAAAACAAGGTAATAATAATAATAATAATAATAATAATAATAATAATAACAACAATAACAATAATAATTTGTTGTTACGTTTTTAGGCATAACTTTTTTAAGATTATCGCTTAATCATTTATTATTCATTATTTATGTTTTCTGATCATATCATTAGATAATTTATTAAAAAATATTTATAAGAAAACAAATGTGCTAAGGAATAAGCAGATATAAAAGGGAAAAATGTAACTTGATATTTAATAATATAATTTAAAGTATGCAAAATGATTCCAAATGGACTATAATCATAAATTAAAGAAGATATTTTGATATTTGATGAATTTGTGGGCATATAATTTCTAATTAGAGGTAGAAATAAAGAAGATATTTTAATAAATTATTTTGGCATTTATTGATTAACTACTCATAATTTCATATGACCATAATTTATGCTAGAAAAAATATGGTGATTAAAGTCTAGGTTTAGATGAAATTCAGAAAGACCCAAATTCATTAAAACAAAGTCCAAGAATTAACTTAGTTTGTCATTAACTCATTAATGCTTTATTTTTAAAAGAAAATTTCGCTACCCAACCAATTAAAGTTTATATGATTTTTGACAAATTAAATTGCCTTAAGAAACAAAAAATATCTTTGTTTCAATAGCATGTGACCATCAGCCATATTTAATAAATACGAGATTATAAGTTGATCACTTGCTAAGCATCTCTCCCTTTTCCTCTATTCTATCCCGCTTAATTAAGTAAATTGGATAAAATTTAAATAGTTTTTATTTTATTTTCAAGATTCTAATCTACTAATTTTTAAAAGGTTTTGAAATTTATTTTCTATTGTACTAAATTTATATTTTCAAAATAATTTTTCTATTAAAAATAAGATCAAAAAGATATTTAATTATAATTTTAGAATTAATAAGAAAATTTGATTGACAAAATACTTTCCCAATATCTGAGTTCTTCAAGGTTATTGTTATCAACATTTTAGATTTATCTTTGTGCATAATTATTCATCACCGTTCACATCTTTTCAAGCATTTTTGAAGGGCTCAAAGTTTAATATATTTACCAAATTAATTATAGGAACCTAAGCAAAAAAGAAATAAAGTAGGGGCAAAAAACTTATGGTACATACTTCACCTGCAAAAAAGTTAGGTTAAGGAGCTATGTACTACCAAAAAGGGTTTGAAAATATCTTGATTTACTGGAAATATATTTTAGTATATGAAGTAATAAATAGCAAATACAAGGACCTATTTGAAAGGGTAAACCTTTTTGGTTGGAAAACTAACAAAATAGTTACAATATAACTAAGGACTACAAAACTTTTTACATTGTCCCTTATATATAGTAGTAATATATGCAAAAGAAATATATTTTATTAGCTATTATTTTTAGCAGCAGCTAGAAATATATATTTTTCAATAAAAATTTAACTACCATCTCAAAACTAATCAATATTTAGTCGGCAAAGAAAAAAGTTATTATTAAATACCCTAAAAAATACGAAAAACTTTATATCTTTTACAAGTGAGATTTAAGCAAATTCACTATAAGTGAAACTCGAATACAATATGTAAAAGTTCGAAATATTCACAAGTAAAAAGCCGAAAGTAATTTCTGTTTTTAATCATTTATTGTCCTTTTCCCCAATGTCTTCTTTACGTATTTTAGTTTGCTTGGGTTGGGTGGGAGTATAAGATATGCTTGGATCAAAGCCATAGTCGTCAATCTAAGGTTGTGGAATCGTATCAAGTTTCATTCTTTTATTATTTATTTGTTGTAGTCAAATCTCAGTTCATTGAACATTTTAATTTAAGCATATTTTTCACAAAATAAGACCATCTTGGCTAGCCTCATGTGAATCTTGCTTGCAAACTCGACTTACTTCTTCTTTTCACCCTCAAACCCAAAACTCTGTTATATCGTTGACTAAAAACACATGTATTAGAGTTTATCAGAAACAGAAAAAAAATAAAAGGATAAACAAGAATCGGAAAAGGACAAGCAAAAAGTAAAAGTTTATTCCTATACATAGCTAATAATTTACTTGCTGGAAATAGTTTCTATGTTGTCTTTTTTTTAATGTTTTTACCATTCTTTTTTATCTTGGGAACCTTATCATTGTTTAAGAGTATGAAAATGTTCCTAAATTTTGTGTGCTCTATTCATAAATTTGTGATTACAATTTGATCAATGAGCAAAACCTTTATGGTAATCTTCTATATCAATTAGATTATTATTTCTATTTGATTCCATAATGTGATATTTTTTAATGCATTTTTCTAGATCTTTCTCTGTATTGTTCTGATTATTGCAAAAAAGTTATTGAGTATGTGAAAGATTTTTTTTTTGTTGTTTGGTTTTTATGTATAGGAAGCACATATTTTGCTTTAGTTTGTCCTCTTTCAAAAATTTTAAAGTACGACATATGTTCTCTTTTCTTTTTTTGGTTACAAAAAAGTACCATATCAAAAGGTTGATAACCATAGTGAAGGTGCAAGACTCTCCAATAGTTTTATCAAGAATATCTTCTTACCTTTAATATATGTTGCTAGTTAATACTTCTATTTTATATGGATAGTTTATATTGTTGGAGTTTTAATACGAATATTTTTTATTATCTTTATACTGTGTCATTGTTTTTTCTTTTAATTTATATATTAGATATTAGATTTACCTTCTTAACTCACACCTTTTTATCTTATACTCTTTATAATACCCTTAACGTTAACATACTTTAATTTCAATAACTCCCAAATATTGCAGTTTAATCAGTTTTGAAATATAAAGATAGAGGGTTGAGTTGTTCTGATATAGTTAAAAGGAACAAAATAATTGGGAGAGTTTGTCGGGAGGGCCAAAACATTTTTTTTTACAGATTTTTTTTAATTTTATTGATATTGTAGTGTATTATTGTTAATGTGAAATTGGTTATATGTAGTGTATCTAATTAATTAGAAAAAATATTTATATTTGTGATATAATCTACCTTCAAAATTGATTTTTGTATCTTCTACAAAAAAAATAAAAATCAATGAAGTATTTTTTAAAAAAAATTATAATGACCGCGCGAAGCGCGGATAATATCACTAGTACCATTCTAAATCAGAAAGATAGGAAGAGATTTTTCCAATTTGAATTTTACCCTTCTATTTCAAATAACCAAGCTAGCCAACAAAGCCAAATTTTAACAAAAATATTTATGGACTTGTTATCTAATTGAAAGGAATTAATTTCCATAGCTTATAATTAAGATTTCAATTAAAATTATCTAAAATAATGTTTTATTTTAATAACTAAGATATTATTTTAATTTTACTGAAATAAAATAAGATCATATGGGTCGTTTGGTACAATGGTGGAATAAGTTAGATCCAATTCCATTAAACTATCTTACATTTTATATGGGATAACTAATTCCACCATTTTAGTGTAAAACTTATTCGAGAGTTAGCTAATACTTGTATTCAAACATGAAATAAATATAATTCCAAATTTTATCTTGTACGACCGCCTTATAATTTAACCGAGCACACGCTACCACCAAAGTTTGTGGTGGGTGATAAACATCCTTCCATCTCAGTGTGGGCTAGGAGAACTGAGTCGTCTTTGATAATGAGCTTTTTAAATCCTAAAATTGAACTTTCCAACTTGAATTCGGTAAAGTCAAGCCCTAAAGTGTATGCAAACATCAATTAAGGAAAAAAAGGATTTTTTTGTTCACTTTGCTCGTGCCACAAACAATTTATTTTCGATAGCCGAAAAGATATATAAAATTTGTATATATAACTTACACAATATATACAAAAATATATATTTTTCGGCTATATTTTTAAAGTGGCTATACAATATCATTTTTTTTTTTAAAAACAGCAACTTAAACACATTAAAAATACGAACAAAACACTCTATTTAAACTAATTCGAATTTAAATAAAAATCCAAATTAATCAAGACCCAAATTAGATTTTCCATGGTAAAAATACCAAAACAAATTTAAAAATTTTAAAACACAAGATTATTTTCTCATTATTATTTATTAAAAAAAGGAAAAAAGAATCCAAAATGCGCTAGGAGTGAGCTAATAAAGAACCTTTTCCTTTACTCCATGAACAAGAAATCCCAAAGCTTTTCAAATCTCTTCTTCAGTCTTCTTCTTTTTCTTCTCCACCTATTCCTTAGGTTTCCGGTTGCTCTCTTCATCTGAAAACCCTAGCTTTCTCCTCTCTTGTTACAGATCCAAACCCTAAGAGTTAAACGGCGGCGGCGGCAATGGCGACGGCTGCAACGATGGTGAGTTCGGCGGGTGGTTTATTGGCGATGCTGAACGAATCCCACCCACAGTTGAAACTCCACGCGCTCTCAAATCTCAACGCCTTTGTTGATTACTTTTGGCCTGAGATCTCTACCTCTGTCCCTGTCATGTAATTCATTCCTCTGCTACTTATTTCTCTTATACTCTCAGTTTCAATTATGTTTTCCCCCATTCTTTATGGTAAAAATATACTTTAATTCTTAGTTGTCGTGATTGAAATTATATGGGATTCGACTTATAATTAGTTTATTTTTCTTTAATTGTGGTAAAAAGAATACTTTTTTTTAGTTGTAGTGATTGAAATTTTGTGGAATTGGACTTATAATTATTTGTTTTTACTTTAGTTGTGGCAAAAAATATAGGTTTTTTTTGTTAGTTGTAGTGATTGAAATTATGTGGAATTGAAACTTCTGAGCTGTAGAAAGAGGAAATTGGTTTTGTTTTGTTTTTATTTTCCTATTTCTTTGGTGAATTCTTTTGTTTTTGGTTTGTTCTTTTAATGATGGAAAGTATGGAATTTTAATTTCTGAGCAGCAGAGGGATTGGCATTTTTTACTTCCATTTGGGTGAATTGAGTTCTTGAAGGTTTGTGTCTTTATGGGAAAGATTGCGTTTTTGTTACTTTCAATTTGAATTATGGTTTGTAGTGCGGTAAAATACTTGTGTATTTGTTCATTGCTTTGACATAATTGTGTGGATTTGGGACTTTTCAGCATTAGTACGAAAGGTTTTGAGGTCCTTCTTTCCCGTTTTATGTTTTAGAAGTATTTGAACTTTGTGGGATTTTTGAGGGAAGTAGGAAGTGGATGGCAAATTGGATGTTTTATACAAAAAGGATGTTGGCGCTAAAGAAGATAGTTGATTTCGTGCTTGCCCCCCCCCCCCCCCCTTCTTTTTTTTTTTTTGACATCATGGAAGTTTAGTTGCTATAGCTGTATGGGCATGACTCGAATAATTTCCTTTTGAATGATTCAAGATTAAGTTGTAGGGATAACTTCTGTAAGTGGTGCTTAAATGGAATTGGAATTTCTAAGTATTAGGATTAGTGGACTTGTTATATTGGGCGGTCGGGTGTGAGTTGGAAATTTTGAGCGACTCACTGTATGGTTTTTGAATAGTGCAAGTGTAGGTTGTAGGGATACATTGCCTGTATTTGAGTGCCTTGTCACCATGGAGGTGTGGATGGTAGGTGTGGGGGATGTCGAAAGTTTTTTCAGCGCTGGTCCTGGAAGGTTTTGTGGTCAATTTTATCTTAGATGGAAAATATTAACGCCTAATTTGTTTTTTCGCCTTCTTCTTTTGGGATTTGAATTGATTGATCGATGACAATCTTAAGCCGAAAAGGTGGTACAGGTAAAGGAGGGTTAAGGTGGATTCATTATGGGTTCCATGGCAATGAAACGCATTGCACATGCAAGAAGTTCATTTGTTCATAAGTGGATCTGGAAGTTAGTACCTTCTTTTAAATATAAAATGCATGTTCTGTAAGTAGTGACAATGGTATGTGTTTCAGCTTACGGAGGGAGAGCGTCTCAATCTTGTATGAGCTTCATTTCATCATGACTGTTTGTGGATTGAAACTTATTGATTTTGATGCTATTGTTTTGGCTGGGATACTTTTTAGAAGTATTTGGATGAGCTTTTCACACCTAAGGATTCCTATCCTTTCAAATATTGCGCGCAAAACTTATTCACCTCCTCAACTAATTAGTATTGGCTATGGCTTTCATGATACAAACCAGTGTGTAAATCTTTGTCCATCTCATTAACATGTAACTTATTTACGTTGCCTTATGCAAAAAAAATGTAACTTATATTAGACCTCATATTACTAACTTTGTGTACTATGATGTCTTTGACCCTCTCCGTCTATGCAGGGGTGTAATTATACCGTGTGGAGTTAAAACTATGTTTTTGAGCTTGGTTGATAAGCCCAATGTGTTTATATTGCACAAAAGAGAAGAAAAAAAATATGTTTAGATACTTTATGTTGTTTGTTCGATTATTTTAAACACCAAACACACAAGTTTTAATTTAGCTGACCACAAGCTTAACTTATGACCTTAGAACTTTTATAATCGAGAAAACCTCGAGAGCCAGTTGGCCCCTTGCGCACGATTCAAGCATGGTGGACAATAAGCCTCTCTATCCTTCTCCACTTAAATACCAAGCTTTTGTTTGCGACAAGGTTTGAACTCATGTCATGCACCTAGTCCAGGCATCCCCTCTCTTACCCCTCTAGACCAAAGCCCTGGTGGCCTCAAGGACCTTAGAACTTTCTTTATAAGTCACCAAAATGCTTGCCAAACATAGTTCTCTTGAATAGCAGATAGTCAACCTTGTCTGCCAGTTTAGTTATGCATCAACTAATTAATATAGCTATAATCTAATCAGTCTGTCATTGTCAGTGAAAGCTGAGCTTTGCTTTATGTTAGAATGTGCATCTGTAGAATGCTGTATAGTTTGCTTGGCTTTGTATCTAGTTTTCTTGGCCGTGTCAGTTGTGATATTGGGTAATTCCATGCCCTGCACTTATGTATATATATTAAAAGAATTTATGAAATTTCTGAAACCTAAGCTCACGTCTTAATTTCTATCAACTGTGTATTCATGATATGTGCTTTGAGATCTCATGGACTTTTTTAACTCCCTGTTCGTGCAGTGAAAGCTTGTACGAGGATGAAGAGTTTGATCAAAGACAACTAGCTGCATTAGTTGCTTCAAAGGTTACATTTTTGTTTTCCAACCAATTTGTCCCATGTCATGTGGGAGACAGTTTATTATGGCAGGACCTAATTTTCTTATCAGCAGTCCTCTCTAACTTTTGTTTATTTCCTCAGGTTTTCTATCATTTGGGTGAACATAATGACTCATTATCCTATGCCCTTGGAGCTGGCCCTCTCTTTGATGTTTCTGAGGATACTGACTATGTTCATACAGTTCTCGGTATAAATTTCATATCATATTGTTCAGATCTTATAAATACAAAAAATCATGTTGTTCTGATGAATTTGTATCTTCCAAATTTTCTTTCTCAACTTTCATATATTGCTTTTGATTTGCATCTTTCAACACTTCTTCCTCAAGATCTATCTTTTTGCAATTGCTATTGCAGATGATTTTTGTTGCATCCCCTTCTAGCTTGTACTGTGTTCTTTCTGTAGTATCTTGGTCCATAGTAGTGAATTGTTGTGTCATACCTGACATCACTAGGTTGACACATCAATGCTTTATTGGGGAGTAAGAAGTAAAATAACTAAACCGGTTCATGTGACAAAATTTTGGTCGAACTTTGAAATAGACACTCATTCTCGCTTAGTTGTTTTTAAGTACTATAATATGTCAACTGTTTTAGCTGTCCGTTTTGTTTGTCCACTGTTGACTTGTATTGTTGGATTTGCAATATCTTTCCTTTCAGCTAAAGCCCTGGATGAGTATGCAAGCCATAAGACTAAGGCAGCTGAGTCAAATGATGAAGCCACAAAGGTGGACCCTAGGCTGGAGGCTATTGTGGAGAGAATGCTTGATAAGTACGTATTTTTCATCTTCTGTTGTGGACGAATAAGAATGTGGACATCTAATCCTCACATTATTTTTCTGGGGTTTCCATTCTGGTTAACAATTACCTTGTTTCTTACTTAGGTGTATAGTGGATGGCAAATATCAGCAAGCCATTGGCATGGCCATTGAATGCCGAAGGCTGGATAAGGTTGCCGAAGCAATTGTTAGCAGTGATAACGTTGATGCCACTCTAGCATATTGCAGTAATGTTTCCCATAACTTCGTCAATCGTAGAGAATATCGAAGTGAGGTATAGTCTTGCTCTGTCTTCACCCTATGTAACATACTTGATTTCAAGCTCCCACTCCCCCATCCCCACCCCAAATCCGTGTGCTCTAATTTATGTGATCTTCTTGCTAGGTTTAGTTATTGCATTGACTGCTTGTATTCTCCTCATAGAGATTATAAGTCTCTGTCTGTCACCATGTTTTTTTTTTAAATTTGTTCATTGAGCTAAGGCATATACTGTGAGCTCCCCCGAGAAAATTAATCATATGCCACCAAAAGTTTCCCTTTGAGTGTTACCTTCTTCCAGTGTCTCCTCATCAGCGTCATCCCAATACCATCTACAGTGGGGAAAATAGAAATAGAGAGAAAAAAGGATTCGGTTTGAACATTACGAGTTCGAGTTCGGAATTCTACCACAACCCATTCGATTTACTTTGTTCAAAATCTAGTGTTTGCAGTTATTTAGTGAATTTGTTAACACATCAAGGTCCGAGCCAAATTTGCTGGGTTTGGGTGAACCATATCTTATGCACTACATCCGCCTGTGATATTATCCTTATTTGTTTCGCTTTCTTTCTTTCTTGATAGATGTAGGACGACTTCTTTAATACATATTGTTACTTTAGATATTCTTTAAGCAGATTCAGAGAAAATTTCCATTTAAATCTTCCTCTTCTCTTACAGGTGCTTCGTCTTCTTGTCGATGTGTATGAGAAGTCACCATCTCCAAACTATTTGAGCATGTGCCAGTGGCTTATGTTTTTGGATAAACCAGAGACTGTAGCAAGCATATTGGAGAAGCTATTAAGATCAGAAAATAAAGATGATGCTCTATTGGCATTTCAAATAGCTTTTGACCTTGTAGAGAACGAGCACCAAGCTTTTCTTTTGAGGGTTAGGGACCGGCTTTCCAGCCCAAACCTACAACCTTCAGAGCCGGCACAGCCGTTACCTGCGGATTCTGATCGAGCACCGACTGAAGATGCAGAAGCTTCAGAGGATGTTCCATTGTTAGAAGAAAGCAGACCTTCAGGTGGGACGTTAACAACTGCAGATCCAAAAGAAGCTATGTATGCTGAAAGGTTGGGAAAACTAAAAGGGATTCTATCAGGGGAGACCTCAATACAGTTGACCTTGCAATTCTTATACAGCCATAACAAGTAAGACAAATATATTTTACTTTTTGTTACCTATTTGTTCAATTGATTGATGGAAAATGTGTATTCTTAGTTGTATTAATCTTTGCGTACAGGTCAGATCTCCTTATTCTTAAAACAATAAAGCAGTCTGTTGAGATGAGAAATAGTGTGTGTCACAGTGCAACAATATATGCGAATGCGATCATGCATGCTGGAACGACTGTGGATACATTCCTTAGGGAGAACCTGGTGATTATATCTTTCCTTTTACCAGATTACCTTCTCATTTGGATTATATCTACAGCCTAAAATAATTTATAATGGGAATCTTTTGTTTACATTATCAGGACTGGCTAAGCCGTGCAACAAATTGGGCTAAATTCAGTGCGACAGCTGGACTGGGTGTTATCCACAGTGGCCATTTGCAGCAGGGGAGATCACTTATGGCACCTTACTTGCCTCAAGGTGGAGCTGGTGGAGGTGGTAGTCCATATTCAGAAGGTGGTGCCTTGTATGCTCTTGGTTTAATTCATGCAAATCATGGGGAGGGCATCAAACAGTTTCTTCGTGATAGTCTACGTAGTACAAATGTCGAGGTACTTGTATTAGTGAACTTCATCTTTCTCATAGGTGCCTTTCTTTTTTCCGGCTATTGTTTTCATATTTTCAACTTTCTGTTGCTACAGGTTATTCAGCATGGTGCCTGCTTAGGACTTGGGTTGGCTGCTCTAGGAACCGCTGATGAAGACATTTATGATGACATTAAAAACGTCCTATATACTGACAGTGCCGTTGCTGGAGAGGCTGCTGGTATTGGTATGGGTTTATTGATGGTTGGAACTGCAAGTGAGAAGGCAGGTGAGATGCTTGCTTATGCTCATGAGACGCAACATGAGAAGATAATCAGGTAGGTTGACAGCTTTAAGCCAATTGCCAAAATACAATTACTTGTATTAGCTTAGATCCTATAGTTATCTCTTAATACATGTGTACTTGAGAAGTTCTTTTTACTGTTCTTTTTCAGGTTTTGCTTTTGTATTTTTGAAGAATGATATTGTGATCAAATGTTAAACCAATCCAAAAAAAAAATAAAAATAAAAATAATTAAGCATTGATGAATTATAGAAAATATTTTTTTTTTGAGATGACTATTAGAAAATATTTTGCTTGAACTATAATAAGGAAATTAATTATTTGAATAGTGTCAAAAATGATTGCAGTATCTAGAAATGAACAACTGTTATCGTGTGAAGAGGTAGTTGGTATTTTGGATTGATTTTACTTGATAAACTACAGATAAAATTGTTTTATACTGTTTGAAGAAATGTCACCAAGTGATATAAGGAAACAAATAGGTATAATTATTATACATTTGATAAGACTGAAAATTGCTATAAATATTTAAGAGCCAACTACTGAAATGTCCTTGACCGCTTGGCTCCGATACTCTCACTTCCTTATTTTATTTTCTTTGCAACAAGTCCTGTTAATAGCAAATATAAGAAAATAATGGACAGATTTTGTCCTTGTTTTAGAACTCACTGTTCCAAATCCTCGTGTTGGATCTTTCGACTTAAAAGTTAAAACCTGTGTAGCATCCGTTTTCTTGTGAATGTCACATTTACTTTTAAAAAGAAAAAACTGTGAATGTCACAGATTTAGAAATGTCCATTGCAAATTAAGGCCATCTGAATTTCAGTTTCAAAAGAATGGCTGGAATGTCCATTGCAAGTTAATGGTGTTTGAATTTCTGTTTTGAAAGAAGACAGGACATGTTGATTTCTTTGTCCGTTTTCAATTCTGAATATTTTGATAGATATTGCCTTTGATCATATGTTGTAAAATCACATATTTAGGTACTATCACTTGTTTCAGTCCCCATGTATGCATCCTCCTTTTTTTTTGAACTTTTAGATTTTGTGAATATCAATTCCAAGAATTTTCAATTTCAAGGTGAAAATTCTTCAGTGTAATTTTTGTGCACTGGAAAGTTTTGATCCTTTACCTGTTTTTGTGCTATTTTCCTTTCATGAAGGTTTATTAGCAAAAAGTAAAATTTTCAAACTAGAGGGAACATGAATATGTAATTAGTCTTAGGCATAATTACAGGATCAATAATGTGGCATAAAATAAGGATGAAAATTTCTCCGTCTTACTGCATGTGCCTGGAACACATTTTTCTTTTAATTAGTACAGAATAATAGTCCATAGAGTACCTGGAGTTGAACATTCCTTCTGATGCTACATGCAGGGGTTTGGCACTAGGTATAGCTCTCACAGTCTACGGAAGGGAAGAAGAAGCGGATACACTGATTGAACAAATGACTAGGGATCAAGACCCTATATTGCGTTATGGTGGAATGTATGCTTTAGCATTGGCTTACAGAGGAACTGCGAATAATAAAGCTATCCGTCAGTTGCTGCATTTTGCTGTATCAGATGTTAGTGATGATGTCCGCCGGACAGCAGTTTTGGCACTTGGATTTGTTATGTATTCTGAGCCAGAGCAGGTTGGTGCTTTTTCTTGTCATATTTAAGACTGTTATGCTGGTTAATCATGTGCTTCTTATCAATCTCTTGTTGTTTGTGGTCTCATTTCAGCGGAATTACTATGTTTGACTTGTGTCTGCAGATCCACATTTAACACCACTGTTATCCTATTTCCTCCCCTCTGCCCTATCTCCCCCTCCCCCAAGTCTTCTTCATTCTGATGTGTTAATAATGTTTCCTTTTCAATGAATTTGCAGATGCCTCGTATTGTATCGTTGTTGTCAGAGTCTTACAATCCACATGTTCGATATGGTGCGGCTATGGCAGTAGGCATTTCTTGTGCAGGTACTGGTCTGAGTGAGGCCATCTCATTGTTGGAGCCTTTGACATCAGATGTGGTTGATTTTGTACGTCAAGGTGCTCTCATAGCGATGGCCATGGTGATGGTCCAGATAAGTGAAGCTAGTGATTCCCGCGTGGGTGCCTTCAGGTATTTCATCTGAAAATGCATGTCACATCTCTCCTTATTTTTTCATCTTTTCTGAGCTTGCTATACTTTCTTCTGTTCAGGCGACAACTGGAGAAAATTGTCCTAGATAAGCATGAAGATACCATGAGTAAAATGGGTGCAATTTTGGCCTCTGGTATTCTTGATGCTGGTGGAAGAAACGTGACAATCAAGTTACTTTCAAAGACTAAACATGACAAAATTACAGCAGTCGTTGGACTAGCTGTTTTTAGTCAGTTTTGGTATTGGTATCCACTTATATATTTCGTTAGCTTAGCATTCTCACCAACAGCCTTGATTGGTCTCAATTATGACCTAAAAGTGCCAAAGTTCGAGTTTGTATCACACGCTAAGCCCTCACTATTTGAGTATCCTAAGCCAACCACTGTAGCCACCACAACTTCTGCTGTGAAACTTCCCACAGCTGTTTTATCAACATCGGCTAGGGCTAAGGCAAGGGCTAGCAAGAAAGAGGCTGAGAAAGCCATTGCCGAGAAGGCAGCTGGAACAGAGTCATCTTCTGGTGCACCAAGTTCTGGGGAGTCCATGCAGGTTCGTATACATTTCTGTCTTTTTGTTTTGGATCAATGGTTTCCTTTAGTTAAGGATCGGGCTGACAGTCTGTTCTTATAATATTGTAGACAAATTTGTATGGATGATCTTGCATAATTTTCTGCTTTTGTTGTGTAGTGCAAATAAAATGTATATCTCCTTTAATGGCAGGTGGATACTCCAGCGGAGAAGAAAAATGAACCAGAGCCATCATTTGAGATGTTGACCAACCCTGCTAGGGTGGTTCCAGCTCAGGAGAAATACATAAAGTTTTTGGAAGAAAGCAGATATGTGCCAGTTAAATCATCACCTTCTGGATTTGTGCTTCTGAGAGATCTACGTCCTGATGAACCTGAAATATTGTCCCTCACTGATGCACCCTCGTCAACTGCATCCAGCACTGGTGGTGGATCAACTGGACAACAGGCCCCGGCATCAGCAATGGCTGTTGATGAGGAGCCTCAGCCACCACCGGCATTTGAGTACACATCGTGATTTATTTGTATTTTAAAAGCTTCACCAATACTTTGGTTTTCATTCCATTTTGGAGACGATGTTGAATGGCAGAGGTGGGAAACCTATGGATCAAATAGCACTTCCTATGATCGAGTTGAATTGTGGGATACATTGAAAAGAGCCCCGTGGATTCTGTTATTCTGCCTCTTGATTTCCAGACTTGTGCTTGTGCTTGTCATTGTATTTCCTATGCAAGAGGGACTCAAAAACTGGGGACTGGAAACTGCCATTGCGCGTTATCTTTTTCTGAATCTGTCACGTCAGCTCTGTCTGGACTGTTAGATTTTTACTTTATGTTCTAATTAAGATTTTATATTGTTCGGATCTACAAAAAGATTTCCACTGTTCTCTCTCGAGTATTTATTAGTTACTACAACTTGATCTTTGCCAGTCGTAGTTTAAGCCTTTGCAATTTGTTTGGGTTGATTCCGGACTGAACCAATTTTTATCAAACACAATTACGGAGTTTCACAGCTTTATATGAGGATGTTTGATCCGAGCAAGTGCTCGGACTCTTCGAAACTATGCAGCCGACATCCTCCAAAAGTAGACACAGTCAATATTATTTTGGAAAGTTTGCGCAATATCGGTGGCAGACTGCATAAAGTTTCCACTTAATAATGAAATGACAAGTTGCAAAATTTTCTTCCAAGATCCATGTATATACATTCATCATTTAATGGAAAGTCTTAGTAGAGCGTGTAAAGTTAAAATGGGGTGGTATCACATGGAATATATAACTATTGAATAAATAATTTGTAGTTAAATAAAGGTGTCTAGGCTGCAATGGTGATCACGTGCTTGATGTATGATTAAACCAATCTCAAACATTCAATCCATAGAAAGGTTCAAACTCTGAAAATTTTCACTCACTTTAATTCATAAAATCATATAACAAAGTTTTAAGTATTTATTAAAGCCTCGTGCAAAGAGGTGGTAAAGTTAGTTCTGCTTGTGATTCACATCAATTTGTCACGATCCAATTTAGGATTGTGACCGGCGCTTAGGAGCAAGTGCTCCCAAGTAAGCTTAATCGGAAATTTTACAAAAAATCGAACAGAGTTTCCCCTGTTTTTGGACCATCCCAAAAATTTTCATGTCTCAAATCAACAACCAAACATCCTAATATCATATCAAACAATTGACAACTTGTCAATTAACCAATACAAGTCTCCACCATAACTAAACCACTAACTAACCACCAGAAATAATAATTTATCTCCAACTTTGATAAATGAGAACGATACTTAACATAAGACTATAATAACAAAAAAATACTCATGACACTAAAATAATGACTATGGAGCGACTCTAAGAGTTCATTGAAAAGATCAGGACAATAAATAAAATCTCTGCCCACGCGAACAAGTGTGAGGCTCACCGAGAAATATCAACCTGTGCGCTCGAATTAACAAAATCCTTGCCTGCGTGAACTGCTGTCTCTGTAAAAAAAATATTAGCGGGGAATGAGTCGCTAGCTCAGTGAGTAATAACACTTGACCACAACCGTTTTTATTGGAGACAAGTCAAAAAATATGCTAGTATCTCAAACAGAATATAACATAAAAATGCCCTTCAGAAACAATAATAAATTTTCATTCTCATCATGCTCTTCTTCTTCTTGTAGTATAATACAAATAATAATTTAGTAATAAGCTCGGTAATCACTGTACAATATCAATATTCACATTTGGGAGGTTTCAATGAACGGATCATGTAATCGGTATAACTGTGGACTTCTTCGCAAGAAGTCAAATATAACGGTAGTCCCTACTCGAGGGAAATCGGTAACGGTATGCTAGTTCTACCTTCTCACTAGCGAGAGCTATAACGGTAATCTGTAATTACAAGGTGCACCAGGTCTAACGAACCCGCCGTTAGCTACGGGATCCTTCAATGTGTACTCCCATTTATATTTGTCTCTGTAATCCGTATATACTCATCGAAAATATTTTAAACCAATATGGGGCATTTCGGTTCTTACCAAATCATATAATTTCTTTTTGATAACAGTAAATTCAAGTAACGGTAAAACTGATCTAGTGACAACGAAAATATTTAAAACACGGTAATCTTCTCAAATAACTATTTCGGTATCATATCGAGTAAAAGACTTGTCCCACATGCAACTCAAAATAATCGGTAACATATTCATATTAAAAATCATGTGTAAATCATGCAAGTTATGAAAACACAAATTGCAGTAAGATTACTACTCACAGTACTCGTGCCGAAATACCAAATGCTTCACCTCGAGCAATTCGTACAAATTCCTCCAATCAATCTATAATTACATAATATCGATCTCACGTTAATTTTCTTATTTAGGCTAATCCATAGCTATTTTAGAAAACCCAATCATCGAGATTCATGTTTGAATCTTAATTTGTGGATTTATTTTTACCCATGCTATGAGTAATTTAAATTAGTCAAAAAATCTTGTAAATAAAAAGGTATTTATATTTAATCATAGAACTAGTCCATAATTCTATCAATTTCAAACTATTTAATATAACTTATTCCTCTAGAAGTAGACCTATCATTGCTTAAACCAAACCCTTATAGCCTTGTTATTTCCATAGTAATTATATATTTTTTTTTATATACAAGAAGGTTGATATTGAATTCCTTTGTACCACATAAAATTGCATAAATATAGTGAAATAATTCAACAAATGAGGAGAAGAAGTTAACCTCTTGAGTCGAAGGAGAGTTTTAATATATTCAATTTCAACTCTCAATTTTTCTTAAGGCCTTTACCCAAAGCTTTCTTCTTCTTCTTTTCTCTTTTCCCCTTTTTCTTTCTCTGTTTGTTTCTCTTTTTTTTTTGTTTGCTTGCGTTTTGCTTTCTGCGGCTTTTGCTTCAGAAAGCTTTTGAAAGCTTTGTTTAACCCCTTTTTTTCATTCTTTTCTAATGGGCTTCGACCCTTGTTTTAAATCTCCCCCCATTTATCTATTTGTTTAGTTTTTTTATAGATAGTTTCTTATATTATTATTATTATTATTATTATTATTATTATTATTATTATTATTATTTTGCTAATGACCAATACACCCTTATTAAAATATAGAGTATTACATCCTCCCCACCTTAAGAAATTCGGTCCCTGAATTTAACTCAAGTTCGTACCTGTAGACTGAACAAATGAGGATACTTCGCTTGCATATCTTTTTCTACTTCCCAAGTAGCTTCTTCAATGGTATGATTTCTCCACAAAACTTTAACGAACATAATTTCTCTTGACCGTAGGTTTCTTACTTGTCTATCAACAATTGCCATCGGTTCCTCCTCGTAAGACAACTTTTCATCAAGTGGTATAGTAGGGGCTTCAATTATCTGAGATGAGTCTGATATACATTTCCTTAACATCGAGATATGAAAAACTAGATGAATAAAGGACAACTCAGGAGGAAGTGCCAAACGATAAGCCACAGCTCCTACTCGGTCTAGTATCTCATACAGTCCTATAAACTTGTGGCTCAGCTTGCCTCTTTTCCCAAATCGCATCACACCTTTCATGGGAGAGACTCGTAAGAACACTTTATCTCCAATTGTGAACACTAAATCTCTTCTTCTCTTATCAGCATAAGACTTTTGTCTACTTTGAGCTGTAAGCAATCTCTGTCTGATCAACTGGACTTTGTCCATAGCTTCTTGTACTAAGTCGGGTCCCAATAAGTTAGTCTCACCAGCTTCAAACCATCCGATAGAAGAACGACATCTTCTACCATATAATGCTTCGTACGATGCCATTTGAATACTGGACTGAAAGCTATTGTTGTAAGCAAATTCATCTAAAGGTAGGTAAGTGTCCCAACTTCTTCCAAACTCATGAATGCAAGCTCTCAACATATCCACCAAGGTCTGTACAATATATTCGGACTTTGCGTTTGTGGGTGATAAAACTAGTACTAAGATCTACTCATGTGCCCAACGTCTAGTGAAAAGATTTCCAAGTCGTGAAGTGAATTGTGATCCTCTATCAGAGATGATGGACAATAGAGCTCTATTGAGTCAGATAAATTTTCCGTTCATGTATATCTGTGCATATTTTTCCTTACTATAAGAGTTTTGACTAGCAAGAAATGTGCCTACTACATAAGCCAATTTACAACTTTCCCACATATAATCATACCTCTAATTGTTTAGATAATTCAGACATATATGTATTGTAATTCTATTGCATTTCTACTTCAGAATCTTGTGTTGTTGTAGTAGGCATGTGAGTCGCAAGGGCTTGCCTTAGCATGCCGACATGTCAAATAGTTAGAAACAAAGTTAACAAATTATATTTTTTTCTTTTCTAACCAATCCATTTTTTTTCCTAGTCATATTGCATCTTATATACTTGCGATATATAGTGTATCTAGAGTTGTGAGCTCCATCACAAATAACTTGTCTCAACCCATATATGTTTGCTACACATAATTGATTATCTCGTCAGACAATACCATCATTATTAATAGTTATATCCTCGCTTTTACTAGCAAAAACTAATCTTGGTACTTGAACAATCGCTCATCCTCGTATTGACTAGCCTTTATGCACTCTACATCAGTCTGGACCAATAGCCAATAATGTCTTTGATTTTTTTTTCACACTGAGTGTACCTTCTAGTCTATGCGCATCTTTGTACAGAAGTATCTTAAGGAACTATATGCGCCAAATTACCCATATTTTTATTTTTTATTTTTTATTTTTTTGCATAAGCCATAATATTTTATATTTCCCATACAATACAAAATAGTACAGTTATATCTTCAGTAATTCCCTCCATCGGCATTGATAAATATTTATATTTGTTGTGATTTTAAATGTGCTTCAGGCTCTTGTACTATGTATAAATCTCTTAGGTTTCTTCGTATAAATAGTATCTCTATATCCTAAATGGAAATACCATTGTGTCCGTCTCCAACTCATGAGTGGCATCATCCAACTTGCGCTTCTTCAACTTTATTGAACATAAGTTATTACACAACTATTATGCATGAGAAAATATCCTAATCCTACCCTCGAAGTATCACAGAACATCGTGAATCCTCTAGAGCCTACTGGAATAAGGATAACACGGGTATGGTTGTCAAATATGCCTTGGGCTTTTGGAATCTCGTCTTACATTCCTACATTTACTGAAATTTGGTGACTTTCTATGTTAACTTGGTGAGTAGTGGTGCTATTCTAGAGGAATCCTATACAAATAATGCTTGTAGTAGCCTGTCAAGCCCAATAAAAAAAAATCAATCTCTTTAGGAGAAATGAGTCTCAGCCATTTAGGAAGTGCTTCTATCTTCTCAGAATCTACCATCTTTTCATTCTTAGATATCATGTGTCCTATGAACACCACCGAGTGTAGCTAAAGTTCACACTTCAAAAACTTGGTGAAAAGCTAATTTTTCTTCGACAGTATCTATAACACAGTTTTTTTTGCCAAGTAATTCTTCGTGTTCTTTCTAGCTACAAGAATATACTAAATATCATAAATAAATACCATGATACTTTTTTTTTCTTCTAAAAACAACTTGAACACCATATTCATTATATCTATAAATGCGGCTAGAGAATTGGCCAGTCCGAAAGGCATCACAAGTAACTCATAATATTTGTACTGAGTTCTAGAGGCTTACATCAAAATATCTTCATTTCTTATTCTAAGCTGATGATAACCAGACTAAAGATCAATCTTTTAAAAGTGGGAGGATCCTTGTAACTAATCAAACAAGTCATCTATACGAGACAATGAGTACATATTGCATATTGTTATCTTAGTCAATTGTATGTAGTCGATTTACATTCTTACGGACCTATTCCCTCTCTCTCTTTTTTTCCAATAATATTGGTGCTTTCCATGGTGAAACACTCGGTATGATAAAACTCTTATTCAATAGGTTTTGCAATTGTTCACTTAGCTCTCTCGACTCTGTTAGTTCCATATGATATAGTTTGTATGTCAGGTGCCAGCTCAATATCAAAGTCTATTTATAATATTGGAGGTAGTCCTAGTAAATCCTTAGGAATACATTAGAGAATCTCTCATTATGATACTTCTTCTTTTTTCTCAAACTAAGTGTTTCTTCTCTTGTGTCCCTTACCGTATCTATGAGATCCAAACAACCTTTCTTCTTTAACCGTTAAGTCTTCAAAATATATAATTTGCTCATCTCTAAAACCTATAATCCCTTTTTTTGGGACAAAACTATAATCCCTTTTCTGGACAAAACTAGCTTTTAAAGTTCACCAAACCTAATAGTCTTTCCATTGTAATCGAGGGTAGCATGGTAAGAAGATAATTAATCCATAGCCATCTGTACGTTAGAGTCAACCATATCAAGTACAACTTGGTTAGCTAGGGTTTCCTTCTCTTAACTTGAATCTTAAAGGTTTTAAACATATGTCTAACTACTATAGATTTTCCACAGATGTGGCAACCCGAAAAGGATCGCTTATTATCTGATAGCGTTCTTGATTTTTAAATCTTCGATTCATGCTAAAATCCATACTAAAAGATATTCTAATCTCGATCTTCTTATGTGAGTTTTTGCATGCCTATCATGTCCATATTTTCAATCTTTCTGGTAAGTGCAACTGCTATAAAATAGGTTTAAGTCTTCAATCTTCATATATGTAGTTACTACCTTGTTTAAACAATTGACGAACCTTTCAACACGCCTCTAAACTTAAGATGTTACTTGCGTATCCAGCTGAGAAAGTTTGGTGTTATATGTAAGTATACCCAACGTCTAAATCAATTACTTAAATGATCTAGCAGGCAAGTTCACGTCACAAACTGTCAAAAAGGAAGTGATTCATAAACACTTTAGTGAAATTATTCTCAATTTAGTTGTGTTGCTCTTGTAGGCATCTCTAAGAGTATAGTAGCATTTCATGTATTTGCCATGTTCTCTAGTCTTAAAGTTGCCTGTTCCATAGACCTCTTCATGAAATATCTTATAGCTCATAATGTGGTAAGTGTTCTACTAAAACCTTTAAGGATCCTTTGAACTATCAGAAATAGTAACTTAGTAGTTTCAACTTTAGAAACTTTATTAAGAATATTTTTTTGTTCCCCATAATCTTCTAGGTGCATGAGGACTTTAGAGCCCCTATTCTGTTGCTCATTCTTCTCATGTTTATCTATTATATCCATAGAGATCTCTTTTTTCTTCTTTTTCATGGAGGTAAGTACATTTTATGATAGCACTCCTCTATCGCTGTAGTGGTGGACTAGTATAAATTTTCGAAATAGACTCTATTACGCATCTTACCAGAAAGTACCTCATATGGAACAATTAACCTTTCACTGGTCTTGTATAATACTTATGTAGCATTTCTTTGCTCGGAGATGGCTGCATGTCCATTGGCGAAATTTGACATCTTTGAAGTTTGAACCTCTAGCCAAATTCTATTATAGGGTAATTGGTCCGAGCCATGCGCGAATAGGATAAGTAATGATAGATTCAGTTATCTGACTCTAATCGCCACACACGTACGGAGGAATAAGAAAGAAAGACAAGACACATCCTATCATGCCCTCGCAGAATCACGATTATGGGAATGGCCGGCTACATAACCATAATTGAGATTCTACTACCGACGTGTGCTCCATTAGCCACAAGAATAACCTAGTGCTCTGATACCAACTTTGTCACGACCCAATTTAGGATTGTGACCGGCGCTTAGGAGCAAGTGCTCCCAAGTAAGCCTCATCGAAAATTTTACAAAAAATCGGACAGAGTTTCTCCTGTTTTTGGACCATCCCAAAAATTTTCCTGTCTCAAATCAACAACCAAACATCCTAATATCATACCAAACAATTGAAAACTTGTCAATTAACCAATACAAGTCTCCACCATAACTAAACCACCAACTAACCACCAGAAATACCAATTTATCTCCAACTTTGATAAATGAGAACGATACTCAACATAAGACTATAATAACAAAAGAATACTCATGACACTAAAATAATGACTATGGAGCGACTCTAAGAGTTCAATGAAAAGACCATAACAATAAATAAAATCTTTGCCCCCGCGAACAAGTGCGAGGCTCACCGAGAAATATCAACATGTGCGCTCTAATTAACAAAATCCTTGCCTCCATGAACTGCTGTCTCTGTAAAAAAAATTAGCGGTGAATGAGTCGCTAGCTCAGTGAGTAATAACACTTAACCACAACCGTTTTTATTGGAGACAAGTCAGAAAACATGCTAGTATCTCAAACAGAAGATAACATAAAAATGCCCTTCAGAAACAATAATAAATTTTCAGTCTCATCATGTTCTTCTTGTAGTATAATACAAATAATAATTTAGTAATAAGCTCGGTAATCACTGTACGATATCAATATTCACATTTGGGAGGTTTCAATGAACAGATCATGTAATCGGTATAACTGTGGACTTCTTCGCAAAAAAGTCAAATATAACGGTAGTCCCTACTCGAGGGAAATTGGTAACGGTATGCTAGTTCTACCTTCCCACTAGCGAGGGCTATAAAGATAATCTGTAATTTCAAGGTGCACCAGGTCTAACGAACCCGCCGTTAGCTACGGGATCCTTCAATGTGTACTCCCATTTATATTTGTCTCTGTAATCCGTATATACTCATCAAAAATATTTTAAACCAATATAGGGCATTTCGGTTCTTACCAAATCATATAATTTCTTTTCGATAACAGTAAATTCAAGTAACGGTAAAACAGATCTAGTGACAACGAAAATATTTAAAACACGGTAATCTTTTCAAATAACTATTTCGGTATCATATCGAGTAAAAGACTTGTCCCACATGCAACTCAAAATAATCGGTAACATATTCATATTAAAAATCATGTGTAAATCATGCAAGTTATGAAAACACAAATTGCAGTAAGATTACTACTCACAGTACTCGTGCCGAAATACCAAATGCTTCACCTCGAGCAATTCGTACAAATTCCTCCAATCAATCTATAATTACATAATATCGATCTCACGTTAATTTTCTTATTTAGGCTAATCCATAGCTATTTTAGAAAACCCAATCATCGAGATTCATGTTTGAATCTTAATTTGTGGATTTATATTTACTCATGCTATGAGTAATTTAAATTAGTCAAAAAATCTTGTAAATAAAAAGGTATTTATATTTAATCATAGAACTAGTCCATAATTCTATCAATTTCAAACTATTTAATATAATTTATTCCTCTAGAAGTAGACCTATCATTGCTTAAACCAAACCCTTATAGCCTTGTTATTTCCATAGTATATATATTTCTTTTTATATACAAGAAGGTCGATATTGAATTCCTTTGTACCACATGAAATTGCATAAATATAGTGAAATAATTCAACAGATGAGGAGAAGAAATTAACGTTTTGAGTCGAAGGAGAGCTTTAATATATTCAATTTCAACTCTCAATTCTTCTTAAGGCCTTTACCCAAAGCTTTCTTCTTCTTCTTTTCTCTTTTCCCCTTTTCCTTTCTCTGTTTGTTTTTTTTTTTTTTTTTGCTTGCGTTTTGCTTTCTGCGGCTTTTGCTTCAGAAAGCTTTTGAAAGCTTTGTTTAACCCCTTTTTTTTCATTCTTTTCTAATGGGCTTCGGCCCTTGTTTTAAATTCCCTCTCCCCTTTTTTTTTGTTTATTTGTTTAGTTTTTTTTATAGATAGTTTCTTATATTATTATTATTATTATTATTTTGCTAATGACCAATACACCCTTGTTAAAATATAAAGTATTACACAATTAATAGGTGGGAGGTGAAAGATAAGGCAAGTGAGTGAATTCGTGAGGTGGAAATTAATCCACAGGCTCTTCTCTTCTCCAAACTCCCTCCCCCTCTCTCATGAATATGGCAGATATACTGATGGTGTAATAAATATTTTTATAAGTGTAATTTAACATATTATAAGAGTAAATATTTGTTTTATTTTTCAGATTATTAATTCTACTTATTATGAATAATTAAGTGCAATTACTTTTCAAGTAAATATATATAGTGGAGGTCCGACCGACTGATGTTGAAGAATCAACGGGTGAGTTGTGGTTAGGGGTGAAATACCACTCGCACCTAGAGCTAGTTGGTTCTCCCCGAAGTGCGTTAAGGCGCATTACTTGATTGGACATCCAGGGGTAAAACACGATTTCGGTGCGTGTATATATATATATATATGTTATATCCTCTTCTCCAATAGTTACTCCGGAAATTCCCATCTTCTTATCCACAAGTAAATTCATCATCTTATTTTTTTTTATTTTTAATTTCCAATTGTCAAGATAGTTTGTTGCTGAATTTTGTCAGGTTTCTGGAGGTGGACCCAAGGATTGATAATTCACCAATGTAATGATTTTGCATGAATTTATGTACTATTAGAGTTTTCGAGTCTCTTTTTCTTTCTTTCTAAAATACAATGGAGGAAAAAGAAAACAACCAGGTATATCCACACACATCTATATATTTTGGTACTTTTTCAATGTCAACATTTTTCATAACTTGTATCTCTTCCTTTGACATATCAATACACTTCAACTCACCATGTTGTTTCACTTTGAACATGAAATATTTCTGCAGCCTTATTTGCCTACAATTTTCCCAAGTCTTAACCATCAAAATCCAGAGATGGTTAATGAAGAAGCAATGATGGTGTCACAAATTGAAGAGAAGTTTATAGAGTTTAGCGATAAAGTAGAGAATGCTGCACAACTAAGGTTTCTTATTGGTGAAAATCTTGAAAATGGCAAAGCAAATGAAAACAAGAAGAAGAGGAAAAGAACAAGAATCAAGAGTAATGAGGAAGTTGAGAATCAAAGAATGACACATATTGAAGTGGAGAGGAATAGAAGGAAGCAAATGAATGAGCATCTTCTTGTCTTGAGGTCTCTTATGCCAAGTTCCTATGTACAAAGGGTATTAAAACTCGCTTTGTTTCATTTTATATGATACCATCTTTCTATATTAGAATTTTTTTAGTTCACATTAAACTTATCGTTTACTCTTAATGACATGTAATTATATGCATATATATAAACGTGCATGTTTAAATGAAAAAGCACTATCTCGTTGAAAGGTTCTGTACATCTGCCATTTCTCAACGCAGTTCTTTAGACAAAGAGACCACTATTTTAAGGGTATTTTTGATGTGTCAAAAATTTCTTTCTTAAATTCCGTACATAGTGCGAAGACAACCATATTATGTAGATATGAGAAGAAAAAAGCAAATTTTGACATGTTTTTTTTGTTTGGAATTTTTCTAGGGAGATCAAGCTTCAATTATTGGTGGAGCAATAGAATTTGTGAGAGAATTAGAGCAACTTTTACAATGCCTTGAATCACAAAAGAGAAGGAAACTCTATGGAGATGATTCATTATTAATGGAAATTCAAAATCCACCATTCTTTGCTCCTTTACCTCTTGCAAATGAATTATATGAAGGTGGAATTCAAGAAGATATAGCTGAAATCAAGTCATGTTTGGCTGATGTTGAAGTGAAACTACTAGGTTTTAATGCAATAATCAAGATATTGTCAAAAAGAAGGCCAGGCCAACTCATTACCACCATTTCTGCATTAGAAGATTTGCAGCTTAATATTATTCATACAAATATTACCACCATTGAACAAACTGTTCTATATTCTTTCAATGTTAAGGTACGCCATTATGTTGAATTATATGACCACCTCATTTGAAAGTTCGAATGGTTAAAGAGAGAATACCTTTTTATTTACTTAAAAGTAATTAAGTTATGTGAATTGACGGTATATAAACAAAATAACATTATACAATAATGGGTATAGCTCTTACTTGCAATTTGCGAGCTTGATATGGTAACTTGAAAAATAAAATAATAAACTATTGTAGTTGATTAAATTAATAGTAATAGTGATAGTACAAAATTTTATAGAATGTCAATGTGTTATATTTTCTGATATTGTTCTGATTTTTGTTTGTGTAGATTTCTGGAGAAACAAAGCTTACAGCTGATGGTATAGCAAATTTGGTCCAGCAAATATTCAGTTTTATTCATGCAAACAATGCCATATGAAATATACCTAATTTACCCTGTACTCTTGTATCATAGCAATTCTTGTTTAATCTTGGATTTTGAGCTCTTAATTAGTGACTTCGTACATATTCTTGATCATTCAAATAAAAGATCTGCATAAATTCATGTGTATTTAATTTGCGATAAACTATATATTTACTGATTTTGTACCTTTATGAGCTCATAATTTTATTTTTATTTTTTGTCAAATACTGTCTTTAGTAACTAATGGTAAACTATTTGACTGCAACTGTCATCATGTGTTCTTTGTTTCTCTATCATACATGAGCACAAGCTCTCTGTTGCGTCTAACGACCATTCATTATAGCGTAAGATACAAAAAGGCATAATACATCGACAAAAAGGCATAATACACTCCCTCTTAAGTTTGTTTCATTCGGAACATTTTAACCGGGCACTTAGGGTCGTTTGTTTGGAAAATAAGTTATCCCATAATTAATTATTTCGGGATTAGTTATTTCACTCTTCCATAGGGTTAAAAAATACTACAATCCCGGGATAACTAATTTCGAAATTAGTTATACCATGATTTTATCTCAGCCAAACATAGAATAAACTCATCTCAAATTTAATCCCGAGATTAATTATACCTTATCCCTCATACCAAACGGGCCCTTGGTGTATCATTTAGATACAAAATGCTGACATACTAAGGAGAGCCATGGCACGACATTAGGTATTTCTGTCGTGTAATTAAGAGGTCACAAGTAAGTCGGGAAAAAGAACATCTTGCAGAAATATAAGGGAAGATTGTGCACAATTGTCTCAAGGGATCAATTCTTCCTCAAATCTTGCATATATGGTATGAGCTTAGTGCACCAAAATGCTCTTTTGTGTGTCAATATACAGTGGCAAGTGAGATATACTAAAAGACTAGCTATAGCCTATTTGACCAAGCTTCTTTTTGGCCAAAAGTATTTTTTTTTGTTGCCAAAAATACTTTTTGCCAAAAATTGAGGTGTTTGGCCAAGCTTTTGGAAGGAAAAAAGTACTTTTGAGGAGAAGTAGAAGCAGTTTTGGAGAAGCAGAAAAAAATAGTTTCTCTCCAAAAACACTTTTTTGAAAGCACTTTTGAGAAAAATACACTTAGAAGCAGTTTTTTAAAGCTTGGCCAAACACTAATTGCTACTCAGAAGTGCTTTTCAAACTAATTAGCCAAACACAAACTGCTTCTCACTAAAAGTGCTTTTGAGAAAAGCACTTTTGAAAAAAACACTTCTCAAAATAAACTGATTTTTACCAAACGGGCTATAGAAAAGCAAAGGTTTCTTAGCTTCCCCATGCCAAAAGTACAATTGCAAAGGTTACTATCAACATATTGCAGGTAAAGAGAAATGCTAAAGAAAGGATCTTTAATGGAAAAATAGTTACTCACTCGGTGTCATTTTATGTGACATACTTTCGTTATTTTGTTAAATAATGACATATTTTATATGAAAACATTTAACTTTAAACTTCTATTTTATTAATTTTACTGTTAATGAGAAGTTTTTATATCCTCGTAAATGTTATGGAATGTTTAATCAAAATTCAATCGTAGCCGAGTGCAATTATGTGACTTAGGGAAGGTCAACGTGCATATGCACTGCCAAATTGTACCTTTGTTTTCAGATGGGATTGACTTTGTCAGGTCTAAATCTTGGAAGTATTAGGCTGTCATTGAATGCTAGCAAATTCTCTTTAATTTTAGTAGGGTCACTTGTCCTAAGAGTTTGGATAAATTAATTTGGTCTTTTTATCATGCACCATTTATTTATTTTTGTTTCTTTTAGGGTTTGCAGTTTTGATTCATGCGCGCATGCTAAAGAATGGCATTGTGGGGTTTGGATTTTGACTCGTATTCTTGTCTGTAAATGCATCAAGAAGATCCACAACTGTCCAATCATTTGCTTTTGAAATGCAAAGTAAATGTAATTTCTAAATGTTTATAAATTAGAAAAAGATTTATAAATGTTTTTAAAATTTGAATTGATCCAATCCAATTTAAAATCAGATAATTGGTTAAATCACATTGGTAAACTTGGTGCATGTGTCGTCTGGCGCGGCCTTCCCGTTAGTCACTCTCATGACTACATAAAACGTCTAAATTGGAAAAAACTTCGCCATTTAATTGGAATCAACGAGCACATGGCAATATGACTTTTCATTTGTTTTAGGTGAATTGTTGAGCGTGTATTATTCCTCTTTACCATCAAACAACTATTGTCCTTCCTCGACCTTAAAGAGAAGGTGAATCTACTGGTTATGACAACACTGTTGCATTAGGAGAGGAGACGAGGAGGAGCTTGAGATCACATTTGGATATTAAAAGTAACATGTTAGAGATTGGTAAGGTAATTGGACAAGTACGTTTTTAAGAGAATTCAACCACCAAGGATGTAAAAATCCAGGTTATCAAGTATAAATATTGTGTAAATATTAAGATGGATGAAATAGTTATATGATCCATTCTACTGTAAAATAAATTAGAGCTACCAACTTTCCCTTTCTCCCTACACTTCCTCTCCTCTTCGGCCCCTCCCTCCCCCCCTCTCACCCCAAGAAGAAGTCGTTCTTACCATGATGAATATGATCTCTTTACTATTTATTAACCAGAGTTCAGATTTGAGGCATGAAAATAAAAAAATTCTGATAGAAAGCATTTTATCTTTTAATGCACTTTACTCAACGTGAATCTTAATTAGACGGAATCTCCAAAGTGTTTGACCAAAAAGTATGAACCTTTGATTAAACTAATTAACTAAAAAGATAAGAGATTAATTCTAGAATAATTCCAGGTCTAAAATCGGCCTAAGTGGATTAGTAGGATAATGTCGGAACATAATTAATGCAATGAGTATTAAATGTTCAAGGTCAATACCGAGATGGGAATAACAAACATTAAATAACAATAAATGGCACTAAATGTAAATAAGGAGAATGATTCACCCAATATTGAATAAAGTGGATGATTCTTCTTTCTGACAATGATGTATGACAAATAACTATTAGAATATTGGAGACTTTCTCGGATATGATGTACAAATATATAGAATAATCAACAAAATGAATCTCTTTAGAAAGGTGGTGTTTGTATTTATTTAGAGAGTTTGCTTTTCAAGAGAGTTCTTATCAGAATCAATAATACATGCCTTTCACCTTATCTCTCTCCCTATTTATATGGGACATGCCCCTAATCAACCCTAAAAGTACAAGTACAAAGAATATTCAGTGGAATATTCTCCTAAAGATCATATTACAAAACTAGTCGTTACTATTATTCTTGGTATTCGAACTTGGTCATGATTGACTGCTCGACGGTGAATCCATCAGTCGTTAGTCGACCTCAGCTAAATTACTTCTAATGATACCTCTTCGTGCCGAAGCCAGATTTTAACCCATACAGTTAGTCCTTCCGCTTATCGAGGTTGTCTTTCGGACGACCTCGGTGAGCGAACTTCAATAGTCGTAGACTCATAGTTGTGAGATTTAGGTGGGCAGGTTGAGCAGTAACGATCATGGCGAGGTGATAATGTAGCGCTTAGTGAGCCACAACTTACCGTTACGTCGGTTCAGAATGACGTCATGACATCATGCGTCATTATTATGCATTTTTATGCATCACTTCGTTTCCTGCGCCTCTGCCGTTTTGATATTTGTGTATCGATGCTTTGTATTCTCGATTAAGGTGCATGGATTTCTTATAAATACGGATATAAATTCTCTATTTGATCCTTTATGTTTTCAAACATTCGAACCTTTAGATGTTTCTTTCTTTTTCTCAGTGTTCTTGCATCCCTATTTTTCCTGGTTTCAGCAATTTCTGCCATTCTCACCTATGTGTTTGTAATTCTTTCGCATATACACAGCCAAAGATGGTTTGTCACGACCCTAAATCCGAACCCGGTCGTGATGGCGCCTCTCGCGAAGACAAAGCCAGCCAATTAAACCCAATTCCCTTTTTAAATAGTTAAATAACATAAAATAGTCTAAAACATGATATAGCAATACTAAGTAGCGGATAATGCCAATAAAGCGCGAAAGTACAACCCAACACAGCCCTAACTGGGGTGTCACTAGTCATGAGCATCTATAAGTCATAATACAAGTCTGCTAAGTCTATAAGCTAGTACAAATGTCTGGAAAGAGATAGAGATGATAAAGAAGTAGAGACACGGGGCTGCGGACGTCAACAACTACATCGTAATCTCCGAAAGCCCGCCTGAAGCTGGAGGTATCAGCACTCGGGAGCAGTACCAACAACACTTGAATCTGCACACAGGGGTGCAGGGAGTAAAATGAGTACTCCAACTCAGTGAGTAACAAATGTAAATAACGACTGAAGGTAAGAAATCACATAAGGCACAAAACATTCTATAATAAAGCAGTAATACCATTTAAAATCAGTAAATTAGTGAAAGATAGATAGAATCCTTTAACTCAAATGTACTGCTTCATGAAAAGCCTTTTTAAATGTTTAAGCAGGAAATGGACAATCAATTATGAAAAGTAAACACATAAAGGCACGCTGCTCGGGCACAATATCAACAATCCGCCCCTTGGGCAATATCTCAGAACAGTACTAGCCCCTTGGTCTATCACATAGAACAATACCAGCCCTTCGGGCTCAATCTCATATCACAATGGGTACCCGCGCTCACTGGGGGTGTGCAGACTCCTAGAGGGGTCCCTTACGGCCCAAGCGCAATAACATGCCATCTCGTGGCATCAAATCTAGGCCCTCGGCCTCATATCAATCAAGCCACCTCGTGGCGTACATATCTCAGGCCCTCAGCCTCAAATCAGTATCAGTGTTTCCTCACAACATAGGCCCTCGGCTTTACTCAGTCAAAAATTCTCACAAGCCCCTCGGGCAATAGTAAAACAGTGTTTCTCAGCCCAAACATCATTTAAAATATCATTTAAGTATTAAAATTGAGTAAACATGATTGAGTAGTAAAACAGTGGAAAATAACATGACTGAGTTCAAGTATAAATTCAAAACATTGAGGAAATATCAATAAAAATCCTCGAAGGGTTCAAGTAGTTGGCACTAGACCCAAATATGGCATTCAACCCAAATAATGATTACAGCAAATAGTTTTCAATCAAATACGTGGTAAAATCATCAATCGAGACGGACCAAGTCACGATCCCCATTAGTGCATGACCCCACGCTCGTCATCAAGCGTGTGCCTCACCTCAATATAGCATTACGATGTGCAATCCGGGGTTTCAAACCCTCAGAACATCATTTACAATCATTACTCACCTCGAACCGGCTAAATCTCTAGCTCGCGATGCCTTTGCCTCTCGAATCGGCCTCCATGCGTGTCGAATCTATCCAAAATCAGAACGAGTATGTCAACATATGCTAAGGGAATAAAGCCCAAGCGAAAACAATCAACAAAGGGCACTAATCCCGAAATTACCAAAACCCGACCCCCGAGCCTACTTCTCGAAAATCAGATTTTTTTAAATCAATAAGTTCCTCATCTCCCCACGAGTCTATGCATATCAAGAATATGAAAATCGTAGTTCAAAAGACCCCTCAAATCCTCATTTTAAGGCCTCTTAAACTCAAACCCTAATCCCCCATTTTTAGCCCTTTAATTCCTTTAATTACAACCTTAATCCATGAAATACTACCATAGAAATGTGTTTTAGGTCCAAAATCCTTACCTTAACGAAGTTCCCTTGAAATCTCCCTTCTAAATCGTCCAAAAGCTCTCAAGCCGAAGTTAAAATTGTGAAAACCTTCCAAAAATCGTGAAGGCAAGCTCATATACATTCTGCCCAGGCATTGTCACATCTGTGACTCACTAACTGCTTCTGCGGTACCGCATTTGCGGTCAAACCTCCACTTCTGCGGAAATTCATTAATCCAGCCTAAACCGCATCTGCGGTCCAATCGCCGCATCTGCGGCTCCGCTGGTGCGGCCCCCATAACACATCTGCAGTTCCATACATCCCTCAGCCTTTCCAATTCTGCGACACACTCAACGCACCTATGACACCGCACCTGCGGTCCCCAAATCGCAGGTGCGAAAACACAAGAAGCAGCAAACTTCAGCAGCTGCAACAACCTTCCACTTCTCTGTTAACCACCCGAAATCATCCCGAGGCCCCCTAGGACCTCAACCAAAAGCACAAACATAACCAAATACCTTATTCAAACTTGTTCAAATCATCAAAACACCTCAAACAATATTAAATCACCCAAAACACATCGGATTCAAGCCAAACTTTCTAAAATCATCCAAATTATGCTTTCGATCAAAAACCCAACCGAACCATGTCCGAATGACCTAAAATTTTACACACACATCCAAAATAACACGACGAAGCTATTGCAACTCTCGGAATTCTATTCCGACCCCTATATCAAAATCTCGTCTATCAACCGGAAATCGCCAAAATATCAACTTCGCCAATTCAAGCCTAATTCTACTCCGAACCTCCAAAACCCATTCCGATCACACTCCTAAGTCATAAATCTCCTCCCGAAGCTAATCGAACCATCAGAACTCACATCCGAGCCCTCTAACACATAAGTTAGCATCCGGTTGTCTTTTCCAACTTAAGCCTTCTTAAAAGAGACTAAGTGTCTCAAACCTTATCAAAACCACTCTGGACTCGATCCGATCAACCTGATACCATAAAAAATGGATAACGAAGCATAAAAAAGCAAAAATGGGGAAAACGAAGCGGTAATTCATGAGACGATTGGCCGGGTCATCACATCCTCCCCAACTTAAACAAACGTTCGTCAAAACGAGTCAAGAAACATACCTGAAGACTTAAACATGTGAGGATATATGCTCCGCATCTCCCGCTCGTCTCTCAGGTAGCCTCCTCCACGGGCCGACCTCTCCACTGCACTTTGACTGAAGCTATATCCTTTGACCTCAACTTTCGAACCTGACGACCCAAAATAGCTACTGGCTCCACATCATAGGTCAAATCATTATCCAACTGAACTATGCTGAAATCCAAAACATGAGACGGATCCCCAATATACTTTCAGAGCATAGAAACATGAAATACCGGATGCACACTCGACAAGCTGGGTGGCAAAGCAAGCTCATAAGCCACCTCCCCAATCCTCCAAAGCACCTCAAAAGGTCTAATGAACCGCAGACTCAATTTCCCTTTCTTCCCAATTCTCATAACACCCTTCATAGGTGAAACCTTCAGTAGAACCTTCTCGCCCACCATGTAAGACACATCGCGAACCTTCCTGTCAGCATAACTCTTTTGCCTTGATTGCGTTGTATGAAGCCTCTCCTGAATCACTTCCACCTTCTCCAAAGCATCCTGCACCAAATCTGTCCCTAATAGCCTAGCATCACCGGGCTCGAACAAACCAACTGGAGATCTACACCGCCTCCCATACAAAGCCTCATATGGAGCCATCTGAATACTCGACTGGTAGCTGTTGTTATAAGCAAACTCTGCAAGCGATAGAAACTGATCCTATGACCCTCCGAAATCAATAACACAAGCACGCATCATGTCCTCCAATATCTAAATAGTGCGCTCGGACTGCCCGTCCGTCTTAGGGTGAAAACCTGTGCTCAACTCAACCTGAGTACCCAACTCTCGCTGCACAGACCTCCAAAATTGCAATGTAAACTGAGTGCCTCTATCTGAAATGATGGAAAGTGGGACACCATGCAAATGAACAATCTACCGGATATAACTCTCTGCCAACCGCTATGAAGAATAGGTAGTACACACAGGAATGAAGTGCACGGACTTGGTCAGCCGATCCACAATCACCCAAATAGCATCAAACTTTCTCAAAGTCCGTGGAAGTCCAACAACAAAGTCCATAGTGATCCTCTCCCATTTCCACTCAGGAATATCCATTTGCTGTAGCAAACCACCTGGTCTCTAATGCTCATATTTCACCTGCTGACAATTGACACACCGAGCTACGAATCCCACAATATCTTTCTTTATCCTTCTCCACCAATAGTACTGCCTCAAATCCTGATACATCTTCGCGACACCCGGATGAATGGAATACCGCGAGCTATGGGCCTCCTCCAGAATCAACTCTCGAAGCCCATCAACATTGGGCACACAAATCCGGCCCTGCATCCTCAAAACTCCATCATCACCAATGGTCACATCTCTAGCATCATCATGCTGGACTTTGTCCTACAGGACAAGCAAATGCGGATCATCATACTGACGCTCTCTGATGTGATCATATAAAGAAGACCGAGAAACCACACAAGCCAATACCCGACTGGGCTCCGTAATATCTAACCACACGAACCGATTGGCCAAGGCCTGAACATCAATTGCAAAAGGTCTCTCCCCCAACTGGAATATATGCCAAACTCCCCATACTCACTGTCTTTCAGCTCAAAGCATTGGCCACCACATTGGCCTTTCCCGGATGGTACAATATAGTGATATCATAATCCTTAAGCAACTCCAACTATCTCCATTACCTCAAATTAAGATCCTTTTGCTTGAACAAATGCTGAAGACTGCGATGATCAGTAAATACCTCACAAGATACGCCATACAAGTAATGCCTCCATATCTTCAATGCATGAACAATGGTAGCCAACTCCAAATCATGAACGGGGTAGTTCTTCTCATGGTGCTTTAACTGACGAGAAACATAAGTAATAACTCTACCCTCCTACATCAATACACAACCAATCCCAACTCTCGAAGCATCACAATACACGGTATATGAACCTGAAGCTGATGGCAAAACCAACACCGGAGCAGTGGTCAAAGCTGTCTTGAGCTTCTGAAAGCTCTCCTCACACTCGTCCGACCATACAAATGAAACACCCTTCAGGGTCAACTTAGTCAAGGGCGATGTGATAGATGAAAATCCCTGAACAAACCGGCGATAATAGTCTGCCAACCCAAGAAAGCTGTGAATCTCTGTGACTGAGGTCGGTCTGGGCCAACTCTAAACCACCTCTATCTTTTTCAGATCAACTTGAATACCCTCGCTGGACACCACGTGCCCCAAGAAAGCCACTGAACTGAGCCAAAACTCACACTTGTATAATTTTGCATAAAGCTTCTCCTCCCTCAATCTCTGCAACACAACTCTCAAATGCTCCACGTGCTCCTTCTGACTACGTGAATACACAGAATAACATCAATGAAGACTATGACGAATGAATCGAGATAAGGCCGGAACATGCTGTTCATCAAATGCATGAACGCTGCTGGGGCATTAGTCAACCCAAAAGACATCACCAAGAACTCATAATGACCATATCGGGTCTTGAAAGCCGTCTTAAGAATATCCGAATCCCTGATCTTCAACTGGTGATAACCCGAACGGAGATCAATCTTGGAGAACACCCTCGCTCCCTGAAGCTGGTAGAATAAATCATCAATACGAGGCAAAGGATACTTGTTCTTAATTGTTACCTTGTTCAATTGCCTATAATCAATACACATTCTCATTGTGCCATCCTTCTTCTTCACAAACAGAACCGGCGCACCCCAAGGTGACACACTAGGCCGAATGAACCCTTTATCTAGGAGTTCCTGAAGTTTCTCCTTCAATTCCTTCAACTCCGCTGGTGCCATACGATACAGTGGAATAGAAATGGGCTGAGTGACTGGCTCCAGGTCAATACCAAAATCAATATCCCTGTCTGGCAGCATGCCCGGCAGGTCTGCAGGAAACACATCGGGAAATCCCTCACAACTAGACAGAATTAATACTGGGAGCCTCAGCTCCGACATCCCTTACAAACGCTAGATATGAAGTTCAAACCTTACCAACCATATGTTGGGCCTTCAATAATGAGATTACTCTACTAGGAACATAATCAGTCACACCTCGCTACTCGATCCATCGCATACCCGGTATAGCCAATGTGACTGTCTTAGCATGACAGTCCAGAATAGCACGATACGGAGATAACTAATCCATGCCCAAAATGACATCGAAATCCACCATAATCAATAATAATAGATCCACTCGGGTCTCCAGACCCCCAATAGTCACCACACATGACCGGTACATAGGGGTGTTCATAAAAACCCGAAAAACCGAACCAAACCGAAAACCAAACCAAACCGACCAAAAAAACCGATACTTTTTGCTTTGGGTTGGTTTTGGTTTTGAATTTTAAAAACCGATCAAATTTGGTTTGGTTTTGGTTTTAATCAGAAAAAATCGAACCAAACCGACTATAGGAATAGCTATTTCAAATTTATTATTACACCTATATATATGTATATTGTTATACAAAGTTTCAAAAAAATTATGGTAAATGTTTTTAGTTTGCACTTTTAATATAGTTCTTTACCTTTACATTCTAGTTTGATTGGTAGTTTTCTTTTATTTAGTGTAAGAATCTATTTTGTGTTAAAAATAACATATTTTTAATTGAGCCCTTAAATTATTCATCACTATTTGATTCGATTATCATCAATATATTTTGGTAAATATTAGATTTCTCAAAGGGCAATTGATTTGATAGTGTTACATTGAAAATATGGTCGCTAAATATGTATTTGGTAGCGTATGTCTTATATTTAAGAAAAAACTGACAAATAACCGAAAAAATCAAAAAACCGACTTAATTGGTTTGGTTTGGTTCTAATATTTGAAAAACCGATCCAAACCGAACCATGAACACCTCTATCGGTACACACGGTCTACAATAACAGTATCGCCCACCAGGGTAGATACATGAATAGTTATAGCAAGAAACTCATGGGGCTTACCCAAATAACGAGCAAAGTATAATGACACATAAGGAAATATGGAACCGGGATCAAATAATACAGAGGCATCTCTGTGGCAGACTAAAATAATACCTGTAATAACAACATCTGAAGCAATAGCATCGTGTCTGCCTGGGAGTGCATAGAAACGGGCCTGACCGCCCCCTGATCGACCCCCCTCTGGGACGGCCTCTAGCTGACTGAACCCCACCCCTAGCTGGCTGAGCGGGTGGTGGTGAAGAAACTGGCACTGAAGCTGATGACTGACCCCTCTACTGGGACGAACTAGCAACACGACGAGGACACTGCCTCCACATGTGGCCCATCTCACCACACTCATAACAACTCAAGATATTCCGTGATTCTCATACACCTACGAAGCATAACATAACCTTTTCCTTTACTCGAGCCATCCTCAGTCTCAAATATTTGTAAGCCATAACTGATTCTCCTGAACGCCTCAAACTGGAACCAACATAGCACATAACCGTGCAATCAACTAATTAATAGTGGACTCCCCCACTTGGCTTGAAGGCATAGACCAACACATACACAATAACTCATAACGCATATACTTTATTGTTGTCATAATACCATAGTGAGATTAAACTCGATTCCTCATAAGTTCGTGAAACACAGACCATCTGGTACTTTAACTCTCATGCAAATCTCGCATTCACTCTCGTAACAGTTAAACCCACTTTCTTAAGTAACCCAAACTTAAATTGCAGCACATATATTTTACTTGTAAATGAGATCTTCCAATAAATAACACAAGGGATTACGCAAACTTCAGAACAATCCGCAGGAGATAACCCCACCTGCTTTGCCTCAAACTAACATTTATGTATACCTTCCACCGTCATAAACATTACGTAGTCACTTAAACTTCCTGAGTCTGAAATCAGACCGCAACATGAATTTTACTCCACTCCCAATTAAGAAACATGGAAAGATTCTTCACACACCTATAACTCGGGGCTATACCTCAAATCAAGATGAAAATCGAGCACCTAGTACTCCTTCTATCCTATAGCGAACCCTTCTCGTCACTCCCAAATCACATGAATACATCTCGCAGTCACATCACACTCATCACATAACTATCCAGTCATCACCTCCCTTAATAGGGACATAATAGAACATATGGATCCAAAAACACGCGCTCACAAAATCAACAGCTCAGGGCTCAAGTTATAGGCAAAAACCGGCCTCGAGTCCTCCAGACTGGCCCAACATCAACGCACAGAGATCACATCTCGCCCCTCGATCAGGGAATCATAAGCCATCGATTCATATCCGATATCGAGCGCTCATGCGCGTATATGAATATGTGGAAGGAACTCAAAGAGTTACTTTTCAAGCTAAATCAAGGACGCACGATAAGAATTCAAGAATGTGAAATTTTTCCTAAAGGTTCTGCAGCCTCTCGAGGATAAATACAGACGTCTCTGTACTGATCCGCGAGACTCTACTAAACCTACTCATGACTCGTGAGACCTATGTAACCTAGGCTCTGATACCAACTTGTCATGACCCTAAACCCAAACCCGGTCGTGATGACACCTCTCGTGAAGACAAAGCCAGCCAATTAAACCCAATTCACTTTTTAAATAGTTAAATAACATAAAAATAGTCTAAAACATGATATAGCAATACTAAGTAGCAGATAATGTCAATAAGTGCGGAAGTACAGCCCAACACAGCCCTAACCGGGGTGTCACTAGTCATGAGCATCTATAAGTCATAATACAAGTCTGCTAAGTCTATAAGCTTGTACAGATGTCTGAAAAGAGATAGAGATGATAAAAGAGTAGAGACACTGGGCTGCAGACGTCAACAACTACCTCGTAATCTCCGAAAGCCCGCCTGAAGCTGGAGGTATTAGCACTCGGGAGCGGTACCAACAACGCCTGAATCTGCACATATGGGTGCATGGAGTAAAGTGAGTACTCCAAATCAATGAGTAAAAAATGTAAATAATGAGTGAAGGTAAGAAATTACATAAAGCACAAAGCATTCTATAATGAAGCAGTAAAACCATTTAAAATCAGTAAATCAGTAAATCAGTGAAAGATAGATAGAATCATTTAACTCAAATGTAATGCTTCATGAAAAGCATTTTTAAATGTTTAAGCAGGAAATGGACAATCAATTATGAAAAGTAAACACATAAAGGCTCGCCCCTCGGGCATAGTATCAACAATTTGCCCCTCGAGCAATATCTCAGAACAGTACTAGCCCCTCGGGCTATCACATAGAACAATACCAGCCCCTCGGGCTCAATCTCATATCACAATGGGTACCCGTGCACATTGGGGGTGTGCAGACTCCTAGAGGGGCCCATTACGGCCCAAGCGTAATAACAAGCCATCTCGTGACATCAAATCTAGGCCCTCGGCCTCATATCGATCAAGCTACCTCGTGGCGTACATATCTCAGGCCCTCGGCCTCAAATCAGTATCAGTGTTGCCTCACAACATAGGCCCTCGGCCTTACTCAGTCAAAAATCCTCACAAGCCCCTCGGGCAATAGTAAAACAATGTTTCTCAGCCCAAACATCATTTAAAATATCATTTAAGTATTAAAATTGAGTAAACATGGATGAGTAGTAAAACAGTGGAAAATAACATGACTGAGTTCAAGTATAAAGTCAAAACAGTGAGGAAATATCAATAAAAATCCCCGAAGGGTTCAAGTAGTTGGCACTAGGCCCAAATATGACATTCAGCCCAAATAATGATGATAACAAATAGTTTTCAATCAAAACGCGGTAAAATCATCAATCGGGACGGACCAAGTCACAATCCCCAATAGTGCACGACCCCACGCTCGTCATCAAGCGTGTGCCTCACCTCAATATAGCACTACGATGTGCAATCCGAGGTTTCAAACCCTCAGAACATCATTTACAATCATTAATCACCTCGAACCGGCTAAATTTCTAGCTCGCGATGCCTTTGCCCATTGAATTGGCCTCCACGCGCGTCGAATCTATCCAAAATTAGAACAAGTATATCAACATATGCTAAGGGAACAAAGCCTAAGTAAAAACAATCAACAAAGGGCACAAATCCCGAAATTATCAAAACCCGACCCTTGGGCCCACTTCTCGAAAATAAATTTTTTTTACATCAATAGATTCCTCATATCCCCACGAGTCTATGCATATCAAGAATACCAAAATTGGTGTTCAAATGACCCTTCAAATCCTCATTTTAAGGCCTCTTAAACTCAAGCCCTAATCCCCCATTTTCAGCCCTTTAATTCCTTTAGTTACAACCTTAATCCATGAAATACTACCATATAAATGTGTTTTAGGTCCAAAATCCTTACTTTAATGAAGTTCCCTTGAAATCTTCCTTCCAAATCGTACAAAAGTTCTCAAGCCGAAGTCAAAATGGTGAAAATCTTCCAAAAATTGCGAAGGCAAGCTCATATACATTCTGCCCAGACATTGTCGCATCTGCGACTCACCAACCGCTTCTGCGGTACCGCATTTGCGGTCAAACCTCCGCTTCTGCGGAAATTCATTAATCCAACCTAAACCGCATCTGCGATCCAATCGCCGCATCTGCGGCTCCGCAGGTGCGGCCCCCATAACGCATCTGCGGTTCAAGACATCCCTCAGCCTTTCCGCTTTTGCGACACACTCAATGCACCTGCGACACCGCACTTGCAGTCCCCAAATCGCAGGTGCGAAAACACTAGAAGCGGCAAACTTCAGCAGCTACAATAACCTTCCACTTCTCCGTTAACCACCCGAAATCATCGTGAGGCCCCCGGTACCTCAACCAAAAGCACAAAAATAACCCAATACCTTATTCAAACTTGTTCCAATCATTAAAATACGTCAAACAACATTAAATTACCCAAAACACATCGGATTCAAGCTAAACTTTCTAAAATTATCCAAATTACGCTTTCGATCAAAAACCCAACCGAACCATGTCCGAATGACCTAAAGTTTTACACACACATCCCAAATGACATGATGAAGCTACTGTAACTCTCAGAATTCCATTCTGACCCCTATATCAAAATCTCGTCTATCAACCGGAAATTGCCAAAATATCAACTTCGCCAATTCAAGCCTAATTCTACTCCGAACTTACAAAACCCATTCCGATCACACTCCTAAGTCATAAATCACCTCCCGAAGTTAACCGAACCATCGGAACTCACATCTGAGCCCTCTAACACATAAGTCAACATCCGGTTGACTTTTCCAACTTAAGCCTTCTTAAAGAGACTAAGTGTCTCAAACCTTATCAAAACCACTCCAGACTCAATTCGACCAACCCGATACCACGAAATATGGATAACGAAGCATAAAGAAGTAGAAATGGGGAAAACAGAGCGGTAATTCATGAGACGACTGACTGGGCCGTCACATGGTTATTGCATCTTCCACCCCTGGGGGGACCTCTGACCCGGTTCCATTAGCAGTAAGCATGCCCCCTCATGATGATGGGGCTGCCATTGTTGCAGAGGATGATAGCTTCCCAACATTAGATGAAATAATCCCTCGCAAAGAGAATGCTAGGTCAGACTTCTCGAAGCGGCCCGAGGATGATCCTGAGCCTGTAGAATCTGAAATGAACGTGGCTGCCCTTGCTGAATTTAGGGCTAAATTTAGAATCCTGGCCCACATCGACCTGGTCCGGCCGTGATATAGTACAAGTTCACCACCCTGGATACTGTGTATTCTACGTGTATCCGTTCCTTGTGGGCTATTCGATTCCCCTTCCCTCATTGGCAAATGAATTCTGTCGTTATTATGGTGTCTTCCCAGCCCAACTTTCCCCTTACATCTACAAGCTTATCCTCACGTTGACAAAGTACAGAGAACTGGCCAGCCGCGGGATCTCTATTCACTATCTACTGTATCTCTATGCGAACAGTTTTCATAGGGGGACAATGTTACACCTTCATTACCATGGAGGCAAGAGTTTGGTAGTGAGTATGGATGATAAGGCCAATCATCGATTTTGGTTTAACTTTTTCTATGTCATGATCGAGGACGTAGTGATGAATACTATTGGATTTCCTGAGGCGTGGAACTATGCCCGTAAGTACCTCCACTGAATGTTCATTTCGCTTATTTTGGTAGTAGCGTAATCGTTCTATTTTTATATTTTTTTTGTTCAGTCGAGAAAGAGACCCCTCCATTGGTTGTAGACATTCAGGACTGGGTTAAATAGGTATTACCACATACTGTGGGGATTAGCAAATGGCCGGTCTTTTAAAAGAAGTTTGGGCCCAAGCCCCCAACGACTAGTGAGTTTTTAGTTGCTTCGGCCTTCAGGTCGTTATCTTTTATTGCATCATGGAGGGTTGACCTAACTTTGTTTTTGTTGTTAGGTTGAAGATCTTTGAGAAGGGAGAGGGCCCCTACTCATGTATTCTACCGAACAAGTGTCACTATGCGATCTACTCTTGTTGCGACTACAGATAAACCTGCCTAGCCGACCACTTCTTCTCAACCCCCGATATCGAGTAGGTCAAGTCAACCATCAGCGGCTCTAACAGCAGAGACTCTGGCCCCAACTGTGCTACATTTGATAGATGAGTCATCACCGAGCAAGGAAGACTTGGTCCTACTCAAGAAGAGGGGGTGGATGTCGACGACGGGGTAGTTAGAGCTAGAAAATCTATAAGGGGCGACCGTGAGCTAACCATTTCTGCATCGAAGGGAGAAATGGATCTACCGACTCCACCTTTGTTGTCTACTTGGGTCATGGAAGATGTTCCTTTGCCCGAGGTCGCGGTTGAAGTTGGAGGGCCATCTGAGGCTGTATATGCCGTGTTAAGGAACGAGTCATCGTCCTCAGAGCTGGTCGATGTTCCTTCGTCAACCGAGCAGAGAGCAAAGGGCATTTCCGAGTGCGCTTATGAAATCGGTTCTAACGTTGACCCCGAGGAGGTGCAGAGGTTCAATGAAGGATTCACTCAGATGGAGGTGCGATTAGAGGGGTCTTCTCGTACCATTGTGATACCCATGGATTATAATCTGTTGGTGAACACGGAGGACGTGGTCCCCTCCTTGGGTCCCCTCTGTTCTAATATGGAGGGCAGGACCCTAGAGACATTCAATGATGCCGCCATGTCATCGGGCATAGCCGGCCTCGCCCTGAGAGTAAGTTTTTCCGATCTTCCTAATATCTGTGCCTTGTATCTTTTTCTCTCTTGTTTTTTTAAACTTGAATTTATCTCTTTTGCTCTCTTTTTTATAGACCATTATCTTAGATACTGAGAGTGTTTGCCGAGAGGAGAGCTGTAGGGCTACTTTTAAGAAGATGGAAAGAAAGTACCACAAGTATCACAACAAGCACCACGAGATCTGTAGGTGGTTTGGTACGAGTGGTAATTTCCAAGCTATCAAAGACGAGCTGAGGTAGAATGCTTGTGAAGGTCATCAGTAAGTGCAGCGAGCTCGAGGGGGCGCTCAGGGACAAAGAAGAAGAGCTCGAAGTGAGCAAGAGAGTTGAGGCTGAGTATGCGAATCTTCAGACCCAAGTGGCATCTCTGCAGGCCAAGCTCGAGCAATGTTCGACCAGGGCTGACGCTTTGAATGATGAAGTCGTCGAGAAGATGAACGAGTTGGAGAAGGCTGGGTCGGCTCGGTTGGCAGCTTTAGAAAAGGTGGCAGCATTAGAAGATGCAATTTGCGTCCTCCGGTCTGAACGGGTGAACAATATAGAGACGACCACGCTCAGGAAGGAACGACTTGATGAACGGAATATGGGGCTGGAGAAAGAGGTCTCGAACCTTGGTGATCAAATCACCACTCTCGAGGCCGAGAAGATGCACTTATTGGCTCAACAATCCTCATCTCACACTTCTGCTTACCCCGATGTTCCGTGGGATTTGTATGAGAAGTGGATCCACGTCGAGGCCCATCTAGACATATTCAATAATTTGATGATGGTGGGTAGATTTCGGGTCGCCTGTGGTTACGATCCTGCTACGCCGGGGCCTGATGATGACGAAGAGGATTTGGACGGGATTGAACAGGTACCTGGTACGAGGACACATGCTCTGATGGCGAGGGTGATGCTGGCGAGAGTGATGCTAAGTAGTTATGCCTCTGTAATTTTTGTGTTCCTTTTTGCGGGCGTCTATTCAGCCCTTGTAAAAAATATATTTTTGATTGTGGAATGCTATTTTTTCTGATTGTCTCTGAATCTTCTGTTTGATATAGTATGTTTTTATCGTTTGGTCACCTTGACTATAAGAACTTTCAATTTAGTCGTGGTCAAGCTGGTAGATATTAACTCGAACAGGGTCGAGTGTGGATTGATTCGAACGAGGTCGAACATGAGTTAATTCGAATGAGGTTGAAGGTCACTTCAATTAATTCAGACGAGGTCAAATATGAGTTAATTCGAGCGATGTCGAATATCACTTTAATTAATTCAAACAAGGTCGAATGTGAGTTAATTCGAGCGGGGTCGAATGTCACTTTAATTAATTCAAACGAGGTCGAATGTAAGTTAATTTGAGCGAGGTCGAATGTGAGTTAATTCGAACGCGGTTGAATATGAATTAATTCGAGCGGGGTCAAATGTGAGTTAATTCGAACGATGTCGAATATGAGTTAAGTCGAACGAGCTCGAATGTCATTTAAATTAATTGATGCAGTGTTGTTTCGGCGAAAACATGGGCGAACTTCATGTATTTCTGGGCTGGCATTCTAGTCCTAGTCTATCTAGTCCTTTCATTGGTCGACCTGGAGAAATATTAAGAGGTTGGGCAATGAACTGATCAGTCTACGTCCTCATCTATTCATACTTTAGCTTGAAATATCCTCCTTTTCGCCTCATTAAAAACCTTCCCGAGAAAACCCAATTGGGACAAAACTCGGGTGAGGGAAAAAGAGTGCGACTTGGAGAACATTTTTTCTTAGAAGTTAAAGTACTTGAGGTGGGCGATGTTCTAGTTGTTTGGTAGTAGTTTTCCTTCCATCGTTTCTAGTTGAAATAACCCTTTGTTTGATGCTGCCGCAATTTTGTATGAGCCATGCATCCCAATTCGTTCCCAGCTTGCCCTCCCGCGGGTCTTTGCTTGCCTATGTTTTGGCCTTGAGTATGTAGTCCCTGACTTTGAGTAGTCTGTGTGAGCACGTGATTTTTTCCCTATGTGAATTACTCCCATAAATTCAAGAAAAATAAATTTTTCCCATTATTGGCAATTTCGTAGATTTTTGTAGCATTTTGTTAATCGTTTGCATTTGTCTGTACATGTTTAATTTTGCTTAATTCATGAAAATATAAAGATACATTGCATTTGCATTTATAACTTAATTTTACATTTTGGATTAATTATTAAATTAATTTTTTTGACAAAAATAGAAAAATCACAAAAAATAACTCATTTTGCAATTTTATTTTTAGCTTTGAATTTTGTAGTTTTCTTTTAATTTGATAATTAATTAGTTGTTTTAAATATTATTTTGAGTAATTAATCTAATTTAGTAGGATAATTTGGTTTAGGAATTAATTTAGGTTTTTATTTTTAATTTGAAAAGAAAAAGAATTTTGAAATTGAAAGAAAAAGAAAAGGAAATGAGAGATCTGATTTTTTGGGCCATTCTAATTAATTTCCCCAGGCCCAGACGATTTGTTGCCAATTACCCGCTTAAAATAGGCCCAAACCCGTGTCCCATACCCGGTCCGCTCCCTTATCTAACCAAACGACCCCATTTTGGATCCCACAATCCAAGTCATTGATCTCACTTGATCAAACGGTCGAGAACTGGGGCCCCTTTTAGTATATAGCTGTCTGAATAATTGACCCCCCTCTAACTCATCTCTCTCATTCTCCTTCATCTTCAGAGACCATCCCTAAATCCTAATGCGCCGCACCAATTCTCCACCATCTCCGGCCGGCGGCGCCACTCCCAATCCATCCCAAATCAACACCACAACACCCCCATGATCTATTCCTTCCCAATCCCTAACCAACTTCCCTCGAATCCCTCCATAATTGTTCGAATCTTCAATCTCAAAACTGACTCAAACCCTAAAATCTCAACATTCCCAATTTGTCACATGTCAATGAAGATTTAGGGTCAAAATTGATGTTATTTGTGTGTTTCCCGCGAGAACACTTGATTAACGTCAAGCTTGATCAAAAAATTGAAATACTTTGAAGAATTTTTCATTTCCCACTGTCCCAAACTGTCTCTTAAGGTATTTGTCCCAAACTCTCTGTTTGCTTTCCTTCTTCTTCGTTTTTCATTTAGTTCTCCTCACCTCTTCTTCTGTTTCTTTCTTTTATTTCTTATTTTTTTCTATTTCTTCAAATCAACTGTGTATGTATGTTAGTTTTAGAGTTTATTTTTGTTAGCGTTGTTTTTGGTCTTGAGATTTTTAGTAGTTTAATTTTCTGTTTCCATTTTTTTTCTTTGGGGCTCAGGGTTTCGTGAGTCCTTGTGACTCCATAGGCTTTTGTTTGTGTGGGATTGATTAGGTTCGATGTGAATTGGGTAAAGATTTCTATGAATCAGAAGCCCAAAGAGGGAATCAGCCCGGGTCTTGCAAGCCATGTCAGTTTAACCTTGGGTCAATTTGATCCGTTTGGTTCCTCAAGTAAAAACAAGGGGTTTATGGGTTAATTTAGGAATTATAGGTTGAGGAATCTTGTATAACTAACTTAGGAAGCTGCCTAGAAGGTGTGATTGGGACTAACTTAGAAAGCTGATTTTTAAACTAAGGGTGTAGGAGCAAGAAGTGAAATTGAAAAAGGATTAAAAGGCAAAAACTGAACTCATTTTCGGCTGCCCTAAAACTTCCCTATAAAGGCATTGTTTCTTCACTCTCAAGTGAGATTTAGAGACTAAAAAAATACTGAAAAAATTAAAAATAGCCGAGCATCTTTAAAAAACAAAAAAAAATACTGAAATTTGCTGGAGGTTTTCTGGGCTTCTGGTTCTTTGATTCTTTTGGTTGATAGGAGTTTCTACAAGTTTCCAAGTCGTGCATCTGGGTTAAGAAGAGTTTAATCTGATTTGAGAGCTTTGGTTTTGAGTTGCTGGTTTATTACTGTTACATTGCTGACTAGCCTGCTGCTATTGCTACTCCCTCACCCTCTTTGTTTTTCTCTTGGCTTTTCCAGGTACTGTTTTGGAACTATGGACATCACTCGAATGTAATGTGGAATTTCGGATTAGAAATGTGATAAAACTAGTGTTGTTTGTTGCTGAATTTCATTTCTTCTTCCTTCAATATCTTTTATGGCTGTAATACTTAGCTCTAGAGATATTTTGATTAGTCTATTGATCATGAGTGTGATGTACTAGCATTAGATTGAAGTTTTAAGTTGTATGATTCTTTTCTTAGTTTTCAGTTTGTTTGAAATTGGCTATAGGTGAAGGAAATGCCCTGTTGTGTTTACAATAACAATCTAGGCTTGTGTTGAATCGTTTGTTTGTGTTTGAATATTATTTTGTTGGACTTGATGTTTAAAATCATGGCTGTCTAATGTCAATCTCACCAGTTTCTGTTGATTTGGTATGTTATAAAGGTTTAATCAAGGTTTTGATTTTCATATCATTGTTCTTAAGTTAGTTTAGGCTAAAAGTTAAAGTGGAATGCTGTATGGTTTGTGTTTGTATTTCATTAATACCATTGAACTCAAATAGTGCACTCTTTTAAAATGTAATATAGCCTTCAGCCTGTTTTGCATATTGATGAAAAGTCCATTAAGCTTAGTTGGTATTGTCAAATGCAAAGATCAGTCATACTTTTGTGGGAATTCGATTTTAAGTCTCTTTTCTTCACTAAATTTGGGCTCATTTTGGGCCCACGCCTAAAGGCCCTTGTGAATGGGAGAATGGTATGCTTTGTTATATATGGGCTTGTTTTCTTTTCGATACAATCATCTCAGCTGATGAATACTGCTGGCCCAAGCCCTGAAAATTGAACATTTGTTTTAGTTTAATGCAAGCCTTTAATTATTAAGTTAAGTTTGAACCTTGGCCTAAAATGATTATAATTTCTTTAAGCCTTCCTTAATTAGTTAGATTCTTAAAATTAGTTTGAGGTGCGCCATATTAGCCAAACGTACAATTTATGACCCTCAAGAGTTTAGTATGAACATCCTTTAAAATTGGAATCGAGGTGTGCCATAATGCAAAATTAGATAGCCCCTGGCCTTCGGATAATTAATATGAACTCTTTAAAATTGAGGTGTGTCATTAGTTGAATCTTCTATGGCCCTCGAAAACTTGAAATTTCGTAGTTGCTTTAGGCGCGTAATTTAAATTAATTTTCTTAAACTCGGGTGTGCATTTCATGTGACCCAACTCCAATTCTCAACAATGTTAAATAAAATGTGTCGTGGACCGCAGGTGCATTTCATGTGGCGTGATTCGAGGCGTGTTTTAAATAATGTTGAATCTTCTTAAAAATGATTGAAAGCGGTTTAATAGGTTAAAATATGTGATAGGTTTAAAATGTATTAAAATCAGAATAGGCCAATAATAACAGTTGAGCGACCTGCTAGAACTACGGAATCTGGGAATGCCTAACACCTTCTCCCGGGTTAACAGAATTCCTTACCTGGATTCTGTGTTCGCGGACTGTAAAACAGAGTCAATCTTTCCTCGATTCGGGATTGGGACCGGTGACTTGGGACACCACAAATCATCCTAAGTGGCGACTCTGAATTAAAAATAATAATTCCGTTTCGATCGTCACTTAAATTGGAAAAACTCCCTTATATCCTTACGGGTGTAGTAAAAAGGAGGTATGATAGTCTGGCCTTGACATTTTTGTTGTAGTAGCGTTCTGCATGTTGTTTCTGGGTGATCATCCTTATGTAAGCCTTATCTCTCCATTCTTTGGCTTCATTGAGGTCTTGCCTTCTGCTTTTGTCGTTCCTCAACCCGCTTTCATGGGAGTATCTCAAACTTGGTTCTCCGACCTCGAATGGTATTACAGCATCAGTCCCATAGACTAATGAGTAAGGTATCTTTCCTGTTGGCGTTTTTGGCGTTGTGCGGTATGCCCATAACACTTATGGCAGTAGTTCTGGCCATAGTCCCTTGGCATTCTTGAGCTTTTTCTTCATGATGTTCAGTATTGATTATTGGAGGACTCTGCTTGCCTATTGCTCACGGGGCGGTATGGAGTGGAGAGTATTCTTTTGATATGCCACTTCTCGAAAAACTCGGTGATCTTTTTCCCGGTGAATTGGGGTCCATTATCACAATTGATTTCTTTGGGAGGTCGAAACGACACATAATATTCTTCCATATGAAGGCGATTACTTCTTGCTCGCGTATCTGGGCGAATTCTCCTTCTTCTACATACTTAGAAAAATAGTCAATTAAAACCAAAATAAATCGCATGTTACCTCACCTCGTGGGAGGAGGCCGGCGATGTCCATCCCCCACTTGATGAAAGGCCAAGGTGAGCTGATCGAATGGAGGTTCTCGCCCCCTTGGTAGATCATATGGCCATATTTCTAGTATTGCTCGCATTTTATCACGAAGTCAGCGGCCTTTTTTTCATTGTGGGCCAATAGTATCCTGCCCGTATGAGACATCTGATAGAGCCTGATTGTCGGAATGAGCTCTGTAGTGGCCTTTGTGGACTTCTTCTAGAATGCGTTGCGTTTGATTTGGGCGTAAACATTTGGCTAGGGGTTCCATATGTCCTTTTGTATATGTCATTGTCTATGATGTAGTACCTGGCCACTTGCATTCGAATTTCGAAGCTTATTGGCTTTCTTTTATCATCTCGGAGCACACCCTCCTGCAAGTATGTAACAATACGGTTGCACCAGTCCCAAGTTAGGTTTATAGTCCTTACCTTGATTTGATCGATCGATAAGTGGAGGAGGGTGACCATGTTTCCTTCTCGGTTATGCTTTTAGTGGTTGTCGCTAATTTGGCGAGGCCGCCTGCTTCGATATTTTGTGCTTGAGGAATCTGGTCTAGCTGGCATTCATCAAATTCGGATAACAGCTTATAGATATCGGCCTGATATTTTTGTAACCTTTGCTCCTTGATCTAGAAAGTCCCTGTGACTTGGTTGATGACGAGTTGAGTGTCGCAGCGTAGGACGACTCGCCTTGCTCCGTACTTGAGTGCGAGACTTAACCCTGCAATCACGACCTCATACTCGGCCTTATTGTTAGTCATGTCCGGGCACCTTATGGACTGGCAAATTACTTCGCCTGTTGGGACTTCGAGTACGAGTCCCAGTTCGGACCCTGATGCATTAGAGGCGCCATCAATATACAAAATCCATAGATCTTGTATTTGAGAGGTGGTGTTAGTGGCTTCTCTTTCGACTTTTGGCATTATTTTTGCGCTGAACTCGACAAGTACTTACGACTTTATCGTCGTTCGTTGTTGATATGTGATATCATGTTCGCTTAATTCTATTACCCATTTGGCCAATCTGCCTGATAGCTCGGGCTTATGAAAAAAGTTTTTAAGGGAAAAGTCGTGACTAACGAGATGGTGTGGCATTGGAAGTAGGGTCTAAGCTTTCGTGAAGCTACGACCAAGGCGAAGGTCAATTTTTCGAGGTGGGGGTACCTCGTCTCGGCATCAACTAAGGTTTTGCTAATGTAATAAATTGGATATTGCGTAACTTTATTTTCTCGGACCAGGACTGTACTCACCACCACTTCGGATATGGCCAGGTAGACGAGGAGGCATTTTCCAGGTTCTACTTTGGAGAGTAGTGTGGGCGATGATAGGTAGGCCTTTAGCTCCTTCAGGGTGTCGATGCACTCGGAGGTCCATTCGAGGTCGTTATCTTTCTTAAGTATGCCAAAGAACTTGTGGCATCTATCACACGACTGTGAGATGAATCTCGATAGGGTGGCTAGCAGCTCGTTTCCGGCCATTGCGTCAATGAGCTGGTCGATATAGGTTAGCGGAAATGAGTCTTTTGGGCAGGCTTTGTTCAAATCTATGAAGTCCATGCACATCCGCCATTTTCCATTCTTCTTTTTCACCATGACCACGTTGGCGACCCATTGGGGGGAGTATTTGACTCCATGATGGAGCTATTTTCCAGCAGCTTTTCAACCTCCTCGCGGACTGCATCGTTTATTGCAGAGTTGAACTTCCGCTTAATTTGTCTTACCAAGGGGTAAAATGGATCGACGTTCAGCCTGTGTATCGCTATCTCCTTTGGGATACATGGCATGTCTGCATGGAAAAAGGCAAACAAATCTGCATTATTAGTTAAGAAATGACGGAATTTACCTGGTTCCTGAAGCTTGTGGCCGATGTAGGCTTTCTTACTACGGTCGTTGTCATCGATTTGGACGGGGTCGAGGTCTTCTACGGTCGATCCCCTGGCTTCTATGATTTCCAGGTCTTTGATGACATCCTTCCTTTCATCACCGCTCGACTTCGACCCTGTTGATTGCTATGCTTCTTTGGATTTGCCCTTTATTTGTTGGGTGTATGTACAATCCTGGGCTATGCGATAGTATTCTCGGGAAGCACGTTGTTCTCCTCGGATGTTGTATATTCCCCATGGAGTGGGAAATTTGATGACTTGGTACAAGCTGGAGGGATGAAATTCATGGCATGTATCCAAGGCCGACCTATTATGGCATTGTACGTCGTGTCCTGATCGATGATGTGGAACGTGGTTTTCAGGGTGACACCACCGACCAGGACGGGGTGCGTGATTTCTCCAGATGTTTGTTCAATTGCATTATTAAAACCGGTTAATGTGATGCAGCGTGGCACTATCTTATCCCCGAGTTTCATCTGTGCAAGTACTCGAGGGTGGATAATGCACGCGCCGCTCCCATCGTCCACCATAATTTGTCTCATAGCTTTATCTAATATGCGTAAAGTGATATCAAGAGCATCATAGTAAGGAAAGACCAAACTGTGGGTATCTGACTTATCGAAGATGATAATTTCTTCGAGTTCGTCGTACCGTTCATGAGTGATTGGCCATTTGAGTTTGTGGGTGGTGGTGAATTTCACGTTGTTGATTGATGCGTCATCGCCCCCTCCGATGATCATTTGAATGGTTCGAGTTGGAGAAGGTGGTTTTGGTGGGTGTTGTTCACGTCCCCGAGTGAAGTTGATCCTTCCTCGGTTACTTAACAACTCTTTTAAGTGCCCTTGGTGAAGCATGTTCATAGCATCTTGTCTTAGAGAGATGTAGTCCTCGGTTTTATTACCTCGTTCCTGGTGGAATTCACAGAGGGCATTTGACTTCCTGGTGTTCAAGTCAGACCTCATCTTCTGCAACCACTTCACCTTTGGGTTGAGCTTCTCCAATGCGTAGACTATTTCTAAGGGTGAAACGCAAAAATTGTGAGCAGATAGTTAGGGAGACATACCTCTCTCATTTCGGTGAGTCCCTATTCTTGGCCTAGATGGGCCTTCGTCGTGGCGGAAAGCCAGCATAATGGTGCCCCTCACATATATTTGATGTCTTTCTCGGTTGGGTCGTAGACCTGCTAGATCCCTTCTGTTGTCATTTCTAAGATCCTTTCTGGACTCGGCTTGTACTGAGGTCAACCGTTGGGTTGGTCCATTTAGGTCGTCTTCGTCGGCTCGAACCTTGGCGCAATAGGCATTGTGTATTTCGTCCAAAATGGTCGGGGGATATTTTATGAGTCGACTCAGTAACTTTGTGGTTGCCCTCAAACCGCTCCAATTCAACCCATTATAGAAAGCCATTACAGCCATTCCTTCCGATACATTCGGCACGGTCATCTTTACACGGTTGAACCGAGTGAGGAAGTCCCTAAGTCCTTCTCCGTGCAATTGTTTGATAGTAAATATGTTATTCACCATTGCCTTAGCCTTCTTGGTCCCGGCATGGGCTGTTACGAACTTGTCAGCCATCTCTTTGAATGTTTCAGTAGAGCGCGCAGGCAGCTGTGAATACCAAGTTAATGCGCCCCCAGTGAGGGTTTCGCCATACTTCTTCAATAAGATAGAGGATACTTGCTCTTTGGCGATGTCGTTGCCTTTTACTGCGGTGACATAGTGAGTCACATGATCCTCAGGGTCCGTCGTACCATCATATATTTTTAGGTACGGCCGCATTTTGAAGGTTTTAGGTATGACGTGTGGTGCGACTTCATCACTGTACGGCTGCTCGACAAACCGGCCAGCATCTCTTTTTGGTAAGAGTTTTGTGTCGCTCGGTATTTTGTCTACCCTTTCTTGATGCTCTTTCATTTGGTCTCGAAGTATTTTATTTTCATTTTCCATCTCTTCCATCTTCCTCAAAATGGATGTGAGGGTGTCGTCACCTGCATTATTAACGTTGTGAGTGATACCTGCTACGGGAGGCGGAGGGCTGTGTTGTTCAGATGTTATTGGTGCAACGCGGGTCCCTACATTCTCTTGGATCGCCCTTTGAGCGGGTTTGTTGAGAATGTTGGTCAATGTATTCATCAGCGAAGCTTCGATCAGCTTCTTCACTGCCGGTAACGCCTCTTCCGTTGTGGACGTAGAGGCTCCTTTACCGTGGGACGTTGTGATACTACCATGCAGAAAGGGTGAGCCACTTCGCCTGGGGGAGGCATTTGGTATTATATCCTCACCTTCTATTTTAGAGACCTTATTGATGGTGTTCAAGATGTTGGCGGTGAGGTCGGCTACCATCTTCATCCTTTCTTCTCCATTACCTGCCATGTTAGATCTGTGAGTACAAGAAAGTGTAGGATTCTGCGTTCTTTCTATTTCTTTGGTTAGTTGTAGATCTAGGAGAAACTAAAATTTTAACTAGAAAATCCTCACAGATGGCGCCAAATTGTTTGACCAAAAAGTATGAACCTTTGGTTAAACTAATTAACTAAAGAGATAAGGGGTTATGCCTAGTTAAAGATAATAACTCCAGATCTAAAATCGGCCTAAGTGGATTATGTAGGATAATGTCTGAACAAATTTAATGCAATGAGTATTAAATGTTCAAGGTCAATAATGAGATGGGAATAACAAGCATTAAATAACAATAAATGACACTAAATGTATATAAGGAGAACGATTCACTCAATATTGAATGAGGTGAATGATTCTTTTTTCTGACAATGATGTGTGACAAATAACTACTATGAGAATATTGGGGACTTTCTTGGATCTGATGTAAAAAAGTAGAGAATAATCAACAAAACGAACCTCTTTAGAAAAGTGATATTTGTATTTATCCGGAGTGTTTGCTTTTCAAAAAAGTTTTTATCAGAATCAATAATACATGCATTTACCTTATCTCTCTTCCTATTTATATGAGATATACCCCTAATCAACCTTAAAAGTCATTAGTCGACCTCGGCTAAATTACTTCTAATGATACCTCTTCGCGAAGTCAGATTTTGACCCATACACAAAGTAGTTACCGGATAACGAGTCAAAAAAAGGTGGTCCTTACCCAAGTAGCAGTTGGTTACTGAAACATGGTAATAATACTTTCATAGAAAGACAGACGTTCTATATGATACCCTCCTCTTTTGGCAGATGTGTTTATTGAAGGTCAACTGGACAAAATTCTGGTATTCAGTCCTATTAAGTAATAACTCATGATTTTGGCTTTTACTGTGTTCCTATTACTTGGGTATTTGACTTGTAATTTTTTTAGACATTGTAGCTTCTGTTCTTTTTTGTTTTAAATTGACTCTTTTCCTTTTCGTTTTGTGATATTGTTGTAATTATCTAATTTAATTATCAATTCTGAGAGTCAATGTGAATGAAATTTGCTCTCAAGTCAGAAATGATTAATTTTAGGGATTTTTACCTACATATACCATATATGAAACTTTATTACCCTAAATGTGCATAGTTTGTTAATTACCCGTCCAGTCCACGTTTTACCTACAAATTTTGTACCATTCGACTATTAGGCATTAAAAGGGCAGAATATTCCCTAAAAACGGGCTAAAATTAAGGAGAGAATCTTGGTGTTAATTGATTCTACATTAAATTCAATTTTTAAAAAGGGAAAGGAGATTTCTCATTTGCGTATTTTTCTCTAGAACTACAATTCAAATTCTCGAAAAAAAAGAACGAACAATTCAAATTTTCGAGTTTCAACAACTCAAAGTTGAAAAAATCTGTTCTTCCATATATTTTCCACCATTGATAGCCATTAAAAAGCTTGAAAGCTTTGAATTCAAATTTGGGTTTTCAAAAATCATTATTTGTTTGGATTGGGTGTTGTTGTAAATAATTCGGAATATGTTTAGGAGTTTATATCTCAATTTTGAGGGGTTTTGGTGAAGATTAGACTTGGTTTTGACTGAATTTTAGATTGAAACTCGAAGAAGAAGAAGAAGAAGACGTATTTCCAGTATTTCCAGAAATTGTAGATAAATTGTAGTTAAATTGTAGAATTGTAGATATATTGTAGATAAATTGTAGATGAATTGTAGATTGGGAAGACTAAAACTTCTACAAATCTTCTACAATTATGTCGAAAATGTCAATTATGCTACAATTGAAATGAGAATTTGGATATTAAAATTCAATGTATCTATTTTGTAGATATCTTGTAGATTATTTGTATTCTGATTGTAGATGCATTATTTTCTATTTTCACAAATCCAAAACGACTAAAGCTTCTACAAAATCTTCTGCAAAAAACAGTCTACAATTTATCTATAATTTTTCTAATTTGACTACAAAATATCTACAAATTCTGGAAATATGTCTTCTTCTTCTTCTTCTTCTTCTTCTTCTTCTTCTTCTTCTTCTTCTTCTTCTTCTTCTTCTTCTTCTTCTTCTTCTTCTTCTTCTTCTTCTTCTTCTTCTTCTTCTTCTTCTTCTTCTTCTTCTTCTTCTTCGAGTTTCAATCGACTGTGTTAACCAGTAACCTTCAACCACTGTCATTTCTTTGTTTGGACAAATAATGAACCAAACAAAGAAACAATCTTGATGTACTGGCCTAGTTTTGTCGCATTGCGCAGGAAGATAATATATTTAGGAAAATTTTGGTAGAGGACAAGAGAAGCGACATGTTATAGCCCCAGCTTTGATGTATGAAAGTACCCAGCATCTCCGAGGAACAGGACAATACTGGATGAAGATATAAAAAAAGGTTAAATCATTAAAAATTTCTAAAGAAAAATAAATAATTTCATGTATTTTCTTAAAACAGAAAATGGAAAGGAAAGGGAAAGTGGGAAGATACAGTCCTATAATTATGCCTAATATAAATGAACCCTTAATTATATCCCTAATTTGAATTATGGTATAGAAATGGTAATTTGGTATGCTTAAATGTAATAAACACAAACCTTAAACATTGAGGGTAATAAGGTTTCATATATGGTATAGGTAGGTAAAAATCCCTTAATTTTAACCCAAATGACCGACCACCCGGGGTCGTGCCCTGTTTTACGTTCAAAGTCAAAGGTCAGGCCCAACAATGAGAAATACCGAAATATTGCTAGGCAATATGTATCTAAAAAAATTCCAATTTTTGTTAAATCAAGTCACAAAAGTTTAGACGAATTAATCTAAATAACCGCTCATTCAATCATTTAAACTAAAAATAAGCGGGTGATACATAATATATGTATAATCCATATGTAATATATGTATAACTGTGTATAATTAATTTATAATCTATGTATACCAGCTAAAAAAAATTAATAATAAATCTGACTGGCTATTAGTGTAAACATTCCAAAAGTTAACACATGAATAGTCACAAACCATTTCAAGGCCCACGTTTCATGTCCTATTATCTTCCCGGCCTGAGAAATACCAAGTTTTGGTCCATGTGATGTGCCAGGGCCATGGTCCGGCCCAGTTAGAAGTTGCATTGAAGATTCGACATTTTATGAGTTTAATTTCTATACAGCGAAAATATAGTTCAAATTGAGTATATTTCAAATTAATCTCTTCAAATTTTTTTATCCTATTTCAATTAAGTCACATCTTTGAGTTCATTGTTTTTTCACGTCCAAATTGGCTCTCTTTTCACATTTCTGTCTACTTGATTTGTTTTTTAAAATTTCTCTTCTTTATTTATATTAGTTGGTTTTGGATTTGTACCTTGGCATTTTTCTCACTAATCAAACCAAATAAGACCAATTATTGTCTCAACCGTCCTCCAAACTACGGATGGCAAATGTCTGTTTGTGCTGGGTTTGGACGGGTTTAAGTGCGCTGAACTAATAAACTGAGTCATTGCCCAATTCTGGAGGAAGTGCACGGTTAGCCACTAATAACACATGTATTTACTTTTGAGCCACTGTTTAAAATGTCTTTAGTCTTTAGGCACTGCTTTAATAAACTTTACCTGCCCGGACGAAAACACACTTCTGCTCATAAAAGTTCAGGACCAAGTGTCCTTAACTTTTGAACTTGCAACTCTAAGTTCAGGACTTCAGGACTACATGTCCTTAACTTGTGAACTTGCAACTCTAAGTTCAGGACTTCAGGACTACATGTTCTTAACTTTTGAACTTGGAACTCGAAGTTAAGGACCACCAGTCCTTAATTTCTGTGCTTGTAACTCTAAGTTAAGGACTATTTGTCCTTAACTTTTGAACTTGTAAGTCTAAGTTTAGGACCTATCGTCCTTAACTTTTGAGCTTGTTAGTCTAAGTTCAGGACCAAGTGTCCTTAACTTTTGAACTTGTAACTGTAAGTTCAGGACCAAGTATCCTTAACTTTTGAGTTTGTTAGTCTAAGTTCAGGACCTATTGTCCTTAACTTTTGGGCTTCTTAGCCTAAGTTCAGGACCGATTATCCTTAACTTTTGAGCTTGTTAGTCTAAGTTCAGGACTTCAGGACCTATTGTCCTTAACTTTTGAACTTGTAACTGTAAGTTCAGGACCTATTGTCCTTAAATTTCATTTTGAAATTTAGGAAACTTCTGGTTCTTAATTAAGATCTCTTGTTTACCTTATTTCTTTTTTTAATTGCTACTAATTAAGGCTATACTTTAGAGTCTGTTCTAAACCAAAGAAAGCATAAACTACAAACCAAGTAGCAAACCAGATATAAAAGTTTGAGATTTCTTAAGAGTGCAGTATCTCTCATTTGGTCGATGTTGAATTGTATAGTCTGTCACCTAATCCCCAAGAAAGAGAGAGAGAGAGATAGAACTGGGTTGGCTAGTGAGATGAGCTCACCTGGTCGATCTCGAGGAGGAGAAAAGGAACAAAGAACAAGGACTTTTGACACTGAAGCGAAAAAGATGTGCTGGGCCAAGGCGGGGTCAAGAGATAGAAGAAAGGGTAACATCGTCTTTTCATATTAATTTTAATAGACCAGTGGCTAATTTTGCTCATCGTTAAAAATATTGGATAAAAAGTAAATACCACTTTAAAAAGTGACTATCCCACACAATTTTTACCCAATCCTTCCCAAAGTTCACTTGGATCAAGATAAACTGGGTCAAAATAAGTTAATCAATCGGTCATAACCCAACCCGTTCAACTTGATCAAACTTTTTTACTTCCCATTCTTCATGGTTTTTACGCAGTAAGTTTGCATCCTTATTTACTTCACATGTTAGATCCTCTCATATCTTTTTAATATAAAAAGTAAAATGAGAATTAAGCTATAAAAAGGTATAATACTAATCATTTAATTGCAAGCTTTCAACAGGCTTTTTAATTGTAGAACACGAAATTTGAATTGAGGTTGCCAAGTTCGCTTTTCTATTTTCACTGCCTAAAGAAATGATTAGCTGTGATTTGTATACTTTGTTTTGATCTTTTAAAAGTTAATATGCACTGAATTTGACCAAAAAAATATGCATTGCATTATTATTGGGTTCCGATGTTAATCTGTGTACTGGTCTGTTTGGAAAATCACTCTCTAATTGGAATTGGTGTAATTACTAGGGTAATAATTACATAACTTAGTAATTATACGGTTGTGTAATTACGACGACCTGTTTGATTGTCATAGTGTAATTACAGTATAATTACATGTTTACTATTTGGTTGCACAAGTGTAATTACACAATTAGATTAAATTTTAAATTAAGTAATTAGCAAAACTTAAAAGTTAATATAATAAATATATGCCTATAAAATATTTATAAGTATAAATGATAGTATATTTGGTATTTAGGATGTATATTTTTCGTAAATATACATTAATTTAGTTATCATATATTTATAACTAATATTGTAAAAATAATTTAAATTTATTTTTTAAATTGATAATATTTTGTTTAGATACTTACAAAATTAATATATACGTTTTGTAAGAACATCATGTAATTCATTTTTGATAAAATAAATTAATATTTAGGCGAAATGGCCTCGTGACCACTTAAACTTGTACCCGTTTGTAAAGCTGATACATAAACTTTCAGTTTTCCTATTTGAACACTCCAACTTGACAAAATGAGTACTAATAAATACATTCAGTAGAGCGTGTATATCAATTGCGCTGACATGTACAACACGTCATATGTTAGATTATTTATTACTTGACATGTGTTATTTGTGGGTCCCATTTTCAAGTACTAAATCAACAAAAAGAAGTCACAAATTAAAAACAGAAAAAAGATATGGAGGAAAAAGACCTGACACTTCCTTCTTCTCCGTTCACCCACCTCCCTTTCTTACCTTATTCTTATTCTTTCTTCTCCTTTCTCTTTTTCCTTAATGTTCTTTCTCTCTTATTCTGAATCAATTTTACAACTCCACTATCATCATGATTAGACCAGAAAAAATTGAATTATTGATTTTAGAAAGTCAATAGGAATCCATTGTCTTGAAACAGTGGAGGCCACTGAATACCATTGCAAATATTTGCCCCCTTTTTTGCTATTGTTTTGGCAAAGAGATTCAATGATAGGGTTTTCTTCAGACCACCGGTGGTTTAAAGTGGTGAGTACTTTTAACCACCATAAAACTTAAATAGCAGCTACCTCCACTTCGCTGGCAACCAATCATAACCCCATCTTTTCTAAAACTCCAGAATCGTAAGATATAAGTAAAAATACATGCACAATCTTCATATCAAATTTTGGCCGAAATTATACTTTCTGATATTCGCTCTCCTTGCTTAAGTTGAAGAGAAGAAAGGGAGCGGAAATGAGTACTGACAGGCTAGGGGTTGTTTTTTTCCTTTCCTTTTTATTTTTTTAATTTTTTTCCTATTGATTATAATATTTTATTTAATCAGATTATTGCATTCACGTGCATTTTCTGCGTGATTGATATGCATTTTGTCCACATCACTTATGTTACTGCCACATAAGCATAGTCAATGGCCAAAGTGCTTTATTAGTACTTATTCTGTCAAGTTGGAGTGTTCAAATAGGAAAACTGCAAGTTTATGTATCGGCTTTACAAATGGGTACAAGTTCAAGTGGCCACAAAGCCATTTCACCTAATATTATAAATATAATGTCATAATATTATTCAAATGTTTCACAATACTAATCTATTAATTATAACTAAAAAATGAATAACATGCAATGCGAGCCAATACTACTAAAACAAGTAAATTAGAACCATGAATATAACACAATTTCAAAATTCAAAAAATAAATAAATAGTAACATATGTCAAATTCCAACATAATAATAGTAAGTTCCACTGAAACTTAAGATTAGGAAACATGATAAGTTTATAACCACATTCAACAATGAAATTTTACTTTAATTGCATCACTCTTTATCTGCCAAGTTTGTTAATGACTCATTATTTTTAATATTAGGAGGTGTATTTTCAAAAAATAAAATAGTAAAATAAATAAAAAATAAAATATAAGCAATTACATGGAATCACAAGAAGTAAAAATAGAGAAATAAAAGATAAATAATGTACAAAAAAAATATATTTTAAAATTTCAAAACTAACTAAAAAGTAAAAATAAAATTAAAAAAATTAAAATAATAGAAATAAAAAGTTATAAAGAAAATAAATTAAAATAAAAACAAAAAGGAAAGAAACTAAAATGTAACCTTGTAATTACACAGTGTAATTACCACCAATTCTCACCTCCCCCTTGAGAATTGAAGAGTGTAATTACACCCCTCCAATTATACAAAATTCCATGCTTACCAAGTAATTACTTGGCCAAACAAACATGTCAAACTGTGTAATTACACTCAATTACACCCAAATTTATTTCCAAGGTGGCTTTCCAAACAAGCTCTAAGTTTTTCTTAATATAAATAGAAAAAAGAGAATAATGCCATAAAATGTGCATTTTTATTTTATTGTTTTTTTTTCAGAAAGCAAAAGTTTATTAAGCTAATACTAATATCTGGTCCCTAACTAATCTAACAATTTAGAATCTAATAATAAGTAATAATTTAAGGTTCTATTCAGCTGCAATTTGAAAAGTCTAATGATATATTTATTTATTTGATAGTTATTAGAAACTTGTTAACCAGAAATTTATACAAATATACATATAATCTAGACAGATGACAGAATATCATCTCCAAATATAGGAATTGAAGTCTGGATAGTGATGGGTTGAGTTTGGGCGGCCTCATGAGTTGACTTTGGACTAGTTTTTAGGGTGAAATTCAGAGTAGCCAGAGTAGCCAGACTTAGGGGTGGTAATTGAAAATAATCATAGTTTTAAAAGTAATTAAAATTTAGCTACTTTTCATGTAAAGATAAATTTGAACAAAAACACTGTTCAAACTTCGAAAAATATTCCAGCATAATATACTAATCCAACATAATATGCTGGAAGTGCTCCAATCTCCCAGTATATTATGCTGGAACTTTCCGTGTGTTGGAGTTCCAGCATAATATGCTGGAAGTTCGTACACAGGTGCCCAAGTCTCCAGTATATTATGCTGGAACTATCTGTGTTGCAGCAAAATAGTAGTCATTTTTCAATGACTTTGCAAACACTGACTATTTTTTAATTATCATACTAGCTTTTATCATGGGTTGAAATGGGTTAAATGCCCATATCAGCCCATGAAAAAATATTTATCGCCCAACCCATTAAATGTTGGGTAGATTGGGCGGGTCAAATTGGTTTTGACTGTTTTTGCCACCCCTACTCCAAACCACAGTTTATATTTACTCATGTCAATTTTGGTACTGTGTTTTACTTACTAGGATTAGGATTGACAATTGACAATTTTTGTTAACAGAGGCGGATCTAGGATTTTAGTTCTATGGGTTTAGCATTTAAAATTATGATTTCATATCTACTATTTATTACAATTTTAGTGATTTTTTACACGTAAATTTTCTGGATATCACATTCAAATATACCCGAGCTATTAAAATATCAAATCAACCAGACGAGAGCAAAATGTATACAGTTCGAACAATAAATATATACATATATATACTATTTGTATTTTCTGGATACACGTTTCAGCCACATTTCAAATTTATTGAAATGTCCAAATTCTTGACAGATAAAGATCAATTAATTAATGTCATTTTCATCACAATGTATCATAGGTGTAGGCCATGGCTAAAAAAACATTTGGTATCAAAGGCAATTTGGCAAGCAATCATTTTTCTGGTAGATACGTATTCAAAAGTGAAAATTGAATCAGTTGGATGTTATCCTCAATTAGGAAATATATAGGACCACAACAAAAAAACACTGTACATATTAATTGCAGCTATATTTTTAAAGGCACATGTAATTTGTGCGTTATAACCGATGTGTGGCTACTATGGCAAACTTCAATGAAACAATAGTGAAATATGTCTTTATATAAGAAACTGAAATCTCAAAAAAGAGAGGGTGTGGAGATCATATGGGGATATAGGGGGGAATATAGGGTAAATTGAACTCATTGCTTTCAGTTCGGTTATATATAGAGAGAGAAATTAGAATATATACATATAAAAGATTAAATTCATTCTGAAATTACGAAGGTATCGTGCAGAAAGAGGTGTCATTCAATACTGCATCGTCGAAAATTTTGATAAGAACAAACAATCAACATTGTGAATTTATCTTCTAGTATCAATCTATCATCAGCAATCACCTTCAAAAGCCTCTTGTTCTTGCATATATATGGGGTCTACCTATACCTCCCAATTTTGATTGATCTTGCCAATAGTTTGAAATTTACCCTTAACTTTGTTACCATTTTATGTTACACTTTGAAAACTACCCAAAAATAAGTTGACAACATGTCTAGTTGGGAAACAAGTTATTCTAGTATTAATTATCCTGATATTAGTTATCACGGGATTGTTGCCCTCCCATATAGATAAAATAACACTACAAAACGAGTCCTTATATCGTGATTTTATTCTACCAAATATGGGATAAACTCAACTCAAATTTAATCCCGGTCGGGATTAGTTATCCCTCATCCTTCGTACCAAACGAGCCGTTAGGGTGTGGTCTCATGGTCGTTAGAAGAAAATCATGAAGTTTCGGGTTCAAAATTTAGCTGAGGCAAAAAATATTAAGTGATTTCTTTCCATGTGTCTAAATCTTAGTAGACAGAGTTACCCGATTTATATGTCAATGGGAAATAGCAGATACCTATAAGAAATTAACAAGGAAAGGAATGGAACTAAATTTTCATGGAATAAAGCCATCTTAATATACCTATAATCTCGCAAATTTATTCAAAAGCAAAATACAACGAAAAGCGAAAAATTCATATATATATATATATATATATATATAGACGATACCAACAAGTGATAAGTGGGATCAACAGCTTAGTGACGATGCTATGCTTATATTAGACCCCATGTTGATAGGAAATATTTTGTTTATTCAGAGGTTTGTATGTCAGTAAGTAATCTAAATTTTTTTGTATCAATGAACCCTTTTTCTTTCTTTTTTTTAATATTATGGTATGGACCAAATAGGATGAAATAAATTGTAAAGATTCATCGACTCCAACTAGTTTAATTAGTTTGAAATTAAGTCGTAGTTATTATCGGTGTGGTGAGAAGACTGAAATATTCCAACATATAATCCATTATCTTTATTCTTTTCTACGGTAAATATAAAAAATAGCCTTGAAAAGACCAACTCTTTTCATGGAAATATATCACTGGGTTGTTGTTTTTATTCGGTCATAGGTTGGTCCAAAGAACGAGAGTCAGCTTCCAACATTAAGTCTGTTGTTCTTTAGTAACTCAGTGGTAGAGCGGTCGGCTGTTAACCGATTGGTCGTTGTTGTGATATATTTCCATGAAAAGAGTTGGTCTTTTCAAGGCTATTTTTTATATTTCGTTGAAATTCATTGGTGGTAAATGTACACAATTGACGCAAAATATTGAAAAGATTGGGAGTTCACTCACTCAAGAAACTTTACTTTTAAAAGTGTAAGGTCCTCGCTAAATTAATTCCTTCTCTTTTAACCTCTGGTCCCATCGTCAAGAATTGTGGTAGAATAGATAAAATCTCTTCACTTTTAACCAGTAATTTCTGGTTCGAGTCTTGAGAATATTTTTTTTGTAAGGAGCACTTCTCCTTTAGTGAGTTTCACGTGACGCGAATTCAAATTAATTAGGGTCCCAATGTAAATATCGAACATCAGGACCCAATGCAAATATCCAAACACTGAATAAAAAAAAAAAGAAATATTTTGGGTCAATTTTCAATCTTTAGAAAAACAGGCAAGCATTGTATTACCACAAAATGGACAAGTATACACCAGATAAACGAACGATACATACACATGTTGAAAGGTGAAGACAAACACATTTAATGACCAAATGTCGTCAATTGATCAGATAATAACATAAAATGAAATTAATTAGAGGGTGGAGCAGTCAAAAGCAAAGTAATTGTGGGAGGCAAAATTTCAAACAAGATTTAACCATTGGTCAGCAAGTTAATCAATTTCACTTAAGAAATCAGAGAAGACAATTATGTCTAATGTTTGAATGCTAACAAGATATAATTATTGGGAATTGAATATTCCTAAATTTTACATAATAAATAATAGCATTAAAGAAGTAATAAACTGCGCCAAATAGCATATTCCAAGATTATGAAATGCTTTTTCTCTCCGTTTAACTTTGAGGGAGCCTTGGAGCAACATTAAAGTTGTTTTTGGTGACCTATCGGTCACGAGTTCGAGCGGTGGAAGCAGCTACTAATGCTATATTAGACTAGGGATGTCTACGTCATACTCAGGGGCAGCTCAACGGAGCTCGTAGCCTAAGGCGAAACCATATTGAGAGGCCCTCTAATTTATTTTATAAAATTTGTACAGTAACAAAAAAATTACTTTCTAAACACCAAATTAATCATTTAAGACACAAAATAGTGAATGAAAAAAAACTAGAAAGAAGAGCATAAAGAATAAAGTGGTGGATTATCAAATATTGAGGTCCGGGACTCAAAGCGAAAATTTCAATTTGGCTATCATCACAAACAAGAAAAAGAAATGAACTTACATAGCGTAATAGTTGAATTTTTGAGTATTAATAGTGTCAAAAATATTTACACATTCTGATTAATTTAAACAATAATTGTAGTTCATAATTAAGTAGCACTCATGGGTGAGATATCTAAAATAAATTATAAATAACCCAATATAATATGTTGAATTACACTAAAAAAAAATTGGTGCATGAATGCTTTTGTGTTCATACGGTTTCAGAGAAAATTATAAGAAATTCATTATGTTGTCGATGTATAACTTAATTTCTATATAAAAAAGGATAAATTTAGAATTGAAGAGTGAAGAAAATATCGTAATTTATAAACTTATTGGTATAAAATAACCCCAATCAAAATAGTAACAAAAAATATTGTAACACTTTTATTTATAATAATTATTTATATAATTATATTGTATTGTAATAATAATAATAATAATAATAATAATAATAATAATAATAATAATAATACTTTGGGGGCCTAAGGCGACGGCCTCACTGGCCTAGCCTTAGAGCCGTCCCTGGTCATACTTCTTGGGATGCGACCTTTTCTCGAACCCTGTGTAAATACAGAATACCTCACCAAACTAGCCTTTAAATACTCTAGAAAATGAGGAGCACAAAAGAAAATGCTTCTCCACCAAACTCAGTTCTTCCTTTTATTTATTTCAATAATGGTGAACTGACTTTAGGAAAAAACATGTAGTATTGACTTTAAAACAGTAATATATTTTTTGGGATTGTCGTCAATATCACTATTTTGATGTTGCAAGAAGTGATTTTCTTTTCCTTTGATTTCTTTTCTAGCAATTATTTTCAGAAAATATTTTTTTTTACTGCAAAAGAAACCTTAGACTTGCCAAACATAAACATGTTCATCATTTCTAGCATTATTAATCTGCTGACTATAATACATTATTAGCTTAATTACTTGTATTATCTATGTCTTGCCAATGTTTCTTTTTCCAAATTTAAATCATACTTTGCCCCAATAAATACACTACATATTAACAACCAATCAAAGCCTCATCTACTTTCCCAATCTAACATCTCTTATTTTCATCAAATACTAAACTAGAATTAGATAAAAACAAGATTAATCTGAATTCAACGTGTTATAGTCATGCATAAATCTCTTAATGATAACATAGACCTGTTGTGGAAGCACAAAGTAGAATAGAATGACTGTTATAGCTATGCTTAAATCTCTTTTAAAATGTTTCGATAATCAAACAATCCACCAGAACGTACAACGATATAACGTTCGAAACTCATTCCTTCATCATTTTCCAACAAGAGATTACATGTAATATGGCTCGAAACCATGACGTGCGCCTTTACCCTTTTACTCAGGGGTGGATGTAGAGTTTGGTCGCGGGTCAACTGAGCTCAATACTTTTGACGCAGAGCACAAATTTATGTGTAAAATATTAAAATTGCAACAAATGGTAGGTTTGAACCCATAACTTTAAAAATACAATGTGTTCAATGCTAAAAATCTTAAAAGTTAGAAGAGGTTTGAACTCATGACGTACGCCTTCGCCACGCGCATTAAACCAAAGCGCTTCTTTACTCTTTCACTTAAATAAAGCGCTTTTACTTGCTACGTTCGAACTCATGACGTGCGACTATGTCACATGCTTGGCTGTAGCATTAGACCAAAGTCCTAGACTGCTTAAGTCTATTTTATTTCAAACACTATTTTGTATTTTCATTTCACCATATTCCCTTTCCTTCCCTCTCACCCTCCACCCCAAGCAAAAAGAAAAAGAAATTCACCTACCCACCCCCCCCCACCCACCTCAACAAAACTACCGCACCCCTATAACCATCCTTCTTTCAACACTTCAGAATCTAAACAAAAATTTACAAACCAATCATAACTACTTTTGTTCAGGCATATAATAAGTACAAAAGAAAGACATGATAGTTATCCTTTTTCAAAAAAGAAAAAGAAAGGCCAAACAAAAGAATCTTTCGAATACATGCCCACTAACCAAAGCAACCCCACAATACATAGTGAACATAGCTCCAACCATTTTCACAAGCAGCTAAAAAATGGCAGGTCAATAGTGCAATAAGAGCCTCATCTCTAGAGTAAAAGGCAGCAACAAGTTGTGGTTTATGAACAGTATATGTCTCACCCTTTAGAGGAACAAGCCAAAATCCAACCATACATTTTAAGCAGAACATGATAGAGAACGACGACAAACAACAACAAAAAAAATCCAGTGTAATCCCGCAAGCGGGGTCTTGGAAGATAGTATGTACACAGACCTTAATCCCACCCTGAAAGTAGACATTATTTTCGATAGACCCTCGGCAAGTGGGATCTGACGAGGATAGCGTGTACACAGACCTTAACCCCCACCCCGAAGGTAGAGAGGTTATTTCCGATAAACCCTCGGCAAGTGGGATCTAGAGAGGATACTGCGTACTCAGACCTTGTCCCCACCCTGAAGGCAGAGAGACTGTTTCCAATAAACCCTCGACAAGTGGGGTCTCGAAAGAATAGTGTGTCGCAAACTTTACCCCTACCCTGAAAGTAAAGAAGCTATTTGCGATAGACACTCAGCTCACAACAGAAAGATGATAAAAGAGAAAAAAAGACTACGGTAAAAGGGGGAAAACTTTGAGGGTCATTTTATTCAGAATATGTCTAAAAACAGGTTCCCATCAGTACAATTATGAACAAAAGAAATTACTGAAAACAAAGATTAGTAGACCTACCTTCTGTACCACTTAAGACACTAATCAAGATTACTACTACTACTATTACTGCCCTTTCTTCTTTCCCTTCCCTTTTCATGATCTGTTAGTCAAAGGATCACTCCTTGTGTTTGGTTGTTTAATGTCACAAGCTTTGTTATGTTACAGATCATTAGTCTACCCTTCTAAACACTTACTGCCCCTAGTTTCTTTACAAAGTCAAAGAGTGATTGGAAATAGAAATTTGACAATCACCATTGTAGAACACTAAAAATTACCTGCTGCTATTTTCCTACACCTTTGTCTAAACCTAAAGATGAAACAAGAAAATACAGGACATATCTAGCAATCTACTTTCACCCATTCGTAACGTCCGGGAAGGGGCTTCTCATTCACTGGATCAAAGTTGTACCTGCAAATGGTTCCAAAACAAGCTCAATTAGACATGAAGGTGCATCTGCCGGTGTTATTACAAGAAGTGTCAAGTGAATTCTTACTTCTCGATGAATCGTCTCCGCTGCTGCTCTTCTGCACTGGTAAAAAACTCATCCATTTCATGAGCTGTCGGGATATTCGTTCGTAGCAAATTTGGTACTCTGCCGGTTGCATTAATACGCCTCGTACTGGAACCAGGGGTTTGAATGTTGTCTGAATCTCTTATCAAACTGCAAGGTGTGCTTTCCCTGGTGGTCCTGTAAGAAAGAGCAAAAGAACTCTATAGTGCTCTATTTAAATGAATTAAATCTAAATCTTTGCAAATCACTAGTAGAAAAACAACAACCACCCAATATAATCCCACAAGTGGGGTCTAGGAAGGGTTGTGTGTATGCAGACCTTACCCCTACCTTGGGGGTAGAGAGGCGGTTTCTGATAGAAACTCGGCTCAAGAAGATGAAAAGAACACTAGTAGAAAAACAGAGTAAGGTATATTCAGATTTGCAACACATACAGCTCATGGCAGCAAAAAGATTCAGAGATAACTGCATAAAGGTGAATCATTTAGTGGCGGTCAAAAAAGCTTTCTTGCCTTTATTGTCATATCCATCTATTACTTCAATCATAGAGGGACCCCCAAGTTCATTTTCTATGGTAAATTGTTCTCAACAATGATTGCAACTTTGCAAATTTAAGGCAGCAAAGATACTAGTAATATGGAAAATTTTATTTTGTGTCTCATACAACTGAGACTAATTATATAAGTCTAACTTTTTTGTCTCACAGTTCTGTGGACCCAGAAGTGTAAGATTGTGGTCCACAAATTTGTCAGACAAAAATGAGAGACACAAAATAAAACTTCTCCTAGTAATATGCATGCATCCTGGAGTAAACAGACAAAACAACTTTTTTTCCACATGAAAGTTTCAACGACCATAGATGTACTATGGGATGGCATCTGTCTAGAAAGGAAGTACAGCCATCCGTCTTTTTTGATGTTCTTTTTTTTTTATGAGTAGACTCATACAAGAACGAGTTCATCCAATTAGCTTTACTTTGCTCAACAATCGAACACCAAAAAACTAAAATTGCAATTCATATATCGGCCATTTATCTAATGCAACAACGATGTTGTGTCCGATAGCTACGGTGCCAAAATGTGCAAGATAACCAAATAAGTGTGCAAATAGAGCTCACTACAGAAACTGAACGACGAAACAATAGAGAAATTGTTATTTAACTATTTAACGTCTACCGCATGGAGAGCAAACTATAATAGATAACATAAATAAAAGGAGGGTCCAACAGATATACACAAGTAAAAGAAGACATCTATAAGACAAATATTAGGACATCTACTTTTTCAAATAAAGACCAGCAACACACTTTGGGTCAAGAGGGTAATGGTTTTTCAATTGAAATCGCATCTAGAAAAATCTAAACCAAGACTAGGAATTTTTAACAAACGGGATCAAGAACCATTACTCTTTCGTTTCAACACAAGAAAAAATGATTTTTGAAGACCCCTTTCTTGGGCCGAAAACTAGGAAAACAAAATAATCACTCCGAGAATTCTTATTCCCCCAACAATGTTTCTGCTCATTTACAAATCCTCCAAGATAAAGGTTCAATTATAAATCTAATACATTAGAAAAACTGTCATCAATGAAGCAATCTCAAGAGAAAAAAAGGACAGCCGACCGGACCACAAGGGTCTATTGTACGCAACCTTATCCTACATTTCTGCTAGAGACTGTTTCCACGGCTCAAACCTGTGAGCTCATGGTCACATGAGAGCAACTTTACCGGTTACATGAAGCCTCATCTCGAAGCAATCTCAAGAAAGCAACCATAATATTCTTATTCCATAATCTAATGGTGATTCAGTAACCAAATGCAGCACATTTAAGCAACCCTATTAAAAGGGATAAATCAGTATACCAGACTTTGCATGTTTAAAGTTTTTCTTTTTGTGGTTGGTTGTGTGGGGGGGCCTTAATAAATCCTATACTTTCTCAACAAAAATTACATCATAAATCTACTTTTCATATATTTGCACCAAATGTCCACAGTCCAAAAAAAGGAACTTTAAAGGGGATGAGGATGAGGAATAAAAAGGCGTGTGGAAAGTGACTACTATATGAAAAGCAGGCACCAAATTCAAGAAATGAAAAAAACCTTAAACTTGAACCAATATCAAGAACACAAATTTTCATTTGTCTGCATTTTCCCCTTTCAATTAAAATCGACAAAGAAAAGGATAAAGAGCAACAAAGACAAATCCACACTCAAATAAGGCAAATAACCCTTAAATAACATCCTTATCCAGATTTAAAAAATTATAAAATTATAGTTAAATAATTGAGGAGCAAAAAGAAAGATTCAGAAAATCAGCCACAGAAAATTTTCGTTCTAGAATTTTTTTCTAGTTTAAAGAAGCAAAATAAACCCTTCTGATCAAGAAAAAATCTGAACTTTACAAAACTAAACACCAAAATCCAATACCAAAATTGCATTTCTTAGCAATCTACAAACCAAATACAGTAAAAATCATTATTTTTAGTACTATTTTTTGCGACAAATAGTAAAAATTAGTCAGCATAGAGTAATAAAGTAAAAACCCAGAGCAGAAACAGTAAAAAGGGAGAATTTTTTTCTAGAATATTTAACACTGTCTCAAACCCTGCTCTGAAAACTCAAATACACCAGAAAAATCTAATCTTCACATAAGAGTAAGAGACATAAACATGCAAACTAGTAAACCACTCAAATAAGATTTTCAGTAAAGGGAAAATGAAAAAAAAAATTCAAAAAACCCCACCTTTTTCTACCTTCAAATTCCAACAAATTCTCTCCAAAAGAAGCTTCAGCACCCACATCACCACCACAGCAGCTATTCTCCTTTACCTCTTCAGAACTTGTTCTTAAAACATTAGGGTTTTTAGGGTTTAACAAATTGGGATCTTTTGAAACACCATTTTTCTGCTTCCTCCCTTCAAGAACCGAAAAGGGTTTGATTAACTTTCTACTACGAAGCTCTAGGTAGGACCCACCATCACCGCCGGAGCCAGATTCTGTAGCCGCCGGTGAAACCAATTTTGAAAGAGCTAGGGTTTTAGCCCTTGTTAAAACACCAAGAGGTGATACTGATACTTCCCCTGATTTTTTTGACTTCCTCATATACTTCCCCATTTTGTCACTCAAAATAAAAACAGAATCTTCAACTTTTCTTCTGCTTTTTTTTGCTAAGCTCTTTTCATGGAGATTTTTTCCACTGTGTGTGTGTGTGAGAGAGAGAGAGAGGGAATCAGTTGTTGGTTAGAGAAGGAGGTATGCAATTGTTTGTTAGAGAAAGAGAAAGATGAGAAAAGAAAGGGAGAGATGAATATATAGTAGTGAACTTTTTAGAGCAGAGGAAGAAGGGGAAAAAACAGGGTAAGGTGGGGACTTTATATGTACTTTTCTTTATTATATGTATATATCTCATGACATATTGAGTTTATCACCTTATTTTCTTTATTTAATTTTTAGTATTCTTTTTTTTTTTCGACCTTCACTTTCTTTTTTGTTTTCTCGTACAAAGGATTAGTTTTAATTTAATGCAACATTTGATTTTAGAATAGAACTCTAGATTTATAAAACAACAACTATTTCACCTTATCACCAAACTAGGTAAATCTTCACTATCCATTACACCTTATTTGGATTCATTTCCTTTTAATATTATAAATTTTTTATATTTTTTACTAACATATAAATCTTTAACAAGATTAAAGAAATCCAACTAAATACTAACCATAATGTGATCAGTGTGTACATCCAGAAGATGAAAGTAGCAGAGATGCGGATGTTGAGGTGGATGTGCGGGCATACTAGGATGGATAAGATTAGGAAGATATTCGAGAGAAGGCGGGCGTGGCCAAGATGCGGGAAGTAAGACTCAGATGGTTCGGGCACATTCAAAGGAGGAGCACTGATGCACCGGTGAGGAGGTGTGAGCAACTGGCTGTAGTGAGCACGCAGAGAGGTAGAGGGCGACCTAAGAAGTATTGGGGAGAGGTGATCAGACAGGACATGGCGCGACTTAGGATTACTGAGGACATGGCCCTGACAGGGAATTATGGAGGTCGAGCATTAAGGTTGTAGGTTAGGGAAAACTTGTGAATATTTCTACAGCACAATAGAGTGAGACTAGCCAGTTAGGAGTTAGACTAAGAATGTAATTGGTCGTCTATTGATGCAGGGCTTTACCTGCTAGTTTTACTATACCAGCCATCTATTTCGTATTTCGTATTCTGTATTTCATATCTCTTATATTGTTGTTATTTTATTATGCATTTTTATGGTACTAATATATCAGCTCTTGTTGCTTTTTTTTTTAGCCGAGGATCTCCTGGAAACAGTCTCTCTATCCTTCGGGGTAGGGGTAAGGTCTGCGTACATATTATCCTCCCCAGACCCTACTTGTGGGATTATACTGGGTCCTTGTTGTTGTTGTTGTTGTTGTTGTAATGTGATCAGTGTGTCAACATGGCTAAAACTTAATCTTAACCAGTCGGTACAATTTATGTGATTTTTTTTTCTTTTATCGAATTTTGTCGTTTGTTGAATTTGCATGAATTTCAAAAGATTGTAAGTCTTTTGAGATATTCTTATAGAGCATGACATTCTAGTACCATTACTCTAATTCAACTATCCTTTATTAATTATACATGCTATATCATTATTAATCATACTATTCTTCTGGAACATCGAGTCTAGATTTATGAATTGTTTGCATTTAGGCTTGTAATGTTGTATAACCACCTCAATTTGCTAAATTTGCAATGTATATATTTTGTTTTACTTTTATTTGTCCTATAACTCATTTTCTTAGAGTGTTTCTCTGTAATTTAAATTTTTTGTTGATAATTTTCTTTAGTTTCTTCAACTAATATAATATTTTTTGGAATCATATATTGCATACTATCTAGATCCCATCCGGCATGTTATTATATTGCATACTATAGTTATTTATATTTTCTCCATGATTAAATGCGAAAACTTCTAGTATAATGGTAGATAATCAATTTCGCTTCTTGTAAATAGAAATTCAGTTAGCTCTATAGTTGAGCGGTTGTCTCTTCTTTTCCTCTTTTGTCTCAAGTCAAAACTATAAATAGACAAAATATGGCTCCCATTATACAACTCTTACAAACACAAGATAGAAATCAGTCTTTTTGAAATAAAAAAAATATTATTTTTTTTTAACAAATGTTGTCTAATATATAACTTTCTGGGAAAATATTTCAGCAGTCTATCTGATTTATTAACTTTAGAAGGATCTCTTATTACAAATTAAGGTGAACGCTTTTTTTTCTTTTTTTCTTTAGTCTTACTTTGAGCATATGTTAATAGAAAAATCTAATGTTTATAAAATATGTTCTTAATAGAATACCATCAAGGACCGTGAGAGGATTGAGTAATTAGAGGTTTTAGACTTAGAGTCATGAGAATTGAGAAGTTCTTGATAGAAAATATTTTATCCTTTAGTGAGCCTACTCGACACGAATTCGTATTAATTAAGCAGGCTTGAGGCAGTAGATTTCATCTATTAGGAGTCGTTTGGTACATAGGATAAGAAATAATAATCTCAAAATTAGATTTAAATTATTATTTTATTCTGTGTTTGGTTAAATTTTTAAATTTTTACTTAACAATTTCGAAATTAATTTAATTTCATAATTAGGTATTATTTTATCCTACACTGAGAGTGGATAATTGTAAAACTTCTTTTAGTCGTAGAATTAAGATCAAATTAAGATAATCCATAAACCAGATAATTTTATTTCAATGATAACCATAAACCAGATATGAATCTATCATACTCACAGGCCTTTAAAGGGACACCTGGTTAATTATCGTCAATAACTCATGAGACGATATGAGTTGTAGCCGACATTTAAAGACTCGAAAAACAGTGAAACATTGGATTCCCTTTTTTTCACTAGCTACGTGGAAATGCAATTTCTAATATTTTTCTTTTACAAGCATAATAATTTCATTTCCACACGCTACCGTACGGAGTATCCACGCGCCTTTTCCTTACGTAAGAAGCGATAATATGCATTTCACACCCCCAAAGTTCTTTATTTTCTTTTCACCACCCTCTTCTCCCTATTATTATATACTAAATCATAAAAGATAAGATATTAAAAAAATAAAGTATTAAGCGCTAATAGAAAGTCCTGCACGAAAAATATTTACACAATCAGATTATTTAAGGTGACTACAGCTAAATTTTTATTATACATATTAGTAACAGACAATCTATAAAATAATTATAACTAACCTACTATCACATATTATAATTTACTGACATTAAGAAAAATCTTTACACTGTCATTATATATAACGTAAATCCTAAACTAATACGAGCTAGGTAACTGTAGATTTGCATAAGAGGTTTGAATAAATTATTAATACTCCATCCGTTTCAAATTAGATAAGGTACTTTCTTTTTTAGTCTGATCTAAAATAAATGACACATTTTTTAATTTGGAAATAATTCAACTTTAAACTCTTCATTTTACCCAACCATTAATGAGAAGTTTTTATAACCACACAAATATTATGGCCCCATAAAGCTTTTAAGACCGCAATTTTCAAAAAAAAAAAAATCTTAAACTCCGTGCCGAATCAAACTGCCTCATCAAAATTGAATCGGAGATAGTGTGTGTATATATATATATATATAAATTTCTTATCACAAATATAAGTTCTTTGTCAAAACTATTGTATCCTATGTGACACTTGATTAAATACACAATTTGGAAGAATCAAGTGCCTCTTTATAAAAGGCTACTTTTTTAATGCTAATAGCAGTAATTAACTAAATCAGAATCCAATGTAACATTTCCATATGTAGGGACTAGGGAGTGAATAATAAGATAAAAATATTTCCATATATGTAGGCAGTGAATAGAACTTTCTGCCACTGTTAAGTCATTAAATAGAAGTATCTAACTTTTGAAGAAACAGAAGAGTATAAAAGAAGGGCTGCAGTTCTATAAATAGCTCGATCAACTGAAGCAGAAATGGTCCCTTATGCTTGGTGCCCAAGTCATTCTCCATATTTACCTACGTTTAAGATTTTCTAGATTCTGCTGCCATTCATCAGTTTGTTTTACTTTATTATATGCAAAATAGGCTTTAGGTGCACAAGACATTCTGTATTCTTGCAGGGCCCAGAGAAGAACGGTATTAGTGGCGAAGTTTGAAATTTTCCTAAGGCTGTTCAAACTTGAAAGAAGTGAAAAAAGTTTTCGAGAAAGAGTATTCAATATATGTTATATACCTCTAAAATCTAGTATTTTACTTATATATACAATGTAATTTTTCGATGAAGGGTGGTTGACGAGCGCAAAACATAATACGAAATTGATGCTCGCTAGCTAAAGATAGTATAGTTTAATTATCGTCTCCACAGGGATTAGATTAAAACAATGCTCAAGTAATTTCTAGCTTAACGATATTCGGGATAATTAACACTTTGGTAGGAATGATTAATAACTAAAATTAACTATGAAACTAAAACAATTAACAATTGATCACAGAAAGACAAGAGTTGATCAACACCAAAATATCAATTGGAGAAATAAGGGTCATGACAGGATAGGTGCAAAATAGCTATTTGGGATCTAACTCTAGTTCAGTTTACTCTAAAGTTCTAATAATTCTCACGAATTCACTCGATAATTAGTTCAAACGTGTAGTCAAGACTCCTCTCTCGATTAAATCTTAACTCTACGAGGTGAACTAATATAAGCACTATGAACATATGCAAGCATGCGTTAATGGATTAGTCTTCAGGAAAACGTCTCTCGAATATTCTCCTAACTTGGTTTAATAAATAATTCAACAAGCTCTTTCGATTGTTTATAAGAATCACTGAATTAAGCCGACAAAATAATGCAAAGAAAATCACCAAAATATTCCTCTTTCGATTAAATAAATCGGTGAATAAAGTTGCAATCAATTTAAAGCTCCATAAACGAATTCAAGCAAAGAACTAGAGTTAAATCCATAAATATCAGTCAATCCACTATATTCGTCAAACCCTAAGGTAAACTACTCCATATTCATGGAGAAATTCATCACAAATAAAGTTAAATAATAAAAAAATATGAATTCAATCCAAACTCGGGTGTTGAGTTGAGGAAAGAATGATGAATCCTTGTGCTTTGAGTGTCTCGTGCTCTTCCAATCTTTTGTAGGTCAAAAGTCCCCTAAAAAAACATATTTTCAGTATATTTATACCAGGTAGGAACGAATCTGGTTGAAACTACTCTCTTTGAGCCGAAGTAGAAAAACCTGCAAACTTTGTACACTTCATGTGTCCCATCATGCATCGCACTATGCGTCGCATTAGTGTAATTTAATCAGTTGCAAAATCTCTAAACTCCGCTTGTCTTATAGACTTTTGTACTAATGCGTCACACTATGCCACACGCCTTGCGTCATATTAGTGTATTTTTCTGTCAGACCCAAAAACTCCAAGTCTCTGAACTTCTCAAACTTCTGACAAACTTTTGTACTAATGCGACGCTTAATGCCACGCCTTGTGCGATGTACAAGTACATTTTGCTCCGGCCGATGCACTTTCTTCCAACTTTCATATGCAACGCTAGTCCACGAGCTCCGGATGCAATCACAGTTTAACTTTTTGGCTTTTACTCAGACTTCAAAGCTCCAAATATTTCGATTTGGCTCCAATTTATTTATTTTTTTAACTCGAAATCATTTCTTGCAAGACATAAAACACGTAATAAGTGAAAATCACCATCATTTAAGTTCGAACACATGTAAAATACTGTAATTAGAGTGTAAATTACGGCTAAAACACGAGTTTCTAGCCTACCATCAACACCCCACATTTAGATCATTTCTCGTCCTCGAGCAATCAAACTACACTTCACACATGGACGACTTGTTCATCAAAAAACTTCCCTAATGCATCATGCCAAGAATTTTATTAAAGCATACTAAGCACCATATCATAATATCCTAGCCTCAAAGCTCGAGTCAAAAGCACCACGCATCTTTCACAACCTGCTCACTTACTCTAACACAGAGGTCATCGTCATTACCTTTCCTTCACAAGTTATGTGGACTCACAACAAAAAATAGACAATAGTTCCTCATATAATTACATTAAAAAAAATAGAAACTCAAGATAGAAAGAATTAACTCACTCTCAGAAATAAAATTCACGCGCCACAGAAAACGTACCATAGGCTCGGCCGTTTTACATCTACTAATTGCGCTTATTCGGTCAAAGATCAAGTAGGACTTTATTTTGGTTGTAATGTAGGCTGCGAGACGGGTAGGATACATTTGAAGATAGTGACTACACCTCCCTAAGCACTTTAATACATGTACATTAACAATTTAAATCCCACACTTGTGTTGAACCAAAACCCAACCTTCACACATAATAACATCAAGCTCCTAATTTCTTTAAACACAGACACAATGAGAACATACCACTAGCAAGGAATCAATTTTTTTCTAATGCATATACAAACTCTTTTTCTTCTCTTTCTAAGTTCTGATTTTTTTTTCAAGCAACTTCGTTTTTTCTTCTTTCAATTCCTTATAAGTGATTCTCTTAACTTTTCAAATAGTGCACCTATCTATATATTTCTTAGTTGCACTCGAAAACCCAACCTTACATTCACTTAGCCTTTCACACGCTCATAACAATGTCAAGTGCTCAAAAAAGATAAAAGGTTCAAACAAATAGTTAATTCAAACAAAATGGATCAGTCTTGTAGTGTAGTTACCAAAGAAATAGGATTATAGACTCAAAGGGGCTAAGCATGATACACAACAATTAAGCGGGTCATAAACTTCTTATTGGCTCAACAAAGGAATGCCTATATCACTTCCTAGACTGAGCAAGATTGCTATTTCGCTTTGCAAACACACGAGGCAAGTTCTAGATATCAACTGACATGTACAGAATATCAACAAAATCTCACACACACATTGGCACATAACTCACTTAGGACCAAATCTATCCCGGCTCTCTAGTCAAAGCAGTTAAGCAACATCAAAATCAACCAAATTCACGCACTTTTACATGGGTCAAGAATTGAGCCTAGGCATCACAACTAAGGCACTCACTACTCTCAAGGCATAACAAAGTCAAGAAAAGTCATCTTCATTTAATACCATAACACAAGACTTCACTAATCGTAATAAAAAAAAATTAACTACACCCGGTTCAAGTAAAATCCTTGGAAAAGAACTGCAACACAAACAAAATCAAGGGAGAATTGTTACACTACCTAAGAAAAAATCTACTTTGATCCTCAAGAAGACAATCGAGGAAATCCATCGTCGGAAAAAGTCAAATTACTTTATATTTTCAAGCAAAACACAAGAAAACAAACATACACGTACATATTTACATCCCCCACCCCACACTTTAAATTATAGCATGTCCCCATGACATACAAATAAAAGGCAAGAGGTAAAGAAAACTCCCTTGTTACATCTAGTCGGGGTCTGAATCGAAGTCAGGATCTCCTTTGCACACCCGACCTAGTGCACACATTTATGCTGATAGCTTCTTTTCTATCTTCATTGGGTACATCCCACACTTATAATACTTATTCTCTCCAGTTGATTCTTTTAGGGGCTCTATTTCTCATTCCATCTTAAAGACCACCCCTAATTCTCCCACTATAAGCATGAGCTATCTTGCTTGAATGTCCAGAATTATTCTGCCAGTAGCCAAGAAAGATCTCTCTAGAATCAGTGAGACTTCCCTATTCTCTTCCATGTTCACCACGATAAAATCCACAGGGAACATAAATTTGTCCATTCGAACTAGCACATCCTTTACTATTCATTCAGGTATGATTGTGGTCTGATCCGCCAGCTGCAAGGACATGGGTATAGATCTGATTTCTCCAATTTCTCCCTCAAATATTCTATAAATAGACAAAGGCATAAGATTAATGGAAGCACCTAAAACACACAAAGATATTTCAAATTTTGTACTTTCTAAACAGCAAGGTATAGTAAAATTCTCTAGATCTCCACGCTTTTAAGGGAGCTTATTTTGCAGAATAGTACTACAATGCTCTATGAGATTGACTACCAATGTCTCCTCTACTTTTCGCTTATTGGATAATATCTCCTTTAAGAACTTAGCATATGCTGGCATTTGTAAAAGGTACATTAACATGCACCTGTTTGAGCACTTCTAGAAAACGCCCAAACTATTTGTCCAGCTTCTCTCTTCTTTGCTTCTGAGGGAAAGGTAGAGCATACATATATTTACTCTATTCGATCTCATAATTACATCTTTGTTTATCTTTCTTCTTCCTTGTTGGAACTTGAGATTTGTTCTTCTTCTTCTTCAAATCATCCTCTTGCTCTACCTTACTTTATTCCTATGATGCTCATCATTTTTCTGCTCTCGTTTATTCTTAACTTGATTTTCGGTCAACTCATTATTCTTTGCTACCAACAGATCTTGCAATACTTTGTCATTCTTCAAAGATACTGCATTTATTATTTCCTTTGGATTAATTTCGGTATCCACTGGGAGGGTTCCGGGAGACCTCTTGGATAACAGACTAGCAATCTGCCCCACTTGCCTCTCTAAGTTTCAAATAGCTGCACCATGGTTTCAAATCTCTCATTTGTCTTAATAATGAAAGCCTTCATTAGATCTTCCATGCTAGACTGATTAGAATGTGGAGGCTGGTATTATTACCTTTGCTGATTCTAAAATCTTGGAGCTCCTTGTCCCTAGGGTCTCAGATTATTCTTTTGTCATAAGTTCAGACTACCATTTGATGAATTCCAAGAAAGCCTGGGTGTCTTTGCCCCATAGAGTTAAAATTATTACCACTCTGATAGTTGCCTCTGTCAAAACTTCCCACAACATTTACCACTTCATCTGCAGCTGAGGCCTGATACCCATGCGTTGGATGACCCATTCCACAGAAGTCACAAACTGATGATGGTTGGATCTGGACCTTGGCTAAGGTCAATTTTCTTATCTCTTTGGCCATGAAGTCTAGTTGGGCTTGCACTGATGTGTTAGAATCCAATTGGTGAACCCCAACTGATTTTCTTCTATAATTACTCTCAGCGGGCCATTGGTTAGCATCTTTAGAGAGCTCATCAAGAATTGCAACAATCTCCTCAGGAGTTTTCTTCATTAAAGGATCTCCAACTGCACTGCTCAGAGTTGATAGTGACGAAGGTGTCAGTCCATCCCAAAAGTCCTGGAGTTGCATCCACAATTCAATCCCATTATGCTGACACTTTCTCACTATCTCCTTGATTCTATCCCAAGCCTCGAAAACTATTTTAGTATCCTTCTGGCAGAAGTTGTGAATTTTCCTTCTGAATTTTATTTGTAGCTGAGAAATATCTGTTAAGGAACTTTTTAGTCATATCTTCCAATAGATGAAGCTAGTGCTTCGCATCACCTTCAGTGAAAAGGGGATTGCCCTTAAGTAGACTGCATCTTTTGTACTGGAAGGTGTTCATGATTTCCTCAAAATCCATCAAGTGAATGTTAGGATCTCCATTCACCTTCCCTCTGAAAACACAATTGTTCTTAATAGTTTGAAGCAAACCTTGCTTCAACTCAAAATTATTTATTTCTACGGGTGGATGTCTGACACAGGTTAGTCCCTGATTGTAGACTGGTCTGGTATAATCACCCAATGCTCTACCAGGCTTGAGTCCTATATTTTCGAATTGGTCTTCAACCAAGGGTCGATTAAAATTTAATCTTCGACCCCCATCATCTTTGATGGTCTAATCAGCAACTCCACGGGCTGCCTCAGCTACTATTTGTGCAGCTTCTTCTCTATGTTGTGCTATCTCTCTTGTAGCTAAATCTACCTCGTCGTCATCGTTATTAGCCATGTGTTCTTGGGTTAAAGGTTTCCCCAAGAACTTTTCGGTGAGTTCTTTCTCTTTCCTTAATTGTCACAGGCTCTTTTCCACCTCTGGATTGTATGGAATACATTCTTTTGAAGAAAATCGAGTCATACACCAGAGAAGTCAACTTGTTGCCTGCACATGAAAGAGAAAACACGTGAAGAATAAAATAAAATAGGTTCCTGAATTAGCATCAAAACTATTTTGAACACAATTGATTGCCAATCCCCGGTAACGACGCCAAAATTTGATGAGCGCAAAACACAATACGAAATTGATGCTCGCTAGCCAAAGATAGTATAGTTTAATTATCGTCTCCACAGGGATTGGATTAAAACAATGCTCAAGTAATTTCTAGCTTAACGCTATTCAAGATAATTAATACTTTGGTTGGGATGATTAATAACTAAAATTAACTTTGAAACTAAAACAATTAGCAATTGATCACAGAAAGACAAGAGTTGATCAACACCGAATATCAATGGGAGAAATAAGGGTCATGATAGGATAGGTGAAAGATAGCTATTTGGATCTAACTCTAGTTCAATTCACTCTAAGTTCTAATGATTCTCACGAATTCACTCGATGATTAGTTCAAACGTGTAGTTAAGACTCCTCTCTCAATTAAATCTTAGCTCTACTATGTGAACTAATATAAGCACTATGAACATATGCAAGCATGCGTTAATGGATTAGTCTTCAGGAAAATGTCTCCCGAATATTCTCCTAATTTGATTTAATCAGCAATTCAACAAGCTCTTTCGATTGTTTATAAGAATCACTGAATTAAGCCGACAAAATAATGCAAAGAAAATCACCAAAATATTCCTCTTTCGATTAAATAAATCGGTGAATAAAGTTGCAATCAATTTAAAACTCCATAAACGAATTCAAGCAAAGAACTAGAGTTAAATCCATAAATATCAGTCAATCCACTATATTCGTCAAACCCTAAGGTAAACTACTCCATATTCATGGAGAAATTCATAGAAAATAAAGTTGAATAATAAGAAAATATGAATTCAATCTAAACTCGGGTGTTGACTTGAGGAAAGAATCATGATTTCTTCTGCTTTGAGTCTCCAGTGCTCTTCCAATCTTTCGTAGGTCAAAAATCCCCTCAAAAAACATGTTTCTAGTGTATTTATACCAAGTAGGAACGAACCCGGACGAAACTACCCTCTTTGAGCCGATGTAGGAAAACCTGCAAACTTTTTACACTTCATGTGTCGCATCATGCATCGCACTATGCGTCGTATTAGTATAATTTACTCAGTTGCAAACTTTTGAACTCCACTTGTCTAACAGACTTTTGTATAACGCGTCGCACTATGCCATGTGCCCTGCGTCATATTAGTGTATTTTTCTGTCAGACCTAAAAACTGCAAGTCTCTAAACTTCTTAAACTTCTGAAAAACTTTTGTACTCATGCGACGCTTAATGCCACGCCTTGTGCGATGTACTAGTACATTTTGCTCTGACGGATGTGCTTTCTTCCAACTTTCATATGCAACGCTGGTCCACGAGCTCCGGATGCAATCCCAGTTTAATTCTTTGACTTTTACTTAGACTTCAAAGCTCCAAATTATTCGATTTAGCTCCAATTTATCTTTTTAACTCAGAATCATTATCTGCAAGGCATAAAACACGTAATAAGTGCAAATCATCATCATTTAAGCTCAAACATACGTAAAAATCAGTAATTAAAATATAAACTACTGCTAAAATGCAGGTTTCTAGCCTATCATCAATGATCAGTTGACCACCCTTGATTGGCTGTAGCTTCGCTCCTGAACGGCACTCCAAGAGGTGTTATGTAGACAGTCTATCCTAATGCAAGCAATAGTGGGTACTTTATTATGTGCAAGTGGCTGATTTAATCATGGATTTGTAATTTTGATGGGACTCACTATTTCGAGACAGAACTATATATATACACACATATATAAACACACATATGATTAATATATATATGTGTGTATGTGTGTGAAAATAAATATAAATAGAATTAAAGATACATAAAATTACATATATCACGTTTCTGTCGGCATGGAAGTTTTTCCTTTATGTTATGTGGAAATCACATGTCCATCCTGTTGCTCCTTATACATCAAGGATGAAGAATAAAATTAGAACGAATTAACTGATCGATGAACGTTTCTAGAACACCTCTAGTATAAGGACAAATTTGAGCATTCCAAAAAATTGGAGATCCACTTACAAAAAGAAATGATTTTGACTTTGATGATAAATAAATGGCAGTGGTCTTTGGTGTGCGCTCTGGTTAAGAGTTGGAGCATTCCAACTTTTTTCATTCTTTACAGTTCTTTCTTCTTTGCTTTAACATTCCAAATAGGAGAAACTTCTCATGACTATTCAAGAATTTCAATATTTGAATTAAGGTTGGATTCATATTCGATACATTAGCTAATCTTCAAATATTATCCTCGAATGGTATGATAATTAACAAAATGTCATTAGAATGAGAATCTAAATTACAAAGGATTTCCTACAATTACACTAGTTATTATTTCAACTCAAAATCCATAATGTCTAACTTATGAACCCGTTACTAATTAGTGATAGCAAAAGGGCAAGGGAAAATTTGATTTTGCAAGAAAGTGAATCATCATATGTTGAAGCAAATGCAAGAATTAAGAAAAGTCATAATCACAACCCAGATATATATATATATATAGAGAGAGAGAGATTTTAAGGGTAAACAATTTGGCGCCCACCGTGGGGCTAAGGATAATAGTGATTGCCTGGTACAATTTTTGTAACACACATTATTTTACGCATGTTCTTTAAAGTGTCTTTGATTTCAGGATCAACATGTCAAACTCCCAAGTAGCACCCACACACAGAGACAACGACCTTGATCTCCATGGCGAGAATGAAGACATAGCTGCCCCAGGAAACGGAGTACCTCCAGTCGATCCCGGTGGAGTGCCGGCCGTGGATCCGATCGACGTCAGCTCCCATATCGCCATTAATGGAAATTTGGGCGTCGATCCCAAAAATAGCGTCCGCAGATATGCTCGAACAGCGGATCAAAATGCATAGAGCGGTGAAGAAGGCGGAATTAGCCTTCGAATGATATTCGAAATGTTGCAGATTCAACAAGCTGCAATAGCACAACTCGAAAATCAGAATCGTGCACCAAGCAGGATCAAGTTCGAGCCATCATAAGAAGTTGTTCACAGATCCGAATCGGTGCCAAAGAGGTCGAACAGAGGGGAAACAAAAACTACTCCAGCTATCGTAAAAATGCTCGAGGAGCTGGTGAAGTGAATCGAGACAGGGAAAAGGAAGATCGAGAAAAATGATAAGAAGGTGGAAACTTATAACTCTAGGGTCGACCAAATCCTGGAGGCACCACCGGTATTGAAAGGACTTGATTCCAAAAAGGTTGTTCAAAAACCTTTCCCCCCAAGTGCGGCTCTGAAGCCAATCCCAAAGAAGTTTCGTATGCTCGAGATTTTAAAGTATAACAGGACGACAGATCCAAACGAACACATCACCTCATATACGTGCGCCATTAAGGGAAATGACTTTGAAGATCACGATATTAAATCTGTGTTGCTGAAGAAATTCAGAGAAAATCTATCAAAGGGTGCCATGATATAGTACCATAATTTGCCACCTAATTCTATTGATTCATTTGCTATGCTTGTAGATTCTTTTGTGAAGGCACATGCTGGAGCCATTAAGGTTGCAACTAGAAAATCGGACCTATTCAAGGTAAGGCAAAAAGACAACGAGATGCTCAGGGAATTCGTATCTTGACTTCAAATGGAACGGATGGATTTTCCACTGGACACCGACGATTAGGTTGTTCAAGACTTCACTTAAGGTCTTAACGAACGAAGTTCAATAGCTTCACAACAATTAAAGCAGAACTTGATTGAATATCCAACCATCACTTAGTCCGATGTATATAATCGATATCAGTCAAAGATTAGGGTCGAAGACGATCGATTGGGGGCTCCAATTGGTTCGATTTATCCCAACAGGCCCGTGGACAGAGTTAAAAGGGATGTCGATCGGGAACCACAATCGAACAGAGACTGATATCAGCCATACGAAAGAGATCGGAGAAATAGCGAGTCTGGACACAACCCCACTCGGAATGATAGAAAGAATGATCGAGGACAAAGCTCCCGAGGGCTCATGAGCAAGAGTGGTTTCGATAGGGATGCCGGGTCTAAAGAAGCACCTCGACAATTAGAATATAACTTCAGCGTAGATGCTTCCGCCATAATATCGGCCATATGGCGTATCAAAGATACCAGGTGGCCTCGACCTCTATAGACCGATCCGGCCCAAAGAAACCCAAACCAAATATGCAAGTATCACGGCAACCATGCACATAAAATAGAAGATTGCAGACAACTAAGGGAGGAAGTAGCCCAACTGTTCAATGAGGGGCACCTTCAAGAATTCTTAAGTGATCGGGCCAAGAACCACTTCAAAAACAGAAATTCAAATAAATAGAACGAGCAAGAAGAGCCACATCACGTGATTCACATGATCATCGGAGGGGTCGATATTCCCCAAGGACCGATATTCAAACGCACCAAGGTGACAATCACAAAATAAAAACGGACTCTGGACTACTTACTGGAAGAGACCGTGTCTTTCAACGATGAGGATGCAGAAGGGATCGAAAAAACCTCATAATAACGCACTGGTAATATCTATCCTTATGAATAAAATTTAAGTTAAACGTGTGTTGATTGATCCAAGTAGCTCGGCCAATATTATTCGATTAAGGTCGTAGAGCAACTCGGCATACAAGATCAAATTGTGCCTGCAGCTCGAGTATTAACGACTTCAACATGGTGAGTGAAACCACCAAAGGGAAAATTGTTTTGCTAGTAAATGTGGATGGGACCATCCAAGAAACAAAGTTCCATGTGATCAAGGGTGACATGAGGTACAACGCACTGCTCGGAAGGCCTTGGATCCATAACATGAGGGCAATTCCCTCGACACTTCATCAAGTCCTGAATTTCCCAACATCGGAAGGAGTTAAAATGGTGTATGGTGATACCGGTATTAGCGCTTTTATCAACAAAAGGATCAGAGTCGAAGGGAAAGCAGGAAGTCAAATAGAAATCACAGGCACTGGCTTCGGCCCGATCGGAGGAGCAAGAAACTTTTGAGGATGATGATTATATGATACCTCAAACCTTCATAATACCCGACAATTCTGACGCAAAGAAGTCAATGGTCGAAGAGTTGGGACAAATCATATTGATCGAGCATCTGCCCGATCGAAAGGTATACCTAGGCACGAGGTTAAATCCCGAGCTCAGGAAAAAACTTATTCAATTCCTTTTAGATAACATAGATTATTTTGCTTGGTCCCATCTCGATATGACAGGGATTCCACTAGAGATCACCACCCATAGACTAAGCTTGGACCCGAAGTTCCATCCAGTAAAGCAAAAGAGAAGACCCCAGTCCGAGGTTAAGCATACATTCATCAAGGACAAGGTAACCAAACTTCTCAAAATAGGGTCCATTCGGGGAGTAAAATATCTCGAATAGTTAGCAAACGTAGTGGTGGTCCCTAAGAAGGGAAATAAACTTAGAATGTGCATAGACTATAAAAACTTGAACAAGGCCTGCCCTAAGGATTCTTTTCCTTTGCCGAACATAGATCTCATGATCGATGCCACGACCGACCACAAGATTCTCAATTTTCTCGATGCCTACTCCGGGTACAATCAAATACAGATGAAACTGGAGGATCAGGAAAAGACTTCGTTTATCACTAAATACGGCACTTATTATTATAACATAATACCGTTCGGACTAAAAAATGATGGTGCAACTTATCAACACCTAGTAAATCGAATGTTCGAAGAACAAATAGGGAAATCTATGGAAGTTTATATTGATGACATGCTAGTTAAGTCCCTGTGAGTAGAGGACTATTTGAAACATTTGCAGGAGACTTTCGATATACTAAGAAGATACAACATGAAACTCAACCCAGAAAAGTGTGCATTTGGGGTCGGCTCGGGCAAGTTTCTCGGCTTCATGGTGTCCAATCGGGGGATCGAGATCAACCCCGATAAAATTAAAGCTATCGAGTATATCAAAGTCGTAGATAATGTGAAGGTCGTGCAGAGTCTAACCAGACGCATAGCCGCCCTAGGGCGATTCATCTCGACTTTCTCAAATAGAAGTCACCGTTTCTTCTCACTGCTTAAGAAGAAGAGCAATTTTGCATGGACCCTGGAAGGCCAACAAACCTTAGAAGAACTGAAGTGATACCTGTCAAACCCTCCACTGCTTCACACCCCGATAGCAGACGAGCAACTTTACTTATACTTAGCGGTCTCGGAAATAGCGGTAAGTTAGGTCCTAGTTCGAGAAGAAAGAGGTAGGCAATTCCCTTTTTACTATGTTAGTCGGACCTTAGGTGAGGCCGAGATCCGATGCCCATCCCTAGAGAAATTAGCGCTTGCTTTAATAAGCACTTCTAGGAAATTAAAACCATATTTCCAATGCCACCCGATTTATGTCATAACTACTTATCCCCTTCGCAATATTTTGCACAAACATGAACTCTTGGGTCGATTGGCCTAATAGGCCATTGAGATCAGCGGGTATGATATCGAGTATCAACCCCGTACGACTATCCAGTCCCAAATCTTGGTAGACTTCGTGGCCAACTTCATGCCAGCCCTCGTACCCGAGGTCGAAAAGGAACTGTTACTAAAATTGGGTACATCATCAAGGGTGTGGACCCTCTTCACGGATGGTGCTTCAAACGTGAAAGGGTCCGGGATGGGCATCATTTTGAAGTCCACGGGTAACATAATTAGACAGTCTATCAAAACTTCAAAGTTAACTAACAATGAGGTCGAGTATAAGGCCATGATTGCAGGTCTCGAGATGGATAAAGTTTGGGAGCAGAGGTCATCGAGGCCAAATTTGATTCTCTACTTGTGGTAAACCAAGTCAACAGAACTTTTGAAGTCCGAGAAGATCGAATGTAGAGATACTTGGACAAGCTACAAGTAACTTTACATCGATTTAAAGAATGGACCTTACAACACATATCTCAGGAATAGAACAACGAGGTTGATGCCCTTGCAAACTTGGGGTCATCGGTCGAGGATGACAAACTTAACTCGGGGACTATCGTACAACTATTGAGATCAGTAATTGAAGAAGGCCATGCCGAAATAAACTCTACAAGTTTGACCTACGATTAGAGGAACAAGTACATTGATTACCTAAAGAACGGGAAACTCCCGTTAGATCCGAAGGAGTTAACAACTTTACGCACCAATGTTGCACGGTTCACTTTGGCCGAGGATGGAACGTTATTCAGGAGTATGTTTGATGGGCCATTGGCGATATGTTTGGGACCAGGAGACACCATCTACGTCCTACGGGAAATTCATGAAGGCACTTGTGGGAACCACTCCGATGTCAAATCACTGGTTCACAAAGTCATCAAAGCAGGGTACTATTGGGCTGATATGGAAAAAGATTCAAAAGAATTCGTTCGAAAGTACGATAAATATCAAAGGTATGCGTCGATGATTCACCATCCCGAAGATCAGCTCTATTCGGTCTTATCCCCATGGCCATTTACAAAATGGGGAATGGACATCGTCGGCCCCAGGTAAAGCTCAGTTTATTTTATTTATGACTGATTATTTTTCTAAGTGGATTGAAGCACAAGCTTTCGAAAAAGTCAGAGAAAAATAAGTCATAGACTTCATTTGGGACAAGCTTATATGCTGATTCGGGATGCTTGTCGAGATCGTGTGTGATAACGGAAAGCAATTCATCGACAGCAAAGTGACTAAATTTCTCGAGGATCATAAGATTAAAAGGATTCTATCAATGACATACCATCCCAGTGGGAACGGACAAGGCAAATCAACCAACAAAACCATCATTCAAAATCTTAAGAAAAGATTGACCGATGCTAAGGGAAAATGGAGAGAGATATTGCCCGAGGTTCTTTGGGAGTACCGCACGACGTCGAAATCTAGTACGGGAAAACATCGTTCTCTTTGATATATTGTGTTGAAGCCCTTATCCTGGTCGAGGTAGGGGAACCTAGCCTCAGGTTTCGATATGCAACAAAATAATCAAATAACGAGGCCATGAATACGAGCCTAGAATTGTTAGATTAAAGATGCAAGGCCGCCCTCATTCGATTGGCGGCACAAAAACAACAGATCGAAAGGTACTACAACCGAAGAGCAAATCTTCGACACTTTAAAATTAGGGACTTGATGCTAAGAAAAGTCACCCTCAACACTCGAAACCCAAATGAAGGAAATTGGGTCCAAATTGGGAAGGACCATATCAGGTCCTCGACATCATCGGAAAGGGATCCTACAAGCTCAACACTATGAACGGCAAACCATTACCAAACAATTGGAACATGTCACTTCTAAAGTGGTACTACTGCTAAGGTAAGACCTTCTTCATTTTCATTTATATTTTAAACTAACAAATTCCAGGTGTTCGATCAAGAACGACGTGGATTCTTCAATACAAAGTCTTTAGGTCTGAAAGCACGCGTTGCTCTCTTTTTTCCTTAAACTGTTTTTTGTCCCAAATGGGTTTTTCTGGCAAGGTTTTTAACGAGGAAACCATTGATCGTGCTAACTTAGAAAAATTCAATAGTATCCGAGGCTTCTTTAAAATCAATCTCGAATACTTGGGGGGGGGATTACCCTTCAATGTCAACTTTGTTGCAAGGAAATTACTTCGTAACAGCAGGGTCTCGATAGGTAAATTTTATAAGGGCCAAACAATCGAACGAACCGTGCCCATATAGGTTACTCGAGCCATATCATGAAACATGTACACATGTATAATCATCTATTGAAAGAAGTATTTTTCCTTGCCGATATCTCATGCGTTAGAATTTTTTTTTCTACTTTATAATTTCGTACTATTGATCTATTATGTGAACAAGCTTAAGGGCTGATCATAACGGAACCCCACGCTCGGGTACTAATGTCCAAAAAATAAAAGAGATCAAACTATTAAAACTTCGAGATCATAAGACCTTAAAGGCGACCCTCGATTTTTATAGGTCATAGCTACCCTACTCGGGGACTGACACTTCGGACAAGCTCGAAGCAGAAAGGGAATATAATCCTAAGAGGCAAGTCCCAAATAAGAAGGCTACACCAAATTAACAAGGTTCAGAGACGTCCGAATTCCGTAATAAAACAGGCCTTCAAATATTTTTGCAAACCGGTTAAAGTGCTACCCTCGGCAAAATTATAAAGGGATTCGATAATATCAATCCTTAAAAACTCTAATGAGTATAAAACTGCTCAACTCTTGAACAATCCCTTATTTCATGCTAAGGCATTACAGATTTTGCGAATACAAATAAAAACTTTTCAAGCCGAAAAAGGGGGAAAAAGTCGTAAACATTCTTTTTACAAAGGCCATATCGGCCTAACACAAAAGCCTAAGGGCTATTTTTTGCATTGAGTTCGAAAGATCTTCCTCGTTCAAATAAAACCTATGAGTTACCTTATTTCGAGTCCGAGCAAGCACTCACTCGATTGCAAAAACTATGCTAGTTCGATTTCGGTCAAATTGTCCAAACCTCGAACCTATGAATAACAATTTCATAAGGCATAAATTTCATGAGACAGAAATGAAATGAAATTTCACAGAACAAGACATAAAGAGGAAAAGATCTTTGTATATGTCAAAAGCTTATTACAATGGCCACATGGCCCGATCAAAAAAATTCTTTACAAAGGGCGATCGGCCTCAAAACAAAAGCGAGAATTACTTGGCCTAAGCAGCGCGGTCCTTGTCGGAGGAAGCTTCTTCGCCCTCGGAACCTATAGACATGTGATTTTTGACCCTCTCCAAGATTTTTATATTTTAGTATGTAAATATTTAATTTAGGCCTAATATCGTTATTTCAACTAATTTTGACTCTTCTACTTTATTTTATTACAAGAAAATTAAAATTACAAAAATAGTTTCATTAATGTTTTGTAGTCATTTTAAATCTTGAAAAATACCAAAATAGTTTTGTTTTAATGGTTAGTCTTATTTTAACAGTTATTTTACTTAAGTAGGACTAATTAATAAATGAGATCGTATTTTTAGTCTCGTTCGCGGAGAAAGAATAAAACTTGGGCTCGAGCAACCCATTTTTAATCCTAATTTTGGACCTAGCCCATAATTCTCAAGCCCATAATTCCTAGGTCCATACCCCCTAACCTAAAAAAACCCTATAAAACAATTAGACTCTAATATCCCTAGGACAATCAACCATTTCATGAGAGGGGACTAAACCTAAATCCCAAAAAATGAACACCAAAAGGTTGCAGGCGCCGCTGACATAAAAAACACCCCACCCCTGATATCCCATCTTCTTGGACCCTTCCCCCATCGTTTTGCTTCTTTTTCAGCAAACGGATAATCCCCCTCACTCTCGAACACTCTCTCTCTTTTCACCTCTCTTCACTGGTCAAGGATGGTTATCGAAATTACCAACAGATGATGGGTTCATTCTGTGGTAATTGTGAAACTGTCGAGTCAAAGAATGAGCAATCCAAAAATTTAATCAAGCACTCGAACCGGACAGAAACAGAGAAATTAAAAATTAGAGTTTCCTTTAGGGACTGTTCTTCATTTTTCACTTTCCACTGATTTTTAACTCTAAATTATCAATTAGAAAAATATAAATAGCATCTGCTTCATCAGTTCTGATTTGGGATTTGGATCTCGACTATAGAATTTGAGTGAATCGAGTTTATTTTGGGCTGTTGCTGGTTGTTGTAGATCAGAAAAATGTTCCGTTCGAGACTATCGTCGGTCTGTGGTTGAGGTTCCGTTCTCCGGTCATGTAGCATAGTCGCATTTTTCCGAGATAACAGAGGTCAATTCCTTCTTCTCTCTCAATGTTGTTTCGTATTAGTTCTTATACCCTGTTAGAATGCAATTTTGTGTAGACTATTGTTGGTTATAAAAATATTTAGTTGAGGAGGAAACTCTGTATTAATATGTCTCCTGCTTTGTTCTATATCTTCCATTACTGTTATTTGTGATCACTTTTTGTGTCGATCTGTTTGTTTTATTCTGTCAGTAGATCTCAAATTCAGTTGTTATACATATTGAAATAGCATAAAAGGCATGTATTTTTGTTATAAACTGGATTTACGTTTATGTATTAATGAAACTTGTGTTATCGTTGTCTTTCTGATTTGTGAAATAAAGTATATAAAGCTTTGATATGTAGCTTCTGCTTGTGCGGTCTGATGATTGAGTTGGTATGGTCTGATTTGTGTCAATAATTTTGTAGTCGTACACTCATCATATATGTACTCACTCCTTTTGAAGCACATGAACCAACATTTTTTCTTTATTTTATTCCAAATTCACTTGAGGAAAATGATGTCTTTCAATAGAATAGTCAAATGAATGTGCAGATTTAGGTTTGGCTTGTTGACAAATTATGTTGTCTGCGTGTCCAAAATTCGGCCCGCACGTAATGGAATTTTTCTGATTCGGCCATGAAATGGATTTCACACGTTACTTTAGGAAAATAATAACATATGAACATAGTAGTTTGCTTTAGGCGCGTCATAATAAACATCACAACTACTGGTACGGTTCCCGTGACGTAGCTGCGACGCCTAATTTCAAATTAGCTTTAATATGAATATCCATAGCTCATTTAGTCGAATAGTTTTGAGGCGTGCCATTCGTACATTTGAATCGTATAATCTATGGCCCTCATATTAATTATCTTAACTAATGTACAAAATGCCTTGAACTTTCGTAGTTTGCTTTAGGCACGTTAGTTAAATAAACCGTCATAGCTACAGGTACGGTTCCCGTGATGTACTTGTGATGCTTAATTTTTAAAATCCGGGGGTATATTGATGTGACCCGACCATAATTTAATTTTTCTAATAAAATAAACATGTTATAGATCATGGGTACGGTTCCCGTGACATAATTCGCAACGTGTAATTAAATAATTAGCTGTATAATGATTGGATTATTAAAAGCGGTTTAAAAGGAATAAAATGCACATAGGTTCAAAAATGTTTTAAAATTAGTTAAATAGGCCAATAATAATAGTTGAGCGACCGTGATAAAACCACAGAAATCAGGAATGCCTAACACCTTTTTCCGGGTTAACAGAATTCCTTGCTCGGATTTCTATGTTCGCGGACTGTAAAACAGAGTCAATCTTTCCTGGATTCGGGATTCTAAACCGGTGACTTAGGACACCATAAATTATCCCAAGTGGCGACTCTGAATAATATAAATAAATCCCGTTTCGATTGTCACTTAAATTGGGAAAAAAACTCCCTTATATCCCCTCTAGGGTAGGAAAAAGGAGGTGTGACAGCTCTGGCGACTCTGCTGGGGATCAGAACCCAGAATCTCTGGTTCAGGATTCAAGAATTCGAGCTTAGAATGATTGTTATATTTGGCTTTTATTTATTATCTGGTTTTAATTACATGTTTGGGCCTAATGTGCTAAATATTGCTTTTTACCGTTTTGATATTATCTACAACAACAACAACAACAATAACGACCCAGTATAATCCCACAAGTGGGGTCTGGGGAGGGTAATATGTACGCAGACCTTACCCCTACTCCGAAGGGTAGAGAGGCTGTTTCAAGGAGACCCTCGGCTCAAAAAGCAACAGGAGCCGATATATTAGTACCATAAAAATGCATAATAAAATAACAGCCGTATAAGAGATATGAAATATGAAATACAGAATACGAAATACGAAATAGATGGTTGGTATAGTAAAACTAGCAGGTAAAGCCCTGCATCAATAGACGACCAATGACATTCTTAGTCTAACTCCTAATTGGCTAGTCTCTCACTATTGTGTTGTAGAAATATTTACAACTTTTCCCTAACCTACAACCTTAATGCTCGACCTCCATAATTCCCTGTCAAGGGCCATGTCCTCAGTAATCCTAAGTCGCGCCATGTCCTGTCTGATCACCTCTCCCCAATACTTCTTAGGTCGCCCTCTACCTCTCCGCGTGCCCACTACAGCCAGTCGCTCACACCTCCTCACCGGTGCATCAGTGCTCCTCCTCTGAATGTGCCCGAACCATCTGAGTCTTACTTCCCGCATCTTGTCCTCCATGGGGGCCACACCCACCTTCTCTCGAATATCTTCATTCCTAATCTTATCCATCCTTGTATGCCCGCACATCCACCTCAACATCCTCATCTCTGCTACTTTCATCTTCTGGATGTGTGAGTTCTTTACCGGCCAACATTCAGTTCCATATAACATGGCAGGCCTAACCACTGCTCTATAAAACTTACCTTTTAGTAACGGTGGCACTTTCTTGTCACACAAGACTCCCGACGCTAACCTCCACTTCATCCACCCCACCCCTATACGGTGTGTGACATCCTCGTCAATCTCCCCGATCCCCTGAATAACCGATCCAAGGTACTTGAAACTACCCCTCTTGGGAATGACTTGAGAGTCAAGCCTCACTTCAACTCCCGCTTCCGTCGGCTCAACTCCAAATTTGCACTCGAGGTATTCCGTCTTCGTCCTGCTCAACTTGAAACCTTTAGACTCAAGAGCATGTCTCCAAATCTCTAGCCTCTCGTTGACGCTGCCTCGTGTCTCGTCACTTAGAATAATGTCATCAGCGAATAGCATGCACCATGGCACCTCTCCTTGAATATGATGAGTCAGTGCATCCATCACCAGGGCAAATAGGAATGGGCTGAGCGCAGACCCTTGGTGCAACCCCATAATAACTGGAAAGTGTTTAGAGTCGCCTCCTACTGTCCTAACCCGACTCTTAGATCCATCATACATGTCTTTAATCACCCTAATATAGTCAACCGGGACCCCTTTATCCTCTAAGCAGCTCCATAAGACATCCCTAGGAACCCTATCATACGCTTTCTCCAGATCAATAAACACCATGTGGAGATCCTTCTTCCTATCCCTGTACTGTTCCACCATCCTCCTAATAAGGTGGATAGCTTCTGTGGTAGATCACCCCGGCATGAACCCGAACTACCCGAACTGGTTGATATTATCTAAACTGTATATAAACTGCTACAAAACCCTTCTCTTCTCATCTTCGGGGATGTTGGCGTGACTCCTCTTTTGTTAGTGTCATACCTTAAATTAGGAAGAAGCTCGGACACGTTACAAAGCCGGATGGTCTTTTGGTTCCCGATACGTAGCGCCCCTTGGCTCGAGCTGTCCGCTCGGGTAGAACAACATAACCAGGTTTTGAACCTAGAATAACTCAGCCCCATGTCGGATCCCTAGTAAGAATACTTGTTTGCATCATGTGCATTTGACTTTGGGGACTCAACACAAGGGTTGAGTCCATCTAGGACAGGTGTGCCCAAAAAATAAAAAACCATCCTGATGCATCCTATGCGCTACATTTTGCAATATTCAAGGGTGAAAGGGTCATTTGACAGACCAATGATAGCTGAGGGTAAATGAAAAAAGAAAAAAAGGAGAAAAAAAGAGAGGATGAAGTGTGAAAATAAAGCAAGTAGGGCCCAGTTATGTTTTCTGTCATATTTTTGTTAAGAAAAAGACAAAAAAAAACAGGAAAAATTCAAAAAGATTTTGTACTTTTTCATCATTTTCTGAAAATCGGAAAATCAAAAAAAAAAAGGAAAAAGGAAAAAAAATCCAAAAAGAGTACATGTTTCATCATTTTTCAAAAAAAAAAAGAGTCAAAAAAAATATTTTTTCTAATTTAGTTGTTTTTTTAATTCTTGCCAGTATCCAATTTGCCCGAACTACACATACCTGATTCTCGTCTTTAGGGGCGGGATACGTAGGCAGCCCACATAGGGTCCGATCTTCCTAATAAACCTTAAATTCTTGGCTTTGCGGGGTCTTAGCCAAATTTTGCACTTCTAGCCACCTTTTGGCTAAATAAGCTATTTTGCAAAATAGCCTCAATCATGTCTTACATGTATCCAGTAGGGAGTGTTATTGTCTCACATAATGTTGGTTTAAAGTTTTCTCATACAGGTCTGAATCCACTTACCGGAGTTTGAGCATAATAAATACCCTAGGACCACTGCATTCAGGAGCTGCCTGAAGAGTTTTTTTTGAGTATATTGTTCATTTCAGTCATTTAGTTGATGCTAGAGTCTGTCATAGTCTAGTTATGTTTGTTGAGTCTTTTGTTATTACTTCATATTTTGTATTTGAAAATGTATCAAAAATCCAAAAAAAAAAGAAAGATATTTTGCGTTTTTTTATTTCCGTTAGGATTTTTCTTTAGAAATACTACTCCTAGAAATTAAAAGATGTAGAAATTTTGAGGTGGTTTTTCCTTTAGAAAATTAATATCTAGAACTCAAAAACAAACAAAAATAATTGCTTTTATATTTCCTTTAGGATACTAGGACTAAAAACTCAAAAAATGGGATTTTTCTCTTTTTTGATATGTCTTTACAAGTTTTCTTAATTCCAAAAGCCAAAAAGATTTTCCTTTGAGGTTCTTCTTTCGGAAATTAATAAAACAAAAAAAAATATATTCTTTCTATTTTTCACTAGAATTTTAGGGCATTGTACATAGAAGGAAAAAAAACATACCTTATCTTTTGTTTATCATTAGAATTTCTCCTTTAGGAAATCAAAATTGAAATTCAAAAACATTTTGTTTTATCTTTTTCATTACTTGTTTCGAAATTTTGCATCACGATATCAAATGAAAATTCAAAATATTTTTCTGTGGTTTATTCTTTAGATTTCCTTCCTAAAAAAAGAGAATCAAAAAATATTTTTCTCTTCTAGTTTGTGGTTCTTAAACTGGTAACTCTTCCATACAACACAAAGTCAAAAAGCAAGGTAGTCATGGCTAGCAAAGACTCGGACATATGAGTTGTTGACCCGTCAAGGGAGTTTGTGGAGTCAGAGTCTGAATTGAAAAAGGAGGTCCAAAGGTTGAAACAACAGATAGCAAAAACGTATCAGTCTTGGATTAGGGGGCATCCTCCACCTTCATTCCCCACTAACTACATTGAAAACCTTGCAACTATTCCACCACTATCACAAGCCCAGGTTCCCACTGCTGATATCTCCCCACAACCTTTTCACACTCCACCCCTCAAAAGCACATCATATCCCACTCATTTGACCACCCATGCTTTTGTAGCTCCTCAACCAGCTACTTTTACTCGATCCTCTAGCAAGACTGTGTTCAAAACCCTCGATGCCTAACACTGTGCTCCAGAACCAACTTTTAAGGCCTCGGGTCTGTACTCTTACGCTCCTCATTTTGAGCCTCCCGATGAGACTGCAAAGTCTGCTAAGACAGTGGAGAAAGATGAGCTATCCAGAAAGCTGAAAGGGTTTAAAACGCCAAAGCTTAATTTATATGATGGACGAGGAGATCCAGTAGCCCATCTGAGAGGTTACTGTAGTGAAATGAGAAGTGTTGGCGGGAAAGATGATTTGTTGATGGCGTATTTCAGTGAGAGCTTGACTGGGGAAGCTTTGGAATGGTACACTCGTCAAGATGTCAATAAGTGACATGCATGGAATGACATGGCTCAAGATTTTGTTCGACACTTATAGTACAATCTAGACATTATCCTACGCTGCACCTCCCTATCTCAGATGTAAAAGAAACATGAGGGAAGTTTTGGGGAGTTTTGGATCATATGGAACGAACAAGTTGCTTGGGACAGTCCTCCCATTGATAGAAAAGATTTTGCTGAACCCCGCCAACGACAGGATCATGTGGGCATTCCTGCTAGATGCTTTCAACCTCAATACTGACCCCATGAATATCCCCGAGCTCCACATAATCCACCACAGTATTATCCTCCGAACAATGTCCGGCCATCTGTCCAACCACTAGGTCACTCCAAAACGCAAGCACGAGCACCGCAAAGGCTTCACTAGCCTTCACAAAATTTTCAAGTGCCCTATAACCCACATGCAAGCCAAGGGTGTAGAAGGGAACAAAGGCTGAAAGATAATTTTACACCAATAGAAGGGTCCTATGCAAGCTTGTTTGAGAGATTAAAGCATTGCGACATGATTAAACCAATTCTATAGACCCGCGTGTGAGAAACTTTGACCCTGCTAAAAGGTGTGAATACCATTCCAATGCTCAGGGGCACAATGTTGAAGATTGTCATGCTTTGAAAAGGGAAATAGAAAGAATGATTCAAGAAGGAATAATTGTGGTCCAAGACAGTGATACCCCAAGTGTCACACATAATCCTCTATAGGTACACGACAACACACAGATTGTTGGGATGGTTTGCAACGACGAAGGGTTGTTGAAAGGAATCAATGAGCCATTTGGTGAAGTTAATGATATTGAAATTGGTAATGGTCTTGGTAATATTGATGTGAAACTCAGTGGCTAAGATGTCGAGCTTGGTAATTGGAAAGACGCTCCTTTCTTGGCTAGCTAGGGAAGATTCTTAGTCGTTCATTTTGTTGTCATTTCTGTTGTCCGGGTTATTTCAGGGCTGTAATTTGGATATTGTCTTGTGACTCAAACCCTTCTATCCTTTCACTTTGCCTAGTTCCTTTAGTCGTAGTAACTCATTTAGTGTTATCTAGGTTCGTTCCAGGGTTGTACCCTAGTTTATTTTGCTTGTCTTGTTGTTCTAACCCGTTCAATATCTGTCTAATGTAATTTTCTGTTTTATGTTATTTCTAGTCATTTTCGTTTTGTTCTCCTTTTCCTTTTATAGTTTTTTCATGCTAGCTCTAGTGATATGACATGCATGCATAATTCTAAGCCTGATCTTAAAAGTTAGTTTAGTCATGAAACAATGAAACAATTTTGAAGATGATAGGGACACTTGAGGGAAATAAGTACAGATTCAGACTTTTTGAGATCATTTGAAGCCCGAACTGTGTGAAACTGGGGAAGATAATTTGGGAAGTTAATAGGATGACAAGAATTCATTAAAGGAGAGTACATCCCAGATAATTTGAAGCGAGCAGTTTTGAGTTCAAATGTACCTCAGGTAACAAGACAAAGCCAAGGGAGTTTGCTCTGAACTGATGGAGGGTATCCATTGTGAAGAAGAAATTACCCAACGAGAGTTTTATACTTGATAAGGCGCTAAAGAAAAGTGGAAGGCATATCACTGATATCAATGCTGAAGTGGTAAAAGAAATATTGTGCATAATCTTCTTTTTCATTCTCAAAGTTGAACGTGTTGTACTTGGCATTTTCAGGGATTGAGAGGCCATCTTTCAGCTACCTAAACACTTATACCATTCGATACCCTTTTGAGCCTGTACTGATTTCTTTGACCTCCCCTATTTTGGAATCAAGTTAGAGTCATACGAAAAAAAAAGAGTTCACGTCCTCATAGGTTTATTTTAGAAAGTTCATTCCAAAAGAAAAATTCAAAATAAAGAAGAAGAGAAAAATAGAGATAAAAAAGGGGAAAAAGAAAAAAAAGATAAAAAAGAAAAGAAAAGGAAAATAGTAACAAAATATAGTCTTGTGAACTACGTTCGACCTGATTCTTGTCATCACAAGATACATAGGCAGCCTCACGATTCGGTCGCACCAAATAAAATATAAGTCGAGAGTGGGCAGAAATTCCATCATAAAAAGAAAAGAATCAAATTCCCTTGTTTTAGAAATTTGGGAAAAAGTTTTAGATTGGATTCCAAAAGTTGTAAATAAATTAACCATTCGTCTTAGTCTTAATTTGAGCCTTCATGCCTTTCTTTCTTTCTAACCCTGTCCAAAAGCCACATTACAGTCCAAAAAAGACCTCCCAGATAATTCTTGAGAGTGCTGAGTCAGACATGCCATGAGCGTATGATGTTTTTACCATGGTTAATACCCTGTCATCTGCAGAATCAGAGGAAATAAGAAGAAAAGAACAAAATGAGAGAGTCTTATTGGTGAAAACCTTCACAGGCACCATAAGGCGATGATGAGTTGAGAGAAAGAACAAAATGAGAGAGGCTTGATGGTGAAAACCCTTCGGGCACTACAAGTTGAATAAGGATCATGAATTAGATTGGATAATCAGAGCATTGAAGCCCAGTTTCATGGTTTAAGGGTATAACAAGAGTTGAAACATCAGACTTGCTTGACAAGTTAGGCCACTTAATCCAAAAGTGCATGTCATGGTCGTTAGAGTTGGTATCCACATCTAATAAGTTTCTACTTTGTAGTTTTCTTGTTAGGAATCATCTCTTTCCATTGTCATTTACTTTGTTCCTTTTGTCTTGTTTATTTCCTCTTCCTGAGTTTGGTCAGAACAAGTGAGAAATGACTTCAAAATTTGCCACCAGCCTTCCAATTGCACAAAATGGGATCTGGCTAGCACATCAAAGTGGCATAAGTCAGGAAAGAACAACATGCACACTGAGTTGGTAACAATCAACGTGCTTTGGGATTCATGTGAAATACAAAGGTTTGGTATATGTCAATTCATGAACAATGCAACAGATAGAGGGTGTTGAGTTTGAATAGATCAAAGGTATTTTCTGATATAAGGTTGACGGAGAAAGTGGTTAACCAATAACAAGAAAGGTTTTCTAGGTTAAAATCAAAGTTATCATGGGAATTGAAGGAGAAATCGCCCTCAAAGTCAAGGCCACAAACCAAACACCATGTTTAAACTCACAAGTTTTCTTTGTTTGAAACAAGGACGAAAATTATATCCATAACAAAGCTTGGAAGTTTGAATTTTTTTCAAGTGTCGTGCCCAAATTTTGTCAACACAAAGGCGGTTTGAGAAGGGGAAAGAAAAATTTGTTCGATCTATAGGAACCCTCCATGAGGAAAAACATGGTTCAGGGGCAAGGAATTTTGTTCGTTCTGCAAAGATCCTCCAGGAAGAAAGCATGGCTCAGGTAAGTTAATTCTCGGAGTTTTCAGGACCCTCCTGGATAATGGGATTTAATTTTAAATTTTCATGACCCTCCTGGATAATGGGATTTAATTTAAAATTTTCAGGATCCTCCTGGATAATGGGATTTAATTTAAAGTTCTCAGGGCCTCCTGGATAATGGGCTTTAGTTAAATTTTAAGACCTTCATAGTTAACAAGATTTGGTGTAAGTTCTACCTTTAGGAAACATAGTTTAGCTTTAAAATTTTCACTCTTAAGATAGATTTAATTGGAAATTTTTAGGACCTCCTGGACAATAGGACTTAGTTAAAATTCAAACATTCATGAGTAGCAAGATCTAGCATAAGCCCTACTTGAGAAATATAAGTTGGTTTTGAAGTTTTCATTCTTAGGATGAGACTCAATTGGAAATTTTCAGGGCCCTCCTGGATAATGGGATTTAGTTTAAGACCTTCATAGATAACAAGATTTAGCGGAAGTCATACCTTTAGAAAATTAGCTTTAAAACTGTCATTTTACTAGGAGTTTTCAGTACCCTTATGGATAATGGGATCTAGCTTTCAAATTCTTTGAGATTTTCTAGTAACATGATTCAATTAATACTCACAGATGTGCTCAGCTACCAAACTGGGGCAGAAAAATTCCGTTTGTTTTGTCTGTTTTGTCGAAATCAGGCACTCACCTAGAGAACAGGGGGAAATAACACGAGTTTTGAGAATAAAAAGTAGTCCAAGGTCAAGCAATCAGAAACAAGGGAGCACAGTTCAAAAGAAAAGCAGTTTCAAGAAAAGGACAATTCTGGTTCAAGCAATCAGGAGGCCACCTGGAGAACAAAGGGAAAGCAATTCAAGTGTTGGAAATCAGGAGCCCACCTGGAGAACAAAGGGAAGGCAGTTCAAGTGTTGGAAATCAGGAGCCCACCTGGAGAACAAAGGAAAAACAGTTCAAGTGTTGGAAATCAGGAGCCCACCTGGAGAACAAAGGGAAAGCAGTTCAAGTGTTAGAAATCAGGAGCCCACCTGAAGAACAAAGGAAAACAGTTCAAGTGTTGGAAATCAGGCACCCACCTAGAGAACAAAGGGAAATCAACAGTTTCAGAGGAGTCAGTTCGTGTTGGAAATCAGGCACCCACCTGAGAACAAAGGGAAAACAATTCAAGCGTTGGTAATCAGGAGCCCACCTGGAGAACAAAGGGAAAGCGATTCAAGTATTGGTAATCAGGAGCCCATTTGGAGAAAAAAGGGGAAGCGATTCAAGTGTTGGTAATCAGGAGCCCCCCTTGAGAACAAAGGGAAAACAATTCAAGTGTTGGTAATCAGGAGCCCACCTGGAGAACAAAGGGAAAACAATTCAAGCATTGGTAATCAGGAGCCCACCTAGAGAACAAAAGGAAAGCGATTCAAGTATTGGAAATCAGGAGCCCACCTGGAGAACAAAGGGAAAGAAATTCAAGTGTTGGAAATCAGGCGTCCACCTGAAGAACAAATGGAAAACAGTTCAAGTGTTGGTAATCAGGCGCCCACCTGGATAACAAAGGGAAAGTAGTAGTTTTCAAAGGAAGACAACAATCAGGAGCCCACCTGAAGAACAAAGGTAAAACAGTTCAAGTTTCGAGGAAAAACAGTGCAAGTTTTGGCAATCAGGCGCCCACTTGGAGAGCAAGGGAACATAGTTAAAGTTTTGGCAATCAGGCGCCCACCTGGAGAGCAAGGGAATATAGTTCATGTTTTGGCAATCACGCGCCCACTCGGAGAGCAAGGGAATAAAGTTAAAGTTTTGGCAATCAGGCACCCACCTGGAGAACAAGGAAAGCAGCAATGTTCAAAGGAAGATGGTTCAAGTTCAGCAATCAGGATCCCACCTGGAGAACAAAGGGAAAACAAGCTAAGGGAAAAGCAGTACAAGTGTTGGAAATCAGGAGCCCACCTGGGGAACAAGGAGAAGGCAATCCAAGTTTCAAAGGAAGACAGTTCGAGTATTGGCAATCAGGCGCCTACCTGTAGAATAAGGGAATTCACTACAGAATGCAATTCAAGTTAGCAACAAAAGAAGCTCGCCGCAAGAATGCAAGTCAACAGTCCGAGATGATCAACAGAAGTTAGTCACAATCCGGAATAAAAAAAAAAAGGAAAGGCAAGTAGTGAATCCAAATGCAGAAGTTGATGAAAGATGTGAGCTTCTCAAAACAAGAATGAAGTCACATGCATGGTATGTCCGGTTTTGATCTGAAAAGCTAAAGAATAATGAACTAGCACGTGCAACCAGCAAGCGTCAAGGTTCAAATCCAAAGTTTGCATGAAGAATCACTCAAAACTCAAGATCAAGCTTCAGAAGACTTATAGATAGGAATCTTGTAACTCGTAGTTGACAGGCTTAGCTAGTATTTTTTCATATTTTTTTGACTTTTGATGTAATAACAGGACCGCGAACCGGAACCTCGACGGAACGACACCTCGACTGGCTCTCCACCTCGGTATACTCCATCATCTCACTCACCTCTGACCTACACGTGGCCTGATTCCTTTATAGCCAAGGATATGTAGGCAGCTCAGATACCAGGGCTCAGTCACATTCCCTTTTTCTCTTAGTTTTAGTCTCTCCAAATAAGAGTCGGGTCAAAAAAACCTTGTCTAGTCGTTCTTTGTCTGAAAATACTTCTTATTTCCAGTCAAAGAGGGGCAACTGTAGATATGTGATTTTGGACCCTCCCCAAGATTTTTTATATTTTAGCATGTAAATATTTAATTTAGGCCTAATATCGTTATTTCAACTAATTTTGGCTCTTCTACTTTATTTATTACAAGAAAATGAAAATTACAAAAAATAGTTTCATTAATGTTTTTAGTCATTTTTAATCTTGAAAAATACCAAAAATAGCTTTGTTTTAATGGTCAATCTTATTTTAACAGTTATTTTACTTAAGTAGGACTAATTAATAAATGAGATCGTATTTTTAGTTTCGTTCGCGGAGAAAGAATAAACTTGGGCTCGAGCAACCCATTTTTAAGCCTAATTTTAGACCAAGCCCATAATTCCTAGGCCCATACACCCTAACCTAAAAAAACCCTATAAAACAATTAAGCTCTAATATCCTTAGGACAATCAGCCGTTTCATGAGAGGGGACTAACCCTAAATCCCAAAAAATGAACACCAAAAAGCTGCAGGCACCGCTGATATCAAAAATACCCCATCCCTGAAATCCCATCTTTTTTCGACCCCTCCCCCCATCGTTATATTTCTTCTTCAGCAAACGGACGACCCCCTCACTCCCAAACACTCTCTCTCTCTCTTTTCACCTCTCTTTACTGGTCAAGGATGGTTATCGAAATTACCAGTAGATGATGGGTTCATTCCGTGGTAATTGTGAAATTGTCGAGTCAAAGGATGAGCAGTCCAAAAATTTAATCAAGCACTCGAACCGGACAGAAACAAGGAAATTAAAAATTAGAGTTTCCTTTAGGGACTGTTCTTCATTTTTCACTTTCCACTGATTTTTAACTCTAAATTATCAATTAAAAAAATATAAATAGCATCTGCTTCATCAGTTCTGATTTGGGATTTGGATCTTGACTATAGAATTTGAGTGAATCGAGTTTATTTTGGGTTGTTTGCTGGTTGTTGTAGATCAGAAAAATGTTCCGTTCGAGATTATCACCGGTTTATGGTTGAGGTTCCGTTCTCCGGTCACGTAGCATAGTCGCATTTTTCCGAGATAACAGAGGTCAATTCCTTCTTCTATCTCAATGTTGTTTCGTATTAGTTCTTATACCCTGTTAGAATGCAATTTTGTGTAGACTATTGTTGGTTATAAAAATATTTAGTTGAGGAGGAAACTTTGTATTAATATGTCTCCTGCTTTGTTCTATATCTTCCATTACTGTTATTTGTGATCATTTTTTGTGTCGATCTGTTTGTTTTATTCTGTTAGTAGATCTCAAATTCAGTTGTTATACATATTGAAATAGCATAAAAGGCATGTATTTTTGTTATAAACTGGATTTACGTTTATGTATTAATGAAAATTTTGTTATCGTTGTCTTTCTGATTTGTGAGCTGAAGTATATAAAGCTTTGAGATGTAGCTTCTACTTGTGCAGTCTGATGATTGAGTTGGTGTGGTCTGATTTGTGTCAATAATTTTGTAGTCGTACACTCATCATATATGTACTCACTCTTTTGAAGCACATGAACTAATGTTTTTTCTTTATTTTATTCCAAATTCACTTGAGGAAAATGATGTCTTTCAATAGAGTAGTCAAAATGAATGTGCAGATTTAGGTTTGGCTTATTGACAAATTATGTTGTCTGCGTGTCCAAAATTCGGCCCACAAGTAATGGAATTTTTCTTTCGGCCATGAAATGGATTTCACACGTTACTTTAGGAAAATAATAACATATGAACATAGTAGTTTGCTTTAGGCACGTCATAATAGAACATCACAACTACGGGTACGATTCCCTTGACGTAGCTGTGACACCTAATTTCAAATTAGTTTTAATATGAATATCCATAGCTCATTTAGTCGAATAGTTTTGAGGCGTGCCATTCGTACGTTTGAATCATATAATCTATGGCCCTCATATTAATTATCTTAACTAATGTACAAAATGCCTTGAACTTTCGTAGTTTACTTTAGGCGTGTTAGTAAAATAAACCGTCATAGCTACAGTACGGTTCCCATGACATAGTTGTGATGCTTAATTTCTAAAATCCGGGGGTATGTTAATGTGACCCGGCCACAATTTAATCTTGCTAAAAAATAAACATGTTGTAGATCTTGGGTACGGTTCCCTGACATCATTCGCAACGTGTAATTAAATAAGTAGTTGTATAATGATTGGATTATTAAAAGTGGTTTAGAGGAATAAAATGCACATAGGTTTAAAAATGTTTTAAAATTAGGTAAATAGGCCAATAATAATAGTTGAGCGACTGTGCTAAAATCACGGAACTCGGGAATGCCTAACACCTTCTCCCAGGTTAACAGAATACCTTGCCCGGATTTCTGTGTTCGCGGACAGTAAAACAGAGTCAATCTTTCCTCGATTCGGGATTTTAAATCGGTGACTTGGGACATCATAAATTATCCCAAGTGGCGACTCTGAATAATATAAATAAATCCCGTTTCGATTGTCACTTAAATTGAAAAAAAACTCCCTTATATCCCTTCCCGGGGTAGGAAAAGGAGGTGTGACAGAACCTTCTCCATCAGATCCTCTCACATTCTCGGAATCTTCGTCGGGAAATGCTAGCAGCTTCCGAGCCTTTGCTTCCTCAGCTTTGGCGATCTCAAGTTCGGTAGATAAATCAAAACTTCGAGCAAGGACCCCCTCGAGAGCCTCCTTTCAAGCTTGCCACTTCTAATGATCCACCATGCCCTTGGCCTGTTCTAGGGTGGCTTCAGCGTCTACTTTGTATTGGGCCACCGCAGCCCAAGCCTTAGTATTGGCCGCGGCCATTTTAGATCTGGCAACCTCGAGCTCTTTGGCCAAACTGGCTAAATTAGACTCGAGTTTCTCGACCTTTTTCACCTGAACCGAGGCATTCTCCCTTACATATCGAAGCTGCAACTTGGCAGAATCCATTTATACTTGAACGGTTTCCTTTTGTGCAACCAAAATGTCCATACACCCCTTGAACTATTCGGCTTCGGCTCACACTTTATCTATTTGCTCTTGGAGGCTCTTAATCTGTTCGAGCCTCTATCGAACCTGCAAAATGGGATTGTTAGTTATTATCTCTGACTCGTCCTCACCATCATGAAGAACTAGGCCATCTCTTTATGCACATCTCAAGCCTCCACCAGGCCTACCTGAAGCTTCTCACTAAGAAGCTTCTAAGTATTGCATTTCTCAGTAAGTCCCTGGACTTCGGCCTTGCGTTCCTCTCGGATTCGAAGAAAGGCCTCATGATGCAACACTGAAGCCTACGAGAAAGGAAGAAAAATGTTAGAGATATCTACAATTCAAAGTCATAAAAAGATAATGGCCCTTGAACTTACTCGATTTAGAGCGTGTTGGGCCTCGTTGAACAAGCATGCAACATCCACTGCATCCATTTTGGCTTGGTCCTCCTTAGTGACCAAACATCAAAGATAACTAGCCACCCCTACGGGGGTAGAGAAAACTTGAGTATCTTCTGGAATTGAGATGATAAGAGGTTACTTGTGGTCGGGGTCGACACTGGGGGACAGAAATTGGTTGGTTAGTTTAAAGCTCGAGGAAGCCTCGTTCGAGCTCTTCTTCGGTATGTCCAAGTCACCCAGACTGGTGACGACTTCCACTTTAGAAAAATAGCCGCCAAAAAGCTCTTATGCTCCTTGGACCTATTTTCCAGGGCGAGCCTCCATGGCTTGAGCATCCTTAATTGTACTATCAGAGAATGAAGGCAATGAGGAGAAATATCCAATCTCCATTGCCCCAAGTGAATCTTTTGTGGCTCCACTTTCGTCACGGGAAGCATCCAGTGTGGTTTCTGCACCGGTCTCGACCACTTCCTCGGTGGCCTCCCCACTTCGAGGTGAGGCATTTTCAACTCTTTTTGGCTCGGGCTTGTCAGGTCAGGGAAAAGTAGCTTCGGCTTCCGCCTATCCAACGGTTCTTCGAACCTCGGTGCCAGCTCGCACACGAGCCACCAATCCAGAGCTTTCTTCTTCTTCTTCTTCATCTTCGTCTTCCATCTCGTTCGTTATCTGTTGGGCAGACTCTAGAGATACGTGAATGACATTTTCCTTAGGCTTACGAGGCTTCCTGGTCGACCTTTTCTTTTCTGGGCCCGGAGAACCCGGAGCCTCCTTCTTTTTCTTCTCTTTGCCCTGCTTCGAGGTAGATAGGGATATGAGTGCCTCTTCTTCAGCAGAGGGGGGCCTCATTGGCACATCCTTCCCAAGGCCTACAAAATGAAAAAGAGGAGTAAGTGCAATAACAAAAGCCAAATGAAAACCTTTCTAAGGAAAGAAGATTACTGTGATTATGAGCCTCCCATTAACCCCTTGACAACTCCATCCAAGCATGCTCGGAGTAAGAGTTTTGTGATACTAATACCTCGACCCATTTCTTTTAGGTCGGGGATCACTTTCGGCATAACGACCACAACTGCAACACAAAAAAAATCAGATAAGGGGAAGGCAAGAAGCAAAACAGCGAAATAAGCATTCAAAGGCAAAGCAGTACTTATGTTTCATGTTCCACTTTTCGGGGAACGACATGTCTTCGGCAGGGATTAGATCCAGAAGTCTTTATTCAAACAAATCTTCCCATCCAACCTCGGTCTTGGGTATCATCTATGCTCGAGAATAGGGGTTTGGTGGCTCAGCAATGAAGCTTGATCATGCCTCCACGATAAAGTCGAGGGCCATAGAGACGCATGAGGTGATCGAGGGTAAAAGGGTGCCCCTCGATCTTGCTTACAAAGAATCGAAGAAGGATTACGATCCTCCAAAACGATGGATGGATGTACCTCTTGTCACACCTCCTTTTTACCTACACCCCCGGAAGGGTATATAAGGGAGTTTTTCCAATTAATGGATAATCGAAATAGGATTAATAATTTAAAATTCAGAGTCGCCACTTGGGATAATTTATGGTGTCCCAAGTCACCGGTTTAAAATCCCGAATCGAGGAAAGTTGACTCTATTTACGGTCTGCGAACACAAAAATCCGGGTAAGGAATTCTGTTAACCCGGGAGAAGGTGTTAGGCATTCCCGAGTTCCGTGGTTCTAGCACGGTCGCTTTGATCATACTTGGCTTATTAAAATTGTTTAATTACTCGTTTTAGAACCTATGTGCTTTTACCTCTTTTAATTAAGAAAACGTCTTGAAACAAGTAATGCATACGTGTACCTATTTGTTTGGCGCGTCAAAAATCATGTCACGCGAACGTGTCCACAATTAAAAATGCTTTATTATTATTAAGAAAGTTTGACCGAAGTTGCACAAACGCATACTCCGATTTTGTTTTTAGAAATCACAATCATGTCACGCGAACGTATCCACGACCACGATGATATATTAAACGTGCCTAAAGTAAACTACGATAATTGGTTATTTGTTACATCTAGGTCATAAGATTGACATGAGGGTCATATGTGATTTAATTATAGTCGGCACACCTCGACGTCCGATAATGAAAAGGCTAATTAATTAGGTAAAAGATTAAGAGAACTTGCGTCTTTTGCTTCAAAGATAGTGTTCACCGAGCTTAATACTAAAGGGCTAATGTTTGCTTGAAACTAACAATTGGTTATTTGGGGAGCTAATACTAGTAACAAGCCTTGAAGAACCTAAACAGGCCAAGCCCAATTGGTCAAACAATGTGTGAAAATGGCTCAAGAACACGCCCAGGAGGACGGCGGAAGAACAGGCCCACATGCCCAGTTGGACATGTTGTTGTTGGGAGACCAGTTAATCAAAATTGAGGCAAACGATAGCCCATCGGCTTCAGCTATAGACATTCAAGGTTAAATATAATTTTAATCTGAGGCTGCGATTGAACAAAATACAAACTGAGTTTAAAACCTTTTATCAAAAATACCAAGACCTCCTATGAACAGAATACCATGAGAATACCTAACGAAAGTATGTAGATTCCATAATCAATTTCAAACTCATTTTAAAAAAAAAAAACAAATTCGCAGGTGAAAAGAAACAACCCCAGTGACTGCACATCTACCCGTTTGCACAACTTTCACAAAACAAATTGGTTCAGAACACTGACATGTTCAAGATTGGTTAAGCCTACTAACAAGCTCAAAGAAATGTACAAGACATATATGGCTGCAAACCAAGGCCCTTGTTTACTCGAATTGAGTCTCTACAGACAAAGCATCTAATGATAGAACACCTTAAATATTTGAACTAGGATTCACATTAAGTCATTCTTGTCTGTCTATCAAATCTTACCCTAAGCATCAGTAACTTGACAGAGGCTCATAGGACTATTCATTGCTAGCTTCCAAAACAGTTCAGACTCAACCTAATAGAAGACATATTATTCATCTCAATTAGCCCTTATTTCCAGTACTCAATTAACCTCTATAAGAACAAAATTCAGCATACTAACTAAAATGTCTGTCTAGATTTACAAATTAGATTTCAAACCAATCACGATTGGATAAATGAACATATTCAAAGAAACTGAGATAATACAAAACTACACATATGAAGTATCGTTAATCGAACACTCATGGTCTTGAATTGTATCTCAGTTACAAAGCTTCACATCTTGCACTTCATGAGCTAAAGAGGTCCAAGAAATACCTGGAAATTGACAAGGAAAAAGAAGTGAACACTCAGCAGTAAACAGTAGAATGCATCACCAGCAACACCAATGCAAACTAGAAAAATGGATACGAAACAGTACAAGACAATCTTAATCGAACAATAACCCAAAGCAACCTCAAACCAAACTTCAAACACCCAAAACTCAATTCATTTCAGCACCAGATTAATCAGAAATTCTCCAGAAGTTAAAAGTCTTTGAAATTATAGAAGAGAATGCAATAGAACAATAATCTTTTTTCTTGAAGTCTATGAAAGTAGTAAAATTTTTGAAGTTTCTGTATTTTTAGATTTCCGACTCTCAAAAATCTCCTACTTCAAAGGCAAGAAAAGCTGCCTTTATAAGCAAGACACTAGGGCAGCTAAAGGAGGAACAGACTTGCACCTAGACCCTTTTCATATTTTTGTTTTTGCTACTTAGACCCTGAATTTTTGGTTTGTTTACCAAGTAAGCCTGTTTTTCAGCTTCTAAGAAGCTTCCTATTATGTTATCAGGGAGATTCCCTCAACCAAATACCCAAACTAACCCTCATGCCCTTGTTATTTTCCCTTTTGACCCAATGGGTATGGGTCAATGTTGACCTAAGGTGAACCAGATATGGGCCTTCGAAAATCCCGGGCTAGTCCCCTTCTTTTGAACCTAGGTCCAAGTGAAAAGTTCAGAAGAGACTAGAGAGAAGAAAGATGAAAGGCAATTAAGATTTCATTCAGCCTTTCTAACCAAATGCTCTTAATCGGCCCAAGACTAACGGGAACAATCAAACAAGCTAAACTAACGAATTCAAACAAAACTAAAGAAGCTAATAACTAACCACTATTCCTGATTTAAAAAGAAACGCATGCAACAAAGAAGAAGAAAAGTAGAAAAAAGATTTAAAAAAATGGGATAGAGAAAATACTAGGAAAACCTGCCAAGCCGAACGGACACAAATCTTGAAATAATCTTCAAACGAACCTCTGATTTTTGGCTGAGATAGACTTTAACTGTGTGTTCTCGACTGAAAGCATGCGATTAAAGTCGATTTCAAACTCAAAATCTCGAGACCCTGCTACTCTGATTTTGGGACTTAGTGCTTGAATCTTTGATCTAAAATTTGAGAAACTCCAGGAGGATTGGAAGCAAACGGGGTGGGGATTCAAGATGAGGAGGGGGTGGTTGTCTGGTGTGATTTTGGACCCGATTGGACGAGTTAGGGTTTCGGTCGTCCTCTTCAATCCAAGATTCGAAGAGTTTTGGCGGGATTCGAGGGAGATGGTTTGGGGTTTTGGAAGGGGGAGACGGAGGGGAATCAAGGGTGTAAATTTGGGGTCGATTGGAGTATTGCGCCGACGAAGATGATTTCCGGTAGGCAATTCCGGCGAGGGTGATGAGGGTCTGGTGAATGAGATGAGAGGGGGTAGGGGGGATGTTTAGACACTGATATATCAAACTAACCCAAGCTTCAGGACCATCCGATCAAGAAACCTCGACGGTTTTGATCTGTTGCCAATGAAACGGGGTCGTTTTGATTTAAAGGGGGGAAGACCAGACCGAGTTAAGGTGGTTTGGGCCGGGTGAGGGGAAGGATGACTTGGGCTTAGGGAATTTCGAATACAAATGGCCCAAATCAGGGTCTTCTAAACCCAGCTCTTTTTATTTTCCTTTCTTTTGATTTTTTTTCTTATTTCTTTTAAAATCAAATTTAAAAATTAAAAATTAAAATAAGACCTAAATTAATTCCTAACCAAATTATCCTATCAAATTGAATTAACTAACTCTAAATAATGCTCACCACCACTAGTTAAATGCCAAATTAAAGAAAACTAACAAAAATTCGAAAAATTAAAATTAAAGTGTGAAAAATGAACTATTTTGTGATTTTCTCATTTTTATAAAACACTAAATTATTAATTAGTTCAAAAATACAAAAATTAAATCCTAAATGCAAATGTAGTATATTTTGTATTTTTTCATTAATTAAACAAAATAAAATGCACAGACAAAATGCAAATAATAAACAGAAACTGCCACGAAATCCACAAAATTGCAAACACTGAAAGAAATTATTTTGTTTTGAATTTGTTGGAATAATTCATATAGGGCAAAAATCACATGCTCACGCCTCTTGCAGAAGGTGATGATGATGAGATCTAAAGGAGCTACCGTGAAGGGGTAAGTATAGATACTTAGATACCCCTCTACAGGAGTTGTGATGGATTCCTCAGGGAGCAGAAATCACTACATCCTTTCCCACTCAATTGCACTCTTCCTTCACCTTCTTGAGGAGGCTTTCCGTAATCGTACACATATACCTCGACATCGGTTCATATCGACCCGTAGTCGGGGGTGTGTTCTCCATCTTGACATCAGCAGTAGTAGCACACTTCGTCGGAACAAAGTCCTCAAGGGGATATTCTGCTGCGGCCGAGACGCCGACGGACTTTGATGAAGAAGCTTTTTCCTTATGTGGAACAATTTTAGATGTTTTGGCCATTTTTATTTTTGTGAACAAGGAAGAACGGGGATTAGGATATTTGGTGTATTGAAAAGAAGTTAGCAATGAAATTTGAAGATTTGCAGATGAAGAACTTGGAGAATGCAAAGAGCTTTGAAGATTGGAGCAGAAGAGATTGAAAGTAAAGTTTGAAGGAGTGGAAAATAGACCAATTTATGGGCTTTACGACGATAGTTTAAAGTTGCTAGTGGCCGACCGACAACTGACGCGCCATACATGTATGGGAAACTGAACCGATTGGACGTTTCGGTCACCCCTGCCACTTACGTCACGATGCTTACGTCATGATAAAATGGGGGTAAATTCGAAGACTTAATTCATTTCTTGTCATTACACTCCAAGAAACGACGAGACTATCTGTATATGGTCAAAATCGGGCTTGCCTAATTTTGTATAACTAACCAAAGTCGGGACGGAAGATCAAGGCCCGACCACAGTTATATCGAAGTATGGTACGAGGACGGATTAATAAGCTCGTGGATCAACCACCGATGAAGATCGAGGCCAACCGTGACCGAGACCAAAGCGAGAAAGAGATCGAACAAGATCATAGAAGGTCTGCTACGTCGAATAACTGATTAGGCGAGGATCGTAGCAGAAATCTCGGCATATAACGAGTTAGGATCGGATATTTAGCCTATCATGGGATTTACTTCTGTAGTTAGAATTGTACCATAAATAGGATTCCTCTACTATATAAAAAGAGTTCTATTCTTTTTGTAACCATCTTACATTCACTCATATCAAAGCAATATATCACACTTTTATCTCTTGTAAGCTATGTTGTCCAGTTCATATTCTCAATAGCTTGTTCGGTTAGTTCTAGGGCAATTAGCTCAAGGGCCATAATTGTTCATCACACTGATTTGCTTTGTTTTATTGTTAATTCCTAGCATTAATTGTTATATTTATCAGTTTGTTCCAAGTGAAATTTCATATCTTTAAAATCACTTATAAATTTAATTGTTATTCAATTTTAAGGGTAAACATATATATTCTAAAACATAAAATTTAATTATATATATATGTGATGGTTAACACATCAGAGTTTATCTTTGACTATTACTTCCAACAAAGTCAACTCTGTGTCAGCATTAAATTTTTTATGTCCCCTTCTAATTATAGTAACAAAAAGGGTAAAAGAGTATTAGTACTGTTTGTTCGGATTGTTTGTCTAAAAGAATTGCATAAAATATTCTTCATCTTCCATAAGAAATTTACTTTAAATAGTTAATTTTATTGAAAATTAGTTAAACAACAAAGATTTGTTTAATGATTCAATTTATATCTGTATCGAGAGAACTCAACAGGCAAATAATATAATATAGTTTGGCTGTCAACTTTTTTAACCCGAAAATTTAAGAGATAATTATGTTATGAAATCATAGAGTAGTATGCAGAAGCGGAGTTAGGATTTCAAGCTTATGAGTTTTCGATGTCGTAAATATTATATTAGCCTATAAACATTACGTATATTTATTGAGTTTGAACTCTAATATTAATAATATTATCCTTCTAAGAAAAAAATATTATAAAACGAAAAACTATATATGTCCAATATAAAAATTCAAGTTCTCTACAATTTTTTTCTTTTTGTTTAAATTACAAAACTTTTTTTTCTTTTTGTTTAAATCAACTACTCTAAGAAATAAGAACAAACTTAAATCTTAATTTAAATAAAATAAAACTAGTAACAGTAAATTATTTATTAGATCAAGATTAGATTATATGCAATCCAATTAGAATCTACGGATTTCAAAGCCTTATAATTTATAAATGATAAATGGGAACTCCAAAATTGCCTGAGAATATTTAAAAGGATATTCCCCGCATTTCAAAGCATTCCCGCCAAATTACTATTAACATCAGACAAAAGTTTTTCGTCTCCACGCGCCGGCGGTCTTCATCGCGTTCGTTAAACGCGCTACAGGTGTCAGCTCGTATTGTGAAAACGCTCCAATGAGAAACTTGCCTTTTAAATTTAGACATTTCCCAAATATTTTGTGAAGTTCTTTTGCGATCCCCATACATTTTGTACTAATCAATTACATACCCTACCATTTTGAAATTACTAACTTTTTACCCACTTTTTCTTTCTGGGAAAATGTTCAAAATTACACTATGACTATACGAGCTTATACATTGGCGCCATTGATATTTATTACGTGTTGTCCTGATTTTCTTAACATATTTAATTTTTTAGTTCTTAAAAAAAATAATAACATATTTACTATAATTGGGGTTTCCTTCTTATAGAAGGAAATTATAAATCTCTCATATTTGGGTAGTCCTTTTTTTTGTAGGAAAATATTTGACTTCTATAAATTGAGGATCCTTCATTCTCATTCAGTAACATCCACAATCTAGTCATACGTGATTTGAGAGTCGTGTTTAGGGGGAAAACTTTACGGTACAAATGTTAGTGAGTCACTTGTGTTTGTCTCTTCATGAGGTTGTTCTCTCGATATTTTGTACTCTCTTTTTATATAGCAGATTGCTCATTTTCGCAGTGGACATAGGTTAATTATCTTATTTATTGTGGTTAAAGATATACATTGCTAGCTTCCGCCGGACACCTGATTATTTGGGTCCTAACAATATTCTCATCGTTAGCACATCGTCTTCTATTTATTATAAAGATTGGTCCGAGCTCCAACACGGACCGAAGAGATTTTATCGTTCCAAATCTTAACACGATGTATCTCATGTGTCAATATAATTTGATAAAAGGTTCAAGATTTTGTAGGTAGGGTGTAAACAGGAGATTATTTACAAACTACAATGATATCAATAACCATAAAATATAACATAGTGCATAATGCAACATTTGCCTGTGGCGAGGCCTAGGTGGTCGGTCTAGTCATATGATCGAATATGATGCTTGCTTGATGAACTTTGTTAAAAACTAAAAGTTATACCTTTGAGACTATAACTTTTGACATAATGATAAACGATTAATCCTAACATAACAAACGGTAAGATTACAATTTTTTGTATGGCAGAAGAGTAATTTTAGACCTTTTCCCGTACATACATTTTACTTACATAGGGAGCACTGGGAAAGGGAAAGTAAAGTGGAAGATTGCATTACACCTATTTTATGACAAACTTTTATGAGATTACATTGAATTTGTTATTGTACTAGACTATATATAAACCATGGTGAAACCAAATCTGTTACGTCTCAATGGAACTTATCTATATTATATTAAAAGCACGAAGGCGCTTAACGAAATGTCGTTCGTCTTTTTTACCTTTCATAAATGCATTTTATGTTGGATAAAATTGTAAATATAAATACAAATTAGAAAAAACAAAATTAAATTGTCCAGCCATTGACGTTACCTTAGGTTTTAGTATTATATTTTATCAAAGGGTCGGTTCAATAGTATTATATCATGTTAGGTTTATGATTCTTTTACCAAATTCACTAAGCAATTAATATTAGTTTATGTTTAGTATTTCTTTTTCTTTTTTTTTTGGTTACAATTGCCGTATGATACAATTATAAGAAGAAGCAATTAATGTCATTAGATTTAGTATATTTTACCATAATTGCCGAGATACAACCAAAATCGGCAAGGAGCAGCAACTATTATTACTTTATAGGTTTAGTATTATTTTACTAATATCGAATAAGGAGAAGTTATTAATGTCATATTAGGTTTAGAATTCTTTTACCAAACAAAGTCAATTTTATTTTCTAGAATTTTAAAATCAAAACCATTTAGAATAAGGAGGAACACTTCTATAAAAGAAGCCAATAATCCACGTTCTTTGTCATAAACCTGTGACAATGCCAACTTCTGCGAAGGTAAATTCATTTGTGCTTGTCACTTTTGATTTTGACTATAATATCTCATGTATAATTATTAGTTTATAATTACTTATTTATAATATTTTTTCTTATAAATTTTTAGATTATTGCAATTTGTACCATGCAACGTCTATCCTGTAGTGTCTATATTCTTATTGCGTACTGTAAAACAAAAATTTGGTTGAAGGTAACTACAGTAATGGTCAAGTTCATATAGTTTCTTCCTTTTTTTCTAATGCACTTTGAATCTGAATTTTATTCTTAATATATTTGTGAATATTTCAGTTATAAAAAAAAAAATCCTATATTTACATGTCAAATATAAGCTTCTATAGTTCCAACATTTTTATGTTGATTAAATGAACAGTTGAGTCAATTAATCTAAGTTATTAATTATGGTGACTGTTTTGTTTTCCACTCTTATATAAGACGTGATTGGCTTGTTTTAATTTATGGTATTTGGTCTTATTTTAATTTTATTGTATTTTCTTTTATTATAAGTTTATTGTATTTGATTTATATATATATATATATATATCATCGTCTAATAATCCTATTATGTTCAGGAATTTTACATTCTAATGGACATATAAGTGAGTAGAGTTGAGGTAAGATATTCTCTCTATATTTCCTTCCAGGGATCCGCAAAGAAAGAAACAGAAATAAGCTATTAGGGACGACGAAAACTTGAATATAAATTGAGACTTTTACTTAATTTTAATATATATATATATATATATATATATTTTAAAATTCTTAGTTTTATAATGATTGACATGCGATACATGTGTATTATGCCATCACATATAATGCAACCATAAAAATAACGAACTGCATGTAAGCTCTGATATTTTTGCATAAGTTAAATAAATATTCTTATGATGCATTATGTGAAAATTTTATTATCTCTCCACGGAGGCTGTATGTAATCAGTCTTTTTTCTTTTAAATATAGATTTCATATTGAAAAATTATTATTTAATTATACTTCTAACATTTAAAATTTTGAAATTAATTAAGATTTGGCTATTAAATTTTATCTTATGTGAATTATGATAAATTCCTAATATTTTATAATTTAAAATCAAATGAGATTTTACTTACTTTTTCCTTAAGCTTTTATGAAATTTTGCTTCTGTATTCTTTTCTGCTGTCTCTCTGTTGTTTGTGAATTTTTTTTCTTCTCATTTTTTGTCAAGGCTTTTATTTTAGTAGAATTATTTATTATTAAAATTAATTTAAGATGTAACTTACTTTAATTTTAAATATAGTTCATGTTCATACAAACAAGATGACAGTCCTTTAAAACTTTATGTTAGCACCCTTTTAAAAAGATTCTCAACCATATTCAATTTTTTAATTACTATGTACTTACGCATTCGACTTTCATATATTAGTTAATAAATTATATCATGATATAGTATAAAAGAGAAACATTTACATGGGGTATATGTGGGGAGAAATTCAAAAATAGCCAGATTTACAACTGGTCGTTCAAAAATAGCCGAGTTTCAAAAGTAATCGAAATTTAGCCACTTTTCATATAAAGATAAATCTGAACGAAAACACTGTTCAAAACCCGAAAAATACGCCAGTATATTATACTGGAGTTCCAGCATAAGTACACTAGAACTCCAGCATAATATATTGGAGTTCCAGCAAGTATAATTGTCCAGTATAATATATTGGAGTTTGGAGCACCGGTGCTCCAGTCTCCAGTATATTATACTTGAGTCAACAAAGTATACCGGTCCAGCATAATATGTTGGAGTTCATACACAGGTGCACCGAATTCCAGTATATTATGCTGGACCGGTCTCTGTTGTAGCAAAATAGTGGCTATTTTTCATTGACTTCGTAAACGCTGGCTATTTTTGAATGACCAGTCCGAAAACTGGCTATACCGTGCTATTTTTACTATATATGGTAGGGCTTTATCACAATATCAACAAAAATTAAGCATTAATTTTTTTTACAAATTTATATTTTTTTAAATATTTGTTCAATAACTCAAACATATTATTTAATAACTCACCTAAATATATATCTATTTCATGTGAAACTATCCATAAAATTATATATTCGATATCATGGGCAATGGGTGCTTAAGCACCACAATTTTCTACGTGGATCCGCCCATGAAGTATTTTATGCACTTTTATTGATACACGCAAAATTCACATGCAACACACGTATATTAAAACTAGTTACCTAAATTTCATAAAAACGGAGAGGATCCGCTTCGGGTTAGAAATGCTAGTTAAAGCCCCCCCCCCTCCCCCCGCGTATTAGAGTGGACACTAAACCAAATACATATAATTGTTGATAATAAACCAAACGGAAAATGGCCTAAAGTATCCCTATCGTATGTTAAATGGTTTATAAAAATCCTCAATCCATCTATCGGTCTGAAAATATATAGGACGTTAATTTTATTATCAAAATTACCCCGCAACTAACGACACTTTTATATGGGTCTCTCATTAAATGATGTGACATTCTTTTATTTGTCCACGTAGTTCAGTGGGGTTGAAATTGAATTTGGGTAAATTTTGACCCATTTAACTGATCTGACCCACTCTTTTTTATGTGGGTCAGCTCTCCGTACAGTGCGACTGCCATGAACAGTAATGCAGTCATGCTTTAATGCACACTGCTCCGCCATCCGCCGATGAAAAGCCACCGGACCACCACCAAAAGATGCGCCTTCCAATGCGCACCAACCTCAGCAAATCATTTCCCAAAACAATTCCCCAGCTGCTAGAGATTTGCAAAATGGTACTGGGATCACTGTAGTGCAAAATCGCCTGGGAGTTCAAAATGTTTCCTTGCTCGTTTCTGGGTAAAATCTAGCCATTCCAAGCACCGAGGATTCTTCTCCAGGTCCATATCGATCTTCCCACCAAAATCTGGAGGATTTCATCGTCGGAATTGGGAGCTCCGATCATCTGAACAGTCCAAAAATGCACCAGATAGTCGCGCATGGATTTCTGGTGATCCAATTGGCCCAAGACCAATGTCAAACAATTTCTGTTGTTCAGGAGATCGTATCCAACTTCTCAAATCCAAAATTCATCGGCTCAATCTCCACGACAATTCAAAAAGGTAATTCTGCAGATTTAGGATCACCAGGTGTTCGACATAATGTGTTGGTACTGATGTTCCTCAAGCTTTCATGATCATAATCAAGTCATTGGTCAACCTAATTCTCATGTAGCAATTCAATAAGGGTGATCAGGAACTTTCTTCCCCTTCAGTTCCTCATGTGGTCGTCAATGGTGTTCAGGCTGTTGAAAATGATCAGAGCCAAGTTAAGGTTAAATGGGTTGAAATTTCGGAGAGCTGACCCACATAAAAAAGAGTGGGTCGGATCAGTTAAATAGGTCGAAATTTACCTAAATATAATTTCAGCCCCACTGAGCCACATAGACAAATGAAAGAATGCCACATCATTTAATGAGAGTCCCACATGAAAGTACCGTTAGTCATGGGATAATTTTGATAATAGAATTAAGGTCCTATATATTTTCAGACGGATAGATGAACGGAGTTTTTTTATAAACCATTTAGCATACAATAACTGTGCTTTAGGCCCTTTTCTGTAAATCAAATGTCTAAAAGCCTCGTTGGCCCTACTTCTACAATATAATAAGTTGGTGGCACTTGACACAAAGAAAACACAAAGAAAGAGTAATTGATACTAGATTAATTATGATGCCATTGGAATCATAAGCCGTACTAAAAGGTGACACCACTCGTGTGATAAAAGCAAGTAGTAGAGTCTTATGTTTAAGTCTTTATTGGATTGGGTAAATATTTATTTATTTAGGTTTAAGAGTAATTGTTCACACGATTCTCGAAGCCCCACGCACTTGCTGCCTTGTTTGTTTATTCATGTCATTAATTCCTTTAACTAATTTCAAGGATTAGCTTTTTGTTCTTTACTTTTGCTTTTTCTTTACTATAGTAACCTTAATCCTAATGATTAGGCCACCCCTTTAATTTCAATGGTTAAATGTGATACCATTAGGCTACACGTTTAAGCAATTGTGTAAGCATCAACTCCCCCCTCCCCCTCCGCCCTCCCAAGTAGCGTAGTCACATAGAGTGATCAGTTGAACACCCTTCATCAAAAAATTGTATTAAGTATATAAAAAATTATAATATAAATATAACTCAAAAGTTGTACATTTTACAAATGTGTATTAAACCTTGAACACTTTTTGCAAAAATCTTGGCTTCGCCTTTGTTCCCAGTCCCTTCACTTTTTTCAACAACAACAAGAAGACCATTGAGTTCTCATCACAAATGAGGTTTGCCGGTTTGATAAGAATAATGTGTACGCAGACTTTATTCGTATTTTAAAAGAATAGAATTTTTTTTTTCTTTGGATCATCAGCTCAAGAAAAGATGAAAATAAAGTATAACCACAACCTTCACTTTTTTCCTGTTTCGTTATTATCAATGTACTTTATTGGGGGAAGGGGTTGGAGAGACAAAAAGATAGAAAAATGAGAAGAAGAATTGTAGTATGTGATCATTCATCTGTTTTTCGGTATGATTTTTTTGCGTATAGATATATCTCAATGGATAGTTGTTACACAATTTAGTTTTCTGGTATACCTTTCTTGTATAATTTAAAAATAATATAAAAAATTTCTCCAAATTAATTTATCTCAAATTTTCAATTGTACACTTAAAATTTGCGGGTAACACCCCATTTATTTGCTCAAAGTTATATTCACTTATTTTATGGAAGCAAAGAAAAGAAGGTTAAAAATTATCATATTGATGTACAACACCCTTTCACGTCGTATGTGCTTAGAATCAGGGGCGTACGCAGAATTTTTTATAAGTGCTCAAAAATGTTTAAAAAATAGAATGTCTAGGTCTAACCTCGAACCTATAACTTTTACAAACCCAAATATTAGCTTAGTCAGTGGATCACGAAATACTCTTTGCTAGGAAACGGTATCATTACTGTATATTGTCTCGTTTTTGTAGAATATTAATATAAATATTTAGTATTTTTTTCGGGCGACAATGACACCGTTTCTACCCATTTGCATCCGCCCCTGCTAAGAATGATTTTTATTAACTTTAGTCTTAAACTAAACAACTATCACAAACTTTGGCAGTACATCGTTATCTTTGTATGTGCAAAAGCTTTTGAAAAAGATATTATTTCGAATTGTCAATAAATAAAAATAATTTGTTTTCGCGATATTAAGATTAAAGATTGAAACTTGAAAGCATGCTTATGTAGGTGACGTATAAGCTTTAATAAAATAAGGTTAGGTAAATTCCATTTAGGATACATGCATGCTGGCTGCTGCATGCTTGTTTAGGTGTCCTATCAGCTTTTAATAAAACAAAATAGCCACAAATTTGGTAATTAAAAAAGAGAAAAAGCATAAACAAATCAATCGTTTAAGATAATAAAAGTGCATGCTTACATAATTTATGCGATTATTAGCTGTTGGTATAAATATTAGGTACTACTCTATTTGGCTGTTACCGTATCGTTCTTGTTGATTAAGAAACAATATTCAGTATGGACTTTTATTCATTCTAGCCATTTTATTAATAATAATTAATAGTCCTTAAGTTACAAGCAGTATCACATGATTACAAGGATCTTTAAATTTATTTTTTACTCAAAAATGGCGATAACTGAAAATGTTTGTTACTTTTGCATAATATAACAACGACTACGACTCAATCCTACAACCCCTGTCTGCAGAAGAAGATAAAAAAAATCGTAAAAAGAGTAACATTTGTGTGAAAAATTGCATCTTTGATGACATTATGTAGTGTGGTAGGTTGTGTGAGACAATACCAAGCAGAGTTAATGAAGTATTTTGGTAAATAAGTTTATTATATACACACACGGTTAAGAACTAAGTAATTTCAACCATTTCACCGTACCTTTCGTAATTTCGTTGGTCATATCAAATTTAATGAATTATGTTGGTAGAAGAAAAAGACATTATATACATACGCACATGCACGGTTAAGGGGAGGAATCCCAACAATCTCACTGTACCTCTCGGCAGAGGCGGAGCTAGAATTTCAAGCTTATGAGTTCAATATTCTAAGCCTTTTAAGTTACTGGGTTCTAAATTATTAATTTATAACTAATTAATGAATTTTTTAAGACAAATACAGAGCTTGACCAAAGCTACTGGGTTCGCCGAACCCGGAGCCCCAATGCTGGCTCCGCCCCTGCCTCTCGATGGTTATAAAGTAGAGTTAAATAATAGAAAAGACTAGTAATGGTTCAAAAGCATAGGACATACATACACACAATGGCGGAGACAGGATTTCTGCTAAGGGGGTTCAAAAAAGAAAACAATATTAAAAAGGTTGTAACTAGTGGAAATAGAACCGATGACCTTACAAAGGTTTTGAACCCCCTAACCACTAAACTATCCTTTTTGACTATGTAAAGGGGATTCAAAACATAACATATAGAGGTAAAAAAAAAACAGATTTTGCCTTATAGACACAATATAATTTTTTCGACAAAGGGGGTTCAGGTGAACACCCTTCCGCCCCTAAATCCGGCCCCACACACATACCTTCCTATTTGTTCGAAAATAAAATGCTCATTTTAAGATAAACTAAATTACAACTAAAAATTGCCACTACGGCAATCCAAAAGAAAGAGACAGCAATCGGTTTGAATTATTTTCTGATAATGAATACTTAAACCTCAAGAATCTCTACAAGTACTTTCCCAACAAAAAGACAAGTGATAAACGAACAATAATTTTAACAAGGATAGACATCTTTTTGTTCTGTTTATTGTGTTAACGCTAAGCCTTTTTCTCCCTAATGAAGACCAAATTGAAGTCTTCGACCTTACTATTAAAAGACCAAAACACAACATTGGTCTTTCAGTCTACCATTCTTGAAATACCCAACATGGCTACCACTGCCTCTGCTTCATTTTTGGGCAGAGGAAAATGAGTATAGAAAGACTACCAAAGAGGAATACTTTGCCCAAATATCCTTTTATTTGTTATTTTCTTGATTTTTCACGACCAATGAGAAGGCAGCTTTGGACGCTTATGAAGATATCGTTCTGGTAAAGATCTACACTTATTATGTATTTTTCCAGGTGCCATTTAGAAGACAGATAGTCACATACTTCAACTTGAGAATATGAAATAAGAACATTCTGATCGACTCGATTGGCTCTAGCTGTAGTTTGGCTCAATAAAGAAAAGGAAGAAAAAAAAGAGAGGACATAAAGTGACAAGCCATATTGACAAAGGAACAATTCAATGTCTGCAAATTTAGAGTATTTTTGGTGAGCAACCAAGAATGCACTAAAATCCCATGTCTATAACATAAGAAACTCAAACAGCAGTATTCATATATCAAAATGAGTTGCAATATTATCTTCTCTTTCAATAGACTGTATGAAACATAATCTAATCTATGTACAAAGGTTCAGCCAAACAGTAACTTTAATAATAAAAAGCTGTACAGTATGATACGAGAAGAGCCATATCTGGCGGCAAAAGAGGTAGAGCCGGAAAGTGATTCCCATATGTCTTGTTAGGACCTGAATTCCTTCACCAAGTATTAGTGAGATAATGACCACAAGAGTAGTAGCAATTCATAAAGTAACATCTAATCTCTGTTTGCAGATTCTCTCCCTCCTTGATCTTCTCTAGTGTCATTTGAGGATATGTTCCCTGCTTGACCATCTCTTAAGTCGTTTCGCGGAGAGTTGGTCTCTGAGGAATCTTCTTCCGGGTGCTGTGGCTCAACCTCAACAGAACTGTCCTCCTCGATATATTCAAGCAGGCCAATGGAGCCGTCCTCTTCAAGTCGTTCAGGTTGAAGCCTCAGGACCACATTTCTCACTTGAAGTGGCTGTATTAGATCAAATTGGTGTTCTGGTGTGTGTTGCTGATTAAACCTGCCAGGGAGCTTCGAGGAGCTTTTATAGCACCCCTCACAAAGGTCGAACCCTATTTTCTCCTTACAGTCTTTGCATTTGTATCGTTCCCCAACAATAGGATACATCTGCATAGAGCTCATTGTTAATGATCTCTCTTTAACAGAAGTGTATATATGTTATAGATTTCAAAGTCAGGTATATAGAGTTTGCAAAAGTAACTTACATAGAATTACTGTAACTTTCAGGCTTCTAAAGACAATTTCTCAAAAGAAAATTCAACATAGCAGGGAACTATCCTTTGTAATTCCGAAGTGTATGTAGTTTTCAAATGGGAACTATCCTTTGTAATTCTACTTTCTCTTGGGTCCTGCCTTAGTTGTCTGCTAAAATATTGTTTCTTAAAGAAGAAAGAGTCAAACCTCTCTGTAACAGCCTCATTTGTTCTGATATTTTTTGGCTGCTATAGTAAAGTGATGTTATATTAATAACATAGCATACAAATCGGTTCTGACAACTTGGCTTTTATAGTGAATGGTTGTCATACAAGGATGCTATTATAGAGAGGTCTGATTGTATTTGAGCACCTTTATGGTTTTTAGTTATTTATTATTAGTTTCAGACAAGCTCAAACTTCAATATAAGAAGAATTGATATCCTGGTACCCACATTCTGACAAATCATCAACTTCATAAAATAGGGAGATATGTAAAGAAAAAGACTTCATATTCCCATCTTTTTTCCCCCATCTTTCTGTCAATTTTACATCATAATAACCAAGTCATGCACTCTTAGGTAAATACTTTCTTTTGTTAAGATTGAATGACAATCTTGTAATGCAGTTTGAATGCTGAAAATAATCAGTTAAACATTCTCAATCTGAAAACAATCCAGGAGCCTCTTGTAGCCCTTTGACTAGTTCCCGTAAAAAACTGGAAGCATGTACAAATAGGTCAATTGGACAAGAATGAAAGAGAAGTCAATCTTACCCCACAATAATCACAACCAACTCCAAAATGAACCTGTGGTCCCCCACCCGTTAACCATGTTGAAAGATCAAATTTAGGTAGTGATTTGCAACCAGCAGCTTCATCCTGATCTCCTGTCATACAAGATAGCAACTTGTGATAGAAGGCCAACAACAGCTGAATCAAGACAATATGGTAAAAGATTCTAATTTCACCAATATCTCTGCCACCCCCGGCCACAACCCCACCACCAAGGCACCAACCCATCCTCCCCAAAAAAGGAAAGAGATTGCCGCCCTTAAAATTTGAATGATCAGTGAAACTTGAGACGGTTTCTATGTGGATTATGTATTTACATATAGACGAGCATAATGTGACAAATCTCTGTCATATTACAAATTTTAAGATAAAGAGTGGTGTAGTGATGCTATTTGTATAGTTGACATCTGACAAAAGAAGTATTAACATACGTGTTGCTGGATTTTGACGATCAGATCTTTCCACTGATGCGCTTTTCCTTTCTGCATACAACTTGGGAAATTGCTCTTCCAAGAAGTGCTCAAGAACCAAGCAAACATTGGGGTATCCATTTGGATGCTCCAATTGGCAACCTGGACATCTACATAGCTTGTCGCTAGGATTGATCACGCAATTTTCACAATAAACTACAGAAGAGAAAACAACATAGTAAGAAATGGCGATTGGAAACTAAGTAATCAACATAATAATTCCTTATCAGAAAAAAAGAAAGACAGTAAGCAATATAAGTTGGAGGAAGTTGAACTGACCATGGCCACAGTTAAGAACTACAGGTCGGTACAACAACAGTTTGCAGATCCCACAAAGCAAATCTGCGATAAGCACTTGCTTACTGCTTGCACTTGTATGCTCATCTGCAAAGTTAAGATTCTTTGACATTGCATCCTCTTTGGTTTCAGAACTTGATACTGCTGGAAAAACTACTGAGGAATGCTCTTCTTCCCCTGCTGATCCACATTTCTCTGAAGGGATGGAATGAGGTGAAGCAGTGTCTAGAACAAGATCGGTCTTGCCACAAGATTCTGATAAATAATCATCAAACTGAGGTGAAAAATATCCTACATTCTTCTCCTCCTCTGGAAAAAGGTAAAATATCAGAAAACATTATCGTTAGCATCTTAAACACTTCCCGGAGATAAGAAAATCACCAGATAATCACACTGCCTCCTTCCACAAAAAAAAAAAAAAAAAAAATTTACTGAATGGTAGTCAAGCAGCAAACTCTCAATCAAGTTGATATTGGACATCTGTTCATTGACTTTTAATAATAGTACAGAAACTACATAGAAGTTGCTTTTAAAGACAACCATAGCCAATATTAGAAGACATTTGACCCTCCAAATAGTAACAGTGACAACCATAGCCAATATTAGAAGATATTTGACCCTCCAAATAGTAACAGTGACAAACAAAATGGGAGAGAAGAACTTGTCAAAGGTAGAAAAAACAAAAAATACGTATAGGATTACTTTCATCCGTTGAAGTTGCCAAAAATGCAACAACTATGGACTTGATGATGCAAAAAGATTGTATTGTAGCATAGGAACTCATTCAGTTTCATGCAAAAAGAGATAGCAGATTAAGCACGGCATGCATTGATCAGTCTTTAGATCTTAACTAATGCTGCAGAGGAAATTTGTTTCCCTTTTAAGAAACAATGTTGTGAGATCCTAAAACTGTCTCATTGGTTTTATACTACCAGAGCTTAACTATCAACTTTTATCCAGGAGATAATGGGAACTGAACGCTGTTAGCAGAGTACATTGCTTTTGCCTTCTCCAAAGCCTTTCATTGACACAAGTTAAATTGATGTACCAATTTGTAGTGCTAATTGCAGTGAAGGTTTAATACATAAGAAGAACAGTGCCGTCCCAGAAGTCAGTGCTAAAGGCAATGAAAGTTTAAGCATAAGGAGAACAATGATGTCACAGAAGTAGGTATCCTGAGACATTTAAAGAAAAGAAAATCTTAATAGACAGGACATAAAATTAACATCTTTGTTAATGCTATGGAAGGGAATTCACACCAACTTGTTAGTCCATATTCTTGTCTTCTAGAGCAAGAAGCTTCATGAATTTTCTTCAATAGTTATATTTTACTGATTTCCTCTCTACCCCTCGGGTAGGGGTAAGGTCTGCGTACACTACCCTCCTCAGACCCCACTAGTAGGATTTCACTTCACTAAGTCGTTGTTGTTGTTATATTTTACTGATCTCACCTCTATACATGACCTATTGAAGGAGCATCGTTCAGTTGCAAAAAAGGAAATAGGAATAGATAGTTATCAACTAAACTCTCAATCCCGATTTAATTAGCACCCTTTCATTGTTTTTGTGGACCTTAGTGACTTGGATCATTTCTGATCATAGGGGCAACCGCAGCCTTCGAAACTGGGAGATAATAGGCCCGCCACTTTATCGTTATCTACTTACCAAGCTTAGTTCGCATGGCGCAGAGCTCGAACCTGTGACCTAAGTCACAAGTCCCTCAATCTTTGCCACTTGAACCAAGCCCTGGTGGGCCAAATAACATTCTTATATTATTGCCTAAATATGTGTATGTTGTTTTTCTACCTGATACAGTTGCAACAATTATATCGAATGCACCGAACTTCTTACTCTACCCCTCATGTAAGTACCGCTCAAAACTTTCAAAAAATCATAAAACAGCAAATGTGCTAATTTTGATAGGTAAAAACAATCAAAGATCATTAACTCATAACAGGTCAAGTATTCATCGCAAAATGCATTACACAAGCTGCAAACCAAGTTAACCTGTTAATACATAAGTAGAATTCAACATAGAAGTTACCTGCCACTTGTTTTTCCCTTCTTGCACTGTCTATAGGGTACAACTTTACAAGCAAAAAGTGCATCAATCTACACACATTAGGGAAATGATGATATGGGTGCCGGCAAATGGGACAGTTTGACTCCATCAAAGTATTCATGGACTTAAATATACACCAAAAACAAGCAATGTGGCCACACCCTGCAACCCAAAAAATTAAAATTAAAATTAAATAAAATCCAGGAAATGGAAATTCCATTTAAATCAAAGTTGAATATAATTAATTATACACTTACCTAACACAACTGGTTTATACAAAAGTTCCCTAAAAAAAAAAGACAAATCAAAGGACAAAAGAAATCAATTATATATACAAGATATAACCGCAACGAGAAAATATTAAATTATATTAAGATAAAATTTTGAGGGGTTTACAGGCAAACACAGCATTGAAATTCATCTGGGATTTCTTCAGTTTGGCCATTTTCCATTTTTGAAGGACCAAATCGAAGATGTTTATCAGCTTTGATTGAAAAGAGCTGTCTAGAAATGAAAAAAAAAAGAGGGTTTTTGACATATAGAGATGAGGAAAGTAGCCTCTGACCCTCAAAATTTTAATACCCAGGTTTTGTCCTACTTACAAAAAATAACCCTTCGGGCCAAATATATTATATATAAGAACCCAAAAGAATAAGCATAACAACATAAGTACCTGCAGCTTAATGGTTAGAGCGCCTATTTCTTTAGCTGAAGGTTGCAGGTTCGACCCTCAACTGGCGGCAACCCTTTTTTGCCTTTTAAAATGTACTTCTGGATCTTATAAGTATTTTTGTATATTTTTTGCATAGTGACATTCTATTTTATATATATTTTTTGTATAGTAATAGTCTATTTTGTATAGTGAGAGCTAATTGTATATAAATTGTATAGTTACAGTCTATTTAGTATATTTTTATATAGTGATAGTCGATTTTGTACATATTTTGTATAATGACAGTCTATTTAGTATATATTTTGTATATTGACAGTCTATTTAGTATATATCTTGTATATTGACAGTCTATTTTGTATTTATTTTGTATAATGACAGTCTAGTATTTATAAATTGTACAGTGGCAGTCTATTTAGTATATTTTTGTATAATGACAGTCTATTTTATATATTGATAGGGCAACCCTTTTTTGCCTTTTAAAATGTACTTCCGGATCTTATAAGTATTTTTGTATATTTTTTGCATAGTGACAGTCTATTTTATATATATTTTTTGTATAGTAATAGTCTATTTTGTATAGTGAGAGCTAATTGTATATAAATTGTATAGTTACAGTCTATTTAGTATATTTTTATATAGTGATAGTCGATTTTGTACATATTTTGTATAATAACAGTCTATTTAGTATATATTTTGTATATTTACAGTCTATTTAGTATATATTTTGTATATTTTGTATTTATTTTGTATAATGACAGTCTAGTATTTATAAATTGTACAGTGGCAGTCTATTTAGTATATTTTTGTATAATGACAGTCTATTTTATATATTGATAGGGCAACCCTTTTTTGCCTTTTAAAATGTACTTCTGGATCTTATAAGTATTTTTGTATATTTTTTGCATAGTGACATTCTATTTTATATATATTTTTTGTATAGTAATAGTCTATTTTGTATAGTGAGAGCTAATTGTATATAAATTGTATAGTTACAGTCTATTTAGTATATTTTTATATAGTGATAGTCGATTTTGTACATATTTTGTATAATGACAGTCTATTTAGTATATATTTTGTATATTGACAGTCTATTTAGTATATATCTTGTATATTGACAGTCTATTTTGTATTTATTTTGTATAATGACAGTCTAGTATTTATAAATTGTACAGTGGCAGTCTATTTAGTATATTTTTGTATAATGACAGTCTATTTTATATATATTTTGTATAGTGACAATCTATTGTATATAAATTGTATAGTTATAGTCCATATTGTATATATTTTGTATAGTGACAGTCTATTTTGTATAATAACAGTCTATTTAGTATATATTTTATATAATGATAATCTATTTTTTATATAGTTATAGTCCGCATGTATTTTGTTTCCAATTATCCTTTCAGAAACATTCCCGTAAAGCCTCTCTCTTCCCATTTTCCTTTCTTTCCCTTTTATGTCCCCTTTCCTTTTTTTTTTTTTTCTCATTTTGTTAAATTTCTTCGTATAAGCAATTCAAAGGATTTTACTACTAGCCATGGGATTCTAACATCGTTAGGCAACGTTCACGGCTGTCATAAAGTACAAAAATGGGAAACAATAGAATACTCCGCCATAAGTTGCAGAGCACACCGCACTTCGTTGACGGATTTTGGTGGAGTTGGGGACGAAACGACGTTGAACACTAAAGCTTTTAAAATGGCCGTTGATCACTTGAGTCAGTTTCAATTAGACGGTGGTTCGCTGCTGTATATACCCGCCGGAAAAGGTTGGCGGTGAGATCTGTCTTTGCAGCCATGGCGTTCGCCTCTCTTTCCGAATTCAGCATTGAAAATTAGGGACAATAGAGATAGAGTGAAGGAATTAGAGAAGGAGATTGAGTTGGAGGCAAAGAGTAAGAGGGGGGAGGATGAGGAAGAAGATTTTGATAGGGATATGCGTGACAGGAGACGAGAGAGGGATTGAGATGATAGAAGAGAACGAGGCAAGGATAGGGATAGGAATAGCAAATTGAGCCTCTTAATGAATTACTTTTAGGCTAGCCACTAAAATTACTTTTGGGCTATAAAATGTATATTGCAATTTTTAGGCTACTGAATGATATATGTTTAGACAGATGGGCTATAAATGAATTTTGCTCTATAGAGATTTGTTTAGGCCCATAATACAAGTCCTTGCTATAAAATGGGCTTTGGCCCAAAATGAAGTTGGCCTTGGAATGAAATGGGCTCTTGGCCTACAACAAAAATGAAGGCAAAGTGATATTTCTGCTCTAAAAAATATTAAATTTTATATATTGTTGCAGTTGTCAAATGCAAATAATTCCAGCCACGGTCTAAAAGTGATGTTTGCCGGCAAATGACGACCAGGGAAATAACATTGTATAGTCGATTTCAAAATAATAGTCAAAAAATATTTATATATATATATATATATATATATATATGTTATGTAAAAAAAATATATATAAATTTTGTATACTTTTGTGGCCACTATATGTAAATAGTTTCGACTGCGAATTAAAAGTAATCTTTGCCAATAAACCTTAGGAGATAATGGGCTTTTGTTTCTTAAACTTTGGGTCCGATTAGAATGTCAAAATAGGCTTGGCTATGTAACAGCCTAACCCCAATACGGCCTTTCATTTGAATTGACTTCCAAAATGCAAGTCTTCACTCTTCATGCATACGACTGGTTATCTTAAGCGTGCACAATAAATTATGTGCTCATTGTAATGAATTTTTATATCACCGATTAGTAGTTAGTACAATAAGGTATTATAACATATTAATTACTTACCATTTATTGTAGGCTCTAATAAATGTTAATTAAATAAAAAAAATTATCATTACTTTTTGAGTGATCTGATTGTATAAATATTTCCAACACCATCAGTACATAAAATTAATAAAAACGTTAATGTTGTTAGTACTAACTTATAGACTCTGTGGGTTTTTGAGTACCTATTCCCACTCCATCTGCATCCCACAAGTCAAAAAAGAAAAAGAAAGGAGTGAGAATGCTTAAATTTCCCTTATCGGTCAAATCTTTCGTAGAAAATTACTCAATATCTTTGTTGGTGGAAAATAAATATCCAATAGATTAATCAAAATGCATTCAAATAAGTAAAATAAGGTTAATATAGCTAGCACATAGGTTGCAATACTCAAACCTTTATTCTTGTTTATGCTACCATCCACCACATTTTTCTTAGGAGGATTAGATTGATAAAACTCTCTTTTGTTAGTATTTATTTCAATTCACATAAAAAAGTTACATACTAATTAGAATCTCCTACTCCAGATACTGTTATTATTTTGTTGGAATGAGGGAATAGCATTTTACTTTCTTCACGCTATTCATAACTTGTCAAACCTATCAAAGAATAAAGCGTTTTCTGATTTGTCATATCCAACAGTAGTAAAGTTATTGTTGCTTAGGCATAATGATGAAGAGATATAAATTGGCTTCTCAGTTGAGCTAGGCACAATGCCACAGGATTTAAGTAATTTTATATATGTCCAGACAGCGTAATTTTTTTTTATCAGTAAATTTTAATTTTGCTAGCTAGGAGGTTCGTTATCCTGTTTATCAGATTAGTGATTAAGCGTATCAAAAATTTACTACAGTTATCTAATAGGTGTCTCGCCCCATTTTTTACATGGACAGAGCTCGACTTGTGACAAGTCCTAATGAATAAAAGAAGGAGTTGCCACCTAACAGGTTAAGATGTGCTAAGACACCTTTCTATCGCTAAATGCAAGATTAAATTCATTAATGATTTACAAAATAAAGTGTAACGACCCGGCCGGTCGTTTTAAGAATTAACGCCCCGATTCCCTATTAACTGTTTTTCCCGTATTTATTTCTACTATTGTGAGTTGCCGGGAGGATTCGTTTTGAGTTTCGGAGTATTTTGGGACACTTAGTCCCTAAATGAGAGTTTAAGCTTTAGAATTTAGATCGTAGTCGGAGCACTGTGAAGACGGCCTCAGAATGGGATTCCGTCCATTCCGTTAGCTCCGTTGGGTGATTTCGGGCTTAGGGGCGTGTTCGGATTTTGTTTTGGAGGTCCGCAGCTTATTTAGGCTTGAAATGCCGAAAGTTAAAATTTTGAAGTTTCCAAATCTATAGTTAGATTTTGATATCGGGGTCGAAATTCGATTCCGAAAATTGAAATAGCTCCGTTGTGTTGAATGACTTGTGTACAAAATTTGGGGTCAATCGGACTTGGTTTGGTTGGTTCCGGCATCGGTTGTAGGATTCTTGAAATTTCAAGTTCTTTAGGTTTGGATTGGAGGGTGATTCGTAGTTTTAGCGTTGTTTGATATGATTAGAGGGTTGGACTAAGTTCGTATGATGTTTTAGGATTGGTTGGCATGTTTGGTTGAGGTCCCGGGGACCTCGGGTGAGTTTCTGATGCTTAACGGATTGGAATTTGGACTTAGGTTAAATCTGAGGTTTGCTGAACCTGTCACAACCGCACCTGTGTGTGGGACCGCAGGTGCGGCGCCGCAGAAGCGGTTTGGGAACCGCAGGTGTCCAAGGCATAACTGGAGTTGGTCGCAGATGCGGCCCAAGGACCGCAAAAGCGGACCACATCTTTGAGTGAGCGCAGGTGCGGCGCCGCAGAAGCGGTTTGGGAACCGCAGGTGTCCAAGGCATAACTGGAGTTGGTCGCAGATGCGGCCCAAGGACCGCAAAAGCGGACCACATCTTTGAGTGAGCGCAGGTGCGGAATCTGGACCTTTAATAAAATCTCGCAAGTGCGAGTCCCCAGCCGCAGAAGCGGGACCGCACATGATCACAGAAGCGAAAATTGCTGGGCAGAAATATGAAAATCGAGTGTTTGAGTTCATAACTTGGAAATTCAAATTTGGAGCTCGGGGTAGGGCAATTCTGTGAGGATTTTGAAGAGAAGATCATTGGGTATTGATTCCTAACCCTTTTCTAGTTGTATTCCATTAATCTAATCTTAGTTTTGTTATTTAATTTCGGATTTGGGGTGAAAATTTGGGAGAAATGAGGAAAAGTTCCCCAACTTAAAATCTGAGTTTTGAGGAGATTTTGGCGTCAGATTTTGATGATTTTTGTTCGAGTGTGCTCGTGAATGAATGAGTATTCATAATTCGTAACTTTTACCCAATTCCGAGACGTGGGCTCTGAGAGGATTTTTGGGCGTTTTTCTATTTTCTTATCTTAGCTTCGATTTCTTTAGCTAAATTCATTGTTTGTAGTTGTATTCACATTATCAAATTTATTTGATTAGATTTGGGTCACTCGGAGTTGGATACTCGTGGCAAGAGCATGATTTCGGGTAGGGGTGGACATACTTTGGGCAAAACCAAAATCCAAACCGAAATCTGAATTTCTCGGATTTTTGGATTACGGATTGGATTTTGGATTTAATTTTAAAAATTTTTGGATTTCGAATTGGATATTGGATTTGGTACTTCGAATTTATGGATATCCGAAAATCCAAAATTCTTATACTTTATATTTAGTCCATTATCCATATGTCAATAGTAATAAGTTCAATACCCTACCCACTAGAGATTATCATATATATTCAATATTAGTTACTAAGTTATTATGAGAGTACTTTCTATTTGGACATGGTTTTACTATTTCCACTTCTTATCTATCGTATTAACGTCTTTATTGTATTTTTTTATATAATAATTTCATTACTTTAATATTTCATTTGGATGATTGTGGTGAGAATGAAGAACTTTTCAAGTAATTTAACATGAGTACTTCATTTGGATATTCATTTTTATAAAAAGAAGAGACATCTCAACTTATAAGCTCAAAATCGAAAATCCAAAATATCCAAACCGATCAATCCGAAACTGAACTTAAAAAATCTGATCCAATCCGAATTTATTTGGATTAGATTTGGATTTTCATTTCGTCAATCCAAAAATTGAAAATCCAAACTGAAATTTCATATGCAATCCGAACTACCGAACGCCCACCCCTAGTTTCGGGTTGATTTTGAGCTGGTTCGAGGTAAGTGGCTTGCCTAACCTTGTGTGGGGAAACTCCCCTTAGGATTTGGTACTGTTGTTATATGAGTGCCGTGTACGTAAGGTGACGAGTGCGTACACGTTCTAATTGTTGAAAACCCCCCTTTCCATTAAGTAAATGTCTGTGTTTTTCTTGTAATTGAGCAGTACTTGTACTTGAAACCTCCTGTTTAACTTAGGAAAAGCATGCTTATGTGATTCAATTGTCTTACCCGTTTTAACTGCTTACTTGTATTTTGTGCAACATGTTTAGAGTAGAATTCCTGTTTATTCTCGAATTGAACTATAAACTGTTCCTTGAGACTGTTGTGTGTTTATTTTGGGACTACGGGACGATTTCCCGGGAGATCCCCCTGTATGTTTATTTTGGGACTACAGATCGGTATTCCGGGAGATCCCCCTGCACTTTTACATTTGGGATTACGGGACGATACCTGGGAGATTCCCCTGTACTGGATAATTACTTTGGGACTACGGATTGGTATTCCGGGAGTTTCCCCTGCATATTTATGATTCGGATTACGAGACGATATCCCGGGAGATCCTCTGTACATTTACCGGACTACATGACGATATCCTGGGAGACCCCCTGTTTCTATCTCTGCGTACTGAGTATATTTTGTCTGTGATTTTACTCTTTATCGACTGTTAGTGTTTTAATTATACTGTCGCACTTCATACTGTTTTTCCTTGTTATATATATATGTATATATATATATATATAACCAGTAAGACCCTGACCTTCCTCATCACTACCCGACTGAGGTTAGGCTTGGCACTTACTGGGTACCGCTGTGGTGTACTCATGCCCTTTCCTATACATGCTTTTTGTGTGCAGATCCAGGTTCTTCTACTTAGCTATTATATCAGTAAGGTGGGCGACATTAGAGACTTCAAGGTATATCTGCCTCGTCCGCAGACCTAAAAGTCCTTCTCTATTCTTCCCTTCAGCTTTAGACTTCCTGTATTTTCTTTTGATTAGACATTCTGGAGTTAGAACACTGTGTATTATCTATAGCTTGTGATTTCATGAGATTCCGGGTTTTGAGAGTTGATTTGGTTTGAGAGTGAGTATTTGTATATGTCGAGCAGCATTTTAAACGTTTTTATTATGTTTTATCCGCAGTTTTTGCTAATTTCATATTTCGTTTCCTTTTTTCGTAATGTTTAGGCTTACCTAGTCGTAGAGACTTGGTGCAGTCACGATAGTTCACGGAGGGCGAACTTGGGTCGTGAGAAGTTGGTAGTAGAGCTCTAGGTTCATATGAGTCATGAATCACAAGCCGGTTTATTAGATTCTCGCGGATTGGTACGGAGACGATGTCTGTACTTATCTACGAGAGGCTATGTAACTATTAGGAAAATTCCACTTCATTTGATTTCTTGTCGTGCGATATTTTGACATCACAATTCTAAACCTCTGTCTTCTATTCTCTCACAGATGGTGAGGACACGTGCTACCGGAGATGACCAAGCACCCACGCCCCCTGCTAGAGCCGTCAGAGGTCGGGTCTGGGGTATAGGCCGAGGACGCGCACATGGTGCAGCTAGAGCTTCTACGCGAGCTGCCACCGATGAGTCACCAGCAGCTCCAGCCGGAGCCCAGGCACCTAATACGCCTACTGCTACTACTATTCCAGCTTTTTAGGAGACCCTTGCATAGTTCGTGAGCATGTACACCACTCTAGCTCAGGTAGGGTTGATTTCCTTTGCTGCAGCCACATCTCAGGCTGGGAGAAGAGCATAGACTCCCATCACCCGCACTCCTGAGCAGTGGGTCTAGGTTGATCAGATTCCGGAGGTTATCCGGTACCGCCTGTAGCCCTAGTTCATCCCGAGGACATGACAACTGATTTAGAGGATGAGCCGCGGAGGCTTGAGAGGTTCAAACAGTACAAGCCTCCTATATTCAGTGGTCTAGCATCAGATGATGCTCTGGGATTTCTGGAGGAGTGCTACCATATCCTCCGCACTATGGGTATATCAAGATCGAGTGGGGTTTCTTTCACTGCCTTCCAGCTTCAAGGAGCAGCCTATCAGTGGTGGCATACTTTTGAGTTGGACAGTCCATTTGAGACAGCATCCCTTTCATGGACCTAGTTTTCAGATATGTTTTTAGGGAGTATGTTCCTCAGAGCCTTAGGGACGCATGACGGGCAGAGTTTGAGAATTTGTGTCAGGGTACTATGACTATTTTGGAGTATGCTGTCTGTTTCACTGACTTGGCTAGGCATGCACCAGCCTTGGTTTCTACCGTTTGTGAGAGAGTTCACCGGTTTATTGAGGGGCTCATTCCCAGCATCAGGTCTAGCGTAGCTCTGGAGTTGGAGATGGATATTTCTTATCAGTAGGTGGTGAGCATTGCTAGGAGAGTAGAGGGTATGCATGCTTGTGATAGAGAGGAAAGGGAGGTCAAGAGGTCTCGAGAGTCGAGATACTATTCTGGTGCCCGTGCCCCAGCTGCAGTTCGTCATGGTAGGGGTTATATGAGTCACCCCACTCATTTAGCTCTTCCAGCAGCCAGTGGTATTCGAGCTCCTCCTAGACATCAAGAGCCTTATTATGCACCTCCAGTATCTAGTGCGCCTCTTGCACGGGGTGCTTCCAGTGGTCAATCCAGCAAGCCTGGCCCAAGCCAGTCACAGTCGTTGCGCCCTCCTAGAGCTTATTTTGAGTGTGGCGACACATGTTATATGGTGAGGGATTGACCTAGACTTAGGAGGGGTGCACCTCCACATACTTCTCAGCCACAACGTGCCCCACAGAGTTCCTAAGCTATGATTATGTGATGACCCAAGGGGTCATCACCGTAATTCTTCCTTGTTCCGTGCTCCCGAGGCCTTGAAAACCTCGCTTTTAGTCGCCTCAATTCGCATGCGCAGTTCGGGCGCGTAGCCGGAAAGTTTTTTTTGTTAGAATATGTGATTTTGTGAAACATTTGATAAATTTTGGTATTAATATGCATAATGTTGTCTTCGGTCAACATTTTGGGTAAACGGACCCGGACCTGTGATTCGACGGTCCCGGAGGGTCCGTAGAAAAATATGGGACTTGGGCGTGTGCCCGGAATCAAATTCCGAAGTCCCAAGCCCGAGAAATGAATTTTTGAAAGAAATTGTTTCTGAAATTTGATATGAAAATTTGAAATGAAAAGGAGTTAGAAAATATAGGTATCGGGCTCGTATTTTGGTTCCGACGCCCGGTACAAGTCTTAAATATGCGTTAAGCACTATTTGTAAAGTTTGGCTAAAAACGGACGTCATATGACGTGTTTCGAACTAAAAATGGAGAATTTGAGTTATGAAAGTTGAAGAAAGAAAATCATGTGTTTGAGGCTTGATCCTATGTATATGATGTTATTTTGGTGATTTGATCGCACGAGTAAGTCCGTAAGATGTTTTTAAGGTTGTGTGCATGTTTGGTTTGGAGCCCCGAGGGCTCGGGTGAGTTTTGAATGGGGCCCGGGAGGTCTTGGACTTAAGAAAATGCAGGTTCAGGTGTTGCAGACACCAGCGCGGCCGAGGTCATTTCCGCGCGGTCCGCGCTGGAGCCGCGCGGTCGCGATGCCTTTCTATGCGGTCCGCGTGGCTGAGTCTGAGGGCTAGGGTTTCAGGTTAACCAGCGCGGCCGCGCACCAAAACAGTGCGGTCTACGCTGGAAGGGTTCAAAGAAGCCCCAATGTTTTCTCCCACTCGGCGTGGCCGCAACACATTTTTGTGCGGTCCGCGCCAGGTCCTCAGAAAGGTATACAAGTTCGGAAAATCTCAGTCATTTTTCACTTTTCAAAAACCCAAAACCTAAGAGGCGATTTTCCAAACAACTTTTCTTCTCCAAAACGATTGGTAAGTGATTTCTAACTTAATTTCTTTATTCCTTAACATCTTTTAACATAATTTCAACTTCAAATCAAAGATTTTCAGGGGTGAAATTGGGTGTTTTGGGTAGAACCTAGGTTTTCTACAAATTGAGAAGTTGGACCTCAATTTGGGGTCCGATTTCAAAATAAATCATATATTTGGATTCATGGGGAATGGGTAACCGGGTTTTGGTCCGAACCTCGAGTTTCGACCACGTGGGTCCGAGGGTATTTTTGAGCTTTTTGGGAAAAACCTTGAAAAAATCTATTTTCATGCATTGGGGATGATTCATTTAGTAATTATTAATGTGATTAAGTAACTTATGACTAGATTCGAGCGGATTGGTGGTGGAACCAAGAGGTAAAGCTATTCTAGAAGCGTGAGTTGAGTTTGGAGCATTCGTTGTAAGTGTTTGTTCTAACTTTGGCTTGAGGGAATAGGATTAGGAGGATACTTGCTACTTGCTAATGTGGAGTACGGTGTATAGGCACAGTGACAGTTATCTATGCACCGGAGTCTAGCATGACCGTGAGTCTTAATTGCTTTTAATTCGAATAACGTGACACAACCTCCTTGTTTATTTGATGAGTTTCATATAATGTGAACGGTTGAGGTAAAATTGTGATTGGTGTACTTTTGGAGCGTAAGCTCGAATATGAATGTGTTAGTTGAGGAAGAATGGATTTAAAAAGAGAATGTGTTGTGGTTACTCCCTTGCCGGGATGTGTAGACCGATATATATACTCTCCTTTGTCGGGATATTTTGGGCTGTTAGTTGTACCCCTGACGTCTCCTTACAAAATTAGATGTTTCGAATTATATTATGGGATCGTCTTGCCGGGTTAGAGTGATATGTTGTTGATTTCCCCTAATGGGACTCTCCTTACAAAATCAGATGTTTCGAATTATATTATGGGATCGTGTGGCACGCCGTCCACTTATATATGATATTATGGGATCGTGTGGCACGCCGTCCACTTATATACGATATTATGGGATCGTGTGGCATGCCATCCACTTGTATATGATATTATGGGATCGTGTGGCACGCCGTCCACTTGTATATGATATTATGGGATCGTGTGGCACGCCGTCCACTTATATATATATATATATATATATATCATGGGAACCGGAGTTTCTTCTGTTTATTTCCGATATTTCATTTTTACCTGTTACTCCCCGATAGCATGTCCCCTCCTAGCTTTACTTGTATTATCTTGTTATTGTTTTTTTTTCTTTTCTTGCACTTGTATATATATCTGTACAGGTTAATTGTGGTAGGTCCTATTTAGCCTCGTCACTACTTCGCTGGGGTTAGGCCAGGCACTTACCAGCACATGGGGTCGGTTGTGCTGATGCTACACTTTGTGCATTTTTGTGCACAGATCAGAGAGCAGCTTACGGACCGCAACAGTAGGACTTCTGGGATCTATATTTAGTGCAGGGACTCTCGAGGTAGCCTAGCTGGCGTTCGCAGGCCAAAGTCCCTTTCCATGTTTTTCGTTTGTTCATCTTGTATCAGACAACCATGATGTATTTCCTTTCAGACATTGTTTGTAGTATTCTGTAGTAGTCCGTGAGCTAGTGACACCAGACCTTGGGTAGTGATGTATATTAAACTTCCGCACTTTTGGTTTTCAGTTGCTTTAGATTTACAGTCTTCCGCTTAAATTTTGTCTCGTTTATTATATTATTTGGAAGAAAGCAGGAAAGGTATTTTAAATATTTGGCTTGCCTAGCTCCGATAGTAGGCGCCATCACGACACCGATGTTGGGGGATCTGGGTCGTGACAAGTTGGTATCAGAGCACTAGTTTACTTAGGTCTCACAACTCACGGACAAGCTCAGTAGAGTCTGAGGGATTGGTACGGAGACGTCTGTATTTATCCCATAGAGGCTACCGAGTTAGGAAAACTTCACTTTGTTCATTCTTGTCGTGCGATTCTGTTTCCCAAGTATTGATTGTCTTTCCACTCTATTCTTTCGCAGATGGAGAGAACACGTGCTTCCTCTTCTACCGCGCAGCAGCCCGAGCCCCCAGTAGCAGCTCCTATTAGGGGCATAGGGCGAGGCCGTGCCAAAGGCCGAGGCCGGGGAAGAGCTCAGCCCCGAGCGGCAGTCCCAAAGGTGGAGCCTCATGTTGACTACGACGAAGGGGTTCTAGCTCCAACAGCTCCGGTGGGCCCATCTCAGGTCCCAGAGGGTTTCATAGCCACTCTAGTGCTTCAGGATGCTTTAGTCCGATTGGTAGGATTTATGGAAGGCATTTCTAGGGCAGGTTTGCTTCTCGTAGCTCCAGCCACATCTCAGGCTGGGGGAGGAGTTCAGACTCCCGATACTCGTACTCCAGAGCCGGTAGATCCTCAGGCTCAGGTTCCAGCAGTTCAGCCAGCCGTGGCAGTTCAGCCAGCTGTGGTAGCCCAACCAGGTATTGCGGCTCAGTCCAGTGATGGTGCGACTATGTCCGCGGATGCTTTGTGGAGGCTTGATCGTTTCACCAAGCTCTTCACTACTACATATAGTGGCACTCCCTCAGAGGATGCTCAGGATTTCATATTCAGCTGTCATGAGGTTCTACGGACTATGGGCATTGTAGAGACCAATGGGGTCGATTTCGTCACTTTTCGCCTGGCAGGATCCGCCAAGACTTGGTGGAGGGATTTCTGTTTAGCCAGGCCAGCAGGGTCGCCATCATTGACCTGAGATCAGTTTTTAGAGTTATTTCTAGGGAAGTTTCTCCCAGTTACTCAGCGAGATGCTCTTAGCAGGCAGTTTGAGCGTCTCCAGCAGGGTCCTATGACGGTCACCCAGTATGAGACCCGGTTCATTGATCTTGCTCGTCATGCCATTGTGATACTCCCCACTGAAAGAGAGAGAGTGCGGAGGTTTATTGATGGGTTGGCCCAGCCGATCTGTGTTCAGATGGCCATGAGTGCCGGTAGTGAGATTTCATTCCAGGAGGCGGCAGATGGTGCCCGCCGGATAGAGATGGCACTTGCTCAGGGAGGTGGTCATGGGTCTGATAAGAGGCCCTGTCATTCGGGTAGATTCAATGGTACCTCGTCTGGAGGTAGGGATTCTTATGGTAGAGGCCATCCTTCGAGGCCCTTTCAGTCAGCTCTCCAGGCTTCTCATGGTACACCAGGTGGTCGTGGTTCTCAGCCGCAGTATTCTGACCAGCAGCTCTTCAGTTCACCATCAACACCTATCAGTGCACCACCACTTCGTTATTCTCAATAGCCGAGGGCTTGTTATACTTGCGGTGATGTGAGTCACATTGCCAGATATTGCCCTCGAGCTTCCAGCAGCTCGCAGCAGCAGGGTCCTCGCCCGATGATCCAGGCACCAGTTGCCCCACAGCCTGCCCAGCCAGCTAGAGGCGGGGGTAGAGGACATAGAGGTGGAGGTAGAGGTCTTAGAGGTGGAGCTCAGACCGCTAGAGGTAGGGGTCAGCCAGCAGCAGATCGTCCCAGGGATATGATTCAGGGAGGTGGGGCCCAGCCCCATTGTTATGCTTTGCCAGCCAGGCCAGAGGCTGAGTCATCAGATGCTGTGATTACAGGTACTATTCTGGTCTGTGATAGGGATGCTTCTGTGCTATTTGATCCCGGATCTACGTATTCATATGTGTCGTCCTATTTTGCACCCTATTTGGTTATGCCTAGTGACTCGTTGAGTATTCCTATTTATGTGTCAACACCGGTGGGTGATTCTATTGTGGTCGACCAAGTTCATCGTTCTTGTATCGTAGTGTTTGGGGGTCTTGAGACCCGTGTTGATTTGTTGCTTTTGGACATGGTCGACTTCGATGTTATATTAGGGATGGATTGGTTGTCCTCGTACCATGCTATCTTGGATTGCCATGCCCCCGTGACCTTAGCCTTACCGGATTTACCCCATTTAGAATGGAGAGGGACTTCCTGTCATTGTACCCGCAGTGTTATCTCGTATGTGAAAGCTCGGCGTATGGTCGAGAAGGGATGTTTGGCCTACTTGGAGTATGTTTGTGATTCTAGCGCGGAGGCCCCTTCTATTGATTCTGTGCCCGTTGTTTGGGAGTTTCCTGAGGTTTTCCCTTCAGGCTTGCCGGGTATGCCGCCCGACAGGGATATCGACTTTTGTATTGATTTGGCCCCGGGCACTCAGCCCATTTCTATACCGCCATATCGTATGGCCCCGCCGGAGTTGAAAGAGTTAAAGGAACAACTATAGGATTTGCTTGAGAAGGGTTTCATTAGACCCAGTGTTTCGCCTTGGGGCGCACCGGTGCTATTTGTGAAGAAAAAGGATGGTTCGATGAGGATGTGCATTGATTACCGACAATTAAACAAGGTGATGATTAAGAACAAGTACCCACTGCCGAGGATCGACGATTTATTTGACCAGCTTCAGGGTGCGAGGGTGTTTTCAAAGATAGATTTGAGATTTGGCTACCACCAGTTGAGGATTAGGGCATCTGATGTCCCTAAGAAAGCATTTCGCACTTGGTATAGGCACTATGAGTTTTTGGTCATGTCATTTGGATTGACTAATGCCCCAGCAGCGTTCATGGAGTTGATGAACCGAGTGTTCAGACCTTATTTGGACTTGTTCGTGATAGTCTTCATTGATGATATTCTTATATACTCCCGCAGTCAGGAGGAGCATGAGCAACACCTCAGAGTGGTCCTTCAGACCCTAAAGGGTAGTCAGTTGTATGCTAAGTTCTCAAAGTGCGAGTTTTGGTTGAGTTCGATTGCATTCCTGGGTCATGTCGTATCAGCAGTAGGTATTCAGGTAGACCCGAAGAAGATAGAGGCAGTCAAGAACTAGCCTCGACCAGCTTCAGCTACGGATATTCGGAGTTTCCTGGGGTTAGCAGGTTACTACCGTCGGTTTGTGGAGGGGTTTTCATCCATTGCAGCCCCTATGACCAGATTGACCCAAAAGGGTGCCTAGTTTAGGTGGTCGGACGAGTGTGAGGCGAGCTTTCAGAAGCTCAAGACGGCTCTGACTACGGCACCGGTATTGGTTTTGCCCACAGGTTCAGGGCCATATACGATCTATTGTGATGCATCTCGTATTGGGCTTCGTGCAGTGTTGATGCAGGAAGGCAAAGTCATTGCCTATGCTTCGAGGCAAGATCCACGAGAAGAATTATCTGGTTCATGATCTCGAGTTGGCAACCATTGTTCATGCCTTGAAGATCTGGAGGCATTACTTATATGGCATGACGTGTGAGGTTTACACTGATCACAAGAGTCTTCAGTATCTGTTCAAGCAGAAAGAGTTGAATTTGAGGCAGGCAAGGTGGTTAGAGTTGCTAAAGGATTATGATGTTACTATCTTATACCACCCGGGGAAGGCCAATGTGGTGGCCGATGCATTGAGCAGGAAGTCCGCCAGCGTGGGTAGTCTTGCTTATATTCTAGTCAGCCAGAGATCGCTTGCTTTGAATGTTCAAGCCTTGGCCAATCGTCTTGTGAGGTTGGATATTTCTGAGCCTAGCAGAGTGTTAGCTTGCACGGTTGCTCGTTCCTCACTATTAGAGCGTATCCGCGAGCGGCAGTTTGAGGATCCCCATTTGTGTGTCTTGAGAGACACGTTACAGCATGGAGGTGCCAAGAAAGTAACCTTAGATGATGATGGCGTATTGAGATTGTAGTGGCGAGTTTGTGTGCCCAATGTTGATGGGATTCGAGAGTTGATCTTAGCGAAGGCCCACAGTTCTCGGTATTCTATTCACCCGGGCGCCGCGAAGATGTATCAGGATCTGAGGCAGCATTATTGGTGGCGTAAGATGAAGAAAGACATCGTTGTGCATGGGGCTCGGTGTTTGAATTGTTAGCAGGTTAAGTATGAGCATCAAAGACCTGGTGGTCTATTTCAGAGGATTGCACTTCCTGAGTGGAAGTGGGAGAGGATTACGATGGATTTCGTTACTGGACTTCCAATGACTCGAAAAAAGTTTGATGCAGTTTGGGTCATTGTTGATAGGCTGACCACATCAGCGCATTTTGTTCCGGTTGCAGCCACCTATTCGTCCGAAAGGTTAGTCGAGATTTATATCAGGGAGATTGTTCGCCTTCATGGGGTGCCGCTATCTATCATTTTGGATCGGGGTATGCAGTTTACCTCGCATTTCTGGAGAGCGGTTCAGTGAGAGTTGGGCACCCAGATTGAGTTGAGTACAGCATTTCATCCCTAGACGGACGGTCAGTCTGAGAGGACTATTCAGATTCTTGAGGATATGCTCCGAACCTGTGTCATTGATTTTGGAGGCTCGTGGGACTAGTTTTTGCCATTAGCAGAGTTTGCCTACAACAACAGCTACCAGTCCAGCATTCAGATGGCTCCGTATGAGGCATTGTATGGTAGGCGATATCGGTCTCCAGTTGGATGGTTTGAGCTAGGATAGGCTCGATTATTGGGTACGGATTTGGTTCAGGAGGCCTTGGACAAGGTCAGGATTATTCAGGATAGACTTCGTACAGCTCAGTCCAGACAGAAGAGTTATGCAGACTACAAGGTCAGAGAAGTTGCTTTCATGGTTGGTGAGCGGGTATTGCTCCGTGTATTGCCTATGAAGGGCGTGATGAGATTTGGGAAGAAGGGAAAGCTCAGCCCTAGGTTCATCGGTCCATTTGAGATTCTTGATCGTGTGGAAGAGGTGTCTTATAGACTTGCCTTGCCACCTAGCTTGTCAGCTGTACATCCTGTGTTTCATGTATCTATGCTCCAGAAGTATCGCGGGGATCCATCGCACGTGTTAGATTTCAGCACTGTCCAATTGGACAAGGATCTGTCATATGAGGAGGAGCCGGTGACTATTCTAGACCGGCAGGTTCGACAGTTGAGGTCGAAGAGTTTTCCTTCGGTGCGTGTTCAGTGGAGAGGTCAGCCTCCTAAGGCATCGACCTGGGAGTCCGAGTCCGATATGCGGAGCCGTTATCCTCATTTATTTCCCGACTCAGGTACCTCTTTCTTTTGTCCGTTCGAGGATGAACAGTTGTTTTAGAGGTGGAGAATGTGGCGACCCAAGGGGTCATCACCGTAATTCTTCCTTGTTCTGTGCTCCCGAGGCCTTGAAAACCTCGCTTTTAGTCGCCTCGATTCGCATGCGCAGTTCGAGCGCATAGCCGTAAAGCTTTTTTTTTTTGTTAGAATATGTGAATTTTGTGAAACATTTGATGAATTTTGGTATTAATATGCATAATGTTGACTTCGGTCAACATTTTGGGTAAATGGACCCGAACCTGTGATTCGACGGTCCCGGAGGGTCCGTAGAAAAATATGGGACTTGGGCGTGTGCCCGGAATCAAATTCCGAGGTCCCAAGCCCGAGAAATGAATTTTTTAAAGAAATTGTTTTCTGAAATTTGATATGAAAATTTGAAATGAAAAGGAGTTAGAAAATATAGGTATCGGGCTCGTATTTTGGTACCGACGCCCGGTACAAGTCTTAAATATGTGTTAAGCACTATCTGTAAAGTTTGGCTAAAAATGGACGTCATATGACGTGTTTCGGACTAAAAATGGAGAATTTGAGTTATGAAAGTTGAAGAAAGAAAATCATGTGTTTGAGGCTTGATCCTATGTATATGATGTTATTTTGGCGATTTGATCGCACGAGTAAGTCCCTAAGATGTTTTTAAGGTTGTGTGCATGTTTGGTTTGGAGCCCCGAGGGCTCGGGTGAGTTTTGAATGGGGCCCCGGAGGTCTTGGACTTAAGAAAATGCAGGTTCAGGTGTTGCAGACACCAGTGCGGCCGCGGTCATTTCCGCGCGGTCCGCGCTGGAGCCGCGCGGCCACGATGCCTTTTTGTGCGGTCCGCGTGGCTGAGTCTGAGGGCTAGGGTTTCAGGTTAACTAGAGCGGCTGCACACCAAAACAGTGCGGTCTGCGCTGGAAGGGTTAAGAGAAGCCCCAATTTTTTCTCCCCACTCGGCGTGGCCGCAACACATTTTTGTGCGGTCCGCGCCAGGTCCTCAGAAAGGTATACAAGTTCGGAAAAATCTCAGTCATTTTTTACTTTTCAAAAACCCAAAACCTAAGAGGCGATTTTCCAAACAACCTTTTTTCTCCAAAATGATTGGTAAGTGATTTCTAACTTAATTTCTTTATTCCTTAACATCTTTTAACATAATTTCAACTTCAAATCAAAGATTTTCAGAGGTGAAATTGGGTGTTTTGGGTAGAACCTAGGTTTTCTACAAATTGAGAAGTTGGACCTCAATTTGGGGTCCGATTTCAAAACAAATCATATATTTGGATTCATGGGGGAATGGGTAACCGGGTTTTGGTCCGAACCTCGAGTTTCGACCACGTGGGTCCGGGGGTATTTTTGACCTTTTTCGGGAAAACCTTGAAAAAATCTATTTTCATGCATTGGGGATGATTCATTTAGTAATTATTAATGTGATTAAGTAACTTATAACTAGATTCGAGCGGATTGGTGGTGGAACCAAGAGGTAAAGCTATTCTAGAAGCGTGAGTTGAGTTTGGAGCATTCGAGGTAAGTGTTTGTTCTAACTTTGGCTTGAGGGAATAGGATTAGGAGGATACTTGCTACTTGCTAATGTGGAGTACGGTGTATAGACATGGTGACAGTTATCTATGCACCGGAGTCTAGCATGACCGTGAGTCTTAATTGCTTTTAATTCAAATAACGTGACACAACCTCCTTGTTTATTTGATGAGTTTCATATAATGTGAATGGTTGAGGTAAAATTGTGATTGGTGTACTTTTGGAGCGTTAGCTCGAACATGAATGTGTTAGTTGAGGAAGAATGGATTTAAAAAGAGAATATGTTGTGGTTACTCCCTCGCCGGGATGTGTAGACCGATATATATACTCTCCCTTGTTGGGATATTTTGGGCTGCTAGTTGTACCCTTGCCGGGTTAGAGTGATATGTTGTTGATTTTCCCTAATGGGACTCTCCTTACAAAATCAGATGTTTCGAATTATATTATGGGATCGTGTGGCATGCCGTCCACTTATATATGATATTATGGGATCGTGTGGCATGCCGTCCACTTATATATGATATTATGGGATTCGTGTGGCATGCCGTCCACTTATATATGATATTATGGGATCGTGTGGCACGCCGTCCACTTATATATGATATTATGGGATCGTGTGGCATGCCGTCCACTTATATATATGATATTATGGGATCGTGTGGCACGCCGTCCACTTATATATGATATTATGGGATCGTGTGGCACGCCGTCCACTTATATATGATATTATGGGATCGTGTGGCACGCCGTCCCACTTGTATATGATATTATGGGATCGTGTGGCAGGCCGTCCACTTATATAAGATATTATGGGATCGTGTGGCACGCCGTCCACTTATATATATATATATATATATATATATATATATATATATATATAAACAGGAGTTTCTTCTGTTTATTTCTGATATTTCATTTTTACCTGTTACTCCCCGATAGCATGTCCCCTCCTAGCTTTACTTGTATTATCTTGTTATTGTTTTTTTTTCTTTTCTTGCACTTGTATATATATCTGTACAGGTTAATATATATATATATATATATATATATATATATATATATACAGGTTTATTGTGGTAGGTCCTGTTTTGCCTCGTCACCACTTCGCCGGGGTTAGGCCAGGCACTTACCAGCACATGGGGTTGATTGTGCTGATGTTACACTCTGTGCATTTTTGTGCACAGATCAGGGAGCAACTTACGGACCGCAGCAGTAGGACTTCTGGGAGCTATCTTCAGTCCAGGGACTCTCGAGGTAGCCTAGCTGGCGTTCGCAGGCCAAAGTGCCTTTCCATGTTTTTCGTTTGTTCATCTTGTATCAGACAAACATGATGTATTTCCTTTCAGACATTGTTTGTTGTATTCTGTAGTAGTCCGTGAGCTAGTGACACCAGACCTTGGGTAGTGATGTGTATTAAACTTTCGCACTTTTGGTTTTCAGTTGCTTTAGATTTACAGTCTTCCGCTTATATTTTGTCTCGTTTATTATATTGTTTGAAAGAAAGCAGGAAAGGTGTTTTAAATATTTGGCTTGCCTAGATCCGATAGTAGGCGCCATCACGACACCGATGGTGGGGATCCGTGTCGTGACAAGAAAGCACCAGTTGCTACCCCACCTGCTCAGCCAGCTAGAGGTGGAGGTCGGGGAGGTAGAGGTTTCCCTAGAGGGGGAGGCCAGGCCAGGCTAGATATTATGCCCTTCCTGCCCGTACCGAGGCTATCGCCTCCGGTTCTGTCATCACAAGTATTGTCCTAGTTTGTCATAGAGATACATCTGTTTTATTCGATTCAGGCTCCACTTATTCTTATGTATCCTCTTATTTTGCCTCACATTTGGACGTATCTCGGGATTCCTTGAGTTCCCCTATTTATGTTTCTACTCCTATGGGAGATTCTCTTATTGTGGACCGCGTTTATTGGTCGTGTTTGGTTGCTCTTAGTGGTTTTGAGACCAGAGCCGATTTATTATTGCTCAGCATGGTAGATTTTGATGCTATCTTGGGCATGAACTGGTTGTCCCCCCATTATGTTATTCTTGATTGTCATGCCAAAACCGTGACACTGGCTATGACAGGTGTACACCGAGTAGAGTAGAATGGTACCTTAGATCACACCCCAGCAAAGTTATTTCATTTCTTAAAGTTTAGCGAATGGTTGAGAAGGGGTGTGACACGTATCTAGCTTATGTGAGATATGTTAGTATTGATACCCCTATAGTTGATTCAGTCCCAGTAGTATGATATTTTTCTGATGTGTTTCCAGCTGATTTTCTGGGTATGCCCCCCGATAGAGATATTGATTTTGGCATTGATTTTTTGCCGGTCACTCAGCCCATTTCTATTCGTCCTTATTGTCTGGCTCCTCTTGAGTTGAAGGAGTTGAATGAGCAGTTGCAGGAATTGATTGACAAATGTTTTATTCGGCCCAGTGTTTCACATTCGGGTGCTCCTATTTTGCTTGTGAAGAAAAATGACTGTTCTATGCGTATGTGCATTGATTATCACCAGTTGAACAAAGTTACAGTGAAGAACCGGTATCCTTGCCTCGTATTGATGATTTGTTTGACCAGTTATAGGGTGCACGAGTGTTTTCTAAGATTGACTTGCGTTCAGGTTACCATCAGTTGAAGATTCGGGAGCCAGATATCTCAAAGACTTCTTTTAGGACTCGGTATGGTCATTGTGAGTTCCTTGTTATGTCATTTGGGCTAACCCATGCCCCAACAGCCTTCATGCATTTGATGCACAATATGCTCTGGCCATATCTTGACTCATTCATCATTGTATTTATTGATTATATTTTGGTATACTCCTGGAGTCGGGAAGATCATAAGCAGTACTTGAGGACAGTGCTTCAGACTTTGAGAGAAAAGAAATTATATGCGAAGTTCTCGAAATGTGAGTTCTGCTTGGATTCTGTGGCATTCTTGGGTCACGTGGTATCGAGTGAAGGGATCAAGGTGGATCCGAAGAAAATGGAAGCAGTGCAGAGTTGGCCCAGACTATCTCAGCTACAGGGATCTGTAGTTTTCTTGGCTTGGCAGGTTATTACCGTCGATTTGTTGAGAGATTTTCATCTATTGCAACACCTATGACCAGACTGACCCAGAAGGGTGCTCCGTTCTAGTGGACAGAAGAGTGTGAGTAGAGCTTCCATAAGCTCAAGACAACTTTGACTACAACCCCAGTATTGATATTGCCTATAGGTTCGGGGTCTTATACTGTCTATTATGATGCCTCGAGGATTGGCCTTGGAGCGGTATTGACGCACGTCGGTAGGGTGATTGCTTATGCATCCAGATAGTTGAAGGTATAAGAGAAGAACTATCCTGTCCATGATCTCAAGTTAGCTGCTATTATTCACGCTTTAAAGATCTGACATCATTATTTATACGGTGTTCTTTGTGAGATTTATACTGATCACTGGAGTTTGCAACATTTGTTCAAATAGAAGGACATTAATTTGTGCCAGAGGAGGTGGTTAGAGCTGCTGAAGGACTATGATATCACTATCTTGTATCACCTGGGCAAGGCCAATGTGTTGGCCGATGCTTTAAGTTACCAGACGGAGAGTTTGGGGAGTTTGGCTTATCTACTAGTAGCGGAGAGGCCCATGGCGATGGATGTTCAGGCCTTAGCTAGCCAGTTTATGAGATTGGATCTTTCGGAGCCTAGTCGGGTTCTAGTTTGTGTGATTTCTCGGTCTTCCTTGTTTGATCGTATCAGAGAGCGTCAGTATGATGATCCTCATTTGCTAGTCCTCAAGGATAAGGTTCTGCATGGTTATTCTAGAGATGTGACTATTGGTGATGATGAGATATTAGGGATGTAGGGTCGGGTATGTGTACCTAGTGTTGATGGGCTTCGAGAGTTGATTCTAGAGGAGGCCCATAGTTCGTGGTATTCCATCCATCCGGGTGCTGCGGAGATGTACCAGGATTTGAGACAACACTATTGGTGGAGGCATATGAAGAAAGATATAGTTGGGTTTGTAGCTCGGTGTCTCAATTGTCAACAGGTGAAGTATGAGCACCAGAGATCAGGCGGTTTGCTTCAGCAGATAGAGATTACGGAGTGGAAGTGGGAGCAGATCACCATGGACTTCGTAGTTGGACTCCCATGTACTTTGAGGAAGTTCGATGCCATTTAGGTGATTGTGGATCGACTGACCAAGTCCGCACATTCCATTCCTGTGTGTACTACCTAGTTTTTGGAGCGGTTGGCAGAGATTTATATATGGGATTTTTTGTTCGTCTGCATGGTATTCTAGTTTCCATCATTTCAAAGAGAGGTACTCAGTTCACATCACGGATTTGGAGGGTCGTACAACATGAGTTGGGTAATCGGGTAGAGTTCAGCACAACATTTCACCCCCAGACGGACGGACAAACCGAGCACACTATTTAGATTCTAGAGGATATGCTCCATATGTGTGTGATGGAGTTTATAGGTTCTTGGGATCAGTTTTTGCCACTGGCGGAGTTTACCTACAACAATAGTTATCAGTCCAGCATTCAGCTAGCACCATATGAGGCTTTGTATGGTAGGCGGTGTAGATCCCCGGTGGGTTGATTTGAGCCGGGTGAGGCTAGATTATTGGGCACAGACTTGGTTTAGGATGCCTTAGAGAAGGTTAAGGTGATTCAGGATAGACTCCGTACAGCCTAGTCCAGACAGAAGAGTTATGCAGTCCGGAAGCTTCGTGATGTTTCCTATATGATTGGAGAGCGAGTCTTGCTTCGAGTTTCTCCTATGAAAGGCATTATGAGATTTGGGAAGAAGGGGAAATTGAGTCCAAGGTTTATTGGCCCTTTTGAGGTATTTAGACGTGTTGGGAAGTTTGCCTATGAGCTTTCCTTACCTCCTAGCATGGCAGGGGTTCATCAGGTATGTCATGTTTCGATGCTCCGGAAGTATCATGGTGATCCGTCACACATGTTGGATTTTAGTTCAGTCCAGTTAGACAAGGATCTATCTTATGTTGAGGAGCCAGTGGCGATATTGGACAGGTAGTTTTGAAAGCTGAGGTCAAAGAACATTGCATTAGTGAAGGTTTAGTGGCGGGGTCAGCCGATCGAGGAGGCGACTTGGGAGACCGAGCAAAATATGCTCAGCCGTTACCCTCATCTTTTCACCAATTCAGGTATGTCTCTACGCTCATTCTAGGATGAACGAATGTTTTAAGAGGGGGAGGATGTAACGACCTGACCAGTTATTTTAAGAATTAATGCCCTGATTTCCTATTAACTACTTTCCCTGTAATTGTTTCTACTATTGTGAGTTGCCGGGAGGATTCGTTTTGAGTTTCGGAGTGTTTTGGGACACTTAGTCCCCAAATGAGAGTTTAAGCTTTAAAATTTGGATCGTAGTTGGAGCAGTGTGAAGACGGCCTCGGAATGGGATTTCATCGATTTCGTTATCTCCGTTGGGTGATTTCAAGCTTAGGTGTGTGTTCGGATTGTGTTTTGGTGGTCCGTAGCTTATTTAGACTTGAAATGCCGAAAGTTTAATTTTTGAAGTTTCCAGATCTATAGTTAGATTTTGATATCGGGGGCGAAATCCGATTCCGAAAGTTGAAATAGCTCCGTAGTGTTGAATGTGACTTGTGTGCAAAATTTGGGGTCAATCGGACTTGGTTTGGTTGGTTTCGGCATCGGTTGTGGGATTCTTAAAATTTCAAGTTCTTTAGGTTTGTATTGGAGGGTGATTCGTGGTTTTAGCGTTGTTTGATATGATTAGAGGGTTGGACTAAGTTCATATGATGTTTTAGTATTGGTTGGCATGTTTGGTTGAGGTCCCGGGGGCCTCTGGTGAGTTTTGGATGCTTAAGGGATTGGAATTTGAACTTAGGCAAAATCTGAGGTTTGCTGAACCTGTCATAACCGCACATGCGTGTGTGGGACCGCAGGTGCGGCGCCGTAGAAGCAATTTCGGAACCACAGGTACGGTCCAAGGCATAACTGGAGTTGGTCGCAGATGCGGCCCAAGGACTGCAGAAGCGGAACGCATCTGCGAGTAAGTGAGCGCAAGTGCGGAATCTGGAACTTTAATGAAATTTTGCAGGTGCGAGTCCCCAGCCGCAGAAGCGACCGCAGGTGCAGTCCATTGATCGCAGAAGCGGAAATTGCTCGGCAGAAATATGAAAATTGAGGGTTTGAGTTCATAACTTGGAAAATCAAATTTAGAGCTCGGGTAGGGCGATTCTGTGAGGATTTTGAATAGAAGATCATTGGGTATTGATTCATTACCCTTTTCTAGTTGTATTCCATTAATATAATCTTAGTTTTGTCATTTAATTTCGAATTTGGGGTGAAAATTTTGGAGAAACGAGGAAAAGTTCCCCAACTTAAAATCTGAGTTTTGAGGGAGATTTTGGCGTCAGATTTTGATGATTTTTGTTCGAGTGTGCTCGTGAGTAAATGTGTGTTCATAATCAGTAACTTTTATCCGATTCCGAGACATGGGCCCAGAGAGGATTTTTGAGCATTTTTCTATTTTCTTATCTTAGCTTCGATTCCTTTAGCTAAATTCATTGTTTGTAGTTGTATTCACATTATGAATTTATTTGATTAGACTTAGGCCACTTGGAGTTGGATACTCGTGGTAAGAGCGTGGTTTCGGGTTGATTTTGAGCTGGTTCGAGGTAAGTGGCTTGCCTAACCTTGTGTGGGGGAACTCCCCTTAGAATTTGGTACTGTTGTTATATGAGTGCGTGTACATGAGGTGACGAGTGCGTACTCGTACTAATTATTGAAAACCCCATTTTCTATTAAGTAAATGTTTGTGTTTTTCTTGTAATTAAGCAATACTTGTACTTGAAACCTCATGTTTAGCTTAGGAAAAGCATGCTTATGTGATTCAATTGTCTTACATGTTTTAACTACTTACTTGTGTTTTGTGCAACATGTTAAGAGTAGAATTCCTGTTTATTCTCGAATTGAACTATAAACTCTTCTTTGAGATTGTTGTGTGTTTATTTTGGGACTACATGACGATTTCTCGGGATATCCCCCTATATGTTTATTTTGGGATTATGGATCAGTATTCCGGGAGATCCCCATGCACTTTTACATTTGGGACTACGGGACAACACCCGGGAGATTCCCCTATACTAGATAATTACTTTGGGACTACGGATTGATATTCTGGGAGTTTTCCCTGCATATTTATGATTCGGACTACTGGACGATATCCCGGGAAATCCTCTGTACATTTACGTTTGAGACTACGGGATGATATCCTGGGAGATCCCCTGTTGCTATCTCTATGTACTGAGTATGTTCTATCTATGATTTTACTCTTTATCGACTGTTAGTGTTTTAATTATACTGTCACACTTAATACTATTTTAACTTGTTTTATATATATAACCAGTAGGGCCCTGACCTTCCTCATCACTACCCGATCGACGTTAGGCTTGGCACTTACTGGGTACCGCTGTGGTGTACTCATGCCCTTTCCTGCACATGTTTTTCGTGTACAAATCCAGGTTCTTTTGCTCAGCCATTCTATCAGTGAGACGGGCGACATCATCTGAGACTTCAAGGTATATCTGTCGCGTCCGCAGACCTAGAAGTCCTTTCTCTATTCTTCCCTTCAGCTTTAGACTTCATGTATTTTCTTTTAATTAGACATTCTGGAGTTAGAACACTATGTATTATCTATAGCTTGTGATTTCATGAGATTTTGGGTTTTGGGAGTTGATTTGGTTTAAAAGTGGGTATTTGTATATGCCGAGCGACATCTTAAACGCTTTTATTATGTTTTATCCGCAGTTTTTGCTAGTTACATATTTCGTTTCTTTTTTCCGCAATTTGTTAGGCGTACCTAGTCGTAGAGACTAGGTGCCGTCACGACAGTTCACGGAGGGCGAACTTGGGTCATGACATAAAGATATAGGTAAGAGTTAAAGTTACATCAAATAAAGCCATTAGGCACCTTTTGAAATCCACAAAAGGCGGATCTTTTTCGGATTAAAGTAGGTAAAAATTGCACGGAGCACCCTATTTGGTCGCCCCCATTTAACCTTTACCCATTTTTTAAAAAATGTTTTAATTTGTACCCACTTTTTAAACAACTTCAACCCCCTTTCTCCTCCTCCTCCTCCTCCTCCTCCTCCTCCTCCTCCTCCTTCTTCTTCTTCTTCTTCTTCTTCTTCTTCTTCTTCTTCTTCTTCTTCTTCTTCTGTTGCTGCTGTTGTTGGTGCTGCTATGAAACTTCAGTTCATGGGATGATTGCCATAAGTATGTTTATCAGATTATTTAAAAACAAATTATAAATAATTACGTAAGCTAAGTTAGTAGACAATAATTTGTGAATATTTCCACGTAATTCTGTTCTTTTCACTTGACTTGTTTCCAAAATTTATGATTTAGATACTTATGGCAATCTGATTATTTTATAGTAGTAATACCCTATGAAAGAATAAGGCAATTATTTATCTAGTATGTTAGAAAGCTTTTTCAAAAACTTCAGCTTACTTAGTGCTGACGTTTTTACAAATGAACTAAATAACTTCAGCATCTTCTACTGAAGTTTTTGAAAAAGCTTTATGAAAAAATTAATGAATCCAGGACAAAAAACTTTAGCTTATATAGTGCTGAAGTTTTTACAAATGAACTAAATAACTTCTGTATCTTCTATTGAAGTTTTTGAAAAAGCTTATCCAGGACAAAAAAAACTTCAGTTTATTTAGAGTTGAAGTTTTTACAAATGAACAAAATAACTTCATCATCTTCTGCTGAAATTTTTGAAAAAGGTTTTTGACAAAACTAACGAATCCAGGACAAAAAAACTTCAGCTATTTTAGTGCTGAAGTGTTTACAAATGAACTAAATAACTTCAGCTTCTTATCTAGGACAAAAAAAACTTCAACGTATTGCCTTTGCTACTTCAGGCCCGTCTATTAGAATGCTAAAGTTTTGTGTGATTGCCTTTGCTACTTCAGGTCCGTATGCTGAAGTTGTACGGAAAAGTGGGTACGCTTACATTTTTTTTGCAAAGCGGGTATAGATGCAAATCCCTCTTAAAGTAGGTAGGAGTGTGAAAATAATTAAGTAAAAAAGAAATAAATGCAATAAACTAAATTGCTAATTGTTAAAGCTTTAAACTAGTATATGTGAAATCTTTAGTGGTCAAATACAAATTATTTTTAACTAGGCATTAGTCCTAACCCCTAAATATTTAAACGGTGGAATAAATAATTAGCATGTACAATTACAAGTACTTTCTGTTATAATTCGAATACAAATATAGAACCAACGCAGCGCAATATTAATAGGAACATACCTTCAGCCATAGTTGTTCAAGTGATGTAGAGAATTGCCTTTGAAACCTTTAGCAGAAAACCTAGAGAGCCTTCTAGCTTATGCCTATCGTAGGATGCCAGACTGATGGAGTCACATACGTATTTATAGGTAGGCTAGGGACTCTTAGGCAAATACTTTATCCCTAGGGACTTCTCTATAGATTATAATTACCCTAGGGACTCCTAATATATGGTAATTTCTTTCCATCAAAGACACTACCATATATGCATAACTACAGAATATTATCTGATATATTATTTCCTTTGGGAGACAAGGTAAATAATTTATTACCTTATATATGGGCGACACTAAAAGTCTCTAGAAGAGACGGTAATTTCTAACATTATCCCACTTGGCCCACATATTAAAAACAGATAATCATTTATGAGTGATAAACATATAATATGTCCACAAACTTTATCACTCAACTAAAAGTTATGCTATAATTACTTTAACTAGAATATATTATTACACGAATCATGGAGGTCATGCTTTTAGACAAACCCTTCCTTCCATGTATTACAATGCACAATATACTCTAACAAAGTGTCTAACAACTTTATGAATGAACTTAATATAAGTCATTCAGAGTCCAACTTTATTGATCCAATGATCATACATGAAAAACCAAAAGCGTGCACTGTCATGTATATCAAAATAAAAATAATGTTTAGACAAATTGTTAGAGAGAAAAACAAGACTAAATTGAGCTACTAAGCCCCATATGGGTTACATGATCCTTGAAAATATTAGCCGGCAGACCTTTAGTCATAGGATCAGCAATCATCAAAGTAATACTAATATGCTCAAAATTCACATCTTGCTTTTTCACATAGTCTCTAACCATCAAGTACTTTATGTCGATGTGCTTGCTTCAACAGCCACTTTTATTATTCTTAGAAAAGAAAACTGCAGCTGAATTGTCACAACAGATTCTCAATGGCCTTGAAATGGAATCGACAATCCTAAGGCCGGAAGTAAAGTTTTTCAACCATAACGCCTGTGATGTATCTTCATAGCATGCTATAAATTCAGTTTCCATTGTGGGTGTTGCAACAATGGTCTGCTTGACACTTCTATAAGACACAACACCTCCAGCAAGAAGGAAAATATATCCTGAAGTAGATTTACCAGTGTCTTTGCATCCACCCAGATTAAATGAGTTAGAATATTTGTATGTGAGCTTAAAATCCTTGGTTCCTCGCAAATATCTCAAGACCCTTTTACCAGCTTTCCAATAGTCAAGACTAGTGTTACTTTGATATCTGTCAAGCATTCCTACCGTAAAAGCAATATCAGGTCTAGTACAGACCTGTGCATATATAAGGCTCCCAACAAGAGAAGCATAGGGAATGTCTTTCATTTGCCCCTTTTCCAATGCATTTTGTGGACATTGATTCAATAAAAATTTGTCACCTTTAATTATGGATACTGCTATAAGTGAATAATTCTTCATTCCGAATCTTTCCAGAATTCTTTCAATGTAGGCCTTTTGAGACAGTCCAAGTAATCTTTGGGATATGTCTCTGTGAATCTCTATGCCAATGACATAAGAGGCTTCACCCATATCCTTCATCTCAAAATTTTGGATAAGGAACTGTTTAGTCTCGCGCAACAATCCCAAGTCACTACTTGCAATCAAAATATCATCCACATATAGGACTAGAAAAATATATTTGCTCTCACTTATCTTAAGGTATATACACGGATCAATGATGTTCTCCGTAAATCCAAATGAAGAAACAACATTATGAAATTTAATATACCATTTGCGGGAAGCCTGTTTTAGCCCATAAATGAATTTATTAAACTTGGAAACAAGGCGACTTTTGTCCTTATCACAAAATACTTCTGGTTGACACATGTATAACTCCTCTTCAAGATCTCCATTCAAGAAAGCTGTTTTCACATCCATTTGATGTAACTCTAAATCAAAATGAGCTACTAATGCCATGATTATTCTCAATGAATCCTTCTTTGATACTGGAGAGAAGGTTTCATGGTAATCAATGCCTTCCCTTTGAGTAAAACCCTTGGCTACAAGTCTGGCTTTATATCGTTCGATATTACCAAATGAGTCTCTTTTAGTTTTAAAGACCCACTTGGAACCTATGGTAGAGAATCCCTTTGGTAATTCGACGAGATCCCAGACTTTATTTTTAGCCATAGATTCTAACTCTTCTTTCATGGCATCATACCAAAGTATGGAGTTTTCTCTACTCATGGCTTGTGAAAACGAGCATGGATCATCTTTTAGTCCAAATATCATAATCAAACTCTTGGAGATATATAACATAGTCGCTAGAAATTGCTGATTTTCGAATTCTTGAGGATTTTCTCACTCCCACTGGTTCAAACACTTCTTCAGTGGGTTCAGGTAAAACGGGTTGATCTTCATGTGGCTCCTCAAGTGGTGGTGGCTCTTGAACTTGTTGTTGTTCAGATAATTCATGAGAATTTTTCTGAGCAACATTCAAGTTCCCAATATATAAAGGTACCACAGGTGGTTCCCTTATTTCTTCCAATTCCACCCTTTGAGTCAAACCACTCCCACTCTCTTCATGCTCCTCAGGAAATTTAACATTTCTAGCTTCAACAATTTTAGGAGAATGAGAAGGACAATAAAACCTAAATCCCTTAGAGTTAACCACATAGCCTATAAAATAACCGTTTATTGTTCTTTCATCCAACTTCTTTAGTTGTGGGTTATAAACCCTCACTTCAGTTGGACATCCCCAAATGTGTAAATGATTTAAACTAGGTTTCAATCCTTTCCATAACTCAAAAGGTGTCTTGGGGACAACCTTGGATGGAACCCTATTTAAAATATACACAGCGGTTTTTAAGGCTTCACTCCATAAGGATAAATGTAAACTTGATCTGCTAATCATGCTTTTTAGCATGTCCATTAATGTCCGATTCCTTTTTTCTGCCACACCATTTTGTTGTGGTGTTCCTGGCATGGTATATATAGCAATTATGCCTTCACTTTCAAGGAACTCAGCAAATGGACCCTTAACATGTCCCTTATCTATGTACCTACCATAATATTCTCCACCCCTATCAGATCTTACAATTTTGATCTGAGCAGTAGTTTGTTTCTCTACTTCTGTCTTGTAAACTATAAAAGCATCAAGTGCTTCTAATTTGTTAAACAAAAAATAGAGATACATATATTTTGAATAGTCATCAATAAACGAGATAAAATATCTCTCACCATTCAAGCAAGGGGTAGGAAAAGTTCCACATATGTCTGTATGTAGGATCTCAAGTAATTGAGAACTCCTTTTGGAACCTTTAGTTGATTTGTTGGTCTGCTTACCCTTTATGCAGTCCACACAAGTCCCAAAGTCAGAAAAATCAAGAGCTTTTAAAACTCCATCATTAACCAACCTTTTGACTCTATGAATAGAGATGTTTCCCAATCTCTTGTGCCAAAGACTAGCTGCGTTCTCATTGATAATACATTGCTTAGTGCCAATTTCTTTATTATGCATAGTTAAAACATTGCATTCAAATGTGGGGTCTAGCTCAAGTTTATACAAAATTTCCATTCAAAGTTCCAAAACCAATAACTTTATTATCTTTCAAAAGTTTCACAGAAGGATAATGAAAATTCAAATCATATCCACTAATCGATAGTCTTGAAAGAGAAATTAAATTTCTAGAATATTCTGGAACATAAAAAGTATTTTCCAAATCTAAGTGAAAACCATTCTTCAAAATGAGCCTATAAGTCCCCACGCCTTCTACACGTGAACGCGTCCTATTGCTAGAATAGACGTATTGTTCACTTCTTATCGGCTTCCTCTGAGTTAGAAAGCCCTGCATAATTTTAGCAATGTGAATTGTAGCACCAGAATCAATCCACCATGTATTATCAGAAACTTTAGTAAAATTTGATTCATAACATACAAAGGTAAGATTACCTTTCTTCTCAAGCCATTTATTGTATTTCAGGCAATCCTTCTTCCCGTATCCCTTCTTCTTACAGAAACGACAAGCATCTTTGTCAAATGTGCTTTTCTTCTTCATGGGAACACTTTTGCCCTTCTTTGTATTTCTCTTACCACGAGTCACCATATTAACACTTTTAGGTGTGTCATGCTTCAAACTCTCATGTTCTTGAACAAACATGGTCAAAAGTTCATTAATTGACCATTTATCCTTAAGTGTGTTGTAAGAAATCTTAAACGGACCATATTCCGCTGGAAGTGAGTTGAGAGTGAAATGCATAAGAAATGGTTCAAACATATCAACCTCAAGGGACTTGAGTTTAGCAGCAATGTCTCTCATCTCCATAATGTGCTCACGCACTGTACAACCTCTGTCAAAAGTCATACTTGAGAGCCTCTTCATAAGGGTGCTGGCCAAAGCCTTGTTAGAGCTTACGAATTGTTTATCAATTCCCTTCATGTAAGCTTTGACCTTATCGTTGTTAGGGATAAAACCCCTAATGCTTTGGCTTATATGAGCTTTCATGAGCATTAAACTTAAGCAATTAGATCGCTCCCACCACTCATAATTAGCCTTAGCAACTGGCGTACTTGATTCCGTAGGAATAGGTGGTTCATCCACACGGAGTGCCAGGTCTAAATCCGAGCACCCTAAAGTGAGAAGGACTTTCTCCTTCCATTCAGCATAATTGTCACCAGAAAGCATTGGAATTCGAGCATTCTCATTAAAAATAGCGGTAGGAAAAGCTGTAAAGACTGCAAAAAAAGGATAAACATACATAAGCTATGAAGTACAATCCATCAAAGGTGAATAGTGTAAAATATTGATTCTTAGTAAATTCTAGACCTTCCTGTGGGCAGAGGTTGCAACCCATGCATAGAATTTACTAACTTTATTAGACTAGTAAACCAAAATACATAAACATTAATCTGTACCTGTGGGCATAAGATAATTTCCACCTTAAAGGTTTACTATCTCATTCCAACTAATCTCACCAAAATAGTTACCTCCCGTAGGGCCGGGTTACTATTCTAACGAGATAGCTGGACCAAATAGATGTCATTATTAAACAACTTAATTTCTTTTATATCAAGTACTCAAGATGTCGTGGCTGCTCCTAAGTACATCATATAAAAGAAAACTCATAAAGACATCTCAGTATAATATGTCCAATAATCAACTTCACCGTATATTGATTAGAGTCAAAACTAGGAATACACATTTTTAAGCATAATAATGGATATAAAGGACCAAACTGCTAATTCTTATACTATTATAAGAATATCTTCATATAGCAACAAATTTATTTATTAGCATAAACATACAATAAACAAACAGATGCAAAAATTCACGATGACTTCTTCAAGATTTAAGCAAATGTTAAAACCATTATTTGAATCCGCAAAACCGCTACCAAAATACAAGGTCGATACAAATGCATCAATGAAAATTGGGTGATGCTTTATAATACTAGGAAGACCGATTAAAGTCAACAAAAGGTCTTAACGAATAGAACATAAATTCAGTAGGCCAAACCTATTTCAACAAGGACCTATTAAGAGTTGCAGATTCTTTAAGAATTCAATTAATTATATATAAATTAGTGAGACAAGCTAACAATTCAATAAAGCTCCTACAGTAATATACTTCTCTATTTAAGAGCCTAAAAACCCATCAATTATATGTGGATCCCCACAGTAGATAAATTCTTAAAAGAATCACAAGAGATCCACTTATATCAAAAATAGGTATTGCAAATAAAAGTTACCGACTCTTTGCATAAATTCTAATTCACAGAATATCAATTCCATTGTCTAGAAACAAAAAACAGTTGGTGACTTATATCTTTAGAACATACGGTTTATCCAAAGTTAATTTTGCATCATCGTAAATGCAACCTCGATACTGAATAACATGACTAAAGGTAGGCTCTGATATCACATGTTGAAATTCGAATATAAATACAGAGTCAACGCAGCGGAATATTAATAGGAACATACCTTCAGCCATAGTTGTTCAAGTGATGTAGAGAATTGCCTTTGAAACCTTTAGCAGAAAACCTAGAGAGCCTTCTAGCATGAACCTATCGTAGGATGCCAGACTGATGGAGTCATAGGCATATTTATAGGTAGGCTAGGGATTCTTAGGCAAATACTTTAGTCTAGGGACTTCTCCATAGATTATAATTACTGTAACGACCCGACCGGTCGTTTTGAATAAGTACAACCTCGTCTCCCTATATACAGCTAAATTCATGCTTCACGGTTCTTATGTAACTTGCCGGAGAAATTGGTTCGGGTTCGGAAAGGTTTTTGAAAGAAATTGAGACACTTAGTCTCCAAGAAGTGAGCTTAAGTTGAATTAAATTGATAGGAAGATGAAATATGAGTAAACGAATCCGGAATGGATTTTTAATGATTCCAATAGCTCTGTATGGTGATTTTGGATTTAGGAGCGTGCCTGAAAAATTATTTGAAACTTTGAAGTTTAATTAGGCTTGAAATGGCAAAAACGAGAAGTCACGGTTTGGAAGTTTGATCGATGGGTTGACTTTTTGATATCGGGATCAAAATTCGACTCAAGAAGTTGGAATAACTCCATTATGTCATTTATGACTTGTGTGCAAAATTTGGGGTCAATCAGACTTGATTTGATATAGTTCGACGTTATTTGTGGAATTTGAAAGTTCCCAAGTCCTTATGCTTGAACCCGCGGTGGATTTGGTATTTTGGTTTTTTTTTGGAGTAATTCGAAGGCTCGACTAAATTTTTATGATGTTATGGGATGTGTTGGTACAATTAGTTTGAAGTTTCGGGAGTTCCGGTATGTTTTAGGCCGAAAATCATAGCTGTAGCAGGTCTAGAAGGGTTGCAGGCCTCGAAACCCACCCTCGCGGTCCGTGCAAAAAGAAGTGCGTCCGCGGTATGTATTGTGCGGACCACACAAAATGAAGTGCGGCCGCAGTAGGTGTTGTGCGGACCGCACAAAATGAAGTGCGGTCGCGGTGAGGAAAATTTTACTGGTCCTATTTCGGAAGCTCATATCTTTTGATATACAAGGAATTCTAAGGTAATTCAAAAATGAAATTTGTAGATCTTTGAATCTAGTTTTCAGAAACATATTATAAAAGGCATCTGGACATTTGTAGGGAATGTTATGGCCAAAATACTAAAGTCTGTCACTGCAGAGGTAAACCTTTGCGGCCGCAGTCGTTTTTGTACGGACATCACCAGTTTTGTGCGGACGCGGTCGTTTCTGTGCATTCCGCAGAGGTGGAAATCAGTGGGGTACTCTATAAATACGAGGTTTTGGGTTTTATTTAATATTTTGACCTAGAAAGCTCGAATTTTGGCGATTTTTCGAAGGTTTTTGAAGAAATTCATCAGAGTAAGTGATTCTAACTCAGATTTGACTAGAGTACATGAATCTATAATTGAATCCATCAATTAATTCGTGATTTGGGATGGAATTTGGGAAGAGAATTGTGAAATCTTTAAAAAATGTAAAATGATGATTTGAAGGACCAAATGATATCGGAATTGGATAATTTTTGTATGAGTGAACTCGTATCGGAATGTGTATTCGGTTTTTTGTAAACTTTTATCCGATTCCGAGACGTGGGCCCGAGGGGCATTTTGGTCGTTTTACCTAACTTCGCGTATTAGCTTAGAATTTAATTGTAGAATGAGTTACTTGAAGTGTTATTTATGTTATGCAATTTAATTGGATAGATTTGGGCCATTTGGAGTCGGATACGCATGGCAAGAACGTGGTTTCAGATTTATTATTGAGCCGGATCGAGGTAAGTGTTAGGTCTAACCTTAGCTTGAGGGATTAGGAGTTGTGTCATAATTATTATGTGTTATGTGTCGAGTATGACATATATGCATAGTGACGAGTATCTATACGTTGGTGTCAAGCATGCTCGTGAGTCTTATACTTTGATTAATGTGACTCATATTTGACTTAAATGAAGAGTTTTGCCTCTCCTATTATTATGTTATATTTTCATAACTACTTGACTCGTGTTGATTTCCTTATTTGACTTGTATATTGTGGGATTGTTGCTACATGTCAGTTTTCCCGTTATTGAACTGTTTTCTGTATGCCAGTATTCTTTTCTGGTTATTTCTTTGAGCGGGTTCTACCATTTTCTCATGATTTACAGCCCCTGAGTTGATTTACTTGTCTTACCTTGTATTAGTGTCATTTGTTGTTGTTATATGTATTACGGTGATATTCGATCCTTCTGTTGTGATGTAACTGTTGATTCTGTTGGTTGCATTGTGTATTTACTTTGGGACTACGGGTTAGATTCCTGGGAGATCCCCCTGCTCATTTACTTTGGGACTTCGGGTTAGATTCTTGGGAGATCCTCCTGCACATATATTAAGGATATCAAGAGATCCTCGTGATACCAAGAGATCCCTAGCATTCATATTGAGGAGACCAAGAGATCCCCGACATTTATATTGAGGTACCAAGAGATCCTCGGGATACCAAGAGATCCCTAGCATATATATTGAGGATACCAAGAGATCCTCGGGATGCCAAGAGATCCCTAGCATATATATTGAGCATACCAAGAGATCCCTAACATTCATATAGATGATACCAAGAGATCCTTGGGATACCAAGAGATCCCTAACATTTATATTGAGGATGCCAAGGTATCCTCGAGATACCAAGGGATCCTCGAGATACCAAGAGATCCCTAGCATATATATTGAGGATACCAAGAGATCCTCGGGATACCAATGGATCCCTAGCATTCATATTGAGGTTCGACGGTATCCTGGGAGATCCCCGATTGTTATCTATGTTGTGAGCTGTACTCCTTTTGTGATTATTTTGTCCCCGTCGTAATTGTTGTTATCAATTCAAGTGTTTTAATAGTTTAAATTCCTTTACGGCTGTGATCCTTTGTGTGGGAATCCATAGTGTTGACAATACCTTGCCCTATTTATTTTATATATATTCAATACTTCAAATTTTAACAATTGTTATATTTTTAACTCAATTGATTTCTCAGCTAAATTTTCCTTAAACCGTTTGAGGTTGTACTTTACTTAAATAGGAATTTCTTCTATGTTTTGATTTATTGATTTATCATATTAAAGGTAATAATTCATTCGATATTGTACTTTAATTGAAAAGGGTATTTTCTTTATCAAATAATTTTTAAAAATAACTTCATCTTTTCTTGTTGATTTCCTATTTGGGTTGGGAGTTGTACTCTACTTTATGTTAAGTGAATGAGGCTCCTTGAACATTCTTAAGTATAGTGGGTCATGGAACCTATGAACTGAGTAATATGAGGATATTGTTGTGCAATATGAGACAAAAATATGTGGGCACAAGGTGACGTAAAAATATGAAAGTGGGTTGAGACCTATATTATTTATGATTATGAAATGAGGCGTCACAAGGTGACCTTTACTTGAAAGAATTATATTCGAAAGATGCTTACTTGGAAGATACTTATTTGAAGGAAATATACTCGAAATATATTTATTGAAAAGCATATTATCTTAGAGATTATTACTTGAAGGATTTATAGGCGAAAGATTTATATTTGAACGACTCGATTAATTGATTGCACTTGTATTTATTATTTGTTGAGAAACATTTATGGTGTTCTTGTTGCCTGCTATTTATATCACTAGTTGATCATTGTTGCCATCATTGTTATCTTCTTCCTATTATTTTTTACGCTATATTATATAGGTTTATTTGGTAGTTTGGTCCTAGCCTCGTCACTACTTCGCCGAGGTTAGGCTAGGCACTTACCAGGACATGGGGTCGGTTGTGCTGATACTACACTTCTGTACATTTTGTGTACAGATCCAGGTATTTGATCGATAGTAGTTGTTCCTTGCGGTGAAGACTCAAGGTAAACCTGTTGCAGCGTTCACGGTCCTCGGAGTCACCTTCAATTGTACTTAATTCCATATGTTCCTTTTGTTCGGAACAATGATGTATTTATTTTGTATAACTACTCTTAGAAAAGCTTATGACTTGTACTACCGGTTTTGGGAATTGTAAATTGATTAGAGAAATTTCATTTGAAGTTAATAAATATTAATGTTATTTCAGTAAATGTTAGGCTTACCTAGTTTAGAGACTAGGGGCCATCACGACTCCTTAAGAGGGATTTTTGGGTCGTGACAAGTTGGTATCAGAGCCCTAGGTTCATAGGTGCTTCAAGTCATAAGCGAGTTTTGTAGAGTCTTGCGGATCGGTAGGGAGACGTCTGTACTTATCTTCGAGAGGCTACAGAACTATCAGGATAACCTCACTTCCTTCATTCCTTATCGTGCGACGTTTATTCAACTTGAAGCATATAACTTATGTTGTTTTGCACCCACTCGTGTATGAAATTTCGCACTCGGTAATAAATATGCGCCAACGGTCAGTAGTACCATAGAAGGGTTATAAGGGAGCCAGGATTGCTCAATCATTGTTACCATGTGTTTCCAAGATTGAAGATGCAGAAGTACTGAGAGATCACCCAATAAATCATGTAGGGGTGCAATGGGCCCTAGCGCCTGGTTGACTTATATAAGTTGTAAAGGTTAACATTGTAGATTATAGGATGTTGTGACCTATGGTTTCGTGCCAAGTGAGGGGAGTCCACTATCAACAATCAAATTGTGGGGTACTAATTTTGGCCTGAGATGTATTTATGTGGTATTGAAAGGTTTTCCAAAACTTGTATATGATCATGAGATGAGATTTTAATGGGATGATGACGAGACTTAAGATATTCCTGCGTCCTTAATAATTCTACGTTTCAGTATCAGCGGGGTCATGGAAACATATTCAATATACTCGTAGTGCTTAAGTTAATCACAACACTCGCGAGGGACAGTCATCTTTTAATGTACCAGTGGCATGGAATTTCCTGCAATAGTTATTTAAGTTATCCGATACGAACTCAATATGAGCAGTCGAACTGCGGATGGGTTATAATGAATATGGTGATACTAGGAACATCTTGAGAAATTGTCCTAGACTTGGGAGAAATTTATTCCATCAGAGCACACGTGCCATGTACTCCATTACAGTTACTACTACACTACCAATTAGGGGTGGAGGAAAAGCGGGTAGATGGCGCCTAAGAGGTGGAGGCCCGACCCATTGATATATTTGCTATGGTATAGCTGAGGTCACTACACTAGATGGAGTTGTTACAAGTACGATCTCGAGTTATTATAGAGTAACAATTTCATTAACTTGATTCCGTTTTGAGTATCGAGGCAAGTCCTCCTAATATGCTCCACTCATGAGTGAGCTTCGTAATCCTAAAATTTACATGTGTGAATACTTATGTTGGGAGATTATATGGAGATAGCTATGTCTATCATTATGTGTTGGTCACTAAAAATAGTTGTGAACCCAAAAGTGACTTTTGTTAATAATTTTGGTGAGTTTGATGTAATTTTTAAATAATTAATTTCAATTGTGAATTATATGCCCTACTAGTATGAGGGTTCATTATATGTGTGATTTTGTTTGACGGAAATTATTTGAAAGAAGGAAGAAAGGAAATGGAAAATTTTAGTTGGCACAATGTGCAAAATACTTGTGATTCAGAGTTGAGGACGAGATCCTCATATTTTTATATGATATGAAATATTTAAACCGGGCTACAAGCTGCAGTAGATGTTATATAAGGACGAGGTCCTTGTGGTGAGAAATTTATGTGTTTAAATTATCCCTTATGAAATTAAAAATTTGTACTATAGTACTTATAGGGAGTCATGCCTATGAGGCTTATTTGAAATTTCTTGTATGAATATCTCTGTGCATAATTTGCCAAATTGTATTGTAATTTTTAAGTTTTAGCCTACAAGATGAGTGCCTAGGTGGCGTTAAATGTGACTCGATAATTTGGGTAAGTTATTATGAGGTCTTCATGCCTCGTTGTTAGTAAATAGAGGTTTGAAACAAGATTTTGTTGACATGAGGTTAATTGATGATTTTGTAATCGATTATGTACAACTATTAAGACCAGAATGTCATTATGGTCATACATATGACGTGGTTCATGTCAAGATATCATTCTGATAATACAGTGCTTGTAATGCGGAGATTAGTATTATTGATATATACATTTTGGTGCATTGTTGAGTTGTGGATGTGTTGTTAGGAGTTGTTTTGGTGTTACTCTGACAGGTGGTTAGTCCCAATTGCAGGGGAGACTCTGCCGAAATTTCTGAAAATTTTGGGAGTTAGAAAAAAAATTGGGATATTAAGATGTGTAAAGAAAGAGATAAGTTACGTTATGTATTTGAGAGCGGACTCTACTTCTCATTGAGGATGAATAACCCTAAGTGGAGAGAATGTACACCACGGAAAATCTCAAAGTATTTAAGTGCTATTAAAAGTTCATGTGTGCATACGCACGGGTTGCTATATACAATCGAGACTAATACCGCGTGTTGATGTGAAAATTAGACCACTTTGAAAATGTTCGGAGCGTAAGAAATTTGATATTAAAGTGTACAAATATGGATAAAGGAAATAATCTCAATTGAAATGGTGTTGTCGGACTTATTTTGAATGCGGTAATATGGGATCAACCACGAGTATATGTGTAAAAGTAGAAACATCAAATTTGAAACCTCAGAATAATCTTAGTACATTCGAGGACAAACGTTTGTTTAAGAGGTGGAGAATATAACGATCCGACCGGTCGTTTTGAATAAGTATAACCTCGTCTCCCTATATATGCTAAATTCATGCTTCACGGTTCTTAAGTAACTTGCCAGGGAAATTGGTTCGGGTTCGAAAAGGTTTTTGAAAGAAATTGAGACACTTAGTCTACAAGAAGAGAGCTTAAGTTGAATTAAATTGACCGAAAGGTGAAATATGAGTAAACGAATATGGAATGGATTTTTGATGATTCCAATAGCTCCGTATGGTGATTTTAGATTTAGGAGCGTGCCTGGAAAATTATTTGGAAGTTTGAAGTTTAATAAGGCTTGAAATGGCGAAAACGAGAAGTCGCGGTTTGGAAGTTTGACCGATGGGTTGAATTTTTGATATCGAGATCAAAATCCGACTCAAGAAGTTGGAATAGCTCCATTATGTCATTTATGACTTGTGTGCAAAATTTGGGGTCAATCAGACTTGATTTGATATGTTTCGGCGTTATTTATGGAATTTGAAAGTTCCCAAGTCATTAGGCTTGAACCTGAGGTGGATTTTATGTTTTGGTTTTTGTTTGGAGTAATTCAAAGGCTCGATTAAATTTTGATGATGTTATGGGATGTGTTGGTACAATTGGTTTGAAGTTCCGAGAGTTCCAGGTAGGTTCCGGGATGTTTTAGGCTGAAAATCATAGCTGTAGCAGGTCTAGAAGGATTGCAGGCCTCGAAACCCACCCGCGCGGTCCACACAAAAAGAAGTGCATCCGCGGTATGTATTGTGCGGACCACACAAAATGAAGTGCGGCCGCAGTAGGTGTTGTGCGGACCGCACAAAATGAAGTGCGGTCGCGGTGAGGAAAATTTTACTGGTCCTATTTCGGAAGCTCATATCTTTTGATATACAAGGAATTCTAAGGTGATTCAAAAATGAAAGTTGTAGATCTTTGAATCTAGTTTTCAGAAACATATTATAAAAGGCATCTGGACATTTGCAGGGAAAGTTATGGCCAAAATACTAAAGTCTGTCACTGCAGAGGTAAACCTGTGCGGCCGCAGTCGTTTTTGTACGGACAACACCGGTTTTGTGCGGACCGCGGTCATTTTTGTGCGTTCCGCAGAGGTGGAAATCAGTGGGGTACTCTATAAACACGAGGTTTTGGGTTTTATTTAACATTTTGACCTAGAAAGCTCGAATTTTGGCGATTTTTCGAAGGTTTTTGAAGAAATTCATCGGGGTAAGTGATTCTAACTCAGATTTGACTAGAGTACATGAATCTATCATTGAATCCATTAATTAATTCGTGATTTGGGGATGGAATTTGGGAAGAAAATTGTGAAATCTTTAAAAAATATAAAATGATGATTTCAAGGACCAAATGATATCGGAATTGGATAATTTTTATATGAGTGAACTCGTATCGGAATGATTATTCGGTTTTTTGTAAACTTTTATCCGATTCCGAGACGTGGGCCCGAGGGGCATTTTGGTCATTTTACCTAACTTCGCGTATTAGCTTAGAATTTAATTGTAGAATGAGTTACTTGAAGTGTTATTTATGTTATGCAATTTAATTGGATAGATTTGGGTCATTTGGAGTCGGATACGCATGGCAAGAACGTGGTTTCGGATTTATTATTGAGCCGGATCGTGGTAAGTGTTAGGTCTAACCTTAGCTTGAGGGATTAGGAGTTGTGTCATAATTGTTATGTGTTATTTGTCGAGTATGACGTATATGCATAGTGACGAGTATCTATACGTTGGTGTCAAGCATGCTCGTGAGTCTTATACTTTGATTAATGTGACTCATATTTGACTTAAATGAAGAGTTTTGCCTCTCCTATTGTTATGTTATATTTTCATAACTACTTGACTCGTGTTGATTTCCTTATTTGACTTGTATATTGTGGGATTGTTGCTACGTGTTAGTTTTCCCGTTATTGAATTATTTCCTGTATGCCAGTATTCTTTTATGTGGTTATTCCTTTGAGCGGGTTCTACCATTTTCTCATGATTTACAGCCCCTGAGTTGATTTACTTGTCTTACCTTGTATTAGTGTCATTTGTTGTTGTTATATGTATTGCGGTGATATCCGATCCTTCTGTTGTGATGTAACTATTGATTTTGATGGTTGCGTTGTGTATTTACTTTGGGACTACGAGTTAGATTCTGGGGAGATCCCCCTGCACATTTACTTTGGGACTATGGGTTAGATTCCCGAGGGATCCCCCTACACATATATTGAGGATACCAAGAGATCCCTGGCATATATATTGAGGATATCAAGAGATTCTCGGGATACCAAGAGATCCCTAGCATTCATATTGAGGATACCAAGAGATCCCTGAGATTTATATTGAAGATACCAAGAGATCCCTGGGATTTATATTGAGGATACCAAGAGATCCTCGGGATACCAAGAGATCCCTAGCATATATATTGAGCATACCAAGAGATCCCTAGCATTCATATTGAGAATACCAAGAGATCCCCGGGATCCCTAGCATATATATTGAGGATACCAAGAGATCCAAGGAATACCAAGAGATCCCTAGCATTCATATTGAGGATCGACGGTATCCTGGGAGATCCCCGGTTGTTATCTCTGTGCTGAGTTGTACTCTTTTCGTGATTATTTTGTCCCCGTTGTAATTGTTGTTATCAATTCAAGTGTTTTAATGGTTTAGATTCCTTTACGGCTGTGATCCTTTGTATGGGAATCCATAGTGTTGACAATACCTCACCCTATTGTTTTATATATATTCAATACTTCAAATTTCAATAAGTGTTGCATTTTTAATTCAATTGATTTCTCAGCTAAATTTTCCTTAAACCGTTTGAGGTTGTACTTTACTTAAAAAGGAATTTCTTCTATGTTTTGATTTATTGATTTATCATATTAAAGGTAATAATTGATTCGATATTGTACTTTAATTGAAAAAGGGTATTTTCTTTATCAAATGATTTTTAAAAATAACTTCATCTTTTCTTGTTGATTTCCTATTTGGGTTGGGAGCTGTACTCTACTTTATGTTAAGTGAATGAGGCTTCTTGAATATTCTTAATTGTATTGGGTCATGGAACCTATGAACTGAGTAATATGAGGATATTGTTGTGCAATATGAGACAGAAATATGTGGGCACGAGGTGCCGTAAAAATATGAAAGTGGGTTGAGACCTATATTATTTATGATTATGAAATGAGGCGTCACAAGGTGACCTTTATTTGAAAGAATTATATTCGAAAGATGCTTACTTGGAAGATACTTATTTGAAGGAAATATACTCGAAATATATTTATTGAAAAACATATTATCTTAGAGATTATTACTTGAAGGATTTATAGGCGAAAGATTTATATTTGAACGACTCGATTAATTGATTGCACTTGTATTTATTATTTGTTGAGAAGCATTTATGGTGTTCTTGTTGCCTGCTATTTGTATCACTGGTTGATCATTGTTGCCATCATTGTTATCTGCTTCATATTATTTTGTATGATATATTGTTCAGGTTTATTTGGTAGTTTGGTCCTAGCTTCGTCACTACTTCGCCAAGGTTAGGCTAGGCACTTACCAGCACATGAGGTCGGTTGTGCTGATACTACACTTCTGTACATTTGTGTACAGATCCACGTATTTGATCGATAGTAGCCGTTCGTTGCGGTGGAGACTCAAGATAAACCTGCTGCAACATTCGCTGTCCTCGGAGTCATCTTCAATTGTACTTATTTTCATATGTTCCTTTTGTTCGGAACAGTGATGTATTTATTTTGTATAATTACTATTAGAAAAGCTTATGACTTGTACTATCGGTTTTGAGAATTGTAAATTGATTAGAGAAATTTCATTTGAAGTTAATAAATATCAATGTTATTTCAATAAATGTTAGGCTTATCTAGTTTAGAGACTAGGTGCAATCGCAACTCCTTCGGAGGGACTTTTGGGTCGTGACAATTACCCTAGGGATTTCTAATATATGGTAATTTCTTTCCATCAAAGAAACTACCATATATGCATAGCTACAGAATATTGTTTGATATATTATTTCCTTTGGAAGACAAGATAAATAATTTATTACCTTATATGTGGGCCACACTAGAAGTCTCTAGAAGATACGGTAATTTCTAACACTTTCTAGATGTAAATTTTTTAGAACAAGTAAAGTGTTTGTACAAGTAGCGAATAAGCAAATAATTAAGACAACACAAGAAATAGTAATAGTAGCAATGCAATAAATAACGAACCTCCATCATGACAATTGTTAATCACATGTTGTTAATTTTGGTGATGATTTAATTTGAAATCAATAATCTCTATCTATATCTATCTATCTATACTATATTAAAAGCACGAAGGCCTCAGCGAAATATAGATCGCCTTTTTTAGCCTTTAAAATTAGAGTTCTTACGTGACAAAATAGTCATTTAATAATTTTTTTCCTAATATTTAGGATATTAAAAACAACTAAAATTGTGATTACTACATTTTTCCTTATTTGAACTAGGTAAAAAACCCTAAATTTAGCACTTTAAAATCAAATAAGATTTTACTTCATAAGAATTCCTTTTTTATTTGAAGTATGTTATAACAAACTATATACGGCTAATCCTCCTATTAGGGCTTTGGAGTCAATTACGATATTAGTCAACAAAAACTTTGTCGATTGTATAGTTTTATTTTACTAAGAATTCTAGACAGGAACTATGTATGACATATTTGTGTTTATTAACTTGGATTGTAGTTACGCTTAATAATTTTATTATATCTTTAAGAGTCAATTTTCTTATCTTTTACTTTGTGGTGCATTCATAATCAATGGTTGATTGTTGCTTCAATTTGAAAAAAAGTCTTGTTTTGGATTTTTTTTTTTGTTCGTTTTACTTTGCCATATCAATAGTTTGATATGTTTGTTGCTTATCGGTGTTTTATGCTTCTGTTTTTCATCTCTTTTTATGTTCTTAACTTGGTATTGTCTAATTCTTGTACTTTCTTTCTTCCAATTTTAGGTTGCATTATCATATCTTAGAAGCTTTTGGACCTAAAACAACAAAGTATATTGAGGTAACATAATAATGAGTAAAGTTTTGTTTATGTAAATTATTAACTTATTTGAATTATGTAAAATAGCTATAACTCTTTGTTCTAATTCCCGTGCAAAAAAGAAACTTTTAAATATTTAATTCAATCTACTATTTATCATGATTTAGTGATTTGAATTGATGTTCTTGTGAAAAGATTTTTAAAACAAGCATTATTAAGTAAAAAATAAAATTTAGCTGGTAAAAATTTATTTATTTTCATAAATCGGATAAAAGATGATAGTTGCACCGCCGAATCTTCATAAACTGGTCCACACAATAAAAAGAAAAAAATAAGAGTAAAGCTTAAGCGAGCACTGAAAGTCCTATATTATTTTTCACGTGCTAAAGAGCACTTGAAGAAGAGATTGTGCCCCCTGTATTCATTCTTTCTCCTCTTTTATTTCAACATACTTTTCCGTAGGCGTACGTTCAAATTTTTATCTCATTTAAGTTGTGATTTTTTATTTATGTACTACCTTTATGATTTCTTTCTTCACACACACACATATATAAATTTATTCATGGCTTTAACCATTATTGGATATGTTATATAATATTCTTAAGAATTGTTTTCTATACTCTTTAACTAATTGTTGCCACACTAATTCTACCTTAAGCAAATAATTTAATCTCATCGAATTAAAATTAAGGTAAAGATCAATACTAATAATTTAAATTGAAACCGGCTAGCCATGCGGAAAGATATAGAAATCGACGAAAAGATGCTTTAATATTTAATGCCACAAAAATTATAAAATATTTATTTTTAAAGACTTAAAGTTGTCCCTCTAAACCGTCGAGCTCAAAAAAAATTGAATTTGAATAACTACCTATTCAAAACATATATTTGCAAGTAAAAATATTATTTTTATTTGAAAAAGCAAAAAACAAGCAATAACAATCATAACACGAAAAATTGCATGAAGCTATTCTTAAATGTCTTCTTGATGCAAATTTTTTCTTCAAAATTTTGTCTCCGAATTCCAACGAGAATTTAATTTTGGTTACATATGTATGAAAAACATGACCTTACGACTTAGAGAAAAATTATATTGAACTCCACAAATAAAATGAAAATTACAACTAAAAATCAACATTCATCATTTTTATGAATTGATATTTTTTATTTTCTTATTTTATAACTCAAGCACATTATTATTTATGTGTTTCTTTAAAATTTTATTCTTATTAGTATAGGATACACGCGCAACGCGCGTACCGTAAGACTAGTTATATTAAAAGCAAGAAGGCCCTTAGCAATATATCGTTCGCTTTTTTTGCCCATTTAAAATAGCTTTCACAATGGATAAATTTGTCACTTAATTATTAGTTTAAAATCATTTAAAATACTAATTATTAATCTTTCCTTATTTAAACTATGTAGAAAATCTTAATATTTTAGGAATTCAAAAATCAACTGTGATTTTCTTTACATAAATTCTTTCCTTATTTGAATTATGTAACATAATTTTTATTCCTTCCATATTATTTGATCTAATAGTATAAAAAGACTTGCCAATCTATTGCACTTTGCTCCTTAGCAAATGAGTTCTTTAAACTTTTTTCCGATATATGGGTTTTAGAAGAATTATTTTCCGTTAAAGTCTTTTCTTTTCTTATTGATCATCCAATTCAACTTTTTCAGGAATAAAAAATTAAGATGATTTTGGATTGAAATTTGAAAGAGGTTACTAATGTAGTATCAATATGGATTTCATCTGCAGGTTTTCTTTTTTAGCTAGCAGTTTCTTTCAAAATCTTTGAGGCTACCTTTATTTTTATTTTTTATTTTTTTTTCCAATCCACTTTAATTTTCGTTTAACAACAAAAGATTATACTATTTGAGATTTTGTGTTAAAAGAGAATTCTCCGCGTTTGGAAAAAACAAAATCCAAACACCATTGTCGCTAATTTTTAAAAAGAGCTCCACTCTAGCCACATATATGTGCAACAAAATACTGATTCTTCTCCTAAAATTTGGTAATTAAAATTAATTAAATTATAATTATTTTATATAAATTATTATTTTCTTGGAATAATAGAACATTATTGTAATTCCTTCCACGTTACAGTCAAATATTAAAAGCACGAAGATCCTTAGCGTAATATCGTTCGTCTTTTTTACCCCTTAAAAGTAAATTTTACATTGGACAACATTGTCATTTAGTAATTTCCCTAATATTTAGGACTTAAAATCAGATAAAATTTAGTTTATGTGATAAAACAATAAAAGTAGAAGAACAATATTACAGAGAAAGAGAGAGTAATTCTTATTGATATTTTGGGATGATTTACAATGGGGTAAGACCCATCTATTTATAGGGGAAAAATAACTTAGCCACAAAGTAAAACTCTCTACAAGATAGACATTCACTCTAAATAGAATTCTATTCATAACACTCCCCCTTGAATGTCTTCTCGATAAGTAATGTGCCTCATTAAAACCTTAACTAAAATAAAACCCAATGGGAAAAAAATTCTAGAAAAGGAAAAAGAGTACATATCTCTAATAATACGCCTTTTGGTTGCCTCGTTAAAAACCTTTCAAGGAAAATCCAGTGGGACAAAACCTTGTAAGGGAAAAAGAGTGCAACACGCATTAACTCCCCCTAATGAGAGCATCAATTCACATCCTTGAGCCTTCACATCCTGATCTTGTACACTAGCTTCTTGAAGGTTGACGTCGGCAGAGTTTTGGTGAATAAATCAGCCATATTAACTCCAATGAATATATTGCACCTTGAAAATCCTCGCTATCACATTATCATGCTTATAGTTATAGCAAGATACAAATGTGCACAAATTGCACTAAGAAAGTGGTACTTAATGATCAAGAATTGTATATGCTTTAAGCAACTTAAATCTTTTATGGATTGTCATATAAGTTAAGTCATATAAGCCATCTAAAGAGATTTTAGATGTATATCAAGTTTTCATGTCATGCTAGACATATAAGATATCGAAAACTGATTGCACATACCATTGACTTTATACTTTCAAGTATTTGAACAACATAGACAAAATTATGTCTTTTATATGAAACTAATTCTATTCGAATTGTGTCTCTTCCATTTGGCCAATATTTTTGTGTCTATATTCGATAGACTTAAAATCCTCATATATACTTAGCGCTATGATAGATGTCGTCGACAAACATTTTATATCGATTCCAATATTTTTTCATAAAGACATAACATAGAGATCTCTTCACTCATATATTCAGGTACTTGAATCTCTCATGAGACTTTATGAAGTGTTATGTCATGTAATCTTCTAGATCACTTGCCTCCTTTATTATGATCATTTTGATCATTTGCTCATCTTCTTTATCAAGAAGTTCTATTTGAAATCCATTTGTCTATACGCTTGAAGCATACCATAGACTTTGTCCTTCTAGGACTTAATATGAGCATTTGCAATGAAAATATAGTTACTTTCTTTGGGTCAGCAAATACGTCTAGCATGCTTTGCAATATATTGTAAATGAATTATCCTTTTATGAACTTCAGGTTCATATTATCCTATTCGAGGATCTATATGTATAAATAATAATTCATTCCATGTAACTTTTTTCTCAACTGCTGTATCTTGTCTCCCCCTCATGTTAGAAAAACTAACGTGTTTCCTCAATTTTGGAAATCTATCTTTGTGCATTATGGTGTTAATAAAAATATACACCGCACATCAATAATAATAAGATGAAATTATTTGGTTCCTGTCCCTGATCCACTTGTGAGGGGAGAATGCTTTCGTATATAACATATATCAAATTGATATATATATATAATTTTGTTCTCATAAGAAATAGTTTGGCTATTAAGTGGAGGCACTCAATAAATTATTTTGCTAAACCAACTGTGATGTAACCCAACTTATCAAGATAAACTATCTTGGATAGAAAATCTGGAAATTATGCTCTAAATTAAATTATTGAGCAAATTACCTCGCAAACACCAAGTTACGGGTTAATAATAATCGCACATGTAATCATCTCATAGATGCATCTTATATGGTATACATGGCAGGTGAATGGGCCCATATTCACTTTTGATATTTCCAGCATTCATGGGATTCAATCCCAATTTTAGTTGGTCAATTAATTAATGAGAACAAGCAATATAAGAGAATTCGTAAAGAACTTTATAGTTCTTTAATATTTACCCATGTGAATTCTATATTATTTGTACACATCATACTTAAATTTATATGGCCAAACCAATTATGCCAGCTGAATAAATTATCAATATCGATAAAGTTCAGGTTTACAGCATGACGGGTGCAATTATCGATAAACACCAAGTTTATTATGATATGAGTTTTTATATCAATAAGCATCCACTTTAGTGTGGTGTTCTTTTATTTGTGTAGTACAAACTAGAGAATAAAGCGGGTAGCTTTTCACATACATATTATCCCGCTACAAGTTGTAGTAATAGAAGATATTAAATCTTTCCTTTATTTATAGTCTCAATATAATCAACCGCTTTCGCGTGTACTTTGGAAACTGAATAAGTTTCTTTGAGACTTACTACAACACAATAAATTGACATGATAATCAATTGCATTCCTCCAAAATAGTAATAATTGGCTCTTCCAGAGCTCTCAATTAATTTTGTATTATCACAGATTCATCAACATCCATGTGATGAATATCTCTTTTAAAGAAAAAGTTATACCATTGTGGTCATGGTCAAATTATATGCAAGATCTGTTTCTTGCATTATCATTGTCTTTTAATAATCACATTGCCATAATATTTTGGCATACAATAAGTACGTGACCAGTGATCATTCATGCCATAATAATGACATTATTTTCTTATTTCATCTCAAACCTCCATCTAGAGGTAAGTGTGGTATATTCACTACCACTAGCACGTTCATATTCTTCCAAGAATGAATATGTATTCATAAAATAGATGTTGTCACATTCACATCATGAATGGACAATAATCATCTATATGTGTTTTATAAAATCTCATGTCAAATCGATGACAAATATTACTTTCACAGAGTGAAGGATTATTTTGAGAATCCTTATTGCTCTCATTACCATAATGATGACAATTATAATTTCGTCCATTGCCACGTCCACATCCATTGACACATTCAGAATAATAATTTTGTCTTCTTTCAGACTTATCACATATTGCTATCACATTCTCTTAAGGGAATGAGAATGGAGCAAATTTAATGGGACGGGTTTTTAATTTTTTGTCCACAATCATACATGAATTTAATCATGGCAAAACATAGAAATTTTACCACTTTGGGTGGTTATAATTTCTTTCAAACTCCATTAGAGTTGCAATCAAATTTTATTGTCTTTGCTTGTATTTAAAATCAAATTATAGAATGTCAAGAATTTGAAAGAGAAAAGTAAAATACTTACCTTAAATCCAGAATTTAATCATGAAGGAAGTTCATGGAACAATTGACAATCATTATGCTCAATCCCAAAGCTTCTATTCAATTGATTAGAGTCTCGTGCTGATAACGCGTGATAAAACAATAAAAGTAGAAGAACAATATTACAGAGAAAGAGAGAGTAATTCTTATTGATATTTTGGGATGATTTACAATGGGGTAAGACCCATCTATTTATAAGGGAAAAATAACTTAGCCACAAAGTAAAACTCTCTACAAGATAGACATTCACTCTAAATAGAATTCTATTCATAACAGTTTATACAAACTTTTCTTATTTGTATTAGGTTTAGACCTTCAAAATCAATTAAAAGATTTTTTTAACTCTTGCAAAAAAAAGAAATATAGAATGTGAAACTAAAAAAAAATTTACATGAGTTAATTATGTGTTTAAACAGGAAAATTTGATGGATTCTAATTTATTATTTTCTAACGTAATGACATAAGGAAACAGAGTTTCTTTAATCAATTATAAAGTTTTAACAATTTATAAAATTGACCGATCGCTTATTTAATATATAAATAAGGTTAAATTGATTTTCTAATATCGGTAAAACAACATCTTCCCATCGCAAATAACTATAGTAAAATATGTACAAGTTTAGGACTGAGATAAATATGTTTAAGTCTCTAAAGTTAAATGCCACTCACTTTAAATATGATTTTGAGCATCCATTTTTTAATTTAAAATACTGTCGTTCTTTATTAGTTCACCACATTTCTTAATTCACGGGAATTGAAGATTGTATGCTAGTTTATAGAGTACTGTCAACGTTTATCCATTATTACAATACCAATAATTATTGCATCTACCGTGACATCAATTGTTATCTCAAATTCATTCTTATTCTATATTTTGTACACTTATTAATAATAGATGCAGAACACACGTGCATCACACGTACATTTAAACTAGTTAACATATAAACAAGTAAAACAAATAATTTGACTAACAAGTAACAAAAAATTAAAAAAAAAACATGCCGACACTTAGGAATATTACAACGAGCCCACATAATAAGCATATACTTTGCAATAAAAAAGATTTATTTTAATAGTAAGAATTTTAAAAGGAGAGAGACCGAACTAGTCATTTAAAAAATAGTAGAATTTCATGTTTATTTAAGGACTTGACCTCGCAGTCCTTAACCATCTATGACACAGTTTAAATACAAAGGCTTAGAAAAATCATTTAGTGGCTATGACGTGAAGATTATCCATATAATAATGTCACCTAAAGTGTCTTGTAATCTAATTCAATGCTTGATAGAAACTAAGAGTCCATCAAACTATATAAAGAACCAGGTTTTCTATTAGTTTTCACAGAACACACGCACACTGCAGTATGTAAATGACACGATGGAGTTTTACGTGAAAAACTCCTAGCTCATGGGATAAAAAACCACGACTTACCCTTGTAGGATTTCAACTTCACTACTGAGCAAACTTTAGATTACAATCTATTGTAACCTAGGAATTAACCTCTTAATCCCTCATTAACTTATAACAACTCTATTACAAATCACTTTGTAATAACTCTATTGCAAAGACTTACAACTCAACTAACTCTAGCCAAGACACAAATACAAAGGTTTATGATTTACAAAGATTTCCTACACAATGCTTCTAATTGAGCTAAGTAGGAATTACAAGTAGAGTTCTTTAACAAAGGTGCAACACAACTAATGACAGGTAATAGCTCGATATAGGGAACTGGTCCGTTGTTATGTTGTTCTTTGTTCTTTATGCCCTTGAGAGTCACTTATTGATAGATTACTTGAGAGAATGCTTGATTGATTCTTGAATATGCAAGTGTTTTGCCTTTGCTTGATGTTAATAATTTATTTGTGACATCACTTGAATGATGCAAACAAGTTAGGTAAAGGGCATTCCCCCTAAAGTTGACTGCTGCATTGTGTTTGCACTGTTGCGTGTGCAGACAACAACTTTACAGCTTGGGGGTTGACTTGTACAACCACCACGAGAACTGGTAGCTATCTGTTCTCTCTATTGTTCCTTTGACTCTGAAGAGTTGAACCGTATCCCTGACCGGAGACTTGTTGATCTTAAGTACTTGAGTGATGTATAACAGGTTCCTTATCTGGTTCTTAACAGTAAGTTTGTTAGATCATCAAAACATAACAGAGATACACATATAACCTATCAATTTCCCCCTTTTTGACGATACCAAACTTTTAGTTTAAATTCCCCCTAAGAACCAGAATGACATTCGCATTTCCTGTATTCCTCCTGAATCTGTTCCCTATCCTGTTCCCCCTCAATTATTTTTACCCCCTTTGTCATCATAAAAAGATCAGTAGCAAGCATTAAGCAAAAAAAAGTCTAGCTTAGTCAACTCATGCCACATGTGTGCACACAAGCATGACTAAAAATAGAGCATAAGAGTAAGGCATACACAACAAAAGGATGAAACTTTCATTAATTTTGGATAATTAAGCAGTGAGCAGTCCCATTGTTACCAACACATCCACAAAATAAAAATAGCAAAATAAAAGTACCAGTCATAAAGATCATCAGAACTAAAAACAGAGGACAAACATTAAGAAATTGACACTGGAAGGGGAACATTTTTTAGAGAGCACTAGAAGAGGAAGGCCCAGATAAAGAGGCAAGAGTTCTAAGAAGGATGCCCATTCGAGCATTAGCTGATACCTGCTTGTTGAGCAGTCTCTCCTTTAGGTCCTCAACCTATTTCCTATGGTCGGCATTTTCTTTTGTTAGACGGGCAACCTCTGTGCTTTGAGAGTTGCTGGAACCAAGTGCCTCATGAACCTGACTGAGCTGACCTTCGAGAATGACATTCCTTGCCTTCAGCTTCCTTATCTCTTCAGTGGCACTGTTCTAAGCGTTGATCAGCTGGTAGATATTAGAAGTGCTGCCAACTCCTCCACTCTTATCAATGCATTCACATTCTTCAAGGATGGTCTTGGAGTAGGTTTTCTTATGAGTACCCACTTTAGCTTTTCCTAAAGGGACTTTGAAGAATTCAAAGACCTTAGTGAGGAGGAACCCATAAGGTAATCCATGATTACCATCTTGAATAAGCCAAGTATGATCAAAGCGATCGTGCTAGAACCAAGGAACTTAAGAATGCCTAACACCTTCTCCCGGGATAACAGAATTTCTTACCCGAATTTCTGGTTCGCGGACATTTAAACAGAGTCAATATTTTCCTCGACTCAGGATTAAACCGGTGACTTGGGATACCATAAATCTCCCAAGTGGTGACTCTGATTTTTAAATAAATAAACAATCCCATTTCGATTGTCCTTTAATTGGAAAAACTCCCTTATATTTATTCCCTTTGCGGGGTGTAGTAAAAAAGAGGTGTGACAACTCTGGCGACTTTGCTGGGGATCGAACCCAGAACCTCTGGTTCAGGGTTCAAGAATTCGAGCTTATTAATGTGATTTTTGTTTGGCTTTATTGTTGATATTACTGTATTTTGCAGACTTAATGCTAATTGTCATTTACCGCTTTGATATTATTTGAATTGTATATAACTATCTTCTTACGCCATCCCTCTGAGTCTTCTGGAAATGGTGCACATGTTCGCATGGCCCACTTTTTCTGTATAAATTATACCAAATAGAACGAGGTTGGGCAAGCGACAAGGCTGGGTAGACTTCAGTGCTCCCGGTACGTCGCCCCCTCCTCGACCCCAGTTGTCCGCTCAGGTACCCCAAGTCTAGACCAAATTCAAAACAAATTATATATTTGGGTTCGTAGGGGAATGGCTAATCGGATTTTGGTTTGAACCTCTGGTTTTGACTATGTGGGCCCGGAGGCGATTTTTGACTTTTTGGGTAAAACTTTAAAAAACTCATTTTCATGCATTAGAATTAAATCATTTAGCATTTATTAATGTACTTAAGTAACTTGTGGCTAGATACGAGCGAATTGGTGATGTATCGAGGTAAGTGATTGGTCTAACCTTAGCTTGAGGGATTACGAGTCGAGTCCTATTTGCTATGTGGTATTTGTAGAGTACGACGTATAGGCATGGTGACAAGTATCTATACGTTGGTGTCAAGCATGCCCGTGATTCTTATATTGTGATTATTATGGCTTCGTTGTATTACTCATGCTTTGATGATGATTTCTATTGTTGGGCAAAGTTTGTGGAAGTAATTATGACATTTGAACATTGAGGAGCGTTGGCTCGAGTTGTACAATGAAATGTGAAAGTAAAAGTGGAAATTGAATCTTTTAGAGCATTGGCTCAAAGTTGTGAAGTGAGTTATGAAGTAAAAGTGGAAAAGAGAAGAGAATAATTATATTAACTCCCTTGCCGGGATATTGTTGTTTTTCATGTTATCTCCCTTTATCACGACCCATTAATCCCTCCGAAGGAGTCGTGATGGCCCCTAGTCTCTAAACTAGGTAAACCTAACATTTACTAAAATAACATTGATATTTATTAACTTCAAATGAAATTTCTCTAATCAATTTACAATTCCCAAAATTGGTAGTACAAGTCATAAGCTTTTCTAAGAGTAGTTATACAAAATAAATACATCACTGTCCCAAACAAAAGGAACATATGGGAATAAGTACAATTGAAGGTGACTCCGGGGACCGCGAACACTGCAACATGTTTACTTTGAGTCTCCACCGCAATGAACAGCTCCTATCGATCAAATACCTGGATCTGTACACAAAATGTACAGAAGTGTAGTATCAGCACAACCGACCCCATGTGCTGGTAAGTGCCTAGCCTAACCTTGGCGAAATAGTGACGAGGCTAGGACCAAACTACCAAATAAACCTGTATAATATAGCGTACAAAATAATAGGAAGCAGATAACAATGATGGCAACAATGATCAACCAGTGATATAATTAGCAGGCAACAAGAACACCATAAATGCTTCTCAACAAAAAATAAATACAAGTGCAATCAATTAATCGAGTCGTTCAAATATAAATCTTTCGCCGATAAATCCTTCAAGTAATAATCTCTAAGATAATATACTTTTCAATAAATATATTTTGAATATATTTCCTTCAAATAAGTATCTTTCAAGTAAGCATCTTTCGAATATAATTCTTTCAAGTAAAGGTCACCTTGTGACGCCTCATTTCATAATCATAAATAATATAGGTCTCAACCCACTTTCATATTTTCACGGCACCTCGTGCCCACATATTTTTGTCTCATATTGCACAATAATATCCTCATATTACTCAGTTCATAGGTTCCATGACCGAATACATTTAAGAATGTTCAAGGAGCCCCATTCACTAGGGGTGGGCATTCGGTATTTCGGTTCGGTATTTAAGAATTTCGGTTCAGTATTTCGGTATTCGGTTTATCGATTGTGTATACCAAATACCGTACCAAATTATTTCGGTACGGTTCAGTATTTCTTATTTTGGTTCGGTATGGTTTCGGTACGGTTTCGGTTTAACCAAGACCCATTCAGATTGTTGCATTTCAGTAATTTAACCAAAATGCAGATGCAGCAGTCTTAACCAACAGATGCAGCAACAGTCTAACCAACAGATGTAGCAGATATTTCTAATTAACCCATCTTCTTTTCTTTCTCCAACGAGCTGTAAAGTGTAAACGGGTTGACAAAAAAATTATTGGGAAAAAGAACTATTTCCAAGAAGACAAATAAAGAAGCAAACTGTAACTTTGGTTTAAATTAGCAGCACATACATGGAAGGATAATACTTATGCAGAAGAAGTAAATAGATATCAATATTCATAAACTCTTGAGTCTTGTAAGATGAAGGTCTTCATATCATAACATAAAAGTTTGCTTAAAAAGTATCATTTAATTAGCAGCACATACATGGAAGATGCACAAGTATGAAACTGGACCAACAGGTACTGAAAATGTGGAACAATATCTACTCCAAGCTGCGTGAGTAACAAGATCAAGATCAATAAATCAATCATCTAATCTTTTATTACCATGCATAAGCATAAATAGATTTAACAAGATAATGTAAATGCTATAAGCCTATAACTAAATTCGCTGAAAACATAAAAGAAATGAACAATAGTCTTTCTAGACCACAAATATGAACTATTATCTGCTCTTTTCGAAAATTACATAAAGCAAAAAAGTGAAGTCAGTGATGATGAATGATCATATCCATTAAATATATTCCCCTTCCAATTAGTTCAAGAATCAGACATGTATTGTGAAGTGAAAAGTATACATAAGAAAAGAATCACATACCCCCTTGTCCTCTTTGTACTCATCTATTGCCTTGTGAGAAGCATAAGAAAATTTAACATCAGGTCCCAACTCAGGGACAATGAACTGATGAAGTGGCTGGATCAAACAATGAAAAACCATAAATCAGCACACGGACAAGATAATCATATATCCGATGAAACGAAAAAGTTGATGTGTCACTTACTAGTTGGTGTCAAACCATTTTGTCATCTCCATAGCAGGGACAAAGGCATTTCCTCAGGCCATAGACAAGTATGCTTGGAACCCGATCTCACCACCGGTCCAGTTCTCACTTCTCTGAGTTCTCTCTCACAGTCAACGTAGCCAATCTCTATTCTCTTAGGTTAGGTTTCTCCGTTTCTGTTTCTCCCTTCTAATTCCCTAATCCCTAATTCCCAATAGTGAAAGACTAAAGAGGTTTCTGTTGGGCCTTATTGGGTTGGGTTGGGCTGGCCGGCTAGGGCGCTAGGTACTAGAGCAGTGTGGACTGTGGAGAATTAGATGTACAACATATTGGGTTGGGCTGGGCAGTATAGGTCCAACATAAAATTCTTTACAAATTCGGTATTTCGGTATACCGAAATTTCAAGATCCTAATACCGAGGACCGTACTGTAATACCGAAATACCGAAAATGTTATACCGAATTAGACCAAAATATCGGAAAAACCGAAACCGAAATACCGAATTGATTTAGTCCGAATCGGAATTCAGTTTTTCGGATTTTATGCCCACCCCTACCATTCACTTAACATAAAGTAGAGTACAACTCCCAACCCAAATAGGAAATCAACAAAAAAAGATGAAGTTATTTTTAGACATCATTTGATAAAAAAATACCCTTTTCAATTAAAGTACAATATCGAATGAGTTATTACCTTTAATACGAGAAATCAATAAATCAAAACATAGAAAAAATTTCTTTTTAAGTTAAGTGCAACCTAAAATGGTTTAAAGAAAATTTAGCTGAGAAATCAATTGAGTTAAAAATGTAACAATTGTTGAAATTTGAAGTATTGAATATATATATATATATATAAACAAATAGGGCGAGGTATTGTCAACACAATGGATTCCCACACAAAAGATCACAGCCGTAAAGAAATCTAAACCATTAAAACACTTGAATTGATAACAACAATTACAATGTAGACAAAATAATCATAGAAGGAGTACAACGGTCAGGGCCCTACTGAGATAAAATAAGATATAAGGTATGACAGATAAGATAAGGAATTCAGTTGCAAGCTAACAGTAACAATGTTAATACGAGAAAGTAAGGAATGCAATAACCGAAACAGAGGCTAAAACAATCACTAGGATAATAACCGGGGATCTCTCAGTATCCTGAGGATCTCTTGGTTTCCTCAATCTGTACCAGGTATCTCTTGGTATCCTCAATATGTACCAGGGATCTCTTGGTATCCCGAGGATCTCTTGGTATCCTCATTACATACTAGGGATCTCTTGGTATCCCGAGGATCTCTTGGTATCCTCATTATATACTAGGGATCTCTTGGTATCCTCATTATATACTAGGGATCTCTTGGTATCCTCATTATATACTAGGGATCTCTTGGTATCCCGAGGATCTCTTGGTATCCTCAATAAATGTGCAGGGGGATCTCCCGGGAATCTAACCCGTAGTCCCAAAGTAAATACACAACGCAACCAACAGAATCAACATTTACATCACAACAGAAGGATCAGATATCACGGCAATACATATAACAACAACAAATGACAATAATACAAGGTAAGACAAGTAAATTAACTCAGGGGTTGTATATCACGAGAAAATAGTAGAACCAGCTCAAAGGAATAACCACAGAAAAGGAACACTGGCATAAAGGAAACAATTCAATAATGGGAAAACTAACACGTAGCAACGATCCCACAATATATAAGTCAATAATAAGGAAATCAACACGAGTCAAGTAGCTATGAAAATATAACACAACAATAGGAGAGGCGAAACTCTTCATTTAAGTCAAATAGGAGTCACATTGATCAAAGTATAAGACTCATGGGCATACTTGACTCCAACGTAAAGATAATTGTCACCATGCCTATACGTCGTACTCGACAAATAACACATAACAATTATGACACAACTCTTAATCCCTCAAGCTAAGGTTAGACCAACACTTACCTCGCTTTGCAACCAATTTAGTCTACTAGTAGGCCTTTTTCCTCGATTATCCAACTTTCAATGGCTCGAATCTAGCCAAAAATAATTCAATACGGTCAACAAAAATTATAGAAATCAATCCCATATGAAAATATTAATTTTTTTCCAATAAAATCCGAAATTAACTCAAAAATTTCCCACAAGGCACACGTCTCAGAATCCGGTGAAAGTTATGAAATATAAATGCCCATTCAACCAAGAGTCTAACCATACAAAAATTACTAAATTTCGATAACATTTCGACCCTCAAATCCTCAAATCTATCCGAGAGGGTTTTCAAACTCTTCAAACTAAATTCACAGATTTAATGCCAAAACTAGTAATAGATTCGGGTAATCTAACAAAAATTAAGTTATGAACACTTACCCCATTGTTTTCTCTAAAAATCTCCCGAAAATCGCCTCTCCCCGAGCTCCAATTTGGTAAAAGTGGAAAATGGATTCGTCCCATTTCAGAACTTGAATTATAATCTGTACAACAATTTTCGCATCTGCGGTATGTGCGATTTTACTGTTCACCGCAGATGCGGTACTGTTCACCGCAAGTGTGGTTTTACTGTTCACCGCATCTGCGAAAAATTCAGCAATTGGCCAGAAAATTTCAGCAACTTTATATTTCACTAAAAATGCTCTAACTCCATTATACAAACTCGGAATTCGACGATTCTTGTTCCTATGAGTTACAAATAATAATACGAACCTATTCCTTCAATCGAAACTAAATTTAGAGCTTATTTACTCAATGCGATACCAACTTCGCTCGTTAAACAATTACATGTTTTACGCTAAAAATTCAATAGCGACTTGATGAAATTAGACCAAACTTTCCGGATCACTCCTATAATTCATTATCAAAATCCGGAAAGTCTCGAAATAAAATTTTGATTTCTAGAACTAAAAATAGACCTTTAGATCATTACATGTTTACGCTCAAAATACCAAACTCATCCAAGCACCATGGGATCCCAACGAAGTATACTAACAAGTCCCATAACATGACACGAACTTAGTCGATGCCTCAAAATACATTGAACAACACTAAAACATGAATCACACCCTAATTCAAGCTTATTCAAAACTAACAAATTCCAAATTCTACATTCGATGCCGGAACCTATCAAATCAATTCCGATTGACCTTTACACACAAGTCATAAATGATAAAATAGAGCTGTTCCAATTTCCAGAATCGAATTTCGATCCCGATATCAAAAAATCAACTCTCCAGTCAAACTTTCCAAAAATCTTCTATTTTTTTCAACTTTCGCCAAAATGTGTTAAATTGTCCTACGGACTTCCAAATCCAAATCTGAGCATATGCCCAAGCCCGAAATTACCATATGAAGCTATTGGAGTTATCAAAATTCTATTCCGGAGTCGTTTTATCACTACCCAATCCCCAAATCCGGTCGTGACGGCGCCTCTCATAAAGACAAGGCCAGCCAGACCAAAACGGAACACCACTTTTAAACAGTTAATCATCATAAACGGTAATAACGTATAATATAATACTCATAAATTGCGGAATTTTAACGTTAACAATAGTAGGAGCCATCCCGACACAGCCCAAACCGGGGTGTCACAAGTCATGAGCTACTATAAAATCTGCTCTAGGTCTACAAAGTACGGAATCCGATACAACAGTCTGAAGAAAACATAAATGATAGAGGATAAGGGGGACAAGGGGGCTGCAGACGTCAACAGCTACCTCAGAACTCCAAATCACCGCCTAGCCTGGATAGAATTAGCGGTCAGGTGCGGACTCTACTATGTCTGAATCTGCACACACGGTGTAGGGAGTAATGTGAGTACTCCGACTTAGTGAGTAATAACTATAAATAATGGATGAAAGTATGAAAACATGTAAAGACACAACACAATTCCATATTAAGCAGTAAAATCACTTAAAGCAGTACATCAGTGAAGAATCAAATGATATTACTTTTTAAAACAAGTAAAACAGGTAATTTAACAGGTAAATAACAAGTAGAACTCCGCCCCTCGGGCACAGTATCAATCGCTCAGCATAGTATCAGCCCCTCGGGCTCACTCTCAGTACAGTATCAGCCCCTCGGGCTCACTCTCGGAATAGTATCAGCCCCTCGAGCTACCTCACAATCACTCATATCAGCCCCTCGGGCATAACATCAATCACTTAGAACATTGGGTACCCGCGCTCACTGTGGGTGTGCAAACTCCAGAGGGGCCCCTTACGGCCCAAGCGCTATATCAAGCCACCTCGTGACATCATCACTCGACACTCGATCTCACATTACTCAAGCCACCTCATTCCATATAAGGTATCTCAGGCCCTCAACCTCATATCACTCAGCATATCCTCACATATGGCCCTCGGCCTCACTCAGTCCAAAAAATCATCATAAACCCCTTGGGCATTAGTAAAGCAGTAGTTCTCAGCCCAAAACATGATGTACAAATATCATTTAAGTTTCAAATCTGAGTAAAAGTGGCTGAGTTTGTAAAACAGTAGATATCAATAGGACTGAGTTCAAATAATAAGTCAAGCAGTAAGGAAACAGTGATAAAAATCTCCGAAGGGTTCAAATAGTTGGCACGAAGCCCAAATATGGCAATCAGCCCAAATCATGATGATAACAAATGACTTTCAGTCAAATATTCGGTAAAATCATCAATCTGGATGAACCAAGTCACAATCCTTAGTAGTGAAAGACACCACGCTCATCATCCAACGCGTATATTGCCTCAATATAGCACTACGATGTGCAAATCCGGGGTTTCAAACCCTCAGGACATCATTTACAACCATTACTCACCTCAAGCAGGCCGAAATCCTAGCTCGCTACTCCCTTGCCTCGCAAATCAACCTCCTCGAGCGTCGAATCTGATCAAAACCACAAGTAATACATTACAATAGGCTAAGGGAATACAACCCAATCGAATAGACTCGAAAAATATCGAAAATCACTAAGTTGGCAAAACCCGAGCCCCGGGCCCACTTCTCAAAAATCAGAAAATTGACATCACCGGAATCCTTATCTCACCACGAGTCTATACATATCAAATTTACCAAAATCCGAGCTCAAATGCTCCCTCAAACCCCCAAATTTCTATTTTCAAAAGTCAAGCCCTAATCCTTCCCTTTTAATCAAATTTCCATCAATTTAGATGTTGAATTTACAATTAAATGACGTTTCTAGGCCATAGGACTCACCTCCAATCGATTCCCAGTCAAAACCCTCTTTAATACTCGTCAAAAGCTCCTAAGGTTACTCAACAATGGAGGAAATGAGACTTGGTTCGCGGGTGAAATGTTTATTAAAACCCTTCTGTCAGCCTAGATATTACTCTATGCGATCGCATAGCTCAACTTTCCCCGGCCTCCAAAATGTCCTATGCGAATGCGACCCCTTAACTGCGATCGCACTGCTTCACCAATCAAACCTACGCGATCACATACACTACTTCGCCATCGCATTGAGCAAAGTGCCCCTCAGAACCTCAGGTCCATTTAACACTATGCGATCGCATTACTCCTCATGCGATCGCAATGAACAACCTCCTCAACCTATACGATCGCATACCCTATTCCACGATCGCATTGAGCAATCAGAACGGCCTTCCCCAAACCTTCTATGTGATTGCAATTGCACTCTTGCGATCGCAGAGAACAAAAATGTTCTGCAACACTCAGCTGAAATCTACAACTTCAAAATCCAAGATTGGTCCGATTGACCATCCGAAATCACCCCGAGGCCCCCCTGGACCTCAACCAAAAGTGTCAACCCATCCTAAAACATCATTAAAACTTGTTCCAATCATCAAAACACCACAAACAACACCAAAACCATCAAATTGCATCGGATTCAAGCCTAAATTTCTTAAAAACTTCCGAAATACGCATTTGATCAAAAACCCGACCAAAACACCCCCGAATGATCTGAAATTTTGCACACACGTCCAAAATCACCTAACGAAGCTACTACAACTCTTAGAATTCCACTCCGAACCACGTATCAAAATATCACCTACCAACCAGAATTCGCCAAAATATTAATTTCGCCAAAATACTAATTTCGCCAATTCAAGCTTAATTCTTCTCTATAACTCCAAAACCCATTCCGATCGCGCTCCTAAGTCACAAATCACTTCCCAAAGCTAACCGAACCATCAGAGCTCACTTCCGAGCCTTCTAACACATAAGTCAATGCCCGGTTGACTTTTCTAACTTAAGCCTTCTTAAAAGAGACTAAGTGTCTCATTTCTTACCAAATCCTCCCCGAACTCGAACTAATCAACTCGATCACATAAAACACGGATAACGAAGCATAAAGAAGCTGAAATGGGGGAAACGGAGCGGTAACTCATGAGACGACTGGTCGGGTCGTCAAATCCTTCCCAACTAAATAAAATGTTTGCCCTCGAACGAGTCAAGAAACATACCTGAAGCCTCAAACAGATGAGGATATCTGCTCCGTATCTCCCGCTCGGTCTAGAAGGTAGCCTCCTCCACGGGCCAACCTCTCCACTGCACTTTCATTGAAGCTATATCCTTTGACCTTAACTTCCGAACCTGGCGACCCAAAATAGCTACTGGCTCCACATCAAAGGTCAAATCATCATCCAACTGAACCGTGTTGAAGTCCAAAACATGAGACGCATCCCTAATATACTTCTGGAGCATAGAAACATGGAATACCGGATGCACACTCGATAGGCTGGGTGGCAAAGCAAGCTCATAATCCACCTCCCAATCCTCTGAAGCACCTCAAAAGGCCCAATGAACCGCGGACTCAACTTGCCCTTCTTCCCAAACCTCATAACACCCTTCATGGGAGAAACCTTCAGCAAGAACTTCTCACCAACCATATAGGACACATCTCGAACCTTCCGGTCCATATAACTCTTCTAACGCGACTGCGTTGTATGAAGCCTCTCCTGAATCACCTTCACCATCTCTAAGGCATCCTGAACCAAATCTATCCCCAATAGTCTCGCCTCGCCGGGCTCGAACCAACCAACCAAAGATCTACACCGCCTCCCGTACAAAGCCTCATACGGAGCCATCTGAATACTCGATTGGTAGCTGTTATTGTAAGCAAACTCTACAAGCGGTAGAAACTCATCCCATGAACTTCCAAAGTCAATAACACAAGCACACAACATGTCCTCCAATATCTGAATCGTACGCTCGGACTGTCTGTCCGTCTGAGGATGAAAAGTTGTGCTTAACTCCACCTAAGTACCCAACTCTCGCTGAACAGATTTCCAAAACTGGGAAGTAAACTGATTACCTATATCTGAGATGATGGAGACCGGAATACCATGCAACCGAACAATCTCCCGGATATAAATCCCTTCCAACCGCTTTGAAGAATAGGTAGTACACACAGGGATGAAGTGCGCGGACTTGGTCAGCCGATCCACAATCACCCAAATAGCATCGAACTTCTTCAAAGTCCGAGGAAGACCACTCACAAAATCCATGGTGACTCTCTCCCACTTCCACTCGGGAATAACCATCTGTTGAAGCAAGCCACCCGGTCTCTGATGCTCATATTTCACATGCTGACAATTGAGACACCGAGCTACAAATCCCACGATATCTTTCTTCATTCTTCTCCACCAGTAGTGTTGCCTCAAATCCTGATACATTTTCGCAGCACCCGGATGGATAGAATACCGCGAGCTATGGGCCTATTCTAAAATCAACTCTCTAAGCCCATCCACATTGGGCACACAAATCCGGCCCTGCATCCTCAATACACCATCATCACCAATGATCACATCACCGGCATCATCATGCTGGACTCTGTCCTTAAGGACAAGCAAATACGTATCATAATATTGGCTCTCCTTGATGCGATCATATAAGGAAGGCCGAGAAACCACACAAGCCAACACCCGACTGGGCTCCAAAAATCTCACAAACCGATTGGCCAAGGCCTGAACATCAACTGCAAGGGGTCTCTCCCCAACTGGAATATATGCCAAACTCCCCATACTCACTGCCTCTCGGCTCAAAGCATCGACCACTACATTGGCCTTTCCCGGATGATACAGAATATTGATATCATAATCCTTAAGAAACTCCAACCATCTCCGCTGCCTCAAATTATGATCCTTTTGCTTGAACAAATGCTGCAGACTGCGATGATCAGTGAACACCTCACAAGATACGCCATACAAGTAATGCCTCAAAATCTTCAATGCATGAACTATGGCAGCCAACTCCAAATCATGAACGGGGTAGTTCTTCTCATGGGGCTTCAACTGATGAGAAGCATAAGCAATAACTCTACCCTCCTGCATCAACACACAACCACTCCCAACTCTCGAAGCATCATAATAAATTGTATATGAACCTGAAACTGATGGCAAAACCAACACTGGAGTTGTGGTCAAGGCTGTCTTGAGCTTCTGAAAGCTCTCCTCACACTCGTCCGACCATACAAATGGAGCACCCTTCTGAGTCAACTTGGTCAAGGGCGATGCAATGGATGAAAATCCCTGAACAAACCGGCGATAATAGCCTGCCAACCCAAGAAAGCTACGAATCTCTGTGGCTGAGGATGGTCTGGGCCAACTCTGAACCGCCTCTATATTCTTCGGATCAACCTGTATACCCTCGCTGGACACCACGTGCCCTAAGAAAGCCACTGAACTGAGCCAAAAATCGTAGTTGGAGAATTTTGCATAAAGCTTTTCCCCCCTCAATCTCTGCAATACAACACTCAAATGCTCCGTGTGCTCCTCCTAACTACGCGAGTATACCAGAATATCATCAATGAATACTATAACGAACGAATCAAGATAAGGCAGGAACACATTGTTCATCAAATGCATGAATGTTGCAGGGGCATTGGTTAGCCCGAAGGACATAAGAAGAAACTCATAATGACCATATCTGGTCCTGAAAGCAGTCTTAAGAATATCTGAATCCCTGATCTTCAACTGGTGATAGCCCGAACGGAGATCAATCTTGGAGAACACTCTCGCTCCCTGAAGCTGATCAAATAAATCATCAATGCGAGGCAAATGATACTTGTTCTTAATTGTTACTTTGTTCAATTGCCTATAATCGATGCACATTCTCATTGTGTCGTCCTTCTTCTTCACAAACAGAACGGGCGCACCCCAATGTGACACACTAGGCTGAATGAACCCCTTATCTAGGAGTTCCTGAAGCTGTTATTTCAATTCCTTCAACTCTGCTGGTGCCATACGATACAGCGGAATAGAAATGGGCTGAGTGCCCGGCACCAGGTCAATACAAAAATCAATGTCCCTATCCGGTGGCATGCCCGATAGGTCTGCAGGAAACACATCGGGAAAATCCCTCACAACTGGGACAGAATCGATACTAGGAGTCTCAGCTCCTACATCCCTTACAAATGCTAGATATGAAAGGCAACCCTTCCCCACCATACGCTGGGCCATCAAGAAAGAGATCACTCTACTAGGGATTTAATCAGTCACACCACACCACTCGATCCGCGGTACACCCGGCATAGCCAAAGTGCATATCTTAGCATGACAGTTTAGACTAGCATGACACGAGGATAGCCAATCCATGCCCAAAATGACATCAAAATCTACCATGCTCAATAGAAATAGATCTACTCGGGTCTCCTGACCCCCAATATTCACCACATATGAATGGTACACACGGTCTACAACAACAGTATCGCCCACTGGGGTAGATACATGAACAGGTAAAGCAAGAAACTCACGGGGCGTACCCAAATAATGAGCAAAGTATGATTACACATAAGAAAAGGTGGAACCGGGATCAAATAATACAAAGGCATCTCTGTGGTAGACTGAAACAATACCTGTAATGACAGTATCCGAAGCAATGACGTCGGGTCTGCCCGGGAGTGCATAGAAACGGGCCTGATCGCCCTTTGATCGACCTCCCCCTCTAGGGCGACCCCTAGCTGCCTGACCTCCACCCCTAGCTGGATGGGCGGGTAGTGAAGTAACTGGAGCAAAAGTCGAGGGCTGACCCCTCTACTGGGACGAACTAGCAACACGATGAGGACACTGCCTCCACACATGTCCAAACTCTCCACACTCAAAACAACTCCCAGGTGCTGGAGAAGGGGACCGAAGGGAACCCCTCGCACCGGAGTAACCAACTGATGCACTAGGCATAGAAGAACCCTGAGCTGACGGGGCACGAGATGAACTCTGGGCTAGAAGGGCACTGAGTGCTGACTGACCCCGCTAAGATTCATGATGACCATGACCCGAAGATGCCCCGCGATTCTCTGGGCGGGCTAACTGAGCAGGCCTGAAAGAATGGCCTTTACCATGCTGAAACTGGCCCCTCGAAGAAGCACCACTATAACTGCCAGATCCTCGAGGCCTCTTGACCTCCCTCTCCTCTCGATCCTGACGGCGAACCGTCTCAATCTCACGAGTGATATCGACCACCTCCTCCAACGTAGCACCCAACACCCTCTCTCAGGTCATAAGAATACGGAGGTGATAGTTAAGGCCATCAATAAATCTCCTGATCCTCTCACGATCTATCAGAACCATCCAAATGGCATGATGAGCCAACTCAGAAAACCTCGACTCAAACTGTGACACATTCATATCCCCCTATCGCAACCACTCGAACTGTCTACGCAGCTCCTCTCTACGGGACTGTGGCACATACTTCTCCAAGAAGAGAGTGGAGAACTGCTGCCAAGTAAGGGGTGCTGCTCCAACCGGCCTACGCCTCTCATATGCCTCCCACCATGTGAAGGCAGCCCCAGTAAACTGAAAGGTGGTGAATGTCACACCACTAGTCTCAAGAATCCCTGTTGTACGGAGCATCCACTGACACTTATCAAGAAAACCCTGGGCATCCTCGCCCTCGGCACCACTGAATGACGGAGGTTGGAGTCTACCAAACCTCTCAAGATGACGCTGCTCGTTATCCGGCATAACTGGCATAACAAACTACTGAGCTAGTGCAACCGGCTGAGCTGGAGGTTCCTCCGGTGTCTGTAGTCCCTGCACTACCTGTTCAGGTGTGCGAACAGCGGGGGTCTGATTGCCTCCCCCGGCCTGTGAAGTAGCTACTGCTGTAGTGGCTGAAACTGCCTGAGCCAGGCCAGTACAAACTGATAAGATCTGTGCCAAGGCCTCCTGAAGATTCGGAACCAAGATAAGCACAGCTGGTGCCTGAACTGGTGCTGGTGGAGCATCCATAGCTGGAGCCTGATCCGGAGCCGGGGCAGCTGGTGGGCCAACAGGTGCTGCCCTCGCTGCTCTGCTTCTGCCACATCCACGTCCGCATCCACGACCTCTGGTGGCCTCAGTGGGTGTCACTGGTGGTCGTCCACCTCATTCGGTAGCTCGCGTCCTCACCATCTGTGAGAGAATGGAATATCAGTAGTTTAGTACTCGGACCAACAAGTTCGCATGACAAGAGTTTCAAGAATATGAAGTTTTTCCTAAAGGTTCTGCAGCCTCTCGAGGATAAATACAAACGTCTCCGTACCGATCCACGAGACTCTACTAAACCTTCTCATGACTCGTGAGACCTAAGTAACCTAGGCTTTGATACCAACTTGTCATAACCCAATCCTCGAATCCGGTCATGATGGCGCCTCTCATAAAGACAAGGCCATCCAAACCAAAACGGAACACCACTTTTAAACAGTTAATCATCATAAACGGTAATAACATATAATATAATACTCATAAATTGCGGAATTTTAACATTAACAATAGTAGGAGCCATCCTGACACAACCCAAACCGGGGTGTCACAAGTCATGAGCTACTATAAAATCTGCTCTAGGTCTACAAAGTATGGAATCCGATACAACAGTCTGAAGAAAACATAAATGATAGAGGATAAGGGGGACAAGGGGGCTGCAAACGTCAATAGCTACCTCGGAACTCCAAATCACCGCCTAGCCTGGACAGAATTAGCGGTCAAGTGCGGACTCTGCTATGCCTGAATCTGCACACACGGTGTAGGGAGTAATGTGAGTACTCCGACTTAGTGAGTAATAAATATAAATAATGGATGAAAGTATGAAAACACGTAAAGACACAACGCAATTCCATATTAAGCAGTAAAATCACTTAAAGCAGTAAATCAGTGAAGAATCAAATGATATTCCTTTTTAAAACAAGTAAAACAGGTTATTTAACAGGTAAATAACAAGTAGAAATCCGTCCCTCGGGCACAGTATCAATCACTCAGCATAGTATCAGCCCCTCAGGCTCACTCTCAGTACAGTATCAGCCCCTCGGGCTCACTCTCGGAATAGTATCAGCCCCTCAGGCTACCTCACAATTACTCATATCAGCCCCTCGGGCACAGCATCAATCACTCAGAACAATGGGTACCCGCGCTCACTGTGGGTGTGCAGACTCCGGAGGGGCCCCTTACTGCCCAAGCGCTATATCAAGCCACCTTGTGGCATCATCACTCGGCACTCGGCCTCACATCACTCAAACCACCTCGTGGAATATAAGGTATCTCAGGCCCTCGACCTCATATCACTCAGCATATCCTCACATATGGCCCTCGGCCTCACTCAGTCCAAAAATCATCACAAGCCCCTTGGGCATTAGTAAAGCAGTAGTTCTCAGCCCAAAATATGATGTAGAAATATCATTTAAGTTTCAAATCTGAGTAAAAGTGGCTGAGTTTGTAAAATAGTAGATATCAATAGGACTGAGTTCAAATAATAAGTCAAGCAGTGAGGAAACAGTGATAAAAATCTCCGAAGGGTTCAAATAGTTGGCACGAAGCCCAAATATGGCAATCAACCCAAATCATGATGATAACAAATGATTTTCAGTCAAATATTCGGTAAAATCATCAATCGGGATGGATCAAGTCACAATCCCTAGTAGTGAAAGACCCCACGCTCATCATCCAATGAGTAACATGCCTCAATATAGCACTATGATGTGCAAATTCGGGGTTTCAAACCCTCAGGACATCATTTACAACCATTACTCACCTCAAGCAGGCCGAAATCCTAGCTCGCTACTCCTATGCCTCACAAATCAACCTCCTCGAGCGTCGAATATGATCAAAACCACAAGTAATACGTTACAATAGACTAAGGGAATACAACCCAATCGAAAAGACTCGAAAAATATCGAAAATCACGAAGTTGGCAAAACCCGAGCCCCGGACCCACTTCTCGAAAAATCAGAAAATTGACATTACTGGATTCCTTATCTCGCCACGAGTCTATACATATAAAATTTACCGAAATCCGAGCTCCTTAAACCCCCAAATTTCTATTTTCAAAAGTCAAGCCGTAATCTTTCCCTTTTAATCAAATTTTCATGAATTTAGATGTTGAATCTACAATTAAATGATGTTTCTAGGCCATAGGACTTACCTCCAATCGATTCCCAGTCAAAACCCTCTTTAATACTCGTCAAAAGCTCCCAACGTTACTCAGCAATGGAGGAAATGGGACTTGGTTCGCGGGTGAAATGTTTATTAAAACCCTTCTGTCAGCCCAGATTTTACTCTATGCGATCGCATCCAAGACTCTGCGATCGCATAGCTCAACTTTCCCAGGCCTCCAAAATGTCCTATGCAAACGCGACCCCTTAATTGCGATCGCACTGCTTCACAAATCAAACCTACGCGATCGCATACACTACTCCGCGATCGCATTGAGCAAAGTACCCCTTAGAACCTCAGGTCCATATACTACTACGCGATCGCATTACTCCTCATGTGATCGCAATGAACAACCTCCTCAACCTATGCGATCACATACCTTATTCCGCGATCGCATTGAGCAATCAGAACGGCCTTCCCCAAACCTTCTATGCGATCACAATTGCACTCCTGCGATCACAGAGAACAAAAATGTTCTGCAACACTCAGCTGAAATCTGCAACTTCAAAAATCAAGATTGGTCCAATTGACCATGTGAAATCACCCCGAGGCCCCAGGGTCCTCAACCAAAAGTGTCAACCCATCCTACAACATCATTCAAACTTGTTCCAATCATCAAAACACCACAAACAACACCAAAACCATCAAATTACATCGGATTCAAGCCTAAATTTCTTAAAAACTTTCGAAATACGCATTTGATCAAAAACCCAACCAAAACACCTCCGAATGATATGAAATTTTGCACACACATCCAAAATTACCAAAAGAAGCTACTGCAACTCTCGGAATTCAATTCTGACCCCCGTATCAAAATCTCACCTACCAACCGGAATTCGCCAAAATACTAACTTCGCCAATTCAAGCTTAATTCTTCTCTACAACTCCAAAACCCATTCTGATCGGGATCCTAAGTCACAAATCACCTCCCGAAGGTAACCGAACCATCAGAACTCATTTCCGATCCTTCTAACACATAAGTCAACGCCCGGTTGACTTTTCCTACTTAAGCCTTCTTAAAAGAGACTAGGTGTCTCATTTCTTACCAAATCCTCTCCGAACTCGAACTAATCAACTCGATCACATAAAACAGGGATAACGAAGCGTAAAGAAGCTGAAATGGGGGAAATAGAGCGGTAACTCATGAGACGATTGACCGAGTCGTCACACGTTTGCTCAAAAGTCAAACTCCGGTCAACTCTTTTCATTTAAGCTTCCAAAATTAGAGTTATTCTTTCATTTAAATTCTGAATCTTCCAAAAATCAAGCTCGACCACACATGCGGGTCATAATGCATATCATGAAGTTTCTTGAGGTCGTAAGCCGTTGAACGAGATGCTAATTCTTAAAACGACTGGTCGGGTCATTACATTCTCCACCTCTTAAACAAACGTTCGTCCTCAAACTTCTAAAAATTATTCTAGGGTTCCCAAATTGATGATTTTACTTTTACACATATACTCTCGGTTGATCTCACGTTACCGCATCTGACATAAGTCGGACAACACCATCTCAGTTGAGATTATTTCCTTTATCCATATTTGTAAACATCAAGACCAAATTTCTTACTCTCCAAACATTTTCAAAATGGTCAAAATTTTCACATCAACATACAGTATTAGTCTTATTTCCAAACATATCAACTTTTAATAGTGCTTAAATACTTCGAGATTTATGTTACATTCTCTCCCACTTAGGGTCATTCGTCCCCAAATACACAACTTAACTTATCTCTTTCTTCACATATCTCAATGTCCCAAATTTCTCTAACTCCCAAACTTTTCAAAAATTTCGGCAGAGTCTCCCCTGTAATTGGGACTATCCACCTGCCAGAGTAACACCAAAACAACTCCTTACAACACATCCACAACTCAACAAATCACCACAATGTATATACCAATAGCACTAATCTCCGCATTACAGGCGTGACATTATCATGAAGATGTATGGACATGAAACACATCATATGCTTGACCTTAACCAAATCTTTGGTTTTTATTGTTGTACATAATCGATTACAAAATTGCCAATTAACCTCAGGTAGCAAAAATCTCATTTCAAACCTCTACTTTACCAACAACAAGGCATGAAAATCTCATAATTACTTACACAAATTAACAACTCACATTTAACGCCACATGAGCACTCACCTCGTAGGCTAAAATTCAATAATTACAACACAATTTGGCAAATTATGCCCAGAGATATTCATACAAGATTTTTCAAATAAGCCTCATAGGCATGAGTCCCTATAAGTACTATAGTACAAATTTTTAAATTCACAAAGGGAGCATTTAAACACATTTTGTTTTCACCACAAGGACCTCGTCCTTATATAACATCCACCGCAGCTCGTAGCCCGGTTTAAATATTTCATATCATATAAGAATATGAGGATCTCATCCTCAACTCTGAATCACAAGTATTTTGCACATTGTGCCAACTTAGATTTTCCATTTCCTTTCTTTCTTCTTCTAAATAAAATTCCATCAAACAAAATCACAACATACAATGATCCCTCATACCGGTAGAGAATATAATTTACAACTGAAATCAATTATTTAGAAATTACATCAAACTCATCGAATTGATTAACAAAAGTCACTTTTAGCCTCACAACTATTTTTAGTGTCCAACACATAATGATATACATAGCTATCTTCATATAATCTCCCAACAAGAGTATTCACATAAATAGATTTCAAGATTACGAACCTCATTCATAATTGGATCATATTAGGAGGACTTGCCTCGATACTCAGAACCGAATCAAGTTAAGGAAATTATTACTTTACAATAACTCGAGATCATACTTGTAACGACACTATCTGGTGTAGCGACCTCAACTATAACATAGCAAGTATATTAATGGGTCGGGCTTCCACCTCTTAGGCTCCATCTACCTGCTTTTTCTCCACCCCTAATTGGTAGTGTAAGCAGAGTAGTAACTGTAATGGAGTACGTGGCACGTGTGCTCTGATGGAACAGATTTCTCCCAAGTCTAGGACAATTTCTCAGGATTTTCCTAATATCACCATATTCATAACAACCTATCCGCAGTTCTACTGCTCATACTGAGTCCATACCAGATAACATAAATAACCATTGCAAGAATATACATGCCACTGGCACATTAAAAGATGACTGCCCCATGCGAGTGTTGTGATTAACTTAAGCACTACGAGTATACTGAATATGCTTCCATGGTTGATACTGAAATGTAGAATTATTAAGGACGTAGGAATATCTCAAGTCTCATCATCATCCCATTCAAATCTCAGCTCTTGATCATATACAAGTTTTGGAAAACCTTTCAATACCACATAAATACATCTCAGGCCAAAAATTGGTATAACACATGACCGCGCAGTTTGATCATTGATAGTGGACTCCCCTCACCTGGCACGAAGCCATAGGTCACAACATCCGATAGTCCACAATGTTAACCTTCACAGCTCATATAAGTCAACCAGATGCCAGGGCCCATTGCACCCCTATATGATTCACTCGGTGATCTCTCAACACTTCCGCATCTTAAATCTTGGCAACACGTGGTAACAATGATTGAGCAATCCTGGCTCCCTTATAACCCTTTTGTGGTACCACTGACCGTTGGTGCATAGTTATTACCGAGTGCACAATTTCATACACGAGTGGATGTAAAACAACATAAGTTATATGCTTCAAGTTGAATAAATGCCGCACGATAAGGAATGAAAGAAGTGAGGTCCTCCTAATAGTTATGTAGCCTCTCAAAGATAAGTAGAGACGTCTCCTTACCGATCCACAAGACTCTACTAAACTCGCTTATGACTTGTAGCACCTATGAACCTAGAGCTCTGATACCAACTTGGCACGACCCAAAAATCCCTCCGAAGGAGTCGTGATGGCACCTAGTCTCTAAACTAGGTAAGCCTAACATTTATTGAAATAACATTGATATTTATTAACTTCAAATGAAATTACTCTAATCAATTTACAATTCCCAAAACTGGTAGTACAAGTCATAAGCTTTTCTAAGCGTAGTTATACAAAATAAATACATCATTGTCCCGAGCAAAAGGAACATATGGGAATAAGTACAATTGAAGGTGACTCCGGGGACCGCGAACACTGCAGCAGGTTTACCTTGAGTCTCCACCGCAATGAACAGCTACTATCGATCAAATACCTGGATCTGTACACAAAATGTACAGAAGTGTAGTATCAACACAACCGACCCATGTGCTGGTAAGTGCCTACCCTAATCTTGGCGAAGTAGTGACGAGTCTAGGACCAGACTACCAAATAAACCTGTACAATATAACGTACAAAATAATAGGAAGCAGATAACAATGATGGAAACAATTATCAACCAGTGATATAATTAGCAGGCAACAAGAACACCATAAATGCTTCTCAACAAAAAATAAATACAAGTGCAATCAATTAATCGAGTCGTTCAAATATAAATCTTTCGCCGATAAATCCTTCAAGTAATAATCTCTAAGCTATTATACTTTTCAATAAATATATTTTGAATATATTTCCTTCAAATAAGTATCTTCCAAGTAAGCATCTTTCGAATATAATTCTGTCAAGTAAAGGTCACCTTGTGACGCCTCATTTCATAATCATAAATAATATAGGTCTCAACCCACTTTCATATTTTCACGGCACCTAGTGCCCACATATTTTTGTCTCATATTGCACAACAATATCCTCATATTACTCAGTTCATAGGTTCCATGACCCAATACATTTAAGAATGTTCAAGGAGCCCCATTCACTTAACATAAAGTAGAGTACAGCTCCCAACCCAAATAGGAAATCAACAAAAAAAGATGAAGTTATTTTTAGACATAATTTGATAAAAAAATACCCTTTTCAATTAAAGTACAATATCGAATGAGTTATTACCTTTAATACGAGAAATCAATAAATCAAAACATAGAAGAAATTTCTTTTTAAGTTAAGTACAACCTAAAATGGTTTAAAGAAAATTTAGTTGAGAAATCAATTGAGTTAAAAATGTAACAATTGTTGAAATTTGAAGTATTGAATATATATATATATATATAAACAAATAGGGCGAGGTATTGTCAACACAATGGATTCCCACACAAAAGATCACAGCTGTAAAGGAATCTAAACCATTAAAACACTTGAATTGATAACAATAATTGCAACGTAGACAAAATAATCATAGAATGAGTACAGCGGTCAGGGCCCTACTGAGATAAAATAAGATATAAGGTATGACGGATAAGATAAGCAATTCAGTTGCAAGCTAACAATAATAATGTTAATACGAGAAAGTAAGGAATGCAATAACCGAAATAGAGGCTAAAACAATCACTAGGATAATAACCGAGGATCTCTCAGTATCCCGAGAATTTCTTGGTATCCTCAATCTGTACCAGGGATCTCTTGGTATCCTCATTATATACTAGGGATCTCTTGGTATCCCGAGGATCTCTTGGTATACTCAATATATGTGGAGGGGGATCTCCCGAGAATCTAACCCGTAGTCCCAAAGTAAATACACAATGCAACCAACAAAATCAACAGTTACATCACAACAGAAGGATCGGATATCACCGCAATACATATAACAACAACAAATGACAATAATACAAGGTAAGACAAGTAAATTAACTCAGGGGTTGTAAATCACAAGAAAATAGTAGAACCAACTCAAAGGAATAACCACAGAAAAGGAACACTAGCATAAAGGAAACAGTTCAATAATGGGAAAACTAACACGTAGCAACGATCTCACAATATATAAGTCAATAATAAGGAAATCAACATGAGTCAAGTAGCTATGAAAATATAATACAACAATAGGAGAGGCAAAACTCTTCAGTTAAGTCAAATAGGAGTCACATTAATCAAAGTATAAGACTCACGGGCATGCTTGACTCCAACGTATAGATACTCGTCACCATGCCTATACGTCGTACTCTACAAATAACACATAACAATTATAGTTAAGGTTAGACCAAACACTTACCTCGCTTTGCAACCAATTTAGTCCACTCGATTATCCAACTTTGAATGGCTCGACTGTAGCCAAAAATAATTCGATACGGTCAACAAAAATTATAGAAATCAATCCCATATGAAAATATTAATTTTTTCCAATAAAATCCGAAATTAACTCAAAATTCGCCCGCGGGGCCCACGTCTCGGAATTCGGCAAAAATTATGAAATATGAATGCCCATTCAACCACGAGTCTAACCATATCAAAATTTCTAAATTTCGATAACATTTCGACCATCAAATCTATCCGAGAGGGTTTTCAAACTCTTCCAACTAAATTCACAGATTTAATGCCAAATCTAGTAATAGATTCGGGTAATCTAAAAATAATAAGTTAAGAACACTTACCCCGTTGTTTCCTCTAAATATCTCCTGAAAATCGCCTCTCCCCGAGCTCCAATTTGGTAAAAATGGAAAATGGGACAAAAGTCCCATTTTGAGAACTTGAATTATAATCAGTCCAACAATTTTCGCATTTGCGGTGCTGTTCACCGCAGGTGCGGTTTTACTGTTCACCGAAGATGCGGTACTATTCACCGCAGGTGCGGTTTTACTGTTCACTGCAGATGCGGTACTCTTCACCGCATATGCAAAAAAACCAATTGCCCAGAAAATTTCAACAACTTTTTATTTCACTAAAAATGCTCTAACTCCATTATACGAACTCGGAATTCAACGATTCTTGTTTCTATGAGTCACAAATAATAATACAAACCTATTCCTTCAATCGAAACTAAATTTAGAGCCCATTTATTCAATACGATACCAACTTCGCTAGTTAAACAATTAACTCATGTTTTGCGCTAAAAACTCAATAGCGACTTGATGAAATTAGACCAAACTTTTCGGATCACTCCTATAATTCATTATCAAAATCCAAAAAGTGTCGAAATCAAATTTTGATTTCTAGAACTAAAAATGGACCTTTGGATCATTACATGCTTATGCTCAAAACACCAAACTCTTCCAAAAACTCTTCCAAACTCATCTGAGCACCATGAGATCCCAACAAAGTATACTAACAAGTTCCATAACATGAAATGAATTTAGTCGATACCTCAAATTACATTTAACAATACTAAAACATAAATCGCACCCCAATTCAAGCTTTTTCAAAACTAACAAATTCCAAATTCTACATTCGATGCCGGAACCTATCAAATCAATTCTGATTGACCTCAAATTTTACACACAAGTCATAAATGACATAACTGAGATGTTCAAATTTCCAAAATTAAATTTCGATCCTAATATCAAAAAGTCAACTCCCCAGTCAAACTTTCCAAAAATCTTCTATTTTTTCCAACTTTCGCCAAAATGTGTTAAGTTGTCCTACAGACTTCCAAAACCAAATCCAAGCATATGCCCAAGTCCGAAATTACCATATGAAGCTATTGGATTTATCAAAATTCTATTCCGGAGTTGTTTGCTCAAAAGTCAAACTCAGGTCAACTCTTTTCATTTAAGCTTCCAAAATGAGAGTTATTCTTTCATTTAAATTCCGAATCTTCCAAAAATCAAGCTCGACCACACATGCGGGTCATAATGAATATTATGAAGCTTCTCGAGGTCTTAAGCCGTTGAATGAGATGCTAATTCTTAAAACGACAGGTCGGGTCATTACACCCTTGCCGGGATGTTGAGGTTTCTTTTAATGTTATTCCCCTGCCGGGACTTGATTGTTGAACTATTGTTTCCTTGCCAGGATTCTTATTGTGATTTCATTTATTCCCTTTCCCTATTGTTTGTGATTGTTGTTTATGTGAGGAAGAGTGTTAAATCAAGAAAGGTGATGCCGTGTATTATTTTGGTGAGAGAGTATTAAAGCACGAAGGGTGATGCCGTGTATGATTTGTGAGGAAAGAGTTTAAAGCACGAAGGGTGATGCCGTGCCGCCTGATATACCATTCTGTGCCGATTATATTGATTATATAGTGAGTACTAGAGTAAAAGCACGAATGGTGATGATGTGAACACGTTCATTACTTGATTGTTTTGGTGAGGAAGAGAGTAAAAGCACGAAGGGTGATGTCGTGCACTTATTGATTTCTGATTCCTTGTTGATATCTGAGATATGTTGTTTCTTTCAAATTCCTGTTGTCTTTCTATTCTAAATTGATAGTTTCCGCCGCAGCATGTTACCCCTTCCGTACTTGATCATATATTTATGTTCTTCTTTTCCGCTGTATATAGTTGAATTGCACAGGTTGTTTGGTAGTCTGGTCCTAGCCTCGTCACTACTTCGCTAAGGTTAGGCTAGGCACTTACCAGCACATGAGGTGGGTTGTGCTGATACTACACTCTACACTATGTGCTATGTGCATATCCCGGAGTAGTAGCATTTGGACCGTAGATTGGGTGGCTGCCTTCAGTCCACGTGGAGTTCCAAGGTAGACCTGCAGGAGTCCGCAGGCCCTGGCGTCTCCTTCTGTCCCTGTATTCCTGTTTCATTTCTTAATTCAGAAATAATGTATTGTTTGTCTTTAGACTTTGTATGTAGCATTCTTAGATCATCTGTGGTACTATGACACTAGTTCTAGGTTTATGAGGTTCAAACAGTTGTATTAGACATATATATTCAGATAATTTACTGCTTTACTTCCGCTTATTGAAATTTTCCGCTGTCCACACGCTTTGGCTTTATAATTGTTAAAGAGTATAAAATGGATAAAAAAGCAATTTATTCAAATAATTGGCTTGCCTAGCTCACATTAGTAGGCGCCATCACGACTCCCGATGGTGGAAAATCCAGGTCGTGACACTAACCGATCAACTTTAGATTACAGCCTATTGTAACCTAGGAATTAAATACTTAATCTCTCACCTACTTGCAATAACTATATTGCAAGCCTCTTTGTAATAAGTCTATTACAAAGCAACAAACTTTGACTAACTCTAGTTAAGAAACTAAACCAAACAGTGGTTTAAATCTGTCCTACAAAGATACTTCTTGAAAGTAGTGTAGGATTACATATCAAGAAAAAATAACAAAGACTAAACATACCTAAGGACTTAAGATATCTTCAATTTTTGGATCTAGTCCTTGAGGTTGCAGTAGCGTTATTCTTGAGAGCGATGGTGGCTAGCACTTGAGAGAATATGATATTTGGATTTGCAAGTGTTAGTAAGCTACAACTGTGCTGCTGTACTGCTACTAGACGATACAGTGCATAAGTCTACCAGACGGTATAGTGCAGCAGCTTTTACAGCTATATAGTTGACTGCATGGCGACCAGGGGAACTGATCCCTATCTGTTCCCTCTGTTGTTCCCTTATCTAATTTCACTGAGAATTGAACCAGACATCTGACTAGTTACTCTGAATATAAAGAAAATAATTGTATCAAGTTCTTTATCTGGTTCTCTCATGAAGTTTGTCAAATCATCAAAATAAAAGACACATAATTTTTCCCTTTTTGATGATGACAGACTTAGAATTGATATTCTCCCTAAAAATCATATCTCCACATTGTTCTCCCTTAGAATCAGCCATATTCCCCATGAGAACCAGACCAAAGGAACTGATTACAACTGGTTCCTCGAGACTGTTTGGCAAATCATTAAAACACAAAATAGCATAACTTATCAATTTTTCCCTTTTTGATGATGACAAACCTAGAATTGATATTCCCCCTGAGAATGAAATTCCTTGCATGTACTGATCATATCTGGACACTACTTGGTTCCTAGAGAATGTTTGACAAGTCATCAAAACATGAAATAGCGTAACTTAGAGAAATGTTTCCTTTTTTGATGATGACAAATCCAAAATTGATGTTCCCTTTAAGAACCAGATTCCTCACATGTTCCCCTACGGATCAGACCTATAATTAACATGTTATCATCAATGTCCCCCCTACAAAGTAGAGCTATCTTTCATGCATAACACAATATATCAATTCGATTCTATTCCTCCCTACAGTTGACACCTATGTAACTTCCCCTTTTTGGTATCATCGAAAAGAATAATAGAAGAAGCACAACCAAAAAGAAGTTCAGCAACATTAACTCATGCCACTTGGGCAACACATCTTAAACAATAACAAGAACAACAAGTGAATGTCATTGCACAAAATAGAATGATTTCCCATAGTAGAGTAATTATAACAAAAGCACAGTAGTTTCAACAATACAGAATATAATAATGTAAACAACTAAAGTACAAATGTCATCAACTATAAGGAACAAAAGAATATAGGAATTCGAGGAATTTGGAAGGAGTGAAAAACATAGCTCACTGATGAGCATGTCCATTCGTCCTTTCACAATCCTTTGATCAATGATCATCTTCTCTCTCAAGTCCTCCATCCATTTCCTCAATATTTCATTCTCACCCTTCAATTGAGCATTCTATTCTTCCAAGGGTCCACGGGGACCTGGTTCTCTACCTATCTGAGTAGGATGAACCATCAATCATATCATCAAGAATCTCCCCAAGCTTCTCCTTATCAAGAACAAAATTAGTACTAGGTTTTACTTCTTCTTCATAAATGTTGGGACTTGGAGGAAAAAAGAGGTAATTCTATTTTTGGAACTCAAAAATGTCAAGAAGTTCCTCTATTTTTAACAATATCAGAGTCAACACTCTGCCTAATAACACTTTTTGAGACTTCAGAGTCTTCTACCTCTTCAAACTCGATAACTCAATATTTTGCTTCTTTAAGGAGCCAGGTTCCTCACTCACACTATCATTTTGGTCATGTCTCCCTTTTCTTCTTCTCAATCTGTTCACCCTTTATCATCCCTTTCATCTATCCTAGCCGACTTTCTTTTATCTATTTTGATCTTTTTTGAATTCTTTCTCACACGTGAAGATTTTTCGGCTTCATTCTCTCTTCTATATTTACCACATCAGCAAGTCATGCCACTTTATCATCAATCAACCTACTTTTCATCAATCCTTTTTACTGGATCAAAAGTTAGTTTAAACATAAAGCTCAAAAAAAAGCCATTATTAGAATTAATATCATAAGATGGACTTGACGGATCATGTCCTTTATTCAGTTCCCCTTTTTTCAGCACATTCACCAATTTCTCCATCCTTCAAGGCTTCTACAAAACCAGCAACAATTTCAGACTCACTCTCTAGAATATTAGATCTACATCGTTCTCTTTCAATTGAAGTCCCATCAAAATATACTAAAGAATTCTTGGGGTTTTGATTCAGATGGAGTTAGAATTTTGAGAATGATAGAGTTGGGTTTACTTCTGATATATTTGGAGAGAAGGATTCTTTTTTAGACAAGGTTGATTTTGGTTTTGAAGAAAAGAATCGATTTTGGTTAGGTGTGAGAGAGGGAAATGGTTTTTTGGGGCAACGAGTTAGTTCAGAAAAGGTTTAACATTTTAGACTTCAAGAATTTGGAGAGGCGGGAATAAATTAATGACATGACATTTCAGTAGTTTAAAAAGGCATTTAAGTATTGAAGAGACTACTAACATGAGTCATAGGAACCAGGTTCATTGATATTTTTTGGAAAATTGAACAAAAACTCCTAGAAATGCAATGTCACTCTTACTTGTTTTGTCCTAAAATTTCCATGTATGTATATCTGTAACAATATAGATTTGAGTTAGATATCGCCAAAATACACTTTTTAGTACTGTACCTTTCCTTCTTAACATAGCCAACCATCGAGGGACCAGGTTCTTAGTTAAGCTTGATCAACCCCAACTCCAGATGATTTCTTTCAAAGTCTTCCCTACTCAGCGCCTTGGTGAAGATGTCGGCTACCTGGTCCTCTATCGTCCAAAACTTCATACAGATCATACCCTTTTCAACATTATTCTTCAAAAAGTGATGTCACACATCAATGTGTTTTGTCTACTTGTGTTGTACTGGGTTCAAGTTGTAAATGCACCAAAGTCTTTCAATCATTGCTTGATCTACAGTAGTTGGGCACTACAGGAGGCAACTGCCATATATTCAGCTTCTGCAGTAGAGAAGGCCACATAACTTTGTTTCTTTGTACCCCATGAAATCAAGCAAGATCCCAAAAAGTGTGAAATGTCACATGTGTTCTTTCTATCCACCAGATAACCAACATAATCAACATCAACATACCCAATCAAGTCATAATTATCTCCTGAGGGATAATAGAGGACCAGGTCTTGTGTTCCTTTGAGATACCTCAGAATTCTTTTGGCATCTTTCAAATAATATTATTTAGGACTTGATTGGAATCTAGCACACAACCCAACACTAAACACAATGTCAGGTCTGGTGGTTGTTAAGTACAAGAGAGATCCAATGATACCCCAATACATAGTTTCATTTACAAGGGAACCAGGTTCGTCTATGTCTAAACAAGTGGCAGTAACAATGAGAGTATCAATGGTCTTTGTGCTTTCTATCTCAAAGCTTTTCAGACACTACTTAATTTATTTCTCATTGCTTATCACCATTCCCTTATAGGTTTGCTTCACTTGTAGCCCTAGGAAAAAATTTAGTTCCCCTATCATACTTAACTCAAACTCGCTTCCCATAAGCTTTGCAAACACCTCATAAAGGGAATCATCTGTTGTACCAAAAATGATGTCATCAACATAGATATGCACAATTAGCATGTTCCTCCCTCTTTTCTTTAGAAAGAGAGTGTTGTCAATTTTTCCTCTTGTGAAATCATTCTATAGAAAGAACCTGGACAATCTTTCATACAATGCACGTGAGGCCTACTTCAATCCATATAGAGCCTTGTCCTAGTTCAAATATTCATTCAGAAATGCACTCTTAACATCCATTTGGAACAGTTTGAATTCCATATGAGATACAAAAGCAATGAGAATTCTGATAGCTTCTATTCTTGCAACCGGAGCAAAAGTTTCATCATAATCAACTCTTTCTTCTTGATTAAGTCCTTGGACTACCAGCCTGGCTTTATTTCTTATTGTATTGCCAAATTTATCAAGCTTGTTTCTGAATGCCCATCTAGTTCCAATAATAGTTCTATCTGAGAGTCGAGGAACCAGGTGCCACATATTGTTACTCTCAAATTGATAGAGCCCCTCTTGCATGGTAACAATCCAATCAGCATCTTTCAATCCTTTCTTGATGTTTTTCGGCTCAATTTGAGACAAGAAATCTGAGAAATTAAACATGTTTCTTGTCTTTGATCTAATCTGAATTCCTGAATCCAGAGGAGTGATGATATTTAGGAGAGGATGTAAGCTTTTGTGCTTCTAGTTAGACACATGAGTCATAGGGTGAGAAGGACCAGGTTTTCGCCGTATGAGACCCATCATTGGCATCCATGGAAGTGTGGGTACCATTTCTCTGCTTAGCATCAGGTGTGTCTTGCACAACATCAACACTCTCTATTCTGCTTCAGTTGCTGTGATGGAGGGACCAGGTTCCTCCGAATCAGTTGGAGGTTCTGTTGTATCTTCTTTACTAGACTCCTTGACCTGACTCATCAGATCTGCCTTCCCGTTTTTCATATTAATGACTTCTTCAGGAACCTTTGAATACTCTCCATCTTGACCATTCTTATCATGTGAATCTTTGAATAGTCATTAATAATAACAAAGATGTACTTCTTTTCTCCCAAGTTGGGCATCCTCATACATCCACACAGATCCAAATGAAGAAGATCCAGTGGCCTTGAGATGCACTTCGTTCTTTGGGTTGAATGAGGACCTGACTTGCTTCCCTTTCACACATGCATCACACACCTTGTGATATTTGAACTTTGACTTCAACAAACCACGAATCAGGTCCTTCTTAATCATTTTGTTCAATAGAATGAAGCTTGCATATCCCAATCGTCAGTGCCATAGTTAATCATCATCATCAACGACACTCAGACAGTTATAAGATCGGTGACAGTGCAAGGGTTTGACAAGAACTTCACTTTGTTTCCTTTGTCACATATTTGAGAGACACTTAACAGGATATATTTCAAATCATTCACATAAAACACTTTCAACTAAGTGAGCGAGCGTTTTTCCAATTTTTCCAACTCCCACAATGTATCCCTTTTTGCCATTTTTTAAAGGGCACACTCCCATTTTGTAGGGATTTGAGTGAAAGAAAAGCATCCATAATTCAAGTCATGCGTTTTAGAGCAGCCACTATCCATGTACCATTTTTGATTGCTTGCTTTCACTACTGCCTACACAAGGGAATTGGAGATTAGTCTTAGGAACCCAAACAAGTTTGGGTCCCTTATAATGAGGGAAGGGGCGAATCAATTTTTTTTGGGTCCATACAGGCATCACACATTTTCTTTTCAAAGAATTAGGTTCTTTACAGTAGAAACGTTTTCGACAAAACCTTTATTTTTCTGTTGGGACTGAAACTTTGATTTACATGAATCTTTGTAATGACTAGTCTTACCACATTGAGTATAAAGATAGTTATCAAGTACAGTAACATACTTGCTATATGGGTTATATGGGGCTTTTTCCTTGTGGAACCCGATTCCTTGCATATTCCCCCATTACTTTTATACATGTTAGTGATTATATCAGAGGACCACATCCACTTCAGAGATTTATATAATACATTTTTAACCCTGCTTAAATCTTCCTGAAGTTGTCTATTCTTTTCAAGTTCAACAGCAAGACTCAATTTTACATTTTTAGTTCATTTTCAAGCTTAAAGTGTGCCTCACTTTCCACTTGCTTTCCTTCAGAGGAGTTCATGCATTTTTCTATTGAATTTTTTAAGAGTATATTTTCTTCCTTAAAATCTACAACTACAACCACCAGATCATCTCTCTCTTGTTCTAACTCTCTGATTTCCCTAGTTAAAAATATTTTTATCACTAATGAGGTTGTGGTAAACATCAATAAAAATATTAGCTAAAGATACCAGCTTCTTTTTAGAATAAGACTTCAAACTTCTTTGAACATTCAGAAAGTTTACCTCATCGTCATTATCTTCTTCATCCTCATCAGATTTTGCCATCAGTGCAAATATGGAATCATATTCTGTAGCTTTTCTTTCAACGGCCATCATGGAGGTGTCTCCTTGTTCATCATCACCCTCAGATTCACTAGAGGAATCTCCCCAGGAAACCAGAGCTTTCTTAACAATATTATCAGCGACATCTCTTCTCTTGAACATCCTATTAAGGATCGGGTTCCTCTTAACCATCTTGTCAGCATTGTGTTTATAATGGTCCTGCTTGTGGAGAGGACAACCTTTGATGAAATGTCCAGACTTTCCGCACTTCTGACAACAATCGCATCTTTTAGTGTTTCTGCTAGAGCTTCCCTTCTTGGGAATGCCTCCATTTCTACAAACTATTTTCTGAAATCTAGGTGGTCTATAAGTTGATTGACCTTCTTCAAAATTTGGTGGAACAACTATGTAGATCCTTTATAGGTTTTAGCTTTATAGAAAGAACTTGTCTGATACCAATTGATGTAAACTAGGAGTACACCAAACTATATAGAGAACCTAGTTCTCTATCAGTTCCCACATAACACACGCACATACATCGGTAAGTAAATAACACAATAATATTTTACGCGAAAACTCCCCAGCTTGTTTTGACCAAAACACTCACGCAAGTGTACACGATCTTCAAGTAATATAGTAATAAGTAAAGTATCGTTCCCTCGAGGACTTATGATAAACTTATCAACTGATGAAAACTCAAACAATTATCGATTCACGCTAATTCATCACAAAATACATAAATAACCAATTTACAATTTAACTAGTAGACAAACAATAATACAACGTAAAGTTACTTCGCCACTTATGAAGTTTTCTATTAACAATTAATAAAAGAGATATTCTAGGATTATGGGCTTGCTAGAGATCATGCTACGCTTTTAGCTTAAAAATGATTTATTGAATTATCTGGGTTATTGATTATAGGGTTGATAATATCCATAAGAATCTGTCGAATTTTTATGCACCTATTCAAGTTAAATTAATACCTATATTTCTATGGCATTAATATTAACTCAAATGCATTTACAATTCCTATTTTTCAACCAAACAAGGTAATTACGTATAGTTCTATCTTAATCGCGAATCTTTCACCCGATTCCCAGGATCTAGATCTTGCTCTATTTGATTCTATATGCAATCAAGAATTTCCTTTTTCAAGTTTAACTCAAGATTCGTAAATAGTATTTCACTGTTAGCTACGCAGTAAAATAATTAATAGCAGAATCAAATAAACAACCTTTAACTATAAATTCAAGATCATCAATTTAAGCTTCAAACAACATAATCATCTAACACCCATAATCCCAGAATATTTGGATTTTTAAGCCACTCATATTCATACAAATATCAACAATATAAGTCTTAAACATCAAATAAATAGATACTAGAAGAAAGTTTAGAAAAACACTTTTAATCCTTGCTCCAAAATATTGTTCCTCTTGATTTTTGATGCTTCAAGATGAGTCTCCTCCTCCTTTTTCTCTCTAAAATCAGGTCTGCCCTCAATAATGGATGCCTTACCCTTTTTAATCATGTAGGAATGAGTTTTGACAATTATACCATTTTTAGACCGAAATAGAGTAGTTTTGTAATTTTTACACGTCCGCGATGCCCCGTGCGACGCGTACATGGATTGGACAGAGGTAAATACATTTTAACGGAGCAGAACAATGCAGCGCAAAAATTTTCACTGCCGCGGCACCCCACGTGGCGAGGTAGTGCAAATTTTTGCGTTGCTTCATTTTTTCATTTGTTTTGCTATCCGGGCTTGCTTTGCGACCCCCGAACACGATCCCGACTTGATTTATTTAGCTTTTACTCAGACTTCAAAGCCCCAAATTAATCAAATTCATCCCAAATTTATTTCTTAAGTCGGATTAGCTTCCTGCAAGGCATAAAGCATGAATTTAGTACAATTCATTATTATTTAAGCTCAAACCTTTGTAAAATGCAATAATTAAAGTGTTGTTAGAACAACTAAAACACAAGTTTTTAGCCTATGATCAACACCCCACACATAAACCATTGCTCGTCCTCGAGCAATTAACATACACTTCACATAAGGATGACCTTTTTATCAAACAATTTCCTAAACAACACATGCTGACACTTAAGTACCAATTTATAATCTTTCAACCTCAAGACATGACTCACAAGTGCCACGCATTTTCATAACTTGCTTACTTACTATAATACAAAGGTCAAAACGTTTCCTTGCTTTTACAAATCATGTGCCCTCCCATAACTAATATAGACTAGTTCCTCTCAACACAGTATTCATGAATATTTTGGAACTCAAAATAGGAAGAATTAACTCACTCTCAGAATTGAAATTCATGTGCAACAGATGACATACCATATGCTTGCCCCTAGTGTAATACTCTACTAATTGAGCTTATTCAATCAAAGATCAAATAGGACTTTAATTGGTTGTAATGCAGGCTGAGAAAGGGTGTGATAAATATAAAATGTAGTAGGTACACCTCTTTGAGCACTTCATACATAAACCATTTCATTTCACAATTTCAGCATTATTCTTATGTTAAACCATCTCCACCCTTTTTAAGGTTTTACACACACACACACACACACACACACACATATATATATATATATATATATAAACCAACAAATTTCTTCTCAACTTTAACAACATTAAAACAACACTAAGTGCTCATGAGAGATAGAGGTTCAAACAACTGATATATTAACATAAATTAGTAAGGTTTATAATGTGGAAACCAAAGAAATAGGATTAACGGCTCAATTAGGTGGGAACAATTATACAACTAGGTGGGAACAATTATAAAACTGGTTTAACAAAGAAATGCCTATATCATCTCCTAAAATGAATAATGCTACTATTTCGCTTTGCAAAACACTTGAGGGCAAGTTCTAGATATCAACTGTTATGCACAGAATATTTCAACAACCTCACTCACACATTGGCATACAACTCACTCAAGCTTGGATCTTTCTCGACTCTCTAGTCAAAGCAGTTAAGCATAGTCATAAATACACAATTTAAGGCACTTACTTTAGAATCAAGAACTGAGGTTGAGCATCACAAATAAGGTACATACCACTTCTAAAGCATGTGCATTTGAGGAGATTAACTCTGTAAGTTAGGAGCTTTTTATTCATATGAACTAAAAAAAATTTACACTATACCCGGTTCAAATACACCCTTGGAAAAGAACTATGGCATAAAGAAAAACCAAGGGAATTTTTTTAAATTAAACCAAAACTAGCATACACTAAACTGAAATAAAAGGCAAATATTTTTTTTTTGAATTTCGACTTCATTTCCCTTAAGAAAATCCATCGTCGGGAAAAAAATCGAAATTAGTACCACTTACTACCTACAAACACTATAATCTACCAAACCAAAAAGTTTAATAGTCTAAACAAAATCAAACAACCAAAAATATGAAAAATACACAAGTACGTACATTACAATAGGGTCAAGTCACCCCACACTTAAAAACTTGTATTGTCCCTAATGCAAAAGATCAAAAATAGATCAGAAAAGAGACTCGCTGAGGCCATTGGTCTGAGCATCTTCATCCTCAAAGGTGCGCAAATATTCCTCGTCATCTGAGGGAATAGAGTTCACATCTTCATCCGGTGGAAATTGTCCTTGCTGAGCCATTCCTAACCACTATTGAGTGAAAGGAGATAGAGGGTGATTTTGTTGTAACTCTTCCAAGTTCACTTCCCCTCTAGAAGCGCAAAAGCACAGGTCAGCAAATAATATCTGCAAAGTCTCTTCCACCCGGACAAACCTTTGATCGGCATTAAGTGCAGCTGCAGGTGTATCTATCACAGTCGTGACATCAAGCGCCCTGATAGGATATGTTACTTCTATCTTCCGGTCATAGTGATACTCTTCTTCAATGTAGTGCGTCCGCAATAGTCGAGTGATCATACTCGGATAGTGTAAGCGGCATCCCCCAAAATGGCTCACCTTTGACATGTGTTCCAGCATAATTTTCCCAAGATCAACCTGCATTCCTGTTAAAATGCATAAATCAAACAAACCTTTAGATTTGATACATCTGTATCACTTTGTGTCAGCATGATTTTGGTATTTATTATCTTCAAAATAACTCGTGCAGGACACTGGAATGTTCCTTTTTTTCATCTACTTGTGAAACTCAATTAAATCTTTAGTCCACAAGGCAAAGGAATTTGCACCACATAGCTGCCTGCGAATGTCTGGGTAATCTGGTCTACGAAGGAACCTCTAAAACTGCTTATGTGAATGCTCAGTGAAACCCATTATTTGATTTATGACTTTTGAAGAAAATGGAATCACTCTGTTTCGGACCCTGACTTGATAACTTGCATATAAACCGCCTCCTAGTTGCCAATTGGCGTAAAATTCTTTTACCAAGTTGATATTCACACTATCACCTTGGCGAAACAACCCTTCAAACCCCAAAGCTCGAATGTTAGTATATATTGCATTATACTTACGAGCGAGCTTTGTTTCATCTATGGAAACTTCTGGAGTTGGTGGCACAGCAAGAACAAAGGATTGAAATCATTGTATTGTATGGGCTGGAATAGCCCTGATGCCATATTTACACTGTGGCACCTCATCTGCATCAGGATCAATATGGTCCGCTTCCTCCTCAACTGGTGCCGGAGGTGGTGCCCTTCTACCTCCACGTCAGCTAGTAGATGCAGCCTCAGATAGGCCAGCGTTGATCTTTTGCTTGGGTGCCGAGACATTATACTTACACAACATGATATATTAGCTAAAAAGACACAAAATCATTTTAAGAGCAAGTGAAGTAAATACCCCACACTTATGTTATTATCATATTGACACTTAGCATGTATAACATGGATTCAGACTACCCTATTTTTCAATTAGAATGATATAATGCTTATCGGCCTACCCAATCATTAGAGAGAATTTCAACAATTAAAAATAAGATAAAAACCAAAAACTAGGCTAGAAAATATTAGACATAAACATAAAAAGAAATTAGTCTATTTTACAAAATTCAAAATTATTATACAAAATATAATACATAGGCACATTAGCATGAATCTTACATCTCATTTTTACATAAAGCAAGTGAAAAATCATGGTTTAGCCTAATGTTATAGTTGTTAACAATAATAACATTTCATAATGCAATTTGTTTCTTATTTTGCAACATTACTCACTTTCATGTCACTTAGACATTTAACAAACACACTGTAAGCATGTCATGTATTCTTAAAATTTCAACTTCAAATGAGGTATAATCACCATATCAACAACACAAATATGCCTCACATCACAATTATAAGATCACCACATCTTCACAATAATATTAAATACACAATTTTTCACTTTCTTACATGTATTTTCGGATTAGTATACCCCTCAACAATATTCAACAAGAAACTCAACCCATTTCACCTCAACACACCTTCAAATCCTCCATAACCACAAAGAGAATATACATTCTAAGTTTCTAATACTATTTATAACAATATTAACAAAAGAAACTAAAAAAAATTATGAACACAATTCTTGCTAGGGTTTATACAAATATACTTGAAAATAAGAAAGAAATACAAAATGAAATACTACTAGATTGAAGGAAAAGAGAGAAGAAAATACATACCTTGCAAAAAGAAGAAGGATTTGCAGATGGATTTTTGAGTGAAATTATATGGTTGGGGTTTTTGGGTTTAGTCTTAGAGAAGAAGAGAGTTTCGGAAGGGAAATAATGAAATAAGGGGAAGGGGTTTCGGATTTTTAAGGGATTTAAAATCTTGGTTGCTCCGAAAATTTTGCATTCTGCCTAGTCTGTGCAATTTTGCCTGGCGCATTGTGTGGCACGATGCCCCATGCGACGCGGTAAGCCAATTGTTCACAGAGTTAGCCTCTTTTTTGATTTTTAGCTCACAGTTTACCCCCTACATCATTGTACACTGATTTTATTCCAAATGCATACTTGCACCTGACTACAAACATTATAAAATTTAAAATCTAATATTTCTAAACTACAATTAGAAGTTAATGATGTTAGTCATTGGGTTACCTCCCAACAAGCACCTAATTTAACGTCGAGGCACGACTCAACACTTTATCACGCATCCACCAAATCTACCGAGGTCTTGTGACGTTTAATATCACCACCCCAATAATGTTTTATTCACTTCCCATTCACCAAGAAAGTACCACTTGAATTTATGTCCCGCAATTCAACTGTTCCATGAGGAGTCACACTTACCACAACGAAAGGGCCTACCCAATAGGACTTAAGCTTTCCAGGAAAAATCTTTAACCTTGAATTAAACAAGAGAACTTCTTGACTCGGCTCAAACTCACGATGTTGGATGTGCTTGTCATGCCACCTCTTGGTCTTTTCTTTATACAACTTGGCATTTTCATAAGCATGCAAACGAAATTCATCAAGTTCATTGAGCTGTAGTAGTCTTTTTTCACTGGCTAAGTCCATATCCATATTTAGCTTTTTGATTGCCCAATAAGCTTTATGTTCTAGCTCAACGGACAAATGACATGCCTTTCCATAAACAAACATGTATGGAGAAGTACCTATTGGAGTCTTGTATGCAATTCGGTAAGCCCACAATGCATCTTCTAACTTACCGGACCAATCTTTCCTATTTGCACTCACTGTTTTCTCCAAAATCTATTTTACTTCTCTGTTTGACACTTCAACTTGACCACTCATTTGAGGGTGGTATGCAGTAGCAACCTTGTGTCTTACCCCATATTTTGCTAGAACATTTTTTAACAATTTGTTACAAAAGTGTGTTCCTCCATCACTTATCAACACCCTTGGAGTTCCAAAGCGTGTGAAAATGTGCTTTTTTACAAAACTTACCGCTACCTTTGCATCATTAGTAGGAAGAGCAATGGCCTCAACCCACTTAGACACATAATCGAATGCAACTAAAATGTATCTGTGCCCATTAGAATATGGAAATGGTCCCACGAAATCAATTCCCCAGACATCAAAGAGCTCTACTGCCAAAATATTTTGCAAAGGCATCTCGTTTCTCTTCGTGATTGTACCTGTTCTTTGGCACATATCACAATTTTTAACAAAAGCATGTGCATCTTTAAATAATTTTGGCCAGTAAAAACCTGATTGCAAAACTTTTGTGTAGTTCTGTCTCCATCATGATGACCTCCACAAAGAGAAGCATGACAATCATACAATATTGCATTCATCTCCTCCTCAAGGACACACCTTCTTACCAATTGATCTGTGCATTGCTTGTATAGAAAAGGCTCGTCCCACGTATAGAATCTCATGTCATGTAAGAATCTTCTTCTATGATCAGCTGTGAATTCTGGTAGAGTCACCCCACATGCAATAAAATTCACATAATTAGCATACCACGGGGTTTCATCCGAAGTGATAGCTAGCAAATGTTCATCAGGAAATATTTCTTTCATTGATTCTCCTTTAGTGACATGGCCTCGATTTTCCAACCTGGATAAGTATCTGCAACCTGATTCTCTATACCTTTTCGATCTCGAATCTCTAAATCAAATTCCTGCAAAATAAGAACCCATCAAATTAACCTTGGCTTGGCATCTTTCTTTGCAATTAAATACCTAATAGCTGAGTGATCTGTGTAAACTATGACTTTGGTTTCCACTAGATAGGACATGAACTTATCAAATGCCCACACTACTGTGAGCAACTCTTTTTCAGTAACAGTGTAATTCATTTGAGCTGGATTAAGAGTTCTGCTCGCATAATGAATGGAATAAAAGATTTTCTCCTTCCGCTGCCCCAAAACAGCTCCAATAGCTATATCACTTGCATCATACATCAACTCAAATAGAAGTTTCCAATCTGGAGCGATGATAATTGGTGTAGTAACTAATCTTCTTTTCAACTTATCAAATGCTTTCAGACAAGCATCATCAAACTTGAAGGATGTATCTTTCTCAAGAAGCCTGCACAAAGGAGATGAAATTTTTGAAAAATCTTTAATGAAACGACGATAAAAACCTGCATGGCCCAAGAAACTATAAATGCCTCTAACTAATGTCGGTGGAGGTAATTTTCAATTGCTTCCACCTTTGCTTTATCTACCTGCAATCCATTCTTGGACATTTTATGCCCTAGTACTATACCTTCTCGTACCATGAAATGACATTTTTCCCAATTCAGTACCAAATTTGTTTCTTCACACCTAGAAAGTACCTTATTAAGATTCATTAAATATTCATCAAAAGAACATCAAATACAGAAAAATCACCCATAAATACTTCCATAAATCTTTCAACTATATCAGTAAAAATAGCCATCATACACCTTTGAAAAGTCAAAGGTGCATTACAGAGACCAAATGACATTCTTTTAAATGCATATGTCCCATAGGGACATGTAAATGTGGTCTTCTCTTGGTCCTCTGGGGCTATAACAATCTGATTATATCCCGAGTAGCCATCCAAAGAATAGTAGTATTCTTGCCCAGCCAATCTATCAAGTATTTGATCAACAAAGGGGAGAGGAAAATGGTCTTTTCGGGTGACATTATTCAATTTTCTATGATCTATGCAAATCCTCCACCCAGTAACAGTTCGAATGGGAATCAGATCATTGTTTTCATTTATCACTACAGTCATTCCTCCTTTTTTTGGAACACATTGGACTGGACTTACCCATTTGCTATCATAGATTGGAAATACAACACTTACATCAAGCCATTTAATCACTTCTTTTCTTACCACCTTTTTCATGTTAGGATTTAGGCGGCGTTGTTGTTCTATGCTCGGCTTGTGTCCTTCCTCCATGAGAATTTTATGCATGCAAAAAGCTGGACTAATACCTCTTGTGTCAGACATTGTCCACTCAATTGCTCTTTTATGCTCACATAGTACTCTCAGCAATTTTTCTTCCTACAATTCAGACAAGTCAGAAGAAATAATAACAGGTAACGTATCAGAACTACCCAAATAAGCATAATGAAGGTGAGAAGGTAAAGGCTTTAGTTCCAAATTTGGAGCTTCTTCAATTGATGGCTTCGGAGGAGGACCATTTGGCATGTTCAAAGGTTCAAAGGTATTTAAACCTTTTATATATTCACATGATGCATTCAAAATATGCTTCATCTCTTCGACCTAATCATTAATCTCCAAACTCTCGAACAACACAATTGCTTTCTCTAAAGAATCCTTCAAATATACACTTGGGGCAATAAGTTGCTAATGGCAAGGAAGCTGAATTGCTTTGTATACATTAAAAACAGCTTCCTCATTGTCAACTCTCATGATCATTTTTCCTTCTCTTACTTTAATTATAGCATCACCTGTAGCCAAGAGATGTCTTCCCAATATAATAGGAACTTTTTCATCTATTTCAAAATCCAAGATAATGAAATCAGCCGGGAAAATAAATTTCCCAATTTTCAGCAGCACATCTTCAATCAACCATTCCGGGTAAGCTATGGGCCTGTCTGCTAGTTGCAACATCACAGTGGTGGATTTTGGAGCTCACAAACCCAATTTTTTGTACAAAGACAATGGCATAAAGTTTATGCTTGCTCCCAAATCACGAAGTGCCTGGCCTACATCAACATTACCTATTCTCATAGGGATAGTAAAGCTTCCACGATCCTTAAGCTTTTGAGGAAGCTTATTTTGGACCCTTGAAGTACACTCCTCAATAAGTGAAACTTTTTCAAATTCAGTCAATCTCCTCTTGTTAGCCACAATATCTTTTATGTACTTGGCATACTTTGTAATTTCATGAATCACATCTACCAATGGAATATTCAATTTAATCTGACTCAACATAGACAGAAATTTCTTGAACATGCGATCATCATTCTTTTTCTGCAGTCTTTGTGGAAAAAGTGGTGGTGGCCTTGGAACATTCACGGGCGCTGAAATTGTATCATCTTTCTTTGCTTCCTGTGTTGCTTTGGGAATCAATTCACCCTCAGGTATAAGCTTGTATTTTCTCTTCTTTGGAACTTCTTCTAATTCCCTTCCAGTTCTAAGTGTAATTGCACTGACTTGCGGATTTTTCACTGTATCACTTGGAAGAGCACCTGCAAGTCTTGTGTTTTGATTTGTAGCTACCTGTCCCATTTTCCTTTCCAGATTTCTTAAATTAGTTTTGAGCTGTTGATTGTCATGCAATAATTTCTTTAACAAATCATTTGTACTTTCTTCTACCTGCTGATGTGGCCTTTGAGGTTGATTAAAATTTCCTTGGGGTGTATATTGATTCTGATTTGATTGATTTCCACCCCAAGAGAAATTAGGGTGATTCCTCCAATTTGCATTATAAGTGTTCCCATATTGTGCTTGTTGGTTCATCGGACCTCTGCTTTATTGTCCCACATAATAAATAGATTCAGGATTTGTTGGACACATGTCATTCGTGTGATTGTCAGCACACATTTCACAACAAGCTCAAGTACCCCTGTTGCTTTCTGTTTCATTGCTCTCCTTGGTTCTCCCTCACCTTGCCAATTATGATCATTAGCAATGAAATTGTTTAGCAGAAGTTGTATTTCACTATATGGTCTCGCCATGCAACTACCTCCACAAGCTGAATCAAGATTCATCTTTGAAGTTTCATCTAATCCATCAACAAAAGTAGGGCCCAATACCTCATCAGTTTGACAATGATGTGGACAGTCTCAGAGTAGTTTCTTGTATCTTTCTCAAGATTGGCAAAGTGTCTCACCATCCCGTTGTTGAAACCTAAGAATCTGGCTCCCCAAAGACTTTGTCTTTTTAGTGGGGAAAAACTTGATTAATAATTTCTTTGCTAAGTCATCCCAAGTATGGATTGAATTAGTAGGCTCCTTTTGCAACCATTTTTTAGCTTCCCCCAACAATGAAAAAGGAAACAAGGTCAGTCTAGCATAGTCCTTGGAAACATTTGGATAGTTGTAAGTATCCCTGATTTCCAAAAATTCTAAATGTGCCTCTGCGGGTCTTCATGAGATAGACTTACATATTGTCCAGTGGACTGAATCAGCTGTACCATGTACTATTTAAGCTCAAAGTGACCAGTGATATCAGGCTTCACAATAGCCTGAGTCATATTAGCAAGATTTGGCCTTGCAACTTCTATCATCGGATGCCCTCCATTACCTACCATCACTGTTGGATGTGGTTGAACTAAAATGTCCAACTCTCTTTCTGTTTTGTATCTAGCTTCCAACTTCTACCTCGATCTATGAAGTGTCCTTTCAATTTCAGGATCAAGAGGGAAGAGATTTCTTGTGCTTCTACTCCTCCGCATTCAAGAGAAGATCATGCGTGACACAAACAAAGTGAACTGAAAATTAATGCTTAAACCAATAGCTGATAAAAGCTTAACTCAGTCAAGTAGCTAATTTTTAAGTCACCGGCAGCGGCGCCAAAAACTTGTTGCGACCAAAACACTCACGCAAGTGTACGCGATCTTCAAGTAATATAGTAATAAGTAAAGTATTGTTCCCACGAGGACTTACGATCAACTTATCAACTGACGCAAACTCAAACAATTATCGATTCATGCTAATTCATCACAAAATACATAAATAACCAATTTATAATTTAACTAGTAGACAAACAATAATACAATGCAAAGTTACTATTACACCTATGAAGTTTTCTTTTAACAATTAATAAGAGAGATATTCCAGGGTTATGGGCTTGCTAGAGATCATGCTACGCTTTTAGCTTAAAAATGATTTATTGAACTATCTGGGTTATTGATTATAGGGTTGATAATATCCATAAGAATCTGTCGAATTCTTATGCAGATATTCAAGTTAAATTAATACCTATATTTCTATGGCATTAACATTAACTCAAATGCATTTACAATTCCTATTTTTCAACCAAGCAAGGCAATTAAGTATAGTTCTATCATAATTGCGAATCTTTCACCCGATGCCCAGGATCTAGATCTTGCTCTATTTGATTCTATATGCAATTAAGAATTTCCTTTTTCAGGTTTAACTCAAGATTCATAAATAGTATTCACTGTTAGCTACGTAGTAAAATAATTAACAGCAGAATCAAATAAACAACTCTTAACGATAAATTCAAGATCATCAACTTAAGCTTCAAACAACATAATCATCTAACACTCATAACCCCAGAATATTTGGGTTTTTAACCACTCATATTCATACAAACATCAACAGTATAAATCTTAAACATCAAATAAATAGATACTAGAAGAATGTTTAGAAAAACACTTTTAATCCTTGCTCCAAAATGTTGTTCCACTTGATTTTTGATGCTTCAAGATGAGTCTCCTCCTCTTTTTTCTCTCTAAAATCAGGTCTGCCCTCAATAATGGATTTTTTTACCCTTTTTAATTGTGTAGGAATGAGTTTCGACAATTATACCTTTTATAGACCAAAATAGACTAGTTATATGATTTTTACACGTCCGCGACACCTCGTGCGACACGTACATGGATTGGACAGAGGAAGAATACTTTTAACGGAGTAGAACAATGCAGCGCAAAATTTTGCACTGTCACGGCACCCACGCGACGTGGCAGTGCAATTTTGTACGTTGCTTTGTTTTTTCATTTGTTTTGCTATCCGAGCTTGCTTTGCGACCCTCGAAAACGATCCCAACTTGATTTATTTAGCTTTTACTCAGACTTCAAAGCCCCAAATTAATCAAATCCGTCCCAAATTTATTTCTTAAGTCGGTTTAGCTTCCTGCAAGGCATAAAGCATGAATTTAGTATAATTCAATATTATTTAAGCTCAAACCTTTGTAAAATGTAATAATTAAAGTGTTGTTACAACAACTAAAACACAAATTTTTAGTCTATGATCACAACTCATGAGATTAAAAACCACGACCTACACTCGTAAGATTTCAACTTCACTAACTGAACAACTTTAGATTACAATCTATTGTAACCGAGGAATTAAACTCTTAATCCCTCACCCACTTGAAAAAACTATATTGCAAGCCTCTTTGTAATAACTCTATTACAAAGCAACCAACCTTGACTAACTCTAGTCAAGAAACTAAACCAAACTGTGGTTTAAATTTGTCCTACAAAGATATTTCTTGAATGTAGTGTAGGATTACAAATGAAGAACAAATAACATAGACTCAACAAACCTAAGGACTTAAGATATCTTCTATCTTTTGATATGGTCCTTGAGGTTGAAGCAGCTTTGTTCTTGAGAGCGATGGTGGCTAGCACTTGAGAGAATATGATATTTGGATTTGCAAGTGTTAGAAAAATGAAATCTCTTGCCTCATGTTGATAATATGTGTGTGTAAGATCATCAAGGATGATGCAATAAAGTCTCCTTTAGTTTGGCTTTAGCAAGCTAAAAACTGTGTTGTTGTACTGTTATGACCCCAAATACCCGATCCTGATGGCGCCTATCACATTACTAGGCAAGCCAACCCAAACATTTATCACAAACCTCTTTCTTTTATAAAGCCATTTTTCTAACATAGGTTTTAATACCAATTTTACATAAGAAGTGTTTAAAACAACTGAAATATGCCGAAGTCAATAAAACGTAAGACAACACAGTCCAAACATCTAGTGTCACAAGTCTAGGGCCTCTAATACACAACAAACTATCTAATACATCAAGTCTAAAAAAGCGAAAAAGAACAAGATAGGAAGGAGAAAGGCAAGGTTGCGGACGCCATGCAGCTACCTTGCAATCTCCGACAAACTCTGATACTGCTGAGGACCCTCACTCTGCCCCTCGGGCACCTGGATTTACACACACGGTGCAGGGAGTAACGTGAGTATGCCAACTCAGTAAGTAACTAAAGTAAATAAGGTCCGAAAGCAGTGACGAGCAGTAAAAAAATCATATAAAGGAGTGAACAACAGTATACTAGATAAAATTCCATAGTTTATAACCAGCTTTGTCATAATAATTTTAGTTTCAATTGGGATACTTGAAATCATTTACTTAGCAATTTTCAACAGAGGCTTATTATAAGAGAAGAGTGAAATCAGTGAAAAACTATCATAAATGGGCCCCTCGGGCAAGGTATCACTCAGAGCATGGCTTTTTGGGCAGCCTCTCAGTCACTCGTGAGTCAGCTCTCGTCACTCAGTACAAAATCTCAGCACTCAGGCTCATTAATATCTCATAATAATAATCATAGTAACCGCTACGGCATGCAGCCCGATCCATAATTTATAGTCGACTACGCTCACTGGGGATGTACAGACTTCGGAGGGGCTCCTACAGCCCAAGCGTCATATCGCTGCGGCGCGCATCCCGATCCAATATATATATATATGCCGCGTGCAGCCCGATCCATATAAGTATCGATGCGGCGTACAACCGGATCCATAATTCATACATATTTAAATATCCTCATCATTAGGTTCTCAACCTCTCTCAGTCATTAATCTCACAGCCTCTCGGGCACAACAGTAGAAATTAGGGAACTCGGTCCAAATAGTCCTCACATTTAAGAAGTAGAGTGTAAAACCAATTTTAAACAATAAACAGGTAAAACAGGACTGAGGATATGGTTTCAAATTAGTAGAGTGAGGAAAAACAGTAAAAATGCCCCTAAGGGTCTCAACAGGTCGGCACAAGGCCCCAAACATGGCATACAACTCATAATATAGTATAAGTGACTAAAGTACGAAATATCATAAGGTTCTAAATCAAATACGCGGCTTAATAGTCACTACGGGACGGACCAAGTCATAATCCCTACTGGTACATACACACACGCTCGTCACCTAGCATGTGCGTCACTGCATTTATCAAAAAGAGTCAAATACCGGGGTTTTGTATCCCTCAGTTCCAGATTTACAATGGTTACTTGCCTCAAATCGGTGAAAATATTACTCCGCGATGCCTTTGCCTCTCGAATCGGCCTCCACTCATATCGAATATAACCAAATTCAGAATCACGATGTCAAAATATGCTAAGGGAACGAAGTCCAAATGAAAATAATTAATTTACAACTTAAATCCAGAAATTATCAAAACCCAACCCCCGGGCCCACGTCCCGGAATTCGATAAAAGTCACATCAATAGGTTCTTTATCTCTCCACGAGTTCATACATAACAAAAGTACCAAAATTCGACCACAATTGGTCCCTTAAATCCTCAAGACCTAATCCCCAATTTTCTTCCTTAAATTCCATTAATTATAGCTCTAATCCGTGAAATAATACCTTAAGAACGAGTTTTAGGTCCAAAATCCTTACCTCAATGAAGTTCTCTTGAAATCCTTCTTCAAAATCGTCCAAAAAGCTCCAAAGCCAACTTAAAAATGGTGAAATGGCTCAAAAATCGCGAAGGAAACAATTTATACTTTCTGGCCCAGGCATTTTCATATCTGCGGTACCGTTTTTGCAGTCCAAGAGCCGCTTCTGCGGTTTTCACTAATCCTCCAGCTTTCCAAATCTGCGATGCACCAGCCGCACCTGTGCCTTCGCAGGTGCGGTTCACTAACCGCTTCTGCGGTTTCTGCCTCCTCACCTTCTTCCGCTTCTGCGGTCTTCCCACTCGCATCTGCGACATCGCATCTGCAGAAATACCAGAAGCAGAAAATCTGCAGCTTCTTCAAAAATTCCAAACTCTCCGTCAACCATCCAAAATCACCCCGAGGCCCCTGGGACCTCAACCACAAACATAACCCATAACCTTATTCAAACTTATATCAATCTTCAAAATACATCGAATTTTAATCAAAACACATCGGATTCAAGCCTAAGTTTCCAAAATCTTCTGAATTCCGCTTTTAATCAAAAATCCAACAAAACAACGTCCGAATAACTTGAAATTTTGCACACACATCCCAAATGTCATCGCGAAACTACTGCAACTCTCAGAATTCCATTCCGACCACTATATCAAAATCTCACCTACCAACCGAAAATTTCCAAAATATCAACTTCGCCAATTCAAGCCTAAATCAACTCCGAACCTCCAAAACTCATTCTGATTATGCTCCTAAGTACCAAATCACCTCCCAAAGCTATCCGAACCATCAGAACTCACATCCGAGCCCTCTAACACATAAGTCAACATCCGGTTGACTTTTCCAACTTAAGCTTCCTCAAAAGAGACCAAGTGTCTCAAACCTTACCAAATCCTTTCTGAACCCGAGCCAACCAACCCGATCACATAAAGAACCAATAGACAGAGCAATAAGAAGCAGAAATAGGAGAAACGGAGCGGTAACTCATGAGACGACTGGACGGGTCGTCACGTCCTCCCAACTTAAACAAACGTTCGTCCTCGAACGAGTCAAGAAACATACCTGAAGCCTGAAACAGGTGAGGATATCTGCTTCGCATCTCTCGCTCGGTCTCCCAGGTAGCCTCCTCCACGGGCCGACCTCTCTATTGCACTATCACTGAAGCTATATCCTTTGACCTCAACTTTCGAACCTGACGATCCAAAATAGCTACAGGCTCTACATCGCAAGTCAAATCATCATCCAACTAAATCGTGCTAAAATCTAGAACATGAGACGGATCCCCAATATACTTTCGGAGCATCGAGACATGAAATATCGGATACACACTTCACAAGCTGGGGGGCAAAGCAAGCTCATAAGCCACCTCCCCAATCCTCCGAAGCACCTCAAAAGGCCCAATGAACTGAGGACTCAATTTACCCTTCTTCCCAAATCTCATAACACCCTTAATGGGCGAAACCTTTAACAGAACCTTCTCGCCAACCATGTAGGACACATCTCGAACCTTCCTGTCAGCATAACTCTTCTGCCTCGACTGCACTGTACGAAGCCTCTCCTGAATTATCACACCTTGTCTAAAGCATCCTGCACCAAGTATGTCCCCAATAGCTTAGCCTCACCCAGCTCAAACCAACCAACCGGAGATCAACACCGCCTCACATACAAAGCCTCATACGGAGCCATCTGAATACTCGATTAGTAGTTGTTGTTATAAGCAAACTCTGAAGTGGTAGAAACTGATCCTATGACCCTCCGAAATCAATGACACAATCACGCAACATGTACAACAATATCTAAATAGTGAGCTCGGACTGCCCGTCCGTCTGAGGGTGAAAAGTTGTGGTCAACTCAACCTGAGTACCCAACTCTCGCTATACAGACCTCCAAAGCAGCAAAGTAAACTGAGTGTCCCTATCTAAAATGATGGGAACTGAGACACCATGCAAATGAACAATCTCCCGGATATAGATCTTTGCCAACCGCTTTAAAGAGTAGATAGTACATACAGGAATAAAGTGCGCAGACTTCGTCAGCCAATCCACAATTACCCAAATAGCATCGAACTTTCTCAAAGTCTGTGGAAATCCAACAACAAAGTCCATAGTGATCTTCTCCCACTTCCACTCTAGAATATGCATCTACTGAAGCAAGCCACCCGGTCTCTGATGCTCACATTTCACCTGCTGACACTTAAGACACCGAGCTACAAATCCCACAATGTCTTTCTTCATTCTTCTCCACCAATAATGCTGTCTTAGATCCTGATACATCTTCGCGGCACCCGGATGAATGGAATACTGTGAGCTATGGGCCTCCTCTAGAATCAACTCCCGAAGCTCATCCATATTGGGCACACAAATCCGGCACTGCATCCTCAACCCCCCATCATCACCAATAGTACATCTTTGGCATCATCGTGCTGAACTCTATCCTTAAGGACAAGCAAATGTGGATCATCATACTAGCGCTCTCTGATGCAATCGTATAAGGAATACCGAGAAAACACACAAGCCAATACCCGACTGTGTTCCGAAACATCTAACCTTACGAATCGATTGGACAAGGCCTGAACATTAACTGCCAGAGGTCTCTCCCCAACTAGAATATATGCCAAACTCCCCATACTCACTGCCTTTCGGCTCAAAGCATTGGCCACCACATTGGCCTTTCCTAGATGGTACAATATAGTGATATCATAATCCTTTAGCAACTCCAACCACCTCTGTTGCCTCAAATTGAAATCCTTCTGTTTGAACAAGTGCTGGAGGCTACGATGATTGGTAAACACCTCACAAGACACACCATACAAGTAATGCCTCCAAATCTTCAATGCGTGAACTATGGCAGCAAACTCCAAATCATGAATGAGGTAGTTCTTATCATGGGGATTCAACTTACGAGAAGCATAATTAATATCTATACCCTCCCACATCAATACACAACCAATACCAACTCTCGAAGCATCACAATACACGATGTATGAACCTGAAGTTAACAGCAAAACTAACATTAGAGTTGTGGTCAAGGCTGTTTTGAGCTTCTGAAAGCTCTCCTCACACTCATCCGACCATACAAATGAAGCACCCTTCTGAGTCAACTTGGTCAAGGGTGATGCGATAGACGAGAATCCCTAAACAAACCGGCGATAATAGCCAGCCAAACCAAGAAAGCTGCGAATCTCTATGGCTGAGGACAGTCTGGGCCAACTCTGAACCACCTCTATCTTCTTTGGATCAACCTAAATACCCTCGCTGGACACCACATGCCCCAAGAAAGTCACTGAACTTAGCTAAAACTAACACTTGGAGAATTTGCATAAAGCTTCTCCTCCCTCAATCTCTGCAATACAACTCTCAAATGCTTTGTGTGCTCCTCCTGACTACACGAATACACCAGAATATCATCAATGAAGACTATGACAAACAAGTCGAGATAAGGACGGAACACGCTATTCATCAAATATATGAACGCTGCTGGGGCATTGGTCATCCAAAAGACATTACCAAGAACTCATAATGACCATATCGGGTCCTGAAAGCTGTCTTAAAAATATCCGAGTCTCTAATATTCAATTGGTGATAACCCGAACGGAGATCAATCTTAGAGAACACTCTCGCTTCCTAAAGCTGGTTGAATAAATCATCAATGTGAGGCAAATGATACTTGTTCTTAACTGTTACTTTGTTCAATTGCCTATAATCAATGCACATCCTCATAGTGTCATCCTTCTTCTTCACAAATAGAACTGGCGCACCCCAAGGTGACATACTAGGACAAATGAACCCCTTATCAAGGAGTTCCTAAAACTGCTCCTTTAACTTTTTCAACTCCGCTGGTGCCATACGATACGACAGAATATAAATGGGCTGAGTGTCCAGCACCAGGTCAATACCAAAATCAATATCCCTGTCTGGTGGCATACCCGACAGATCTACATGAAACACATCAGGAAAATCCCTCACAATTAGAACAGAATCGATATTGGGAGTCTCAACACTGATATCCCTCACAAAGGCAAAGATACGAAATACATACCTTCCCAACCATACGCCGGGCCTTCAAGAATGAGATCATCCTACTGGGAACATAATCAGTCAAACCTCGCCACTCGATCTGTAGCACACCCGGTATAGCTAGTGTGACTGTCTTGGCATGACAGTCCAAAATAGCATGACACGGAGATAGCCAATCCATGCCCAAAATGACATCGAAATCTACCATACACAATAATAAAAGATCCACTCGGGTATCCAGACCTCCAATAGTCACCACACACGACCGGTACACACGGACTACAACAATAGTATCGCCCACTGGAGTAGATACATGTGTGAGAACGTGATTTTTGCCCTATATGAATTACTCCCAGAAATTCAAAACAAAATAATTTCTTTCGGTGATTGCAATTCTGTGGATTTTTGGGGCATTTTACGTTAAAAGTTTGCATTTGTCTGTGCATATTTATTTTATTTAATTGACGGAAAATAAAAAAAATATGTTGCAGTTGCATTTAGGATTTAATCTACATTATAGGATTAATTAGCAAATTAATTATTTTATAAAAATGGAAAAATCACAAATAACTTATTTTTGCATTTTTAATTTTAGTCTCGAATTTTGGAGGTTTTCGTTAATTTGGTATTTAATTAATTGTGGTAATTATTATTTAGAGTAAGATAATTTGATTAGGAATTAATTTAGGTTTTATGTTTAATTTTTAATCACAATTTAAAAAGAAATTAGAAGGAAAATAAAATATAAAAAAAATGAAATGAAAATGAAAAGGAAGGGGAGTAAGAGCAAATTCAGTTCTGGGCCAAATTTACCCCAAGCCCAAACCCCTAGCACCAGACACCCGTCCAAAATACCCTTTACCCAGCCCAAACCCGCGTCCAACCCGGTCAGGTTTCCCCTATTTATCCAAATGACATTGTTTCATTCATTTTGATCTGGACCGTTGATCTCAGTTGATCAAACGGTCCGGAACTGCCTCGATTTTAGAATTTAAGTGTCGAAAACCAGCCCCACCTCCCTTTCATTCCTCTCCTTCACCCCCCTATTCTCTCTTCAGAAACACTCCCAAACCCTAACCCGCCGCCCCTTTTCCACCACACTCGCCGGCGGCGGCGCCTCGGTTCACCGTCAAAATAATACCCCATGACCACTAAACCCCCCTCATTTCAAATCCCTAATTGGTTTCCCTCGAATATTTCCCTAGCTCCTCGAATCTTAGATTAGAAATGAACCCCAGAAATCCCAAGTCAAGTTTTGGCGAAATTTCATGTGAAATCCGATTTTATTCGTGTGTTCTTCGTAAGAACACACGATTAACATCAAATTTGTCCGGAAAATGCAAGGATCTGAAGACCCATGCCCCCTCTTTCATTCTCCGAACTCTTCTTAGGTATTCTTCTTTTCTTCTCCTGGTTTAATCTGTTCTCTGTTTGTTTTTCGGTTTTCTGTTTCTTCTCCTCTTCTTGAATCATTCTTCATTTGTTTTGGAGTTTATTTATTCATGCATGAGTAAATGGATTCTTGTTTTTAGTTAGTATAGATAGGCTGTAATCATATTGGTTTTAAAATTGTTAATTTTGTTAAGTTTAGTTAGTAAATCATTTAGGTTAAAGCTTTAATTGTCCTATGTTATTTGGTGTTTTCAACTTGTTAATTAGATAATTGTTAGTTGGGCCGAAAAGATTTATGATCTTGAGGGTTGGGTTTTGGGTCTATTTTGGTTCATTTAGGACTGAACAGTTGGGTCAAATTGACCCATGGCCCATTTGGTCTGTCTAGTATATTAACAGGGGTTCAGGGGCAACTTGGGAAGTCTAGGTGGGGGTAGTCTAGGGAATTGGCATAAGGAATCTTTAGTGTAACTGATTTAGAAGTTTCTAGTGAGGGTTTCTCTGTGAATTTCAGACTTTTAACAATACAACTTTAGTGACAAGCCAATAAGCTAAAAGAAGATTTTAAAAGGGACTAAAAAGGTAAAAACAAATCTGCAAGGCTGCCCTTATAACTTGCCTATAAAGGCAGCTTTTCTTGCCTTTCAAGGCAGACCCAAGAGAGTTTTTGAGAGATGGAAATCCAGAAGATATAGAAGCTGCATAATTTTACTATTTCATAGACTTCAATACCTAAAAATTCTAAGAGAAGAGGGAAAAGACTGAAAATCTTAGAATAACACTATTCCATTGATTGCTTTGGTGATTTTTGAGGTTTTCTTGGTGTTAAGTCAATTTTCTGGTCAGCTGGTTCTAATATGGGTTAATGTCGAGTTGTCTTGAGGTCTGCTGGTCCATCAAGTGACTAAAGTTAGTGTTTGGATTATTGAATCTTATCTGCTGGTTCAAACTTGGCTCAAAGCTGGTTTTGTTTGATTATTTCTGGTCTAACACCATTGTTGTTGTTTTTCTGCTGCTGAACCATCAATTTCTGTTTTGTTTTAAAATCCAAGTACATCTTGGAACTATATACAACATGTGCAATGCAAACTTGTGTTTGAGTGTGGAATAATGGACACAAGTTGTCTTTTGAGCTTACTCTTCTATTTCATTCATTTCTGTAATGTCCTGAATACAATCTTATATTCTGCCTAGTAGGGCAGCCCTTCCTCCCCTCTCTTATGTTGTTAATGTCTTCAAAAATTTGTGTATATGCTCGTTAATTTAATTCTGGGAATGGACAAGCATGGGGATGGTTTAAGTTGAGTTGAAGTTCAATCGTATAGCTTGCAGGTTGTTGAATCTTTGTTTTTGACAAGTGAGCCATGGAATTATTATAATAAAAGTCTAAGCTCACGCTAAGCATGTTTGTTTCATATCTGCCAAGGGTTAATGTCATTTTGGGGCTGGTTTGAATTTATTTGCTTAACATGGTTGTACCAGAAAGCAGAATTGTCTAATGATGTACAACATGATTACAGGATGATTACAGTTTCCGTTTTTTTTTATGTTATCTGTTATATCCTTCTGAAACGATCAAGTTCAGAAGCTAAATGGATGTCATAGCCATTTTGAACAGATTTAGTCTATTTTATTTTGTTTGTGATCAATTTGAAACCATCTAGTTTTTTGCTTGTGCGCTGGTTATGTGGCTATAAGGACTCGATCTTGAGTCCCTGTTCACCATTGCATAATTGGGCCTTCTTTTGGGCCCAACTCAAGTCCTTTAGAAATCAGGGAGTTGGAGTCATTGCAACATGGTATTGGGATCTCTTTGAGCCCAGATTTAAGATGGGGACTATACCCACATCAACATTGCAAATAATTCTGGTGTTCTGCGTGTCCAGAGGCTCGCCCCTTTGCCTATTTTCTGGTGCTTACGATCTGGGCCTCTGCTGGACCAATTGCTCATGCAGAACCATCATAAGCGGTCTGCCATTTAATAGGGCCTGACACGGATTTAGGCCCCTTCTACATCAATAACATTTAGTTCGAATTCATTATCAATCTGTTGGCTACTAGAACTCAGTTTGAACACTTAATTGAAAGAAGAAAAATAGGAATCCTCTTAGCTTTGTTAAGTAATCAACTAAGCCCATCTATTAGATTCGAGGTGCACCAAATCAAGCAAATCTTAAAATGTGCGGCCCTCACTTAATTAATAGTCCTTAGGGATCGAGGCGCGTCATTTAGTAGAATTTCCATGGCCCTAGTATTAATTTAGATATAAAAATTGACAAATGAACGGAGTTTGCTTATGTACGTTTAATATACTATCCTAATTATGGACACATTCGCGTGACATGATTACGGTTTCTAAAAGTAAAAATCGGAGTATGTGTACTTCAGCCGAACTTTCTTAATAATAACAAAGCGTTATTAATTGTGGGCACGTACGCGTGACATGATTTTTGATGCACCAAACGAAATGAGTACACATACGCATGACTCGTTTCAAGGTAATTTCTTAAAAAAGAGGTAAGTGCACATAGGTTCTAAAACGAGTAATTAGATAATTTAATAAGCCAAGTATAATCAAAGCGATCGTGCTAGAACCACGGAACTCGGGAATGCCTAACACTTTCTCCCGAGTTAATAGAATTCCTTACTCGGATTTCTGGTTCACGGACTGTAGTACAGAGTCAATCTTCTCCTCGATTCGGGATTCGAACAGGTGACTTGGGACACCATAAATTATCCCAAGCGGCGACTCTGGATTGTCCTTTAATTGGAAAAACTCCCTTATATTTATACCCATTATGGAGGTGTTGGAAAAAAGGAGGTGTGACAGCTCTGGCGACTCTGCTGGGGTCCGAACCCAGAATCTCTAGTTCAGGATTCAAGAATTCGATCTTGTTAATGATTTTTACTTGGCTTCATTTATTGTTAATATTACTGTATTCTGTGAATCTTTTGTGCTAAGTGTTATTTGTTTACTGCTTCATTATTGTTTGAATTGTATATAAATGTTTTCTTACGCCACCTCTCTGAGTCTTCTGAAAATAGTGCACACGTTCGCGTGGTCCGCTTTTTCTATAGAAATTATACCAAATAGAACGAGGCTGGGCAAGCGACAAGGCTGGGTAGACTTCAGTGCTCCCGGTACGTTTCCCCCTCTTCGGCCCCAGTTGTCCGCTCGGGTAGACCAAAACACCAGGAGTTAAACCTAGAAAAACACAGCTTCATGTCGGATCCCTAATAGGAGCGTTTGTTTGCATCATGTGCATTTGTCTAAGGTGACTCAACATAGGGGTTGGGTCCGTCTAGGACAGCTGTGCCCGAAACAACAGACCATCCTGATGCATTCTATATGCTATGTGTACATTTATTTATTTTGGCTTGCATGCTGACCGGCTAGGGAAAATAAAGCAAAAGTAAAAACCAAGAGTGATGTAGGGAAGGAAATAAAGCCCGATTCTAAAGAAAACCCCGGTATTTGAAAAACGTCCCGAAGCTCTACCAAAATTTTCAGAAAAGAAAGTTATTTCAAAAAGCAAACACTGTGTTCTTCCAAATATGTCAAAACTGACCGAACTACGCAGGTCTGATTCTCACCAGATGTGGGATATGTAGGCAACCTACATAAGGCTCGGCCTTATTTTTGAAAAAAGAAAAAGAAAGAAAAACAAGAAAAGAAATTCGGTGGTCGAGTGAATGCAGTCTGGATTCTTGATGAAAATAAGCCGATCCAGCTTCGGCAATGTCTTAAACCGTTCTTGCCGAGATAGCCTCAGAATATTTTTCAGTTATCGAAAGGCTATTTTCGTAAAAGAATGAACAAGTTTATGAAGGGTCATAAAATAATCCTCCCCGGCCTCAAAATTCATGTGAAATTGGGAAGGGGCCGCATTTGCAAAAATAGTCACTTGGCTAAAATTGGCATATAGGGGAAGAAATCATGGTCCTTTGATTTGTTTTTTTTTCTTTGCTTCTTTTCTTTTCTCTCTCTTTTTTCTTTTCTTCTTCAAAAACCTATTTACAAAAGGGTCCACTCGAGTCAACCCTAACCTTAACCTTCCACAGGAATAGAATGAATACCATCCAGGATCCGCCAGAAGTGGTCAGGGAACATGATCAGTTGCACTTGCGTATGTGGTGGAATGATCTAGATGAAGATGGTCAGAAATGGGTGAAAAAGTAATTGGGTGCTCTTATAAACATTTTTGAGATCAAACCACGGGAAGATCTGATCAAGGCTTTGGTAACTTTCTGGGATCCTGTCCATAATGTCTTTCATTTCTCGGATTTTAAGATCACCCCTACTTTGGAGGAAATATCCGGGTACATTGAATTCGGACGGGATTTGAGGAAGCAACAACTTATATTTCCAAGGGCTCTATCGGTGCACAAGTTCTTTGACCTCCTGAATATCAGTAAACAAACGAACAAAGAATGTATGAGCAATGGGTGTTGTGCTTTCCATTTCTTATACTTCAGGTTTGGGCACTCTCTTGGTTTTGAAACATATGAAAAGGATCTGAGCAACAAACACGACAAGGGCCTTTGGCAAATTCACCGTCGGTTTGCATTTATTGTGGCATTACTGGGGATCATGGTTTTTCCAAATGAGAAAGGGACGGTGGATATTTGTATGGATAGAATTGCACAAATCCTCACTACCAAGGAAGATCATACACTTGCCCCGTTGGTGTTGGCGGATATTTATCGAGCATTGACTTTATGCAAAGCAGGGGCTCAATTTTTTGAAGGTTGCAGCATCCTTCTGCAAATGTGGTTGATTAAGCACCTTCGCCATCATACAATATTCATGAGTTATGGTTCGAGCCCGAATAACTTCATCATTAGTTAAAAGGGGAGGGTAAAAGATTACAACGCAACAGAAGGGTTTGAAGCATGGGTCTCTCACTTGAAAGTTCTTAACGCATATCAGGTCGAGTGGACTATAGGATGGCTCCCAAGGACATAAGCCATCTATATGACTGCTACCAAAGGCTACCTGAGGTTAATGGGCGTAAGGAGTATTCAGCCATATGCACCGCAGAGGGTCTTGAGGCAATTGGGAAGGTATCAGATTGTGCTTGAATATGAAGATCTAATCACCCAGGTCATAGAGTTACATCCAGAAGCTACATTGCCCGAGGCTGTAGTTCAGCAAGATTGGAATAGCTGCCGGTATCTAAAAGATGGCACCCAGGTACCAAACATCGCCAAGGGGGAAGTAGATCCAAATTATGCTGCTTGGTTTGAGAAAATGTCTTATGTAAATAACGAGCCAAAGCCCGAGAGGCCCGCCAAAAGGCCTCATGTTCAAGCCTTTTGATGATAAAATTCAGGAGAGGTTAGCCTGGGGGGGAGAAGGAAAAGGAATATAAGGCCACCATCCATGATCTACGAGAAGAGTTGAGAAATGTTACCTTCAACAATGATTTACAGGCACAAGAGGCCGAAGGTGAAAGGAGAAGATTGGTGCGAGAAAATGAAGTTCTCAGAGATCAGGTTCGATAGTTGAAAATTGAAGCCGGGAACTCAGGCCGAAGCAGGAAAGATGAAAGGATCATTTATAACCTTACTCAAAAGATACGTGACTATGAAGATGACCTGTAGAAAGCTGAGTCTGAACTAGCAAAAGCATAGGCAAGGTTGGCTAAAAGCGCCGAAAGGTGTTCCTCTTTCGTTCAACAGATGAAATAAAGATATGAAAAAGGGGTCACAGGTTGGGAAAAGGCAATTGGCAACCTCGAGGGTGAAATGGCTAAACAAGCCAAAAATTTTAAGGCCGAAAGAGAACATTGTTACGCCTTAAAGGCACGGCTAGAAAGAGACTTGCAACAACTTCAAGAGCAGAACCAGGTAGCCGAACAAACTTTGGAAGCCAGAACCGAACAAATTGGGCGTTTGTTGCAAGAGAAAGGCGTCATAAAAGAGCGAGTCAAAAGGGCCGCCAACTACATCGCGATGAAGTGCAGTAGCTGTGAGGATATGATTAGATCTATGTTCTTCGCTAATGTGATGATTTTTGTTTGCTGGGTAATGGAAGATCTCTACCACCTCCAAGGGGATTTAGCGAGTCGGCCCGCGACGAGGCCGAATGATGCCCGCGGGTCCCGGGGTCAATTGAGGCACTGATGTATTCGTGATTTCTTGAGTCTGTATTTTCTTTCCGTTAAAGTCTACCAGTTTGTCTTGGAGTCTGTATTTCTTTTATCAGAGTATGTGGGTTGTTTATTTTTCGAGTCTGTATTTCGTCTTTCATCAGAGCCTGTTAGTTTTTGTTTAAGTTTATTTCCGAGTCCTATTATGAAAAATTTGAAAATTCAGAAAATGTTTTATTATTTTTATCTCCAAGAACTACGCTTGGTCTGATTCATGCGGGGTCATGATATGTAGGAACTCTCCATAGGATTCGACCGTAACCAAATGAGAAAAAAAGAAAGAAAATAAGAGGAAAAACAAGAGAGTAAAGAAAAGAAAAAGAGGTGGAAAAAAACAAGAAAGAAAAGAGAGAAAACAAGAAATCAAGAGAGAATAAAAACAAAGAGAGAACAGAGGCAAGAGTGAAAGGAAAGAAAAGAAAAAGAAAGAAAAAGGGGGAAGTTTGCAATTGAAAGTAAGAAAAGGTCAGGATGACGCATGCAATCGATCAAATACATAATAGAGGCGGTTAACTATTTAGGTGCATTCATTCCTAATGTGCGGTTACCAATCTGTTAAAGCCTAATCGCTAACAAGGTTGTTGTTTGATGTATTGAGTCCAGGCAGGGTGTTAATTGATTGGCATTCTGGCAACTCACTCATACAACACCCGATCAAAAGACAGGTTGAATATGGCCAACCAAGAACCGAAGACAAGTATTGTTGACCCGTCAAAAGAGGTGGAAGAACTGTATGTTAATGCAATGAAGGAAGAGATGTATAAGTTAAAGCAGTAGATGGTTGAAATGTACCAAGCCTGAGAAAAGGGGCATCCACCACTGGTTTATCTCGCTAACCCTGCCTATATACCACCATCAGCCCAACCTCTGGAGCCTCCCACTGTGAACTCATCTCCAGCCTTTCCCCTCTACCAACAATTCTATGGAGCCACTTCCCATGCTTCTCAAGCTCCACCACCCAAACAGGTCCCATACCCTCCCCCACCAATTACACCCGTTTTTGTGGCACCTCCACCTGCTACATTACACCGATTTTCCAGTGAACCTCTATTCCAAACTCACGACAACCAGTAATATCCCCCTAGACCCACCTTTAAAGTTCTAGAACCATATTCATACACCCCTCATCTTGATCTCCCGGCAGATACCGAGAAACCACCCAAAAATCCCGAGCATGAAGAGATGATTAGAAAGGTTAAAAGTTTAGAACAATCATTCAGAGATATGAGGGGGGTTGGGAGGTCAATTAAGTGTGGTCAATAAAGATTTATGTTTGTTCTCAGATATTCAGTTGCCAACAGGGTTCAAAATGCCAAGTTTGATCTTTACGACGGGCATGGTGACCCAGTAGCATACTTAAGAGGATTTTGTAGCAAGATGAGAGGAGCAGGTGGAAGAGATGAATAGCTGATGGTATATTTCAGCAAAAGTTTGAGTGGCTCGGCATTAGAATGGTATACCAGACAAGATCACAACAGGTGGTACACATGGGACGATTTGGCCCAAGCTTTTGCCTGCCATTTTCAGTACAACCTCGAAATTATCCCAGACCATCTGTCATTAACAAAGATTGAGACGAAGCCTGGTGAGAGCTTTAGGGAATATGGATTCCGTTGGAGAGAGCAAGTAGTGAGGGTAGACCCTCCGATGAAAGAAAGTGAGATGGTTGATTATTTCTTGTAGGCTTTGGAACCCACTTATTTTGGTCACTTGGTGTCAGCAGTGGGCAAGTCCTTTAATGAAGTTGTAAAAATTGGAGGCATGGTTGAGGAGGGACTCAAGTCCAACAAGATCATGAGTTATTCAGCAATCAAAGAAACTACCCGGGCCATTCAAAACGGTACGGAAGGTGTACTCGGGAAGAAGAAGAAGAAGAAAGAGGATGTTGCTACAATTGACTCGGGAGCTTGGGTTGGATCCAGGAACCTTCCACGTTACTACAACCCGACTCGACCCTACCACCAAACATGCCCCCATACTTTATGTAGTTTACCACAACACTACTACCCACCGCCTGATCCCTATTTTTCTGTCCATCATGCACAAACCTATACCCAACCTCCTGATCACGCACAATGGCATGCGCCAGCTCCACAAAGTCCATACCTGGCTCCACAAAATGCCCATCTACCCCCGAGAGCCTACAGAAATCCCCCTGGAATAGGTTTCCGGCCAAATCAAGCCTTTAAGAATGAGATGTTGCAGAAACAGAAGACCTTCACTCCTTTAGGAGAATCATATGCTAGTCCATTCCATCGATTGAGACAGTTTGGTATGTTGAATCCGATTGAGGCTAAACTGCTGAATCCCCCTCCCAAAAATCTTGACCGCTCGGTAAGTTGTGAGTATTGTTCAAGGACCCCGGGTCATGACACAAAGAAATGCTGGAAGTTGAAAACAGTTATTCAAGAGCTCATTAATACTAATCGGATTGAGGTCCAAGCCCCGAAGGCACCCAACATCAACCAGAACCCGTTGACGGCCCATTATAAGACTAATATGATTGAGATAGTGCATAAGGGAGGGGAGCCTAAGAAGCCATCACAAACCGTCATGATGATTCGGGCTAGTGAAGCCAAGCCGTTTGAAAAGTCAACAAATGAGAAGTCTCTGATCAAGTTGAACGGGGCAAATAATGAACCATCTGTGGAGGTCAAGAAGGGGTCTTCAATTGACGTTGCAGGAAAACATGAAAGAGCAAAAGTGGTTATGCCAGGAGTGACGAACAAGCCTGTGGTAATTGTGAAGGGCGCCTGCACAGATCCTGTCATTATCAAACTGGTAACTCAATTACCCATAGTCAATAGCAAGGCAGTCCCATGGAATTATGAACGAGTGACAGTAACTTACAAGGGGAAAGAGGTTAAAGAAGAAGTGTGTGAGACTCATGGTTTGACTCGATCAGGGAGATGCTTTGCTCCCGAAGAGTTGAGAAAAGCTAAGACCTCAAAATATAATCCAATGTTCGTGAAGAATGCGGTGACCGAGGAAGAAGCAGAAGAATTTCTGAGAAAGATGAAAGTACAAGACTATTCCATTGTGGAGCAGTTAAGGAAGACACCAGCTCAGATCTCGCTCTTGTCATTATTGATCCATTCAGACGAACACCATCGGGCTTTGATGAAAATCTTGAATGAAGCCCACGTTCCTGACAAAATCTCAGTAAACCACTTGGAAAAGATAGCTAACAAGATATTTGAGGTAAATAGAGTCACTTTTTCTGATGATGAGTTGCCCGTGGAGGGTACTGAGCACAATAGAGCCCTCTATATGACGGTGAAATGTGAAGATTCTATGGTTAATCGGGTTCTAGTTGACAATGGTTCCAGTGAAAATATTTGCCCACTTTCCACTCTGAACAAGTTGAGGGTGGATGTTGAAAGAATTCACAAGAATAGTATCTGTGTTCGAGGATTCGATGGTGGAGGGAAAGATTCAATCGGGGACATAGTGCTCGAGCTTACAATAGGGCCAGTTGAATTTACTATGGAATTCCAGGTACACGATGTGGCTATTTCTTACAATCTGTTGGTAGGACGACCCTGGATTCATGCTGCCAAAGCAGTCCCGTCCACTCTGCATCAAATGGTTAAGTTTGAATGAGATAGTCAGGAAATTGTTGTGCATGGAGAAGACAATTTGTGTGTTCCCAGTGATGCCATTGTTCCATTCATAGAGTTTGAAGACGACAAGGGGTTGTGGGTTTATCAGGTTGTTGACACGGTATCGGTAGAGAAAATACCTGAAGGGAGGTGCGTGTCGACTCCAAGGGTAGTTGCTGCATCAGTCATGGTAGCCGTTGAAATGTTGAGAAATGGTTTTGTACCGGTCAAAGGTTTGGGCGCATCTCTACGAGGTATCGTACAACCGGTTTCTCTTCCTAAAAACTTGGATACATTTGGTCTGGGGTTCAAGCCCACAGTGGCAGACGTGAGAAGAGCTAGAAAAAGGAAACAAAGAGCATGGGCCCTTCCAAAGCTAGTCCTGCATCTTTCCCGATCATTTGTCAGGCCTGGTACCATAAAGCGCCCAGTAACGGTGGTTCCCATTTTGGTGGTTGATGTGGACGAAGATTTGATGGAAAGTTCGAGAGGATATTCGCCGATGTGAACGTGTTGGAAGTTGGAGAGGGTTCTAGCAAGGCGAATGTGCAATTTGTTGGGCCTGGTGCAAAGATTAACAATTGGGAAGCTACTCCTCTCCCCATCAGGAGGGAGTTTTGGTAGTTTACTTTGATTTTCTTTCAATTTATCTGGATTATTCTAGGGTTGTAATTCAGATTCTATGTTCCGTTCGTTTGGATGTATAAACCCTGTTATCTTTAATTTTAATGAAATGCAATTTCTCTTTTCCTCTCTTCCTGATAGTTTATTTTCTTTCTTCCTTGTACAGTTCTTTTTATGTTGGCCTCAATGATATGACATGCATGCGGAATCTCTGGCCTAGTCTTAAAAGCCAATCTAATCCTGAAATAGTAATTCAAGAAATAGAGTGTGATGTTGAATCGGAATATGACGAGGATGACGCCTTTGAAGAGATTAGTAAAGAATTAAGCCATTTTGAAGAGAAACCCAAGCCTAACCTGAGTGATACAGAAGCAATCAATTTAGAGGACCAAGATAATGTCTGGGAAACTAAAATAAGTGTCCATCTTGAACCACAACTCAGAGAGGAGATAATTAAAACACTGTTCGAGTATAAAGATGTTTTTGCATGGTCCTACGATGACATGCCAGGTCTAAGCACTAGTTTGGTGGTTCACAAATTTCCCACTGATCCGGCATTCCCCCTTGTCAAGTAGAAGTTGAGGAAATTTAAAACTAATATGAGTGTGAAAATCAAGGAAGAGGTCACCAAACAGTTTGAGGCCAAGGTCATTCGGGTCACTCGGTATACCACTTGGTTAGCTAATGTAGTGCCTGTGCCAAAAAGGGACGGCAAGACTAGGGTGTGTGTTGATTATCGAGACCTCAATAAGGCAAGTCTCAAGGATAACTTCCCACTGCCAAACATCCATATATTGATCGATAATTACGCCAAATAGGAGATTGGTTTTTTTGTGGATTGTTATGCGGGCTACCACCAGATCTTAATGGATGAAGAAGATGCAAAAAAGACAACATTCATCATGCCATGAGGAATGTACTAATATCGGGTCATGCCATTTGGTTTGAAACATGTCGGGGAAACCTACATGAGGGCAATGACGACCATATTTCACGACATGATACACAGGGAGATCGAGGTTTATGTGGATGATGTGATTGTAAAGTCTAGAAAGCAGTCTGACCATGTCAGAGATCTGAGAAAGTTCTTCCAAAGGCTTCGCAGGTACAATCTCAAGCTCAATCCTGCAAAATGCGCATTCGGTGTTCCGTCTGGAAAGTTGTTGGGATTTATAGTCAGTCAATGAGGTATTGAATTAGACCCGTCAAAGATCAAACCTGTCCAGGAGTTGCCACCCCCAAAGAACAAGACTGAGGTGATGAGTCTCTTGGGAAGATTGAATTACATCAGCAGGTTTATTGCTCAGCTCACGACAACTTGTGAGCCCATCTTCAAATTGTTAAAGAAATATGTTGCGGTTAAGTGGATAGATTAATGTCAGGAAGCATTTGATAGGATAAAGGGGTACTTGTCAAACCCACCTGTGTTGGTACCGCCATAACTAGGGAGACCTTTGATTCTGTATTTGACAGTCTTGGACAATTCATTTGGATGTGTGTTGGGACAGCATGATATCATTGGCAGGAAGGAGCAGGCCATATATTATCTCAGCAAGAAGTTCACATCTTACGAGGTTAAGTACACTCAGCTTGAGAGGACGTGTTACGCCCTAACTTGGGTAGCCTAGAAGCTGAAACATTATTTGTCCTCTTATACTACTTACCTCATCTCTCGCTTGGATCCATTGAAATATATCTTCCAGAAGACTAGGCCCATGGCAAGGCTCGCAAAGTGGCAGATCTTTCTCACAGAATTTGACATTGTCTATGTGACGCAGACCGTGATGAAAGCACAAACATTGGCCGACCATTTGGCTGAGAATCTTGTGGATGAAGAATACGAACCATTGAAGACTTACTTCTCTGATTAAGAGGTAATGCACATTGATGAGTTGGAACAGATTGAAAGGCCAAGATGGAAACTTTTCTTTGATGGGGCTGCTAACATCAAAGGCGTTAGGATATGAGCGGTACTTGTTTCTGAAATAGGGCATCATTACCCTGTTACGGCTCAGCTTCGGTTCTACTGTACCAACAACATGGAGGAATATGAGGCATGTATTTTGGGTTTGAGGATGGCTGTGGATATGGGTGTCCAGAAAGTCTTGGTCTTGGGTGACTCGAACCTTCTGGTACACCAGATTCAGGGAGAATGGGAAATACGGGATTTAAAACTCATACCGTACCGGCAATGCTTGCATGATCTTTGTCAATGGTTTCAATCAATAGAGTTCAGGCATGTTCGGAGGATCCACAATGAGGTCGTCGATGCTTTGGCTACTCTGGCGTCAATGTTACATCATCCAAATAAGGCTTATGTAGACCCATTGCACATTCAGGTCAGTGATCAGCATGTTTATTGTAACACGGTGGAGGAAGAGATTGATGGGGAGCCTTGGTTTCACGACATCAAGGAATACATCTGAAAGAGAGTATATCCAGTACAAGCCACAGGTGATCAAAAGAGAACAATTCGTTGCTTGGCAAGTGGATTTTTCTTCAGTGGAGGAGTTTTGTACAAAAGAACTCCAGATCTTGGGTTATTAAGATGTGTAGATGCCAAACAGGCCGCGACTATCATGACCGAAGTACATTCTGGAGTCTGTGGACCGCACATGAGTGGGTATGTGCTGGCAAAGAAGATTCTCCGGGCAGGTTATTATTGTCTCACCATGGAGCGAGATTGTATCAGTTTCGTGCGTAAATGTCATCAGTGCCAAGTGCATGGAGATTTGATTCAGTCTCCACCATATGAATTATATACAATGTCCGCACCATGGCCTTTTGTTGTTTGGGGAATGGATGTCATTAGACCAATCGAGCCAGCAGCATCCAACGGGCACAGGTTTATTCTGGTGGCCATCGATTATTTCATCAAGTGGGTAGAGGCTAAAACATTCAAGTCTGTAACCAAGAAGGCGGTGGTTGATTTTGTGCATTCAAATATCATTTGCCGGTTTGGGATACCAAAGGTGATCATTACAGACAATGGGGCTACTCTAAAAAGTCATCTGAAGAAAGAGGTATGTCAGCAGTTCAAGATTACACATCGCAAATCTACCCCATACTGCCCTAAGGCAAATGGAGCAGTTGAGGCGGCCAACAAGAATATAAAGAAGATACTTCGAAAAATGTTGGAAGGTTCTAGGTAGTGGCATGAAAAGTTGCCGTTTGCATTGCTCGGTTATCGCACTATTGTCCGTACTTTAGTAGGGGCAACTCCTTATTTGTTGGTGTATGGCACCGAAGCAGTGATACCCGCAAAAGTGGAAATTCCATCCCTTTGAATTGTCGCGGAGGCTGAGATCGATGATGAGGAGTGGGTCAAAAACCCGCTTAGAACAATTGAGTTTGATCGATGAAAAGAGACTGGCAGCAGTGTGTCATCGCCAGTTGTATCAACAGAGAATGGCAAGAGCATACAACAAGAAGGTCTGTCCATGAAAGTTTGAAGTGTTGCAGTTGGTATTGAAACGCATTCTTCCTCATCAAGTTGAAGCAGAAGGAAAGTTCGCCCCAAATTGGCAGGGGTCGTTCATCGTGACTAGAGTGTTGTTTAATGGTACATTGTATTTGACAGATGTAGAAGGCAAATGTGTAGAAATGGCTATCAATTCTGATGCAGTCAAGAGATATTATGTATGATTTCTTTCTTTGATTGTACTTGTTTGTATTTGGCATATCTCGAATATTGAAATGACGAAGGCATTTTGTTCTGCTATCTAAACACTTTATCCCTCGTTACCCCTTTGAGCCTCATTTATTTTATTTCATACCCCTCCTTCGGAATCAATAGCAAATATCGGAAATACAAGCGTAAAGATAAGTAAAGAAAGGAGAGAAAAAGAGAAAGGAAAAAGAAAAGAGAAAGAAAAGAAAAGAAAATTAAAAAAAACAACAACAAAAGGAAAACCAAAAGAGGAAAAGAAGAGAAAGAAAAGGGAAGAAAAATCACAACAAACAAAGTAATTCCTATGTCATGAACTACGTTCGACCTGATTCCTTTTAAGGATACGTAGGCAGCCTCACAGTTCAGTCCCATCAAAATAAAAATCCAAAAGTCCCCAAATAATAAACTATGGCAGAAGTTGTGGTTGTTATCAGAAATCTGATTCCGACGGTTGTAAATTTGAACCCAATCAAACGGTTTTGAGCTTTTTATATCCTTCCTTTCTAAACCCATACAAAAGCCACATTATGGTCCAAAGAAAGACCTTCTGATCAGTCTTCCAGAAATGCCAAGTCAAGCAGGTAGCGGCGATTCACGTCAGGGGCAGTACTCTGGTCCAAAGAGGGAAAAGAAGTCAAAAATGAGAGAGTTTTATTGGTGAAAACCCTCACAGGCACCGTAAGGTGACGGGAGCTAAAAGAAATCAAAATGAGAGAGTATTGTTGGTGAAAACCCTCACGGGCACCTTAAAGCGAATGTGAGTTGACAGATGAAGGAATGAGAGAGGTCTGCTGGCGAAAACCTTTCAAGGCACCGCAAGACGAACAAGGTCGGGATTTGAGGTGAAGAAATCAAGTTATGGAAATTCTGGGGCAACATAGTATGGCAACTGAAAGTTTATTGGTTGGACAGATTGGGCCGATTAATCCAAAGCGCATGTCATGATCATTGGTGTCAGTTGTTCCACTTAGATAAGTCTCTTTTCTTTTTTCTCTTCAGATAGTCTCCCAGTTTTGGATTTTCTTATCCTTAACTCTGAAAGTCATTGCATTTCATTTCTTTGGGTTTATTTCTCTAAGATGTTCCCAATGTCAGTTTTGTTTAAGCAAATAAGAAGGGATTTCAAAGCTCACTACCAGCTTCAAGATTGCAAAGCACAGTGCGGCCATAGCATACCAAAGATAGCATGATGTAAAAGGGGATAAAATGCCAGCAAGAGTTCCATCGGCAAAATGATCTGGTAATTTCATGGGAGATACAGAGGTTCAGCTAAAGGGGTCAGAGATGTGAAACAATAGTTCGGGGATAGAACACTCCGGTCATTCAAGTCATGGGGTTTTAAAAGTCAGTCGAACAGTCAAGCGGTTCAGGGCCAGTTCGGGAAAGCCAGTCAAAACAAAACAATGCAGTGGAGAGACCTTCAGCAAAGAATGCCATCAACCAGCCACCATATTAAAACTGACAAGATTTTTCTTTGGTTAAACAGGGGCAGAAATTTCGATTGTTTCGAAAAAACCCTCCGTGGAGAAAGGCAGTCGGCAAACAGGTTTGATTTTTGATTTTCAGGACCCTCCTGGAAAATGGGACCTAGTTTAAATGTTCAAAATAGCATAATCTAGCATAAATGCATCCTAAAGGAATATAAGTCGGCGTACAAGTTTGCATGTTCGAGATATGATTCAATTAGGAGTTTTTAGGACTCTCCTGGATAATGGGACTTAGATTTAATGTTTCGGTTAGATAGCAACATTTAGCATAAATCCTACTGGAGGGTAGTATAATTCAGCTATAAAAGATGTCACTCTTAAGATAAAATTTGACCTTGGATTTTCAGGACCTTCCTGGATAATGGGCAGTAGTTTAAGACCATCTTAGATAACAAGATGTAGCAGAAGTCATGCCTTTAAAAGATATAGCGTAGATTTGAAATTGTAGTTTAGTTAAGAGCTGTCAGGACCCCCCTGGATAATGGGACCTAGCTTTCAAATTCTTAGTAATATTTGGTAATATGCTTCAGTTTAACACTCACATATGTGCCCAGCTACCAAACTGGGGCAGAACGTTTTCTTTGTTTTGTCTATTTTGTTGAAATCAGGTACCCGCTTGGAGAACATGGAGAAGAATTGCAAGTCAGTAGTCATGAGCCCGCCTGAAGAGCAGGAAATACATTTCAAGTCAGCAGTTAGGATCTCGCCTGGAGAACAAGGGAGTACAATTCAAATTTTAGCTATCAAGTTCTTATTGATAGTGGGTAATGTGATCCGTTTCACACTTACATATATCCTCAGATACCCAAACTAGGGCAGAAAATTTTCTTTTTTTGTCTATTTTGCTGAAGTCAGGAGCCCGCCTGAAGAGCAGGGAATACTTTCAAGTTGAAGTTAGAAGCCCGCCTGGAAAGCAGGGAATACTTTCATGTTTTAAAGTCAGGAGCCCGCCTAGAGAACAAGGGAGTACAATTCAAGTTGTGGTTTTGAAAATTCTTTGATATTCGGCAATGTGATTCGTTTTACACTTACATATGGGCGGGCCCACATACCCAAACTAGGGCAGAAAATTTTCTTTTTTTGGCTATTTTGCTGAAGTCAGGAGCCCGCCTGCATAGCATGGGAATACATTCACGTTTCGAAGTCAGGAGCCCGCCTGGATAGCATGGGAATATATTCACGTTTTGGAGTCAGGAGCCCGCCTGGAGAGCATGGGAATACATATCAAGTTCAGCAGTCAGGCATCCACCTGGAGAGCAAGGAAAAACATCTCAGAATACAATACGACTTTAGCAGTCAGGCGTCCACTTGAAGAAGGGGAAAACATCTCAGCTTAGAATTCAAGGTGGCAACAAATGGATATCACCGAGAGAATAGAGGACAACAAGGCAATAAGAACTACAAGATCAAGTTTGAAGATATAGATAGGACTTTTGTAATCCATAGATCGTAGTCTAGTCTAGCTTCTTGTTTTATTTTAACATGGTGTCATAAGGGGGTTCAGTAAGCAGTAGCAGCAGTAGCAGCAATAGCGAAATCACAGCTTCATGGTAGTCCCAACTACCAGATATTCCTAAACTACACTGACCTGATTCCTTTTTAGCCAAGGATATGTAGGCAACCTCAGAAGTAGGGTGCGGTCAATTCTTTCAAAAAATGCTTCCCACGGAGTATTCAAACGGAAAAAATCGCTCATATCCGCTCACTTTATCTTTGCACAAAAACTCTTCGTGTTTCCGGGCAAAGAGGGACAGCTGTGAGCACGTGATTTTTTCACTATATGAATTACTCCCAGAAATTCAAAACAAAATAATTTCTTTCGGTGTTTGCAATTCTGTGGATTTTCGTGGCATTTTACGTTAAAAATTTGCATTTGTCTGTGCATATTTATTTTATTTAATTAACGAAAAATACAAAAATATGTTGCATTTGCATTTAGGATTCAATTCTACATTTTAGGATTAATTAGCAAATTAATTGTTTTATAAAAATGGAAAAACCACAAATAACTTATTTTTGCATTTTTAATTTTAGTTTCAAATTTTGGAGATTTTCGTTAATTTGGTATTTAATTAATTGTGGTAATTATTATTTAGAGTTAGATAATTTGATTAGGAATTAATTTAGGTTTTATGTTTAATTTTTAATCTCAATTTAAAAAGAAATTAGAAGGAAAATAAAAAAAAATGAAAAATGAAATGAAAATGAAAAGGAAGGGGAATAAGAGCAAATTCAGTTCTAGGCCAAATTTACCCCAAGCCCAAACCCCCAGCACCAGACACCCGTCCAAAATATCCTTTACCCAGCCCAAACCCGCGTCCAACCCGGTCTGGTTTCCCCTATTTATCCAAACGACGTCGTTTCATTCATTTTGATCTGGACCGTTGATCTCAGTTGATCAAACGGTCCAGAACTGGCTCGACTTTAGTATTTAAGTGTCGTAAACCAGCCCCACCCCCCTCTCATTCGTCTCCTTCACCCCTCCCCCCTATTCTCTCCTCAGAAACACTCCCAAACCCTAACCCGCCGCCCCCTTTTCCACCACACTCGCCGGCGGCGGCACCTCCGTTCACCACCAAAATAACACCCCATGACCACTAAACCCTCCTCATTCCAAATCCCTGATTGATTTCCCTCGAATATTGCCCTAGCTCTTCGAATCTTAAATCAGAAATGAACCTCAGAAATCCCAAGTCAAGTTTTGGCGAAATTTCATGTGGAATCCAATTTTATTCGGGTGTTCTTCATAAGAATGCACGATTAACATCAGATTTGTCCAGAAAATCCGAGGATCTGAAGACCCAGGCCCCCTCTTTCATTCTTTGAACTCTTCTTAGGTATTCTTCTTTTCTTCTCCTGGTTTAATCTGTTCTCCGTTTGTTTTTCGGTTTTCTGTTTCTTCTCCTCTTCTTGAATCATTCTTCATTTGTTCCGGAGTTTATTTATTCATGCATGAGTAATTGGAGTCTTGTTTTTAGTTAGTATAGTTAGGCTGTAATCAGATTAGTTTTAAAATTGTTAGTTTGGTTAAGTTTAGTTAGTAAATCATTTAGGCTAAAGCTTTAATTGCCCTCTGTTATTTGGTGTTTTCAACTTGTTAATTAGATAATTGCTAGTTGGGCCGAATAGATTTATGATCTTGAGGGTTGGGTTTTGAGTCTATTCTGAATCATTTGGGACTGAACAACTGGGTCAAATTGACCCATGGACCATTCGGTCTGTCTAGTATATTAACAGGGGTTCAGGGGCAACTTGGGAAGTCTAGGTGGGGGTAGTCTAGGGAATTAGCATAAGGAATCTTTAGTGTAACTGATTTGGAAGTTTCTAGTGAGGGTTTCTCTGTGAATTTCAGACTTTTAACAATATAACTTGAGTGACAAGCCAATAAATGAGGGACTTTTAAGCTAAAAGAAGATTTAAAAAGGGACTAAAAAGGTAAAAATAAATCTGCAAGGCTGCCCTAATAACTTGCCTATAAAGGCAGCTTTTCTTGCCTTTCAAGGCAGACCCAAGAGAGTTTTTGAGAGCTGGAAATCCAAAAGATATAGAAGCTGCATAATTTTACTATTTCATAGACTTCAATAGCTAAATATTCTGAGAGGAGAGGGAAAAAGGCTGAAAATCTTAGAATAACACTGTTTCATTGATTTCTTTGGTTTTTTGAGGTTTTCTTGGTGTTAAGTCAATTTTCTGGTCAGCTGGTTCTAATATGGGTTAAGTTCGAGTTGTCTTGAGGTCTGCTGGTTCATCGAGTGACTGAAGTTAGTGTTTGGATTATTGAATCTTATCTGCTGGTTCAAACTTGGCTCAAAGCTGGTTTTCTTTGGTTATTTCTGGGCTAACACCATTGCTGTTGTTTTTCCGCTGCTAAACCATCAATTTCTGTTTTGTTTTAAAATCCAGGTACCTTTTGGAACTATATACAACATGTGCAATGCAAACTTATGTTTGAGTATGGAATACCATGGATACAAGTTGTCTTTTGAGCTTACTCTTCTATTTCATTCATTTCTGTAATGTCCTGAATACAATCTTATATTCTGCCTAGTAGGGCAGCTTTTCCTCCCCTCTCTTATGTTGTTAATGTCCTGCAAAAATCTGTGTGTGTGCTCGTTAATTTAATTCTGGGAATAGACAAGCATGGGGATGGTTTAAGTTGAGTTGAAGTTCAATCGTATAGCTTGCAGGTTGTTGAATCTTTGTTTTGACAAGTGAGCCATGGAATTATTATAATAAAAGTTTAAGCTCACGCTAAGCATGTTTGTTTCATATCTGTTAAGGATTAATGTCATTTTGGGGCTGGTTTGAATTTATATGCTTAACATGGTTGTACCAGAAAACAGAATTGTCTAATGATGTACATCATGATTATAGGATGATTACAGTTTCCGGGTTTGTTTTTATATTATCTGTTCTGTCCTTCTGAAACGATCAAGTTCAGAAGCTAAATGGATGTCATAGCCATTTTGAGAACATTTAGTCTATTTTATTTTGTTTGGGATCAATTTGGAACCATCTAGTTCGTTGCTTGTGCGTTGGTTATGTGGCTATGGACTCGATCTTGAGTCCCTCTTCGCCATTGAAATATTGGGCCTTCTTTTGGGCCCAGCTCAAGTCCTTTAGAAATTATGGAATTGGAGCCATTGCAACATGGTATTGGGCTCTCTTTGAGCCCAGATTTAAGATGGGGACTAGACCCACATCAACATTGCAAATAATTCTGATGTTCTGCGTGTCCAGAGGCTCGACCCTTCACCTATTTTCTGGTGTTTGCTATCTGGGCCTCTGCTGGACCAATTGCTCATGCAAAACCATTATAAGCGGTCTGCCATTTAATAGGGCCTGAAACAGATTTAGGTCCCTTCAACGTCAATAATATTTAGTTCGAATTCATTATCAATCCGTTAGCTATTAGAACTCAGTTTGAACACTTAATTGAAAGAAGAAAAATAGGAATCCTCTTAGCCTTGTTAAGTAATCAACTAAGCCCATCTATTAGATTCGAGGTGCACCAAACCAAGAAAATCTTAAAATGTACGGCCCTCACTTAATTAATAGTCCTTAGGGATTGAGGTGCGCCATTTAGTAGAATTTCCATGGCCCTCGTATTAATTTAGATATAAATATTGACAAATGAACGGAGTTTGCTTATGTACGTTTAATATACTATCCTAATTATGGACAAGTTCGCGTGACATGGTTACGGTTTCTAAAAGCGAAAACCGGAGTATGTGTTCGCGCAACTTCAGCCGAACTTTCTTAATAATAACAAAGTGTTATTAATTATGGACACGTACGCGTGACATGATTTTTGACGCACCAAACGAAATGAGTACACGTACGCATGACTCGTTTCAAGGTAATTTCTTAAAAAAAGAGGTAAGTGCACATAGGTTCTAAAACGAGTAATTAGATAATTTAATAAGCCAAGTATGATCAAAGCGACTGTGCTAGAACCACGAAACTCGGGAATGCCTACACCTTCTCCCGTGTTAACAGAATTCCTTACTTGGATTTCTGGTTCGCAGACTGTAGTACAGAGTCAATCTTCTCCTCAATTCAGGATTCGAACCGGTGACTTGGGACACCATAAATTATCCCAAGTGGCGAATCTGAATCTGTAAATAAACAAATCCTGTTTTGATTGTCCTTTAATTGGAAAAACTCCATTATATTTATACCCATTATGGGGGTGTAGGTAAAAAGGAGGTGTGACAACATGAACAGGTGAAACAAGAGACTCACAGGGCGTATCCAAATAATGGGCAAAGTATGATGATACATAAGAAAATGTGGAACCGGGATCAAATAATACAGAGGCATCTCTGTCGTAGACCGAAACAATACCTGAAATTACGGCATCTGAAGCAGCATCATCTAGTCTACCTAGGAGGGCATAGAAACGAGCCTGATCACCACCTGATCGACCTCCCCCTCTAGGGCGACCCCTAGCTAACTGATCTTCACCCCTAACTGGCTGGGCGGGTGGTGAAGTAACTGGAGCTGAAATCGAGGTTTGACTCCTCTGCTGAGATGGACCATCTTGAAGACGAGGACACTGCCTCTTTATATGCCCAAACTCTCCACACTCATAACAACTCCTCGGTGCTAGAGATGGGGACTGAAGGGAACCCCTGGCACCGAAATGACCAGTAGAAGGACCTGCCATGGAAGAACCCTGGACCGATGGAGCACGGGACGAACTCTGGGCTGGAAGGGCACTGAGTGATGAATGGACCTGATGAGAACTGTGAGAACCATGACCCGATGATGCCCCATGATAACCTGGGCGAGTTGACTGAGCCTGCCTGAATGCACGGCCTTTGCCCTGCGCCGTGAACTGACCCTCGAATGAGTACTACTAAAGCTACCAAATCCCCGAGGCCTCTTGGCCTCCCTTTCCTCTCGCTCCTAGTAACGAACCGACTCAATCTCACGAGCGATGTCAACAACCTTCTTGAAAGTAGCATCGGTCACCCTCTCCCTAGTCATGAGAATCTGAAGCTGATATGTGAGGCCATCAACAAACCTCCTGGTCCTCTCTCCATCTGTGGGAACCAACCAGACTGCATAACGAGCTAACTCACAGAACCGCATCTCATACTACGTCACAGTCATCTCTCCCTGACGCAACTGCTTGAACTGCCTGCACAGCTCCTCTCGGCGAGACTGTGGCACATACTTCTCCAGAAAAAGAATAGAGAAATGCTTCTAGGTAAGGGGCGCTGCACCAACAGGCCTACATCTCTCATGCGCCTCCCACCAAGTGAAGGCAACCCTAGAAAACTGAAAGGTGGTGAATGCTACACCACAGGTCTCTAGAATACCCGATGTACGAAGCATCCTCTAGCACTTATCCAAGAAACCCTGGGCATCCTTGCCCTCTGCACCGCTGAAAGTCAGAGGCTAGAGTCTACAAAACCTCTCTAATCGACGTTGCTCGTCATCCGACATAACTAGTACGACATACTCCTGAGCTGGTGCAACCGGCTGGGCTGGAGGTGCCCCCTGTGTCTGGAGTCCCTACACAACCTGCTCAGGTGTGTGAGCAACGGGAGTCTGGGTGCCTCCCCCGGCCTAAGAAGTAGCTGCGGCCATAGTAACTGAGACCGCCTGAGCCAAACCGGTACACATTGATAAAATCTGAGCTAAAGCCTCCTATAGGCCTAGAATCATAATAAGCACAGTAGGTGCCTGAGCTAGTGCTATTGTAGCGTCCACAACTAGGACCTGATCCTGAACTGGGGCAGCTGGTAGATCTATAGGTGCTTCCCTAGCTGGTATGCCACTACCACGGCCTCGACCGCGTCCTCAGCCTCTAGTGGCCCCACCTGGTGGTACTGGTGGTCGTCCATCCTACCCGATAGCACATGTCCTCACCATCTGCGAGAGAATAGAATAACAGAAGTTTAGTACTCAGGTCAACAAATTCGCACAACAAGAATTTCAAGAATATGAAGTTTTTTCTAAAGGTTCTGCAGCATCTCGAGGATAAATACAGACGTCTCTGTACCGATCCGCGAGACTCTACTAAACCGGCTCATGACTTGCGAGACCTATGTAACCTATGCTGATACCAACTTGCCACGACCCCAAATACTCGATCGTGATGGCGCCTATCACATTACTTGGAAAGCCAACCGAAACATCTATCACAGCCCTCTTTCTTTTATAAAGCCATTTTTCTAGCACGGGTTTGAATACCAATTTTTCATAAGAAGTGTTTAAAACAACTGAAATATGTGGAAGTCAATAAAACATAAGACAACACAGCCCAAACATCTGGTGTCATGAGTCTAGGGCCTCTAATACACAACCAAATGTCTAATACATCAAGACTAAAAATGCGGAAAAGAACAAGATAGGAAGGAGAAAGGCAGGGTTGCAGACGCTATGCAGCTACCTTGCAATCTCCATCACACTCTGATACTGCTGAGGACCCTCACTCTGTGACTCGGGCACTTGGATCTGCACACAAGGTGTAGGGAGTAACGTGAGTACGCCAACTCAGTAAGTAACTAAAGTAAATAAGGTCTGAAAGCAGTGACGAGCAGTAAAAAAATCAGTGAAATCAATGAAAAACTATCATAAATGGGCCCCTCGGGCAAGGTATCACTCAGAACATGGCCTCTCGAGCAGCCTCTCAGTAACTCGTGACTCATCTCTCGTCACTCAGTACAAAATCTCAGTACTCAGGCTTATTAATATCTCATAATAATAATAATAATCATAGTAATTGTTGTGGCGTGCATCCCGATCCATAATTCATACATATATAAATATCCTCACCATTAGGTTCTCAACCTCTCTCAAACATTAACCTCACAGCCTCTCAGGCACAACAGTAGAAATTAGGGAACTCGGTTCAAACAGTCCTCACATTTAAGAAGTAGAGTGATAAAATCAATTTTAAACAATAAACAGGTAAAACATGACTAAGGATATGCTTTCAAATGAGTAGAGTGAGGATAAACAGTAAATATGCCCCTAAGGGTCTCAACAGGTCGGCACAAGGTCCCAAACATGGCATACATCCCATAATATAGTATAAGTGACTAAAGTACAGAATATCATAAGGTTCCAAATCAAATACGCGGCTTAATAGTTACTACGGGACGGACCAAGTCACAATCCCTACCGGTGCACGCCCACACACTCGTCACCTAGCATGTGCGTCACCGCATTTATCAAAACAAGTCAAATACCGGGATTTTGTACCCTCAGTTCAAGATTTACAATGGTTACTTACCTCAAACCGGTGAAAATACTACTTCGCGATGCCTTTGCCCCTCGAATTGGCCTCCACTCGCGTCGAATCTATCCAAAATCAGAATCACGACGTCAAAATATGGTAAGGGAACGAAGTCCAAGCGAAAATAATCAATTTACAACTTAAACCCCGAAATTACCAAAATCCTACCCCCGAGAACACGTCACGAAATTCGATAAAATTCACATCAATAGGTTCCTTATCTCTCCATGAGTTCATACATATCAAAAGTACCAAAATCTGACCACAAATGGTCCCTCAAATCCTCAAGACCTAGTCTCCAATTTTCTTCCTTAAATTTCATTAATTATAGCTCTAATCCTTGAAATAATACCATAGGAACAAGTTTTAGGTCCAAAATCCTTACCTCAATGAAGTTCCCTTGAAATCCTTTTTCAAAATCGTCCAAAAAGCTCCAAAACCGACTTAAAATGGTGAAATGACTCAAAAATCACGAAGGAAACAATATATACTTTCTGGCCCAGGCATTTTCGCATCTGCGGTCAATCCACCGCATATGCGGTATCGCTTTTGCGGTCCAAGAGACGCTTCTGCGGTTTTCACTAATCCTCTAGCTTTCCGTATCTGCGATGCACCAGCCGCACATGCGCCTTCGCAGGTGCGGTTCACTAACCGCTTCTGCAGTTTCTACGTCCTCACCTTCTTCCGCTTCTACGGCCTTCCCCCTCGCATCTGCGGCATCGCACCTGTGGTCCCCAATCCGCAGGTGTGGAAATACCAGAAGCAGAAAATTTGCAGCTTCTTCAAAAATTCCAAACTCTCCGTCAACCATCCGAAATCATCCCGAGGCCCTCGGGACCTCAACTAAAAGCACAAACATAACCCATAACCTTATTCAAACTTATATCAAACTTCAAAATACCTCAAACAACATCGAATCAACCAAAACACATCGGATTCAAGCCTAAATTTTCAAAATCTTCCGAATTCCGCTTTTGATCAAAAAACTCAACAAAACCACGTCCGAATGACCTGAAATTTTGCACACACTTCCAAAATGACACCGCGGAACTACTGCAACTCTCGGAATTCCATTCCGACCCCTATATCAAAATATCACCAACTAACCGGAAATCACCAAAATATCAATTTCGCCAACTCAAGCCTAAATCTACTCTAAACCTCCAAAACTCATTCTGATCACGCTCCTAAGTCCCAAATCACCTCCTGAAGCTATCCGGACCATCGGAACTCACATCTGAGCCCTCTAACACATAAGTTAACATCCGTTGACTTTTCCAACTTAAGTTTTCTCAAAAGAGGCTAAGTGTCTCAAACCTTACCAAATCCTTTCTGAACCCGAGCCAACCAACCCGATCACATAAAGAACCGATAAACAAAGCAATAAGAAGCAGAAAATGGAGGAAACGGAGCGGTAACTCATGAGACGACTGGCCGGGACGTCACATGTATTGCTGCCAGACAGTACGATGCAACAGTCTGCCAGATGGTACAGTACAGTAGCTTTTACAATTGTGGAGTTAGTTGCACGACAACCAGGGGAACTGATCCCCATTTGTTCCCTCTGTTGTTCCCTTATCTGATTTCATTGAGAATTAAATCAAACATCTGACTAGTTATTCTGAACGCAAATGAACTAATTGTATCAGGTTCCTTATCTGATTCTCTCATAAAGTTTGTCAAATCATCAAAACAAAAGACACGTAACTTATCATAAAATTTAAACACTTCTCGTATTCATTTGCTTAGTTCATAAAATGGTAGGACAACGCGTTTCCTTATTTTGTTAATTGCTATACATTAACTAATTATTGATTGTCACACGCCGACGCTCCTAATCTTCTGTACGATTGTGATTTGTGCCCGAACAAGCATTAATTACTTTAATACTATGCCAACTTCCAAGTTCCAATACTAATTAGTATCTTCCAGTCAGTTTTATATTATAGGTCTTTCGACACAATTTTTTTTATGTAATTTTACTTATATTCGTTCCTTGTACATTATTAAGTCACTTAAAATAGTGAAACTGATAACTTTTTTTAAAAATAAAAATAAAAATTAAGCCATCGACCCAGGCTTTCAGCTCTTGTGGTAATGGGGAGTTTGATATTGACCCCTAACTTATTTATTAAATAACTAAAAGTTGAGCACAAAGGAGGACATAAAACCAAAACCTCCTAAGAGTAATACATAACAGAGAAATAAAATAACAGATCTAACCAAGTACATATGACAGATCCAAAAGAGTTTCTTATTGGTATGTCATATGTGCTAACTCCCAAAACGAACTATTATTAAGTCTAATATAACACATAATAAAGGGATAAATAAGAATATGAAAGCTTGAGGCCATGTAATTGGTTTCTGGAGAGTGAAACTGATTACTTAAAAATAAGATAAACAATATATTACAATAGGTAAAACTGCAGTGGTAAAAATTCTTTACACTCAACATAGTTTTAATATAATAAGACTCAACATTTATACCCTACGTAATTTATTTATATTGTGCGTCCACCCTAGAGATAGATTTATTTATTTATTATACTTAAAACATCACAGCTCAATAATTTATTTATTTTTAATTTAAACAGCTCAATAAATTTAAACTGCACGAGTTAAGTTGATTGCATCTCAATTGAAATGAGAGAACCGAGAAAAAATATACTCCCTCTGTTTTTATTTATGTGACACTCTTTTTTTAGTCAGTCCTACGAGTACACTTCATTAAAGAGGAGCTGATGCCTAACTCCTTTATTGTTGCTTAAATTTTACTACTATTTACTCCTTTCATTAAACTGAAAAGAATTCATTTAATGTTTCTCTCATCTTTTCTTGTTTTTTTTCCTCTTCTTATTATTTTTTCTATGTTGTATTTTCCTTAAATCTTGGGTGATAGAGTATTGCTTGAGACATGTGTTGATGAGAAATAGCAAGCACCAATGGATTTGTTGAATTAGAGGTGGAGTCACAGTGTCGACTACGTGTTCGGTCGAACCCAATGCTTTGACTCAAATTATACATTTGTCTTAAATTTTTTATTAAATATGTACAAATTATGAATTTAGAACCCAATAATTTAAATGAGTCACTACTAAAAACATCTGTTTACCGACGTAAAAGTACCGACAGACTTTTTCCCGTCGGTATTCCGAAGGACTTTCCGACGGAGTCTCTCGATATTTTTGGATTTTTTAATTTCTAATTTTTTAAAAAAAGAACCGACGGAAGTTCGTCGGTAAATAATGATATTTTGACCGGTCAAAATTTAAATGATTGTACCGACGGACTCCCTCGGTAATTTACCGACGGACTCCCTCGGAACATTTTGTATTTATATTTTGAATTATTTTTTTAGATACCGACGGTGTCTCTCGGTGCTTTAAAAAAAAGAAAATAAAGTTGTCGACGTATACTAAATCGCTATTGCATTTACATAATATTTTGAATTTTGTTCTTATAGTACCGATGGACTTCCATCGGTAATTTAAATATATAATATTATATATAATTATTTTTTATTTTTTATTACACAATACCGAGGGAGGCCGTCGGTAAGTCCCTCGGTAAGTATTTACTTAATTATCTTAGTTCTTGATTAGAATATTTATTAAAATTTACACTAAGTAGAGGTAATTACACTACTTAAAAATACTTAGTGGTAATTAGCTTAGTAATTTATAATTACACAAAGTAAAAGTGAATTTGCATTATCCTTTACTACATTGATTAACCTATACATTAATAATTACACACTAAGAAGAATTGTATTAGTCGTTTCATTAAGAAATATTAGTGATGGTTTATCTTATAAATTGATAATTACTGTAAGTAGAAGTGTATTAATGGTGTCCTTAAGTAACGTTAATAATTGATTATCATACACATTGATAATATACTAAGCAAAAGTGTATTAGTTGTATTTAGCTTGTAGATTGATAATTACACGAAGTATAAGTGTATTAATAATATACATTTAAGTAATGTTGGTGATTGATTAGCCTATATACTGTCACACCTCCTCTTTACCTACCCGAAAGGGTATATAAGGGAATTTTTCCAATTAAAGGACAATCGAAACGAGATTGTTCATTAAAAGATTCAGAGTCACCACTTGGGAGATTTATGGTGTCCCAAGTCACCGGTTCAAATCTCGAATCGAGGAAAGGTTGACTCTATATTACAGTCCGCGAACCAGAAATCCGAGTAAGGAATTCTGTTAACCCAGGAGAAGGTGGTAGGAATTCCCGAGTTCCGTGGTTCTAGCACGGTCTCTCAACTGTTATATTCTGCTTGATTATCTGATTTTTAACGATTATGAACCTATGTGCAAATTTTAACTTTTAACCGCTTTTATTTAATTTTTAAAGAAGATTGAACGTCGTTTAAAACGTGTCTTTGGATCGCACCACATGAAATGCACTCGCAATCCTAAACACATTTTAGTCAACTTTTTAAGATTTTGATTTGGGTCACATGAAATGCACACCCGAATTTAGGAAGGTAATGTTATTTAACGACGCGCCTAAAGTAGCTACGCGTTTTTAACTTTGCGAGGCCATGGAAAATTCTCTAAGTGGCACGCCTCGAATTCTAAGAATTAAAATATTAACTAAGTGAGGGCCATAAGTTATACATTTTGGCTAATCAGCGTGCCTCAACCCATTTTTAAAGGGTCTAGTTAATTAACTAAAGGTCTAAGGTGATTTGAATTCCATCAAACAAGTGTCTTAACCTTAAAGAATCAACAAAGTGCAACAGCGTTTCGCTAATATAAAATCCAATCAACAGTAGGCCCAAATCAACAACAGGCCCAAATCACAAATGAAATAGAAGTCTTGAGCGCAATTTGTAGCGCATCCAAAGACACTGGGCCAATGCTAAAGGCCCAACTGCATATTTCAACGCCAAATCATACGTAAGAACTCAAAATTGTACACATTTTGAATACCAATCATAAAACTATGTTGAGCACGTGACTAAACTAACATCTTTGCTTCTTTGATTATTTAAACATAAAGCAACTAAAATTATAATTCTGATCTCGTCTGCACCTCGGACCCATGCTTGCCTTGGACTCACAAGACCACATCACAAGGAAAATGAGCTTTGGGCCCAAACGAGCCCAAGCCAGATTTCAAGGTCAACTGCTGGAGGCTTTAAGACTCGATATTGAGTCTCCTCGGAAGCAAATAACATATGTATAACCTTATTTCCTAACAATAAACAGGCCTCAACCTGCAAGGCTTGAAATGTATAGCTAACTAGAGAAAAACCGAGCAGCATGCTCTCAATCCAACAACACTGGCCTCAACATGCCAAAATAGACCCGAAACATACTTGTCATTACTAAAATTTCTTTGCAGTAGTTCTCTACTGCTCATACATATGATCAGGGACCTTCAAACATTTAAGCTAAGCAAGTGAAAGGGAAACATTTATACAACACCATAAAAGAATCTAAAAAGATAATGACAAGAAACTAGATAATTTATGTGAGCCTAGGAGGAACATGAAGACAAAATATAATAAACTTCAAAACTGGTAATGTAACAGAGAAGGGCAACAATCAGTTTCTTCGACTCAAATTACATGATTCCAACACAAATAGCCATAAGAAGCTTCATTTCCATTCAGGATTTGAAGGAAATACCTGGAAATAAGATAGAAACCAAAATAGTGAAGAATCAGTAGCTAGCAGCAAGCAACACAGAAAAGATTGGAGTAACAATCAGTAAAACCCAAACTCAACACAAGTTGAGACACAACAAACCTCGGAACACAACCTTGAACTAGTTTCCAAACCCAAATCAATTCACACTCAACCTCAGATGAACCAAAAATTCTTCAAAACTTTGAAAACTTTCAGAAACCCAAACAAAAGATCAATGGAACAGTGAAAACTTCAAACAAGACTAAACCCCCAAAGCTTTTCCAGCATAAGATCAAGCCATTTACACTTAAAAGGCTTCAGAAATTATTTTGTAATCTAAGAACAACTTAAGATTTAGGGCAAAATTCCAATGGAATAGTGTTTTCTTATAAATTTTAGTCGTCTGGTGTAATTTCTGATTTTTCAGCTCTCAAAATCTCTGCCTTGAAAGGCAAGAAAAGCTGCCTTTATAGGCAAAGGCAGTCTTAAGAGTTCAAAATTACACTTAAAACCTTCTAAAATTTTCATTTTAGCTTAGAAATCCCTAGTGTAAACCTCATAATTTCAAATTAGCCTCCACCCCAGCTTCTAGGAAGCTTCCTAGTTCAGTTATATAAGATTCTCCTACCTATATTACCCAAACTACCCTTTAAACCTCTGAAAATTACCCCTCCAACCCAAGTATAGGTCATATTGACCCGACTCAAATCGGTAGGGGTCTACAAACCCAAACTAGATCCCTACTTGGGCTTTCTGATTTTCGGAGTCCAATTAAAATCCATCAGGGATTCCTAACTCGAAAGACTGACCAAAATTTCCCTACAAGAAAACCTGGAACCCCTTCTTTAAAATGCAATCAAGCAAAGACAAAGATGAATGAGCTAATTAACATGAAATCGACTAAATTAAGACCTTATTAAGTGATTTAACAAACCAGAAACTTAACCTGTTTAACAAACTAAAAATGTCAAAAAACGGAATTCACGAAGAAAGAGAGAGAAAAGAGAAAAATAACGAACGGAAGATGAGGATGACAAAAAGGAAACCGGAGAGGGAAAGGGACTCACCAAATCGAACCTCGAAACCGGACGGGGACAAAGAACTTAGCCAAACTTATGTCGATCCCTTGTTCTTTGTCAAGAACAACTGAACGACATCAGTTTCGCCGAGTCTAAACCTCAGAGTTTGAAAGAATAGCGCTCCCCGAACGTGCATGTGAAAAATGACTTTGAACTTCTTGAGGGTTGAACTCGGATTCCAGATTCGTGGGGCTCCCGACAGATTTGAAGGAAAGTAGTTGTGGATTTGGTATGAGGGGATCATGGGGGTTGTAGGGTGTTAGTTTGGGGCGGTTTGGGAACAGGGCCGCCGACAACAAACGGTGGAGAATAGGGGCGGCGGGTAGGGTTCCGAGGGGTCTCTGAGGTGGGAGTTGAAAGAGGCGAGATGAGGGGGGTAGGGTAGGGTTTGGACATATATATATTAAGACCTCCCCGCTTCTGAACCGTCAGATCAACTAACCTTGAAGGTCGAGATCAACGAATAACGAAACGACATCGTTTCGGATGAAGGGGTGACCGGACAGGGTTGAGGACGGGTTCTAGTCTAATTTTGTTGGGTCAATGGGCGTGGGCCTGGGAGAATTCAATTAATGGGCCCAAGCTTGAATTGTCTTGTTTTGAAACCCCTTTTTTCTTTTTCTTTTTAATTTCAAAATTCTTTTCCTTTCCCAAAAATTAAAAATAACACCTACATTAATCTCCAAATCAAATTATCCTACCAAATTCAAATAATTAACTCTAAATAATAATAAAAATCATAATTAAAGGAAAGATTACCAAAAATCAAAACTAAAATTAAAAAGTGCAAAAATAAGTTATTTTTTGTGATTTTTCACTTTTATAGAACAACTAATTTGCTAATTAATCTAAAAAGATGTAAAATTAAATCCTAAATGCAAATGCAACATATTTTTGTGTTTTCATTAATTAAACAAAATTAAAATGCACAGACAAATGCAAACAATTGTCAGAAAATGCCACAAAATCCTCAAAAATTGCAAATAATGAAAAGAAGTTATTTTGTTTGAATTTATGGGAGTAATTCATATATAGGGCAAAAATCACGTGCTCACATATACATAATAGCACTAAATATTAGTGAACTAGTGGCATCCTTATATAAGCAACTTTAGTGATTGATTAGCCTATATATTGATAATTATACACTAAATGGAAGTGTATTAATGCTATTTGTGAGAAATATTTGTGATTGTTTATCTTTAGTTTGATAATTAAAGTAAGTGGAGGTTTATTAGTAGTATCGTTAAGTAATATTAGTGGTATCCTGAAGTAATGCTAGTGATTCATTAGCCTATACATTGATAATTATACTAATTAAGTAGGAGTGTATTAGTATAGTCTTAAGAACTATTACTAATTAATTAGCTTATGCATTGAGAATTACACTAAGTAAAAGTGTATTGGTAATATCATTAAGAAATGTTAGCGATTGATTAGCTTATAAATTGGTGATTACATAAAGTAGAAGTGTATTAATGACAATTAGCTCATAAATTAATAATTACGCTAAGTATAAGTGGATTGGCTGATGATCTATTCTAAATTGATAATCACACTATGTAGATGCTATTTTATAGAAATAACCTTAAGATTATTTTGCAGCTTATAATAACTATTGATAATTACACTAAGTGAAACTATATTTGTAAAAATTATACTAAATAATAATATAATATTGGTGATTAGCTTGTAAATTGATAATTACTCTAAGTAGAAGTAGATTAGTGGTAATCTTAAATAATGTTGGTTATTGATTAGCCTATTCATTAATAATTACACGCTAATATAAGTGTATTCATGGTATCGACAAGAAATATTAGTGATTGTTTATTTTATAAGTTGATAACAGTAAGTAGAAGTGTAGTAGTGGTATGCTTAACTAATGTTAATAATTAATTATCCTATACATTAATAATACACTAAGTGAAAGTGTATTATTTGTAATTAGTAAGTGTATTAGTTATTATTAGCTTATAAATTGACATTACATTAAGTATAAGTGCATTAGTAGTATTCTTAAATTATATTGGTAGCAGGGGCAGATCCAAAATTTAAATTATACGGGTTCAATATTTAAGTTTTTTTGCATTGATCAAAATTTTAAAGTTATGGGTTCATATACACTATTTCTTGCGATTTAATAAATTTTCATGCATAAATTTATGTTCTACCTATACCCGCCACTGACTGATAGGAGATCACAATAGATTAGTCGAAATATGCATAAATTGGCTAGAATACTACTGTTACTTTTTTTTTATATAAAATACAGTTAGAGCTACAATAATGTTATCTCCGTGTAACCTATAAATCACGAGTTTGAGCCATGAAAACAACCAATAATGCTTGTATTAGGATAGACTGTCTACATCACACCCTTGAAGGCGGCCTTCGGCCGAGCCTGAATGAACACAAAAATGCCTTGTGACCTAATTGCCATTGTTTTAAAATGAAGTCATAAAAAAAAGGAGAAAAAAAAAAGAAAGTGACAGGAACAAAAGTCATGCTTCATAATTGCCATGCATACTTTGGACCATGGATTTTTCAAACAAGTAGCTATCTACTCTGTCGAAAGGGAAAGATAAAGTACAAACTGTTTGCTGGAAATAATTTAATTTCTCCATTAATAGCATGCAGAAGACCAAGTAAATAAGAGCCCATTAAATACAAAAGCATGCAACGCCCAACGCATAAGATAGCTTCAACTTTACGGATATATCATATTACTCTCTGATTCAGAAATAGTTCAGAAGTCAAAACAATTTAAAATGACCTAAGGAAACAGTCAGCTTTATAACATTTTATACTAAGTATCTAACTTCTTTGCATAGGCAATGTATAATTCTTTTTATGCTATAGTTACCTCCAATCAAATATAACCTTATAACTCGGAAAATAAAGTAGATAATACGAACTCCTAAAACTGTAATTAAAAAAAAATAGTCCGGTGCACTAAGCTCCCGCTATGCACAGGTCCGGGGAAGGGCCAAACCACAAAGGTCTACAGTATACAGCCTTACCCTGCATTTATGCAAGAGACTATTTTCACAGCTTGAACCCCTTGACCTCCTGGTTACATAACAATAACTTTACCGCTAAAACTGTTATAATAGGTTAAATTATACCGAGAGCAGGGGCGAAGCTACAATGATGGTTGCGGGTTCAGCCGAACCAGTAAGTTTTTTTCAAACCTTGTATTTGTATTAAGAGGTCCAATAAATATGTACAAATTATTAATTTAGAACCCAATAATTTAAAAGAACTATATATAATCCCGAACCCATAAAGTTTAAATCCGAGCTCCGTCTCTAACTGAGAGTATATAAATTTTCTGTTAGTGTATATACTAAAATATTTTGGATAAATTCATACTCCCTCTATTCATAATAAATGAGAGACACCCTAAAAGTCAAATCTCCCAGAACTAAAATTAAAGCAGTAATGAAAATAATGCTGTCTTTGTGACTTTGTAAGTGTGTGCGGGAGATCGAGGGGCGGTTGCCAAAATTTAATCCTTTGCCCAATTGCAGAACAACAAGCATTTACTCAATAGAAGGTGACAGTTGAGTTCTAAGTGGACCTACCATGTGATTTTCTTGTACTATATAATAGGATCATATACTAAACATTCTTGCATGTCCATTGTTTTATTATTCTTTTTATTGAGGGTTTAAGTTGGAGTCATAATGGGTTTATCTGCACGTAGTGTTGGGGTGTTTATTCTTTTGCTTTTGTTTGTTGTTGAGTCTGTTGTGTTTGCTGATGTTAATAAGGGAGATGAAGATGAGAAGTTCTTGTTTAAGCATCGTCGTTTTGGGGATCGTATTGGTGGGGGTTTAGGGCATGGGATTTATAGTAAAGGGTTTAGACATGGTGGAGGTCTTGGCCTTGGTGGAGGTGGAGGTCTTGGTGGTGGTGGTGGTCTTGGCGGAGGAGCTGGTGGAGGTCTAGGTGGAGGTGCTGGTGGTGGCTTGGGAGGTGGAGGTGGCCTTGGAGGAGGAGCTGGTGGAGGTCTAGGCGGAGGTGCTGGTGGTGGCTTGGGAGGTGGAGGATTAGGAGGCGGTGCAGGTGGTGGTGGTGGTTTAGGAGGCGGTGCAGGTGGTGGCCTAGGAGGTGGTGCAGGTGGCGGTCTTGGAGGTGGTGCGGGTGGTGGTCTAGGAGGAGGTGGGGGAGCCGGAGGAGGACTTGGTGGAGGTGGTGGACTAGGAGGAGGAGCCGGAGGAGGACTTGGTGGAGGTGGCGGACTAGGAGGAGGAGCCGGAGGAGGACTTGGTGGAGGTGGCGGACTAGGAGGAGGTGCTGGTGGTGGAGCTGGTGGAGGCGTTGGAGGAGGACTAGGAGGAGGTGGTGGAGCTGGAGGAGGCATAGGTGGGGGAGCAGGTGGTGGTGCTGGAGGTGGTTTTGGTGCAGGTGGAGGTGCTGGAGGTGGTATTGGTGGTGGTGCAGGAGGTGGTGGAGGATTTGGTGGTGGAGGAGGTGGTGGCATTGGTGGTGGTGGAGGTGCAGGAGGAGGGTTTGGAGCAGGTGGAGGCTTTGGAGCCGGTGCTGGTGCCGGTATAGGAGGTGGTGGTGGTGGGGGCTTTGGTGGAGGAGGAGGTATTGGTGGTGGTCTTCATTGACCTACAAAGCTTCAATGTTCTTGCATGAAATAAGCAATATTGTAATGCTCTATTATCGCTTTTAAATTAAGCCGTTAATTAGAGTACTTTGTATTAGTTGTTATTCTTTTGTGAAACTTGTTGAAAAATGGTACTCCTACTAATTAAACAAGTCTATAGCTATCATATTTATTGTGTGTTTTTTTGTGAGTTAAAAGTAAAAGCTTCCTGTCCTTCTTGCTTGAAAAGCTCATGGACTGTAGGTGTAATGCCAAATCCTTTAATTTCATTAATAAGATATAGCTCTTGCCAAGTGTATTAATCTATTAGCTTCTTTTCTGTTTTGGATTCTTCCTTTTTATTAATCGTGTTAATAAGGGGTTACTCCTATAATAATTTACCCAACTAAATTACTGCATGTAATATGTTGTAGAAAATACAGCAAAATCTAGCGAGAGAGTCAGAAAGGAGAGACAATATCGGGGAGTCGTATGGAAATTTAGAAACATTGCACTAACTCCTAATTTGTTGTTAATATACATCCATTTTTTATTAAGTAAGTGTAAGCACGTGATTTTTGCACTATGAAAGAATTACTCTCAAAAATTCAAAATAAAACGATTTTCCTTACTGTGCAATTTTGAGAATTTTTGTGACATTTTTGGATATTTATTTGTATTTGTCTGTGCATGTTTATTTGTTAAATTAATAAAAAATACAAAAATATGTCGCATTTTGCATGTAGGATTTAATTCTACAATTGTTAGTAATTAAGTTTGTTTTACAAAAATTGAAAATTACAAAAAATAGGCATCTTTTGCATTTTTAGCATTTAATGTCCAAATGTACAATTTTATGCTTAATTATTACTTAATTGTGCGTTAATTGTTATTGGGAGTTAATTTGCGCTTTTATAACTTATTAATAATTTAAGGATTTTTAGAATTTAGTTTTAGAAAAATAAAAGAAGAAAAGAGAGCAAAAATATAAAGAAAATCGGAATTGGGCTCTTCTTCAAATTCAAGCCACAAGCCCAAAAAATACTCAACCTTCCCCATGACCCGGTCCATTTCAAACCGGGTCGACCCGGTCCATAACCCAAATACCCAACACCCCCTATCTTACATTTGATAAAAACAAAAAAAAAAAGGACAAACCCTAAGAACCACCTACCCGCCCCCTTCTTCGTCTGCTCCCTTCGTCCCAAATGACCCCAACGTGAGCAGCAACCATGGCTGCCTCCCCCCCCTCACGTCGCCACACACACATACACACACACACCACTACGATAGCCCATCGCCCCGCTCCGTTTTTCTCCATTGTCGAGCTCAAGCTCGACCATGGCTACCTTCATGACCGCAGTCAGTCGAGGTCCAGCTCCCATGGCTGCCTCTTGCTGCTTTTGACTTCTCCATGGTGAGCTCGAGCTCGTCCATGGCTGCTCGCCCAGCCTCCGTCCTCGTCGAAACAATATCGACATCCATGGCAACAATCACCTTCGAGCTCCATATCGACATCCATGGCAGCAGCACCAGCAGCCCTCCACCACCCTCTTCTTCACGCCCAAACGACCCCCTGCTACTTGGTCCAGCTTTCCCCATCAAGCAGCAACTGTTGTTGCTGCTGTCGTTCACCTCCGACCAAACCCAGCAACATCACACGCCCAGTCCGTCTCCCAAACACCAGCCATCCGAGGTCTGCTCAGTTCCGTCGAGGTTCAAGCTTCGGTCCGGTAAAGTCTTGATCGAGTCTCTTGTACGTCGATTCGGGTTGGTCATTCAATGAAAGGTTCCGTTTCTTTATTCTTAATTCTCGCTGCTTACGCTTCCATGACACATGGTAAAAGCGTTTAACTGTTTAGGTGCATTGCATCCCAACGTGCGATTTCCTATATGTTAAATGCCTCAAAACTAACAAGGTTGTGTGTGTGAGTAAATTAGCCAGGTTCTGTTCAGGTGATTGGTTTTGTTGGTATGCGGTGATGAACATGCAGCCTTGCACGCGGCCACAACATTATACACAAAACTAATACACCTTTACTTAGTGTAATTCTCAATGCATAAGCTAATCAATTAGTAATAGTTCTTAAGACTACACTAATACACTCCTACTTAATTAGTATAATTATCAATGTATAGGCTAATGAATCACTAGCATTACTTCAGGATGGTAAAACCTTACTTCACTAGGCTAAGAAAGGTTCCGTTTCTTTATTCTTAATTCTCGCTGCTTACGCTTCCATGACACATGGTAAAAGCGTTTAACTGTTTAGGTGCATTGCATCCCAACGTGCGATTTCCTATATGTTAAATGCCTCAAAATTAACAAGGTTGTGTGTGTGAGTAAATTAGCCAGGTTCTGTTCAGGTGATTGGTTTTGTTGGTATGCGGTGATGAACATGCAGCCTTGCACGCGGCCACAACATTATACACAAAACTGAGCTCCACCTCCCAGGAATGCCCATCCTTACCAAGCTCCATATAGTCCCCAATCAAATGTTCCTCAGTACAATCCTCACCCAAGAGAGTCTTTCAAAAGGAATCAGTTCACCCCTATTGGTGAATCATACTCAGGCTTGTTCTAAAAGCTAGTCAGGCGAAGTCTGCTGTAGCCAGTGGCCCCAAATTGGCCAAACACCGAGTTCCCCCTCCCCGCATCGAGCTGATACTAGATGTGAATACCACTCTGGAGCAGTGGGACATGGTACAAAGGACTGTTGGTCATTGGACCCTCAGTTGAAGACTTGATTGAAGCTGAAAGAATCGTTCCCCGGGACGAAAAGGTTCCTAATATGATGAACATTCCCCTGCCTACTCTCACAAACGGGCCAATAGACAGAATGATCTGTGAAGCTGAGGAATTTGATCCGGCACTGAAGGCTATTGCAGCCATTGCCGAGACGGAAGAAAAGCCAAAAAACGATTGCCAAGCCTGAAAGTTCCCCATCAGACGGGAGTCTCGGTAGCCAGTCTTGCTATCCTTTCTGCATCTGGATTATCTCAGGGTGTGATCCAGATGTTTTACTTTATTGTCTTACTTTCCGATGTAAACCCTTCTATCTTCAAAAATTAAAAAAAAAGAAAAAAAAATCAAATGAAATTGATATTTCATTTTCCCGGAATGTCTCTTTTCTTAAATCTTGTCAATTTTCTCATTCTCTTTTAGTTCTATTAAATGCAGATTTCAATAATATGACATGCTTGTGGACTTCATGCCCGGATCTTAAAACTCTGTCAGACCTCGAAATAATGAATCAAGAATTGGGTCGCAATGAAGAATAGCTTAAGGAAACAAGACAAAGAGTTGGAACAACTGAAGAAAAATTGGTTCCGAAATTGGAAAGGTCCATACATTACAACAAGAGTACTGCCAAAAAGAGTGCGTTGTACTTGGGACACATCGAAGGAAACGTCCTTGAAATAACTGTCAATGTAAATGCAGTCAAAAGGTACTATGTTGGATCCTTTATATAATAAAATCTTTTCCGGTTGAGATGACGAAGGCTTTCATTCTCGCTACTCAAACACTATCAACCCTTTGCAAACCCATTTGAGCTGGTTACTCTCTTTGATTACACTCTTTGGAACCTGAAAGTATTATTGAAAATAAAATGAAAAAAAAAGAAATTGAAATGAAAAAGAAAAATGAAAAAAAGAAGAAGAAAGAATTGGAAAAATAAGAAAATATATATACAAAAAATGAAGAAAAGACAATGAAAATGAAAAAAAAAAGGAAACGGAAGGGAAGAAGAAAGTGAAAAACAAAGCAAATCAGAAAAATAAAAGAAAAACAAAAACAAAATGATTTTCCTGAACTACGTTTGACTTGATTCCGAAAGGATACGTAGGCAACCTCTCATTGGGGTTCAGTCACACCAAAACAAAAATCCAAAGTCCCCTAAAAGTGAAACTGGGGCAGAAGTTATAATGGTTCGGCAAGATCCCGCCTAAAAGGTTCCAAAGGTGTAGTTTAATCCAAATTCTTTTCACCCCAAACCTTGTTCAAGTCCTTCTGATCAATCGGCAATGTGGTTCAAAATGGGAGGATGGAGTTATTTGGATCTGATACAACAAAATGAGAAGAATAAAATGAGAGAGTCTTATTGGTGAAAACCCACACGGACACCGTAAGGTGACGGTAAGCAGAGAAAATCAAAATGAGAAGTCTTGTTAGTGAACACCCACACGGGCACTATAAGGAGATGGTAAGAAATGAAATGAAAAATGCCAGCTCGTGAAAACCCACAAAGGGTGCTCATGATCGAAAATAAGATCCTCACAGCCATCGACATCAACAGAGTCCTGGCAAGGTTCCTCGGTATTCAAGGCAAAGTTGTGATGAATTTTGAGAGTCAGACGGTTTACACAGATCAGGCATCCAGTCCAAAAGACATGTCATGTTCATTGAAGTCCGCATGTACTCCAGATAAGTCCTTCTCTCCTTTCCCCGAAAGGGACACTTCTAGTTTTAAACTCATTCTCCATTCAATTATTTGTTTCTCTTTGAATCCCTTTTGGTCTAACACTATTCCAAAACCAAGACAAAGAAAGATTGGCAAGACTGATTTACAGGGCTTTCGTTTGATACACGCTAATGTGCAAAAGGCACCCAGCCTCAGCAGGTGCATCAAGTCGACCTCGACTGGCCATGGCGGCCGATGCTCAGGAATCAAAACTCTTGGAAGGGGAAAATCAAATTAAAGCGCCTATAAAGGCAATTGAAGTTGAAAGGGTTGAGTTTCACATGGCTAATCGCTTCAGCGAAGTTGAAGAAACCAAGGTACCCCCAAATGCTCTAAAGTTGAAGTTGGAAGAAAGAAGACAGAAAAGAAAGGCCTACAAAGACAAAATAAAGTTGGAAAAGTTAAAGTCCCACGCGATTAGCCACTACAGTTAGGTTTGAGGATCAAAAATTCCCTGATGGTCCGAAAACAAAAAAAACAAAACACAAATGATTTGCCTGAACTACGTTTGACTTAATTCCGAAAGGATACGTAGGCAACCTCTCATTGGGGTTCAGTCACACCAAAAATAAAATCCAATCTTTCCTGAAGTTGAAACTAGGGCACACCAAATGGTTCAGAAGTTGTAATTTCATCCACAATTCTTTTACCAAGTACAAGTCCTTCGGATCAATTGCCAAAGGCAGGGAAAACCAAGAGATGTCATGGTTGGAAGCCAATACATTCTAAAATTGAGAGAAATAAAATGAGAGAGTCTTGTCGGTGAAAACCTTCGGGCACCATGAGGCGACGGGAGTAAAGAAATCGAAAATGAGAGAGCTTGTTTAGTAAAAAACTCGCAAAGAGTGCTATCAGGCGACACTGAGAAGAGAAATGAGAGAGGTCGACTAGCGAAAACCCGCTAAGGGCGTTGTCGGCCGAAAAGATGATTCCACCTCAGAAAGTTCTGGCAAGGTTCCCTGGTTTGGAAACATAGATCCGTTTTTGGTTCATTAGGAAATGCAAGTTCACGAAGATCGGGCATCCAATCCAAAAAGCATATCATGTCAATTTAAAGTCAGCGTGTTGCCTCAGATAAGTCTTTCTTGTCCCGAAAGGGACACTTCTCTTTTAAATTCGTTTTCTCCGCTCTTTGTTTTACCTTTATTTGAATCCCTTTCGTTTTAACCCCAAATTCCAAAATGTGCTGGAAAGAATAGGGGGCATGATCGGTTTCACGGAGCTCCGTTTAGTAGGAAGTAAAATACCCCGCTTTAGTGGTACGTCAGTCCAATCCTGACTGATCATGTTGTTGATTGCTTTCGAAGTAAAAAAAAAAAAGAACCCACTGATAAAAAATCCCCACAGAGTCCCCACCGGCAAATCCCCACAGAGTCTCCCTTTGTAAAAATCCCCACAGGGTCTCCCCTTGTAAAAAAATCCCCAACGAGTCTGCCCCATTAAAAATCTCCACTAAGTTGGCCTCGTTAAGAATCCCCAAGCAGAATGGGATGAAAGAACCAAAGCCTTACACAAGCAAATCATCACAAAATCCGGAAATGCGAGTCTGATCAGTTTAAAAGGGGTCGCCTTTGAATCCAATCAATGGCAGAGTTTCTCAACAGGAATGAGGTCGGGACTAAGCAATTGGAACAATCAAGGCCACCGAACCAACCACCGTTTTCAAACTGACAATTTTTCTTTGTTTGGAAAATTGAGACAGGTGCGATCCAAAGCAACCGTGCAAAAGCAGGTGCCGCCCAAAAGGAAAATAAATGCACAAGTGCAAGAAACAACTTTGCAATAAGGAATCAACCCAAAAGGGAAGCTTCCCCAAATTCTCTCCTGCATTTTACTAAACAAAAATGAAAAAATAATAAAAATAAAATAAAATAAAAATAAAAAAGGAAGTAAGAAGAAAATTAAAAAAAAAAGGGGTTAGTTAGAGTCCCCAATTTTTCCTTTAGCCAACATTAGGGCTCCAACCCCTGAGTTGAGCGTTTTTCCTTTAGCCAACATTAGGGCTCCAATCCCTGAGTTGAGCAATTTTCCTTTGGCCAACATTAGGGCTCCAATCCCTGAGTTGAGCGATTTTCCTTTAGCCGACATTAGGGCTCCAATCCCTGAGTTGAGCGATTTTCCTTTAGCCAGCATTAGGGCTCCAATCCCTGAGTTGAGCAATTTGTTTTTAGCCAACATTAGGGCTCCAATCCCTGAGTTGAGCAGTTTTCTTTAGCCGACATTAGGGCTCCAATCCATGAGTTGAGCATTTTTCCTGTTAGCCAGCATTAGGGCTCCAATCCCTGAGTTGAGCGTTTTTCCCTTAGCCGACATTAGGGCTCCAATCCCTGAGTTGAGCGTTTTTCCTTTAGCCAGCATTAGGGCTCCAATCCCTGAGTTGAGCAATTTGTTCTTAGCCGACATTAGGGCTCCAATCCCTGAGTTGAGCATTTTTCCTTTAGCCAGCATTAGGGCTCCAATCCCTGAGTTGAGCCTCTTTCCTTTAGCCGACATTAGGGCTCCAATCCCTGAGTTAGCAATTTTTCTTTAAGCCAGCATTAGGGCTCCAATCCCTGAGTTGAGCAACTTTCCTTTAGCCAGCATTAGGGCTCCAATCCCTGAGTTACGCATTTTTACCTTTTGCGATATTAGGGCTCCAATCCCTGAGTTGCGTTTTTTAGACTTGAGGTTTCCAATCCCCTCATCAATTCTGTAAATGTTCATGGCAATTAACGCACAAAATTTTCCTAGTGAAACTGGGGCAGAAAATTTCGTTCGTTTGTTTTGTTGTCTCAGCAGGTCTGACCTCGAGACGCATGGATCGAGATGACCTACGGTTTGAGTCTCAATCCAGAATAAAGAAAAGAAGAAAAGAACAAAAAGAAGATGTTCCCAAATATTGGAACAAACAAAGGGCAGGTCGCTCAAAATTTGATCAAATTCCCGAGCTCCGCCAATCCCGTTTCACTCAATACTGCAGAAATAAACAAGCGCCTACAACTTGCGAGCATCAAGATTCGGATCGAAGTCTACAAGCAGAATCAGCTAAGACCCAAGATCAAGTTGCAAAAGAATTATAGATAGGAATCTTGTAACTAGCGGTTGACAGGCATAAGTAGTTAGTTCAGTTTCAATTTCCTTTGGTTGTAATAAGGAGGTCAGTAAAGCAGTAGTGGCAACAGCAACAGCAGTAACAACAAGCATTGCAATCCCATGGTAGTCCCAGCTACCAAAATTTCCCGAACTACATTAACCTGATTCTCCTTTAGCCAGGGATATGTAGGAAACCTTTGAAGCAAAGAGTCAGTTAAATTTTTTTCAAAAAGTGCTTCACACGGAGTACTCGGATGGGCAAAAATCGCTCACTTTATCTTTGTACGAAAACCCTTCGTGTCTTAGGGCAAAGAGGGGCAGCTGTAAGCACGTGATTTTTGCCCTATGAAAGAATTACTCCCAAAAATTCAAAATAAAACGATTTTCCTTGCTGTGCAATTTTGAGAATTTTTGTGACATTTTTGGATAATTATTTGTATTTGTCTGTGCATGTTTATTTGTTAAATTAATAAAAAATACAAAAATATGTCGCATTTTGCATGTAGGATTTAATTCTACAATTGTTAGTAATTAAATTTGTTTTACAAAAATTGAAAATTACAAAAAATAGGCATCTTTTGCATTTTTAGCATTTAATGTCCAAATGTACAATTTTATGCTTAATTATTACTTAATTGTGCGTTAATTGTTATTGGGAGTTAATTTGCGCTTTTATAACTTATTAATAATTTAAGGATTTTTAGAATTTAGTTTTAGAAAAATAAAAGAAGAAAAGAGAGCAAAAATATAAAGAAAATCGGAATTGGGCTCTTATTCAAATTCAAGCCACAAGCCCAAAAAATACCCAACCTTCCCCATGACCTGGTCCATTTCAAACCGGGTCGACCCGGTCCATAACCCAAATACCCAATACCCCCTATCTTACATTTTACAAAAACAAAAAAAAAAGGACAAACCCTAAGAACCACCTACCCGCCCCCTTCTTCGTCTGCTCCCTTCGTCCCAAATGACCCCAACGTGAGCAGCAACCATGGCTGCCTCCCCCCCACGTCGCCACACACACATACACACACACACACCACCACGATAGTCCATTGCCCAGCTCCGTTTTTCTCCATTGTCGAGCTCAAGCTCGACCATGACTACCTTCACGACCGCAGTCAGTCGAGGTCCAGCTCCCATGGCTGCCTCTTGCTGCTTTTGACTTCTCCATGGTGAGCTCGAGCTCGTCCATGGCTACTCGCCCAGTCTCCGTCCTCGTCGAAACCATATCGACATCCATGGAAACAATCACCTTCGATCTCCATATCGACATCCATGGCAGCAGCACCAGCAGCCCTCCACCACCCTCTCCTTCACGCCCAAACGACCCCCTGCTACTTGGTCCAGCTTTCCCCGTCAAGCAGCAGTTGTTGCTGCTGCTGTCTTTCACCTCCGGCCAAACCCAGCAACATCACACGCCCAGTCCGTCTCCCAAACACCAGCCATCCGAGGTCTGCTCAGTTCCGTCGAGGTTCAAGCTTCGGTCCGGTAAAGTCTTGATCGAGTCTCTTGTACGTCGATTCGGGTTGGTCATTCAATGAAAGGTTCCATTTCTTTATTCTTAATTCCCGCTGCTTACGCTTCCATGACAAATGTGTTAATTTGTAAATGTTTTTACATAGAAATGATATTCTTGTTGCACCCCCGATCTGTTTGAATTTGTTGGATATGTTCATGAAGGTGACAGATTCGTGCTAATTTCATTTGAGGTTTGTTGCTTTTTGAATTTTTTAGGGTGTTCATAATGTCGAGTGTTTATTTTAGTTTGAATTGTTCATCTTTGTTATGATGTTAGATCCAATTTAAAGTTCAATTGATGCTTTGAATTTAGTAATTTGAATCTATTTGCTTGTTATGATCAGTTGTTATTTTTGCTAAATCTGAAAGCAGGAGTGTTGTTAAAAGTTGTTCAGTGTAAATAATTCCTGCTTTTTGTTGTTCATGGTATGATTTCAGTTTGCATTTTTCATTTCCGTTAATTGTGATTCATGTTGTTCAAGTTTATTTTTGTTGTTAATATTGTTGTCTCTTTGCTCATTCATTTTTGGTCTTAGTTAACCAGGATTGGTTCCCAATATGGTTAACTTATTCCCATTAATTTGAAGCTGTATGATTCAATCCGTGTTCATGAGATTTATTGTTGAATTTGTTTAGAAATTGGTCATATTTGCTATATTTTGGTTGGAATTGATTAGGGGAATTGGTTATAGCTGATGGGGTAATTTGGCAAATTGCAGTACGTTCAGGGGTAAATTGGTAATTTCAGTAAGTCGGAGGGGTATTTTTGCAATTGAACATTTGAATAATTATTTAATATAATGGGGGATAAGACATAATGTAGTGGGGGTGAATAATGTAATTGTTTATGTTAAGCATGGGGGACAAGATATAATGGGGTGGGGTTGATATATTTATTTAATGTAGTGAGGGACAAAACATGTGGGCATGGGGGACAAGGGTTTAAAATAAAGAAAACATTAAGTAGTAGTGACAAAGCATACAATTGGGGGAATATTTGGGGTTGGGGATTCAAGACAAGAGTCTTGTTATAAATAGAGTCATTTTGACTCATTTTAGAGGGACTAAGACTTGAGAGAAAAACTGAGACTGAACTTGAAAGATTTTTTAGGATTATTTTAAGAGGAAGACATTCCGAAAATCTCAAGAGTGTTAGAGAGTTTAAAAAAAGAAAACAAAAACAAAGGGAGAAGCGAGTTTAGTTTCGGGTTTAATACACGCGTGGTTTGTTGCTGTTTAGTTTGCTTACAAACTTTTGGGTTTATTCTATTGAGTTGTTCGGTTTTTCCTCAAAGTTTTTTGGGCCTTGAATCTGATTCGAATTTGTTGTTGTTGGGTTGTTGTTGTTGCTGTGTATTTATACTACTGTTGTTTCTACTGATCTTCATCTTCTTTCCTTGCTTTCCCAAACACCAGGTACACAAACTGATACACTGGTTCATCTTGTAAGTCACTCGAGGCATGAATGCAAAAAATGAGAAAGATTTGAAGTGGTAATTTAATGTAGTTTTTTCTTTCTTTTACTGTCTGTATGTAGAATGTTCTATGCGTTGCCATGTAAACTCTTTAAACAACTCACCTTCGAAACTTAACTATAATAACTCGAAAGTATGTAAATAAAGTAGGACCTTATCTTCATTTATTTTAGAAAACGAAAAATAGAAAATGTAGTCATGCTAAGATTATCCTTTTAGAAATAATGAGACGAGCCTCGCCAAATAAAAAATGCAAATTGCGGGGCCCTCAATAATTGGTCATAATAAATACTTAGAATTTGGGATGGACTGTTTAGTGAATGTCACTGCCTTCCCCAAAGATAATAACGCATTAGACTCTTTAGGCGCGACTTAATTAAATTACATTCTTAAATTCGGGTGCGCATTTATGTGACCCAAATTCAAATCTCGACGGAGTCGGAATGTATTAACAACCACGGGTGCATTGATTGTGACGTGGTTCGAGATGCGTTTTCACGATGTTGCAATTCTATAAAAAATAATAATAATAAAAGCGGCTTAAACTTAATAAAAGCACATAAGTTATAACATGTATTAAATCAGATATTTAGCCCTTATAACAATTTAAGCGACCGTGCTAGAACCACGGGATTCGAGGGTGCCTAACACCTTCCCTCAGGTCAACAGAATTCCTTACTTAGAATTTCTGGTTCGCAGACTTCATTTGAAAAGTCGAAAATTTCCTCGATTTGGGATTCAAGATAAACCGGTGACTTGGGACACCAAAAGCCAAACCTTTCCCAAGTGGCGACTTTGAAATAAATAAATAATCTCATTTTCGAATATTGTCACTTGAATTGGAAAAACTCCCTCACGCATTTATCCTTCGGGGTAGGCGCACAAAAAGGAGGTGTGACAGTAAGTATTTATGCTTCTACATTGTCTGATAATTGGTTAAAACCTTTTATTATACGTTACAGTGCATAACAAAAATTGCACGCATAAGCTAAATAATATAGAAAATATAATGCTTTCAGCCATGTAAACACTACTAGAAATTCGGTAAATACCGACCAAAAAAACCGATCAATTTTGGTCGGTTATGGCCAATTACCGATCAAAACGCGGCCAAATCGAACCGAAATGTGTACTGTGACAGGATACTATTCTACCACTAGACCATTGATGCATTTTGTTTTAAGATAGTCTTTTTTTATTTGTACTCTTTAATTGTATTTTCGCACGAAAATAACCGACCAAAGTTGGTGGGTTTTTTTAATATTTATTTTAATTGCAAAAATCAATAAAGTTGGTTGGTTTCTTGAAAAAATAAATTTCGGGGGACTCAAAAATAGTTCCCCGCATTTTTGCGCCAAAGAAAAGCGACCAAAGTTGATCGGATTCGTAAAAATATATATATATATATATATATATATATATATATATATATATATATATATATATATATATATATATATATTTTTTGAAAAACCGACCAAAAGTTGGCCGATTTTTGGCCTTTTTTTTTATCAACCAAAGTTGGTCGGTTTTTGCCGAATCTCTAGTAGTAAAAGCATTTTAAAGAGTATGCTAACGGGTTGTCCAATTATAAAGAATACTGCAGTTAGTGCACTTGAAGTATTCCATAATGACAATATGTATTGAAGTGGCTTGTGGAAAATAAAGTTTACGAAATATAGTTCAAGTATATAAACCATATTAATTAGTTACTACTTTTTGCGACGAAACAATAAATTAATTAATTAGGTGACTAAGCACTCTAAGTCTCTAATGGCTAATTCTACTTAAGCAGGAATAAATTACTACTAAATGAAAAGTCAAATATATGTAATAAGAGTGATTTTGTTTATTTTCATGTTCCACGTATAACATAAGAGAGAATTACAAAAAATTTATTTCGATTCAAAAATTTTAATCTAGAATTTACATAATATTTTAGGACTCTGAATTAAACTACTCAAAATTTTATATTATAAAATAACTTTTTATAATAAGATCTAGTGTAATATTTTGAAACACATGGCTAACCCTAAATCCTAATGTTGTCGTCTCTACCAATCGAAGTTGCTAAATCGGAATGCTATAGTCTCTGCTAGACCTATTAAATGGGTTGAGCCGATCCGGACTCAAACCCATTGAGTCTTGGCGTGTGGGTCTTTAGCCGGGCCGATCCGGTTCACTTTCTTATAGGGCCGATCCGGTTCACTTTCTTAAAGGGCCGATCCAAATTTACCCGTTAATCAAAACATATTGACCCGACCCGGACCCTTAACCCCTTAACCCGGGCCCTAATGGCCCGAATCTAATTTAATCTAAAATATATGGGATTCGCCTATTTCGATAAGATGTCTCATAGTGTGTGGTACTATATTCTTTCTTCAATGCTTGACTTCAATTTATTACCACTAGTCTGAATATATACGTGAGCTGGTCCGGGCCGATTGACCCCTAGGTCAGCTATCGGTTCGGGTCTGGTCCGGTTTAGTGAGTCAAAATATTATAGCCCAACACATGCCCCTTAAATTTATGGGTTGGTCCGATTAGGGTTTTGTGGTCATGGGCCTGTTAAAGGGTCAATTTTAATGGGTTATATTGGTTGGTTCGTGGGTCGACCCTGCCATTTGACAGGTTTAATTTCTGCCAATCAAAAATGTGTCTAGGTGCATATACCATGCGAGTTGCTTTTGGAATTACATGAAAGCTGGATTGTTCTAATGAATGTTTAATGATTTGATAGAACCTAATGACGTGAAACTTTTGTCGTGTCGCTTCTGTTGGCCACAAATGAAAGATTGGCAAGTTATCATAAGAGAAAAAGGCACTAAAAACATGATTGATTGCCTTATTTTGAGCGCTTTCTTCCTCGCCTTTATAAGTTTTCCTTGGAATAATAAGGTTCCTATGGAACTATCAAGCTCATCACAATGACAAATATGAACTTATATCATACAAGTTTCTACAGATGATAAAGTTTTACATGAGGTTTTGGAAGTCTTTCCTTAATTTCTTGGCTATTCCTATCATTAGCATTTAAGGATAAATATCTTCGCTTGGAATGCTGGACTCGAAGAGCTTCGAGGAATTATGTAAGATTGCTATTTTTGGACTTATATGGACCTCTTTCTAATATGTGATGTTTATTTTCTTTTCAAATTTCAGTTATAATAACTTTTTTTGGATGTGCCCCTCGATTTTGATGTAGTAAATCCCATATTTTTTCCACTAATCTGAATCCTAATACTTTTATATGATTCTGCAGGATAAGCCTTGACAATTGTTGAAATTGACTACTCTGGAATTGATCATCTGAGAGTCTTTTTGCCAAAGTGTTTTTGGATTATGCTTAATAGGAGTTTGAGAGGATATTTTAAATATGTAGCTACATATATTTTCTTTCTAACTACGTGTAGTATCATATAGTTCGTTTATGCACTTGTCACTCAAACAACAGTGGAACTATATTTATTCAGTCTACCCTTTTCCGACGAAATGGATTTGCATATTAAATCATCAATGAACAACATCGATAAGATTTATTGCTTCCATTCCCGACCCAATTTGACTAAATTCCTAGAAGAATAATGAGATTCAAAAATTATATTATAAAGAATAACAATATATTTGCTATATAGGTAAAAATAAACTTACTGAAGTAACTAAATCCTGAAGTTTTCTGTGCATGAAGATTATCTAAGTTTTTGAGAGAGAAACTCCAACATCTCTCTAAACTTCCTAAAATAACTAAATTGTCATAACCTCTTTCTTATACACCTCTGCCTAATATGGTCGTGGATACATAGATGACATTGATTCCACCAAAACCACCGGACATTCTAAACAATTGCACTGCCCAAATATCTAGTAATATTCAAACCTCATTTAAAGATAAATAAATTAGGGGAGGTGAAAGGTTGGATATCATCACTGACTTGACCACCCCAATAGTCAGCTCCGGTTACACTACTTCCTCAACGACACCCCTTGAACTAACCATGGAAGAAAAGATAATCTCCCTTTCACAAGAAGACAAAAAACGGATGTACATGCCCTGGAAACACTCCATTATTATTAAGCTACAAGGGAAAAGAATACTCCATCAAATTCTCAAGAAGAAAGTCCAGGAGCTTTGGAAGGTGTCTGAAAATTTTCCTTTAGTAGATTTAGGGTCAGATTACTTCATTGCTAAGTTTCCAAAGCAGGAAAGCATGATCACAGTTCTCAAAATGGTCCATGGTTCATCTTTGGACATTTTCTATCATGCCAAAGATAGGAACTAAATTTTGTCGCATCAAATGCCAAACAAATTCATACAGTTGTTTGGATCCGCCTACCAAACCTTCCTACGGAGTTTTATGATGGGATCATTCTTCAAAAAATTGAAAATTCGATTGGTATGCTTCTGAAAATAGATGCATGTACCGTTGTTACCCTAAGAGGTCGATATGCTCGTGTATGTGTGGAATTACATATGGATAAACCAGTTGCAAAGTCTATTAACATTGAAGACCATAAACAGTTAATTGAATATGAAGATGATAAAATACTTTGTAAGAATTGTGGACTATTAGGCCACACAATGTACCTATGCTCAATGGCTGCAATCTCAGCAGTCCAAGTAAAAGGTAATAAAGATGAATCCAATGAAGCAGATCTAGGGAAAGTAAGGAATGAAGAAGGGTGGCACACGGTGTCCTTCCAAAAGACAAAAAGGATGCAGAAAAAGATCACAAAAGAGGACAAAGAAAACTCTGCAGATGCAGGTATAGATGTTAAAATCTTTAATGCTGCAACAGGTAAGTTCATTCAAACTCAAAAGCTAAAATTTGTACATAAGGATAATTGTTCCTTGTCTCCTACACAGTATAATCCTCGTTTGGCAAAATCCACCAATACAGATATGGGAACCACAAAGGGTAACTTGAATCAAAAAAACCACTCCTCCACTTTGGGTGAGGAGCACACTATTTCAGAAACCACCACCCTCATAACAATTTTTTATTAAATAACTCTAATAATATCAACTTGCATGCTTGTATTGAAGATTTTGAAAAGACAAAATTAGCTAATAACATCATTAACCCTAATGATCCTACTGTTCACACGCCTAACCAATCGAATGGAGGTAACTTAGCTGAAATAATTAGTTTACTCCCCCCTCTTTGTGTGAAAGTACTACACTAAACTACTCTTCCAAACTAGACAGTACCCCTAACCCACAGAACTCCCTCACTAAAGACAAAACCAATACTCAAAAACAGTCTACTAGTAGTCTGGAGATTGAACAAATGGATATTTGCTGGGACATATGGCCAAATTTCCCCATGCAAAATCCTCTAAATCTTCTAATAAATCCTACACGCAAATTCCCACAAATTGCATGCATGTAGATGCAATCATTCCCTACTCCTCATCTCCTACAAACGTAAACACTCCAAACACCTTTAAGAATTCCAAGGCTCCCATTAACTAACCGAAGGAGATACCGGTTGATTCAGATCCCTCGCAATCAGTCTCCCTTGAACATGGCAAACCTTCCTCCTCTTCCACAGCAACTCCCAAACAATCACATTGTCTACGTCCAACCACCACTGTCCTAGGACCACCATCCCTTATCCTGGATAGATTTAGGGCTAATGGGGAGGGGTCTCATGTTCAATGCAACAATCAATGTACAGGATAGTGTCATCTTGATCCAAAACCCGTGTTACCTCGCCCAACTAGAAGGTCTTCATCTTGCCATGAACAACTATTTGAATCATGTATGGGTAAACAACATTCTACAACCTCTAGTTCCAGCTCTAAACAAGAATCTAGTGCAGGAAATGAAAGGTTAGTGGAACCTACCCCCTCCTTTCAACCCAGTCCCAATACTACCACAAAACCTAAGTCTAGATCTCCCATTCTTCCTACCAAAAGCACTGACAGCTCTGAACTCAATTCTAATGCAGTGGGAGGCTCCCAGCCACCACAGCAACCACCCCCTCCAAACATGCAAATGAACATGGGAATATCAACCCAGATCCTCCAATAATTCCAAACATGGAAAATCCAGTGGAAAAAGAGATGAACGAGCCAATCGACCTGATTGGAGAATCAGTGGTGGAATTGGGAAGCCTAAACGAAGTAAAGGTTTTCTTGTTCAGAGAAGACCAAGAGAAGAGGCACATTTTCGTTTGTCCACCAGATTTCTTCAAGTGTGCAATGGATATACGCTCACCTCAGGATCCAATGGTGGGGAACAGAGCTACGATCTTAGTCCCCACCCTGAGGAGAATCCCCATCTGTCCATGGAGAATGGACACAAACTGCTAATATGTCTAGCCCTATCAACTTTATTATATGGAATATTAGAGGGGGAATAATGAGGACTTTAGAAGAAATTTTAGGGAGCTTATGGTAACACATAGGCCTTATGGTTGCATTACTGGAAACTAGGATGCATAATCATGGCTCTCTTATGAATAAATTTGGTTTCTCGGAGTTGATTAAGGTACCTGCTAAAGGCCAAGCTGGTGGAATGGTTGTTCTTTGAAACCATACCAAAGTAAATGTGCATAATTTCATCAGGCGTAACCATGAAATCCATGCAACTATTGAGGTACGACCTACAAATTTTAGATGGATTTTTTTATCTATTTATGCCAGTACAAACCCTGCTATTAGAGACAATATGTGGGAAAGTATTAAAAATATTGCAGATAGTTTTAAGGGTCCTTGGCTAGTTGGGGGTGATTTTAACGATGTCTTTAGTACTAATGAAAAAATAGGGGGTAGATCTATAAGCCGTAGACGTGTCCTTAAACTTTGTCTTACTTGAACTATTATAATCTTTTACACTTAGGGTTCAAGTAGTAAATATACGTGGTCTAATCGAAGATTTGCTAATAACAATCTTATTTTGGAATGGTTGGATAAGATTTTTAGTAATGATCTATGGATCCAAAAATTTCCTAATGCCTCCATAATTCACCTCCTTAAAATTCATTCGGATCATAACCCATTACTGATCAGTCTCCTTCCAAAACAGTGTGTCCCTTATCCCAACCCCTTTAGACTTGAACCCTTTTGGTGTAGGCATCCTCAATTTTATAATGTGGTAGAAGACTCCTGGGATAATAACCCTTTCGTAGAAGCAGCTGCTACATTTAGAAACAATGTGACCATGTAGAAAAGCAAAACTTTTGGTGACATATTTAGAAATAAAAGAAGAATCCTTGCTAAACTTAATGGTATTCAAAACTCGGTTAGTTATTATTATAGTCCATTCCTCCAAACTCTTGAAAACTCCCTAAGACTTGAATATAATAACCTTTTAAAAATAGAAGAAGACCACTGGAAGCTTCGTTATAAACGCTAATACGAAGTTTTACCAAATAATGGTCACCAATAGAAAAAAGAAAAACAGAATAGTTTTCTTTAAAAATAACCAAGATAAGTGGATTAATGATCCAGATGAGATTATTATCCACACTAGTGACTACTTTAAATATATTTATACTACCTATCATGAGTTCAATAATTGGGATAATATTAGAAAGTCCCTTCAATCTTTTATTAATATAGATTTAACCTTTCTAAACAACCCCATCACCAATTATGAAATAATGATGGCCTATTTTTCTCTTAAACCTTTTAAAGCATCTGGTCCTGATGGACTCCACCCCTTTTTTTCAAAAATTATAGGCAACTCACTTACCAGCCTTTGCAAAGAGGCCTTGAATAGTGGAGTTATTCCTGAAGGTGTTAATGACACTTTCCTTTGCCTTATTTCAAAAATCTCTAATGCTAACAATTTAAAAAACTTTAGGCCCATTGGCCTATGTAACACTATTTATAAAATTATCACCAAGGTCATTAGCAATCGCTTTAAGCCTTTTCTAGATAATCTCATTAGTCTCTATCAAGCTAGCTTTCTTAAAAATAGAAAAGCATGTCATAATGCGATTATTATTTAAGAATTGTACTAAAAATGAATGGTTATTATGGTAAACTTCACAATATGATTTTAAAAATAGACTTAAAAAAAGCTTTCGACCGCCTGGAATGGTTTTTTATTTATAGAGTCCTAAATTTCTTTAAATTCCCCCCTAAGATGATTAAGCTTATTATGAATTGTATAACAACCTCCAGAATAGGTATCTTAGTTAATGGTAATAGAACTGCTTATTTTAAGCCCAGTAGGGATATAAGACAGGGTGATCCTATGTCACCATACATATTCATTCTTTGTATGGAAATGCTTTCCACCTTAATTAATCACAAGGTAGATTTAGGTGTCTGGAACCCAATTACAATTGGTAATAGGAACCATCAACTGTCTCACCTTTTCTACGTTGATGATCTTACTTTACTGTCCAAGATTAATGACAAGTCCATAGGTTCCATTAAACAATGTTTAGAGCAATTTTGCACCTTGTCCGGTCAGTCTATTAATAAAGTTAAGTCTAAAATTATAATCTCTAAAAAATGTCCCTCCCATATTGCATCCAATTTAGCTAATACCTTTAATATAAATATTAGTAATTCGTTTTGAAAATATTTAGGTTTTCCAATAACTAATACGAAACCTAGAGCCAAAGATTTTCAATTGTCCTTGAAAATATATTGGCTAGACTAGGAACTTAGAAATCCAACTGCTTGAATATGGCAGGTAGAATTGTGTTAGCCACATCCTGCCTAAACTCCCTCCTTAGCCATATAATGTATTACACTTTGTTGCCCAGCAAAATCCTTAGTACAATTGATAAAATTCAAAGAAACTTTATTTGGGGAACTGGTGTAACAACAAAAAAACTCCATCTTATTAATTGGGATACTATTACGAGGCAAAAGAAAGAAGGTGGGTTAGGTATTCACAAAGCTAAAAGTAAGAATTTAGCTAGCCTAGCAAATCTCTCTTGGAGACTGCTTACTGACACTAGGTCCCCTTGGGAAAAATTAGTTATACATCTTCATGAACATAGGAAAACTACTGTAAACTCATCCTTCATTTGGACTAGCATCTTGAAAGGGTGGGATATTTTTAATAAGGGCATGGATCCCCCATAAGACCTCCACTCTTAGTGTTTGGAACAGTCGTTGGATTCATAATACTCCTCATCTTCGACACTATATAAATGTCCCCTTGACCCAAGCTGATAATGTGATCACTATAAAAGATATTTGGAGGAATAACAATTGGGATCTTTCAAAAATCTCCCTGGATCTTGAGGAGAACTTAGTTAACAAAATAAGGACTTTAACTCCTATTATAAACATTTGTGACATGCCCACGTGGCCACTCAATACCAATGGGGTTTTTACTACCAAATCATGTTATACCCTAATCGAAAACCACCCTATTAATGAAGTAGACTTTATGTAGATTTGGAATCTAAAATGCCATAATAAACTAAAGTTCTTACTTTGAAAACGTCTTCATAATAGACTGCCTACTAGAAGTCATTTAAATCACATTGGTATCAATATCGATCATGTCTGCTCCTACTGCAAATCCCAGAGGGAAACGATTAAGCGCATTTACTTAGACTGCCTTGCAGTTAGGGATATATGGCTTCAACTAGGATTGGATACAAGTAATGGGAATTATAGTCATGATTGGTTAAATAAGCTTAGAGACCACCATACCCCATTAGGAAATGGTATCATTAACTGGACTGAGCTCTTTTCTTTTATTATGTGGTCCATTTAGATAAATAGAAATAATAATCTCTTTAATAATACCATTAATAAATCGGCTCTTCAGCATGTTATTAATCAAGCAGTGCAATACAAACTTCTCACTCAAAATGAAGCAATAACCCATAAACCTATCCCTATCAATATCATATGGACTAAGCCTCCAGTGAACACTATCAAACTTAATACTGATGATTCATTTATACAAGCAAGCTCTCTATGTGGTTTTAGTGGTATTATCAGAGATAGTAAGGGCCACTGGATAGTTGGCTTCTATGGAGCCTCTCTAGGCTTATCACCTATTCAGGCAGAGCTATTGGCTTTGAAAGCAGGCCTTCAAATAGCGAAAGGGCAAGGGTTAACCAACTTAGAAGTGGAAACTGACTCTACTGATGCCATAAACTATTTGACAAATGGAATGTCTATTTTTGATAACATCATTCTTGAGTGCAGGTTGTTAATGAATCAACTGAAGGTTCAGGTAATCAATCACACGTTCAGGGAAGCCAACAAGCTGGCACACTGGATAGCTAAGAGAGCACTGAGTGACAACAAATGTAGGGATCTTACTATTCTACATTAACCGCCTCATTTTGCAACTGAAGTCTTAAGATCTGACTTGGAAGGCTTAACCTATATTATTAAAAATGTTAGCAAAGACGTTTGCTCTAGACTAGCTTATTTTGGGAATAAAAATGTCCTTCGAGACATGGTATGGTATGTAATAGCCAAGTAGTAAATGCATTATCGGGCAACTATAGTTGTATGAACTCTACTATTATATAATATCTATAAATAAGATCCCTGTTATCAAAAAATATTAGTGAAAAGCTTCTCCTGAAGCTTGTCCAAATCCGAGGATAGTGTTCATTTTGTGATCCTTTCTCCACATTTCTTTTCCTCGATCCTTGAACCAACTATTCATTGGCAGAAGATGGTTAGTAAAAGCAAGCTCGCGATTGTTTTCAAATTTAATAAAAGAGTAACATGTGGCCACGTGTTCTTCTCCATTAAAACGTTGTAAATCGTGGATGTACCAAGCGGAAATTCCTTCATTGCGACAAATATGAATAAACACATCTGTCCCTACACTATTATGAATCAACTTTCCTTCATACACGTCCCCCCTTTTATATCTTCTCCTACAATATAATCATGTTGAAAACTTTTAACTAATACCTAACATGTCCAAACTAACTTCTTCACTTTTCAACTAACTTCTTTACATTCCAAGCGTAAGCGAGAAAGAATGATATTATTAGACGCGCGCAAAGGTAAAACCATAAGAAGAAGAATAAAGGTGCAGTTATTTAACCTGTAGGGGTAAAACATATTTACGCGTCATTTGAAATATAATGAAAGAAATTTTTTGAACATCCCACACCTCTCCCTTTCCTAGTGAGTAGCCATGTAGTCTTATACATATAAAGGACCAAAAATAAGTCCATTCATACAAGGGACTATTTATGGTTTTTTCCCTAAACTTTACTCATAAAATATTAAGTATTGATATCCAATTTTACTACCAAATTTTATTATTCCATGGACCAAAAGAATATGAAAATATATATCACAACTCGTTATCACCCTGCACCAATATGTATGAATAAGTTTAAAAATGCACATTAGTAATATTAAGAAGAAGAAAATCACACCAAGTGTGTGTATCAAGAAATATAATTTTTTTTGTGTTCTTAGATGATATACAACTTGTAACGATCCGACTGGTCGTTTTGCTTTTTAGAATCTCGCTCCCCTAAATAAAACTTTCCACGTTTGATTTAACTAATTTACGACATGCGGGGATGGTTGGTTCGAGATTTGGAAGAGTTTGGGTTGAAATAGGCTCATTTGATTCGTTAAAGATTTTCTTAAAAGACTAAGTTTGACTTTGGTCAACATTTTTAGCAAACGGACCCAGATTTGTGTTTTGACGGTCCCGGAGGGTCCGTAGGAAAATATGGAACTTGGGCGTATGCTCGGAATCAAATTCCGAGGTCCCTAGCCCGAGTAATGAATTTTTATTAGAAATTGTTAAAACTGAAATACTAAGGATTTAAAGAAACTAAATAATGATTGATCCCATTGGTATCGGGCTCGTATGTTGGTTTTGGAGCCCAGTACAGGTCCAATATAACATTTAAGACTTGCCCATAAAATTTGGGGTCAATCCTAGTACTATAAGTACGTTTAGGCACGTTAGAAGTGAATTGAAGAACTTGAAGTTCATAAGTTTGATTCAATTGGTTTTAGGGGGTGATTCCTAGATTTAGCTTTGTTTTGGGCGTTCCGAAGGTTCGAGCGGGTCCGTTTCATGATTTCAAACTTGTCACCAAGCGTCAATCGGACGAGGCTCGAGTGAAATTGGAAAATTTGAGAAGAGCTGAAGCTTCAGGAGCTTCAGGTTGCTGTCATAACCGCACCTGTGGTTGGTCAGCCGCATGTGCGAGACCGTAGAAGCGATCGTCCTCTCGCAGATGCGGCCAAGGCAAGCCAGGGCCAAAACCGCAGAAGCGGTCCCAACCTGCTTGGCCAATTCCACAGATGTGGTCTCTTCCTCACAAAAGCGGGACAACAGATATGGTCCCCTGACCACAGATGCAAAAATCACTGAAGTAGTGAGCTTCATTTATTATGGGCTCTAAGTCATTTTGGTCATTTTTCACTCACCCATTGGGCGATTTTGGAGCTCTTGAGAGAGGACCCTCACCAGCATCTTGAGGTAAGTTTATCCTACCTATTTCTAGTATACTACTTGAGTCTTGGGTGATTAACATACAAAGATTAAGGTAAAATCATGGGGTTAAAGCAAAACCTAAGGTTTTGACAAAAGTTAGATTTGACCACGAAATTTGTTATGAAATGAATTAGAAATCATATATTATTGATCCTTGGGTTATAAAGAACAACTTCTTTCGAAAAATTTCGGAATCCGGGCACGTGGGTCCGGGGTTGAATTGTAGGAAACTTGTGTTTAAGGTTGGAAAATTGCTTAAATAGTTAGAATGCGATCTTGTAAGCTTGTATTGACTAGTTCCTACCTTGTTTATCTAGTTTTGGATTGTTCGGCTCCAAATTGAGAGTTTGAGCTCATTCTTGGTATTGGAAGTACACTTTGGAGCAAGGTGAGTCTCCTATCTAACCTTGTAAGAGGGAATTGTCCCCATAGGTGATGTAATCAAATAATCTGCCATTAAATGCGGGAGCTACGTACGCACTAGGTGACGAGAGTCCGTGCGTAGCTACTATTATGCTATGTCCAGGTAGTTTAGGACCCAAAAGCATACTTTATATGATCTTCTTGCAACTTTATGTTTAATTCGGATTGTTTAAATCATGGTGATTATGGTAAATGAGACTAGTTTAGAGGAACATAATCTTTCTTGGCCTTTTTAAAGAGAAGTTGATATTTTAATGAGTAATTTCTCCCCAGTTATATATTCCTGTCTGCTTGTTGCCGTGTTTTATTACAGTAGACCGCGTCGCATGGTTGATTCACGAACGGGGTATAGATGCATCTATGGTTTGCGCCGTTCGACCCTCAGCAATGCATAATTTACTTTTATGTTGGGTTGGGCCGTACGACCTCGGCACTACTTGCACATGCTTTATTCAGTATTTTTCTATGAATTGAGATTTATTATTTGTCCTGGAATGAAAGTTGCCAACTGTGACATTATCTTGGAGAGAACCTGTTATTTCTTGATATACACTACTAATTATTTGTTCTATCCATGCTCAGTATAATTCATCTCTCATATTATTTGACCCTAGTAAGTATCAAGTCGACCTCTCGTCTCTACTTCTTCGAGATTAGACAGGATACTTACTGGGTACATATTATTTATGTACTCATACTACACTTCGGTACTTAATTGTACAGGATTTGAGGCAGGTACATCTGGCTATCAGTCTAGTGTGCATCCCTAAGCACATTCTGAGACTTCCACGGTGAGCTGCTCCCTTCCTGTGTCGTTCAGCAGCTTGATGGAGTCTCTTTTTATTTATTTTGTTGTCTATTCTATTTCGGACAGTAGGATAGATTTATTCTTTTGTATATTCTACTAGATGCCCACATCTTGTGACACTAGGTATTGGCACATACATTAGTAGACTATTTTTTTGGGAATTGTATAATTATTTCTGGTACATTACTGGTTATTACTTGTGTTAACTTTAACTTAAGATATTACTGCAATTATTTTGGTAAAAGTAAAAATGAGAACTTATATATATTTCTGCTTTGGCTTGCCCGGCAATGGTATTGGGCGCCATCATGACCTATAATGGAAATGGATCGTGACAACATGGTATCTGAGCACTAGGTTCACGTAGGTTTCACAAGTCATGGGAAAACCTAATAGAGTCTTGCGGATCGATACGGAGACGTCTGTATTTATCTTTGAGAGGTTATATGGTGTTAGGAAAACTACTCTTTATTCATTTCATATCATTCAGTGGTTGGTATAATAAATTTTCCTCTTCTATTCTCTCACAGATGGTGAAGACACACATGGTTGATGTTCCAGACCTGGGAGGTGCTGCTCCCCCCGTTGCCAAAGGCCAGGGGAGGGCACTGGTCCGAGGTAGGGGAAGAGGGCGTCCCAGTAGCACCACCAGCAGATCATGTGGGAGATCATATCGTTGAGCAGCAGGGCGAGGTGCCTGCAGGCGAGCCTACCCCGGCGGACTTTATGACAGCACTAGGTTTCCCGGAGATCATGGGTCGTATGTTACGGTTCATGGATACCATGACTCAGGCTGGTTTATTTCCAGCAGATCCAGCTACATCACAGGCAGGAGGGGGAGCACAGACCCCTACTGCTCAGGCTCCTGATGATGCAGCTGCAAAGTATCAGACTCCGGGTGCACTACCCGCAGATGGGGCTCAGCCAGTTGCTGCAGTGGTGCCCGAGCCCAGACTAGTTGTGGACGGTGACATGTAACAGTTATTAGATAAATGGACTAGACTTCACCCTCCAGTCTTCAGGGGTGAGCGTCATGAGGATGCCCAGGATTTCATTGATAGGTGCAGGGACAGACTTCACTACATGAGGATATTGGAGTCGCATGGGGTTGACTTTACTACTTTTCAACTTGAGGGCAGGGCCCGTAGATTGTGGCAGTCCTATGTTCTTGGCAGGCCAGCAGGTTCTCCTCCTCTCACTTGGGGTCAGTTCACATAGTTACTCTTGGATAGGTATATTTCACCCTTTGAGAGGGAAGAGCTACGGTATCAGTTTGAGCATCTTGAGCAGGGTCATATGTCCATGACCGATTATGAGGCGAGGTTTTCTGAGTTGTCTCGCATGCACTCGCAGGATTGGGGGTTATTGACAGAGGGGTAGAGAGCAGTTTCAGCAGGACAAGAGGGCCCGATTTTCTGGAGAGTTCAGTGGTGCCCCAGCTAGGGGTAGGGGGCACAGGGAGGGATCAGCCTAGAATCCCCCCGTATTCAGCACCACCACCGCCTCCCCGAGGTGCTCCAGTGAGACCTTATTTCAGTGGGATGCTGGAGAGTTCTTACCGCCTATCAGCTATTCAGGGTTCCTCCGGTGGGTATTCTAGTCATCAGGGTTCTTCCAATGCTTACTTCAGTTCCATGCCAGAGAGTTCATATCGCCCACCATCCATTCAAGGTTCTTCTAGTGGATATACGGGTCAGCAGGCTCAGACTCAAGGCAGCAGGCTATGGTTCCAAGGGGTTGCTACGAGCCGGGTCACATGAAGAGGACCTGCCCCAGACTTTGGGGCAAGGTAGTACAGCAAGGACAACAGCCTATGATTTCAGCACTGGCTGCTCAGCCTCCCAAAGGCGGGGGACAAACGAGTAGAGGTTGTCCTAGAGGTGGAGGCCAAACAGGGAGAGGTCAGCCAGCTACTACTCAGTTAGGTGGAGGCCAGTCAGCCGGCGCTCCAGCCAGATTCTATGCCCCTCCAGCTAGGCCAGATGCATTGGCCTCAGATGCCGTCATCACAGGTATTATTTCCGTCTGCGGTAGAGATGCTTCAGTATTGTTTGATCCAGGATCCACCTATTCATATGTATCGTCTTTGTTTTCTCGTTTCCTGGTTATTCCTCCTGCACCTTTGGGCACTCCTGTTCATGTGTCCACTCCTGTGGGTGATTCTGTGGTTGTGGATCGGTCCTATATGGTCACATTTTGTGGTTTCGAGACTAGAGTAGATCTCTTGTTGCTTGATATGATCGACTTTGAGATCATCCTGGGCATGGATTGGTTATCTCCATATCATATCGTCCTAGATTGCCATGCCAAGACTATTACATTAGCAATGCCAGGGTTGCCAAGGTTGGAATGGAAGGGTTCCATAGTTGATACGTCTAGCTGGATTATCTCTTTTCTGAAGGCCCGACATATTATTGAGAAGGGGTGTTTGGCTTATTTGGCTTATGTTCGAGACACCACCGCAGAGTCTCCGATGATTGATTCAGTTCCAGTAGTTCGGGAGTTCACCGATATTTTCCTTCTGATCTTCCTGGCGTGCCACCGGATCATGATATTGATTTTTGTATTGATTTGGCTCCAGGCACCCAACCTATATCTATCCCACCATACCGTATGGCTCCGAAGGAGTTGAAGGAGCAGCTTGAGGAGCTGTTAGCAAAGGGGTTTGTTAGACCCAGTGTATCGCCTTAGGGTGCACCAGTGTTATTTGTGAAGAAGAAGGATGGGACTATGCAGATGTGCATTGATTACCTCCAGTTGAACAAAGTCACCATCAAGAACAAGTATTCATTGCCTCGTATCGATTATTTTCTTGACCGGTTGCAGGGTGATAGGGTGTTCTCTAAGATCGACTTGAGGTTGGGGTACCATCAGTTGAAGATTCGGGTCTCGGATGTTCCGAAGACTGCATTCCGGACTAGGTATGGCCATTATGAGTTTCTGGTGATGCCATTTGGCTTGACTAATGCCCCAGCAACATTTATGGACTTGATGAACAGGGTGTTCAGACCTTATATTGATCCCGAGCAGCATTTGAGAGTAGTGCTTCAGACCTTGCGAGAGCAAAAGCTATATGTTAAGTTCTCCAAGTGTGAGTTTTGGCTAGAGTTAGTGGAATTCTTGGGGCATATTATGTCAGGAGAGGGTATTAAGGTGGATCCCAAGAAGATTGAGACAGTTCAGAGTTGGCCACGTCCTACTTCAGTGACCGAGATCAGGAGTTTCCTGGGGTTAGCAGGTTGTTACAGACGATTCATGCAGGGTTTTTCATCTATTGTATCACTTCTGACTAGATTGACCCAGAAGGGTGCTCCTTTCCGTTGGTCCAATGATTGTGAGGCGAGGCTTTCAGAAGCTCAAGACAGCTTTAACTACAACACCAGTTCTTGTGTTGCCTTCCGGTTCAGGGATGTGTACGTTATATTGCGATGCTTCGCACATTGGATTGGGATGTGTATTGATGCAGGAAGGGCGAGTTAACGAATATGCTTTGCGTCAGCTGAAGATCTATGAGAAGAATTATCATGTGCACGATTTGGAGTTAGCCGCGATTGTTCATGCTCTGAAGATATGGAGGCATTATCTGTATGGGGTATCATGTGAGGTTTATACTGATCATTGCAGCTTACAGCACTTGTTCAAGCATAGGGATCTCAATTTGAGGCAACGTAGATGGCTTGAGTTGCTGAAAGATTATGACATCACCTTTTTTATCATCCAGGCAAGGCAAATATGGTCACGGATGCCTTAAGCAGGAAAGCAGAGAGTATGGGTAGTTTGGCATTCATTCCAGCAGAGGAGAGGCCACTAGCTTTGGACATTCAATCCTTGGCTAACAGACTTGTGAGGTTGGATATTTCAGAGCCCAGTCGAGTTTTTGCGTGTGTTGTTGCTCAGTCTTCATTATTGGGGCAGATCAAGGCCCGGCAGTTCGATGATCCATATTTTGTGGTTCTTAGATAGACAGTGCTTCGGGGTAGTGCCAAGGAGGTTTCTATTGGCAATGATGGTGTTTTGCAACTCCAGGGTCACCTATGTGTTCCTAATGTTGGTCTGAGGGAGAGGATACTAGAGGAGGCACACAGTTCGTAGTATTCCATTCATCTGGGTGCGACAAAGATGTATCGTGACTTGAAACATCATTATTGGTGGCGGAGAATGAAGAAGGACATAGTGGAGTATGTGGCTAAGTGTTTGAACTTCCAATAGGTTAAGTATGAGCACCAGAGGTCGGGTGGCCTACTTCAGCAGATGCTTATACCAGAGTAGAAGTGGGAGCGCATTACTATAGACTTCATAGTTGGGTTGCCCCGGACATTGCGGAAGTTTGATGCAATATGGGTCATTGTTGACAGGTTGACCAAGTCGGCACACTTTATTCCGGTTGTGACTACTTACACTTCAGAGAGATTGGCTCAGATTTACATTCGAGAGATAGTCAGGTTGCACGGTGTGCTAGTTTTCATTGTATTAGCTAGAGGCCCTCAGTTCACTTCCCATTTCTGGAGAGCCGTTAAGAGTGAGTTGGGGACCTGTGTAGAGCTTAGCACATCATTTTATCCTCAGACCGACGGGCAGTCAAAGCAGACAGTTCAAATTTTGGAGGACATGCTTGGAGCGTGTGTGATTGACTTTGGAGGACAGTGGGATTAGTTCTTACCTTTGGTAGAGTTTGCTAACAACAACAACTATCAGTCCAGCATTGAGATGGCTCCATTTGAGGCTTTATACAGTCGGCAGTATCGTTCTCCTATTGGGTGGTTCGAGCCTGGTGAGGCTAAGGTATACGATACAGTTTGGTGCAAAAAGCCTTGGACAAGGTAAAGTTGATTTAGGAAAGGCTTCGTACAGCTTAATCCAGACAGAAGAGTTACGCGGATCAGAAGGCGCATGACGTATCATTCATGGTTAGTGAGAAGGTCCTCTTGAAAGTTTTTCATGTGTCTATGCTTCGGAGGTATCATGCCGACTTGTCCCACGTGTTAGACTTAAGTACTATTCAGTTGGATGAGAGTCTGAGTTATGAGGAGGAGTCAGTTGCCATTATTGATAGATAGGACCGCCAGTTAAGATCCAAGAGGATTTCAGAAGTGAAGGTCCAGTGGAGGGCGAATTAGTCGAGGAGGCAAACTGGAGTCCAAGGAGGACGTGTGGAGCAGATACCTACATTTATTCAGCACCTCAGGTACTTTTCTATGTCCGTTCGAGGATAAACGTTTGTTTAAGAGGTGGAGAATGTAATGACACGACTGGTCGTTTTGCTTTTTAGAACCCTGTTCCCCTAAATGAAACTTTCTACGCTTGCTTTAACTAATTTATGACCTGCGGGGATGGTTGGTTCGGGATTTGGAAGAGTTTGGGTTGGAATAGGCTCATTTGATTCCTTAAAGATTTTCTTAAAAGGCTAAGTTTGACTATGGTTAACATTTTCAGCAAACAGACCCGGATTCGTATTTTGATGGTCCCGGAGGGTCCGTAGGAAAATATAGGACCAGGGCATGTTCGCGGAATCAAATTCCAAGGGCCCTAGCCCGAGTATTGAACTTTTATTAGAAATGGTTAAAACTGAAATTCTAAGGATTTAAAGAAACTAAATAATGATTGATCCCATTGGTATCGGGCTCGTATGTTCGTTTCGGAGCCCAGTACAGGTCCAATATAACATTTAAGACTTGCCCGTAAAATTTGGGGTCAATCCGAATAGTATAAGTACATTTCGGCATGTTAGAAGTGAATTGAAGAACTTGAAGTTCATAAGTTTGATTCAATTGGTTTTAGGAGGTGATTCCTAAATTTAGCATTGTTTTGGGCATTCCGAAGGTTCGAGCGGGTCCGTTTCATGATTTCAAACTTGTAGGTATGTTTGGGTGGGGCACGAGAGCCCCGAGCGTCAATCGGACGAGGCTTGAGTGAAGTTGGAAAATTTGAGAAGAGCTGAAGCTTAAGGTTGCTGTCATAACCGCACCTGCGGTTGGTCAGCCGCAGGTGCGAGACCGCAAAAGCGGTCGTCCTCTCACAGATGCGGCCAAGGCAAGCCAGGCCCAAAACCATAGAAGCGGCTTCAAGACCGTAGAAACGGTCCCAGCCCGCTTGACCAATTTCGTAGATGTGGCCTCTTCCTCGGAGATGCGGTCCCCTGACTGTAGATGCGAAAATCACTGAAGCAATGAGCTTCATTTATTACGGGCTCTAAGTCATTTTGGCCATTTTTCACTCACCCATTGGGCGTTTTTGGAGCTCTTGAGAGAGGACATTCACCAACATCTTGAGGTAAGTTTATCCTACCTATTTCTAGTATACTACTTGAGTCTTAGGTAGATTAACACACAAAGATTAAGGTAAAATCATGGGGTTAGAGAAAAACCTAGGGTTTCGACTAAAGTTAGATTTGACCACGAAATTTATTATGAAATGAATTAGAAATCATATATTATTAATTCTTGGGTTATAAAGAACAACTGTTTTCGAAAAATTTTGGAATCCGGGCACTTGGGCCCGGGTCGAATTTTAGGAAACTTGTGTTTAAGGTTGGAAAATTGCTTAAATAGTTAGAATACGATCTTGTGAACTTGTATTGACTAGTTCCTACCTTGTTTATCTAGTTTTGGATTGTTCGGCTCCAAATTGAGAGTTTGAGCTCGTTCTTGGTATTGGAAGTATGCTTTGGAGCGAGGTGAGTCTCCTATCTAACCTTGTAAGAGGGAATTGTCCCCATAGGTGATGTAATCAAATAATCTGCCATTAAATGCGGGAGCTACGTACGCACTAGGTGACGAGAGTCCGTGCGTAGCTACTATTATGCTATGTCCAGGTAGTTTAGGACCCAAAAGCATACTTTATGTGATATTCTTGCAACTTTATGTTTAATTCGGATTGTTTAAATCATGGTGATTATGGTAAATGAGACTAGTTTAGAGGAACATAATCTTTCTTGGCCTTTTTAAAGAGAAGTTGATATTTTAATGAGTAATTTCTCCCCAGTTATATATTCCTGTCTGCTTGTTGCCGTGTTTTATTACAGTAGACCGCGTCGCATGGTTGATTCACGAACGGGGTATAGATGCATCTATGGTTTGCGCCGTTCGACCCTCAGTAATGCATAATTTACTTTTATGTTGGATTGGGCCGTACGACCTCGGCACTACTTGCACATGCTTTATTCAGTATTTTTCTATGAATTGAGCTTTATTATTTGTCCTGGAATGAAAGTTGCCAACTGTGACATTATCTTGGAGAGAACCTGTTATTTCTTGATATACACTACTAATTATTTGTTCTATCCATGCTCAGTATAATTCATCTCTCATATTATTTGACCCTAGTAAGTATCAAGTCGACCTCTCGTCTCTACTTCTTCGAGATTAGACAGGATACTTACTGGGTACATATTATTTATGTACTCATACTACACTTTGGTACTTAATTGTACAGGATTTGAGGCAGGTACATCTGGCTATCAGTCTAGTGTGCATCCCTAAGCACATTCTGAGACTTCCACGGTGAGCTGCTCCCTTCCTGTGTCGTTCAGCAGCTTGATGGAGTCTCTTTTTATTTATTTTTGTTGTCTATTCTATTTCGGACAGTAGGATAGATTTATTCTTTTGTATATTCTACTAGATGCCCACATCTTGTGACACTAGGTATTGGCACATACATTAGTAGACTATTTTTTTGGGAATTGTATAATTATTTCTGGTACATTACTGGTTATTACTTGTGTTAACTTTAACTTAAGATATTACTGCAATTATTTTGGTAAAAGTAAAAATGAGAACTTATATATATTTCTGCGTTGGCTTGCCCGGCAATGGTATTGGGCGCCATCATGACCTATAATGGAAATGGATCGTGACAACATGGTATCTGAGCACTAGGTTTACGTAGGTTTCACAAGTCATGGGAAAACCTAATAGAGTCTTGCGGATCGATACGGAGACGTCTGTATTTATCTTTGAGAGGTTATATGGTGTTAGGAAAACTACTCTTTATTCATTTCATATCATTCAGTGGTTGGTATAATAAATTTTTCTCTTCTATTCTCTCACAGATGGTGAAGACACACATGGTTGATGTTCCAGACCTGGGATGTTCCTCTTCTATGCTAAGTCCGGGTAGTTTAGGACCCAAAAACATGTTGTATGTGATATTCTTGCAACTTTATGTTTAATTCGGATTGTTTAAAACATGGTGATTATGGTAAATGAGACTAGTTAAGTGGAACATTATCTTTCTTGGCCTTTTTAAAGAGAAGTTGATATTTCAGTGAGTAATTGCTCCCCAGTTATATATTCTTGTTTGCTTGTTGCCGTGTTTAATTACATTAGACCGCGTCGCATGGTTGATTCGTGAGCGGGATAATAGATGCATCTATGGTTCGCGTCGTTCGACCCTCGGCAGTGCACAATTTACTTTTATGATGGATCGGGCCGTACGACCTCGGCACTACTTGCGCATGCTAACTCAGTATTTTTCTATGAATTGAGCTTTATTATTTGTCCTGGATTGAAAGTTGCCAACTGTGATATTATCTAGGAGAGAACCTATTATTTCTTGCTATACACTGCTAATTATTTGTTCTATCCATGCTCAGTATAATTCATCTCTTATATTATTTGACCCTAGTAAGTGTCAAGTCGACCTTTTGTCTCTACTTCTTCGAGATTATACATGATATTTACTGGGTAAATATTGTTTATGTACTCATACTACACTTTTGTACTTAATTGTACAGGATTTGAGGCAGGTATATCTGGCTATCAGTCTGGTGTGCACCCCTAAGCACATTCCGAGACTTCCATGGTGAGCTGCTCCCTTTCTGTGTCGTTCATCATCTTGATGGAGTCTCCCTTTATTTATTTTTGTTGTCTATTCTATTTCGCATAGTAGGATAGATTTATTCTTTTGTATATTCTACTAGATGCCCACAACATTGTGATACCAGGTCTTGGCACACATATTAGTAGACTATACTTTTGGGAATTGTATAATTATTTTTGGTACATTACTGGTTATTACTTGTGTTAATTTTAACTTAAGAAATTACTACAATTATTTTGGTAAAAGTAAAAATGAGAACTTATTTATATTTCTGCGTTGGCTTGCCCGGCAATGGTGTTGGGCGCCATCATGACCTTAATGAAAATGGGTCGTGACACAACTGTAATGTGATCACTGTGAAGGTCAATAAGTACAATATAGATAGAGAATCAATAATAATTATCATTATCTTTTTCTTCCTAGACAACTCAAGCTTCGGCGGTCGAATGTGAAAATACATACCTCAATACTCGTCGGAAAGTTCAGAAGGCTGTGGCTAGGGCTATCTAAGGGCATGTGTGAGCCCATTACCGACCATTACTGTTTTAATATTAGCCCAGGACCAACCCAGTCCATTAAAGAGGGGAGGGGATTGGCTTATATTTGGGGTAGACTTGGACAAGTTATCTAATAAGGTACCTCAGGACCGAACCTTTAAGGCCCACTAAGGGACCGGCCCCTCACCATCTTATTAATATAAAATTATTTTAAAAATTGACTGTTATAGAATCGTTGCTCAATGGTTATTTTCAAAACAAAAAAAATAGTCGTTAGCAACGGCTAAAAACGGCTATTTTCAGCCAATACCTCTCCCCTAACACCCCCACCCTAATATTTATTATGAGATATTTTATTTTAAATTATGCAGAAAATGGCTTAAACAACCTATGGACTATTGGATTTGGTATAATAATATCCTCCGTCCACTTTGTAAAATTTATCCCATCATTTATTTTTTGGCTTAAGACTATCGTTACGACTAACAACCCTATTTGGTTAAAAGAATCTTTTAATTAATTTCCACGTGTCATCATCCCATTGCCTAACCTAAACTCATCCCAAAGTAAAATAGACTCACCCGCATCCAAAAACCCATAACCAAAAAACTAACTTTTCTATTCCCTTCTTGGTCTCCAAGCGTCGTCTTCTACTCTTCTTCTCAATAAAACACATCACCTTATCAATCTATTTCCTCCTCTCTCTAGCATCTTCATATTCTTCTTCTCATCTTTTTTTAACCTTGCACTTCATTTGAATAATCACGACAACCACCATTAAACTTTTGTTTTAGACAATCAACATTTTACGTCATTCAGCTTTCACCCGAAAATATGAACACTTAGGGAGAGCCGACGGTGATGTTCATTGAGTCTAAAGATTTTCAGTGCATATTTCCTAACAATTCCACATCACCCAGAGTTATATTTGGTCTCTGCTAGCACCTCAACCTTTATCTTCTACGTTAGCTCATCATAGTCTGAACATCCGATCATATCCACAAATTAAGCTGTCATACGAGGATGCACATCAGGCTAGATCAACACCACTAGTTTCAAGAAAGAGATGGTAAAATCAAGAGGATGTTTTGAGATCCAATGTTTGAAAATATGAGAGAATATGGCTTATTGGAGAATGTTACTATAATAAACACTTCGTTGAGCTCACTTTAAGAAGCAGTGAAGTGAATTACGAAAAAAATGATGATGGATGGTGTTTCTATGATAGAAAAAATGAGATTTGATTTGTATAATTATTGGAGAGAAATAGAAATATAAAGGTGATGAACCGTAAGAGAAAATTTTGTTTGCTTGGGAAAAAATCAGGTATGTGGGAGTTTTAAATGTTGGAGTATTTTTTAAAAGAAAGGGGAGAAAGAAACAGGAGATGGAGAGGAAGAAAGATAGACTAGAGAAAAAAGTACTTATGTGTAGTTTTACGGGTGGTTTACGGGTTTCTAGATGTGTGCGGGTCTATTTTAATTTGGGGTGAGTTTAGATTAGGCCAATGAGACGACAATACGTATAAATTAATTAAAAGATTTTTTTACCAGATAGGGTCGTTAGTCATAAAGGTAGTCTTGATCCAAAAAGGAAATGGTGGGGATAAATTTTGCAAAATAGGTGGATGGAGGATATTATTGTACTAAATTCAATAGTCCAGGGTTAGTTTTGGCTCTTTTCCGTAAATTTATAATACATTTTGTAAGTCCTATAGTCAAAATAAATACTTGTAAAATACAAATTATATTAAAAACATTAAGTTTAATATTTTATAACAAAGTTAAAGGCTCTTATTAGCCTTGAATATTGTTAACCCTTTAAGTTGTATATGTGTTTAAATACATTATAAGTTTAGACATATAAATGTAATTTTATCTTAAAAAATGGTAGGCCCCTTAACGGCCCACTAAGGGACTATCCCATCAAACCTGGGCCCGAGATAGTTCCCTTAAAAAGAAGAATCAATCCAAATAGTTGTTTACCCTATCACTTAAACTAAAAATAATCGACAAATATATAATATATACATAATTTATGAATTAGATGTGTATAATCGACTATAATCAATGTATATAATTAAAAAGCAAATAATTAATAGGTCAGCTATTTGTGTAAAGATCCTCATTAAAAAGCCCCTTGGGCGCGGCCCCTTAGGACTTGTCCCCTTAAAGTCTCTTCTCCTTACCGATTAAAGGCCCATATGAGGCCCTTTTCCGTCCCATTGGACAGCCCTAGCTATAGTCTGCATCGAAAAGAACACTTTCAACAATTTTCGTTCTCTTTCTTTTATTCTGTTACTTGCTCAATTTTCAGTTGTCCAAGAATGTACATTTTATTTATAGTATATATGCTAATGATCATTAAGTAACGATATATGAAGGTGTTGGTTTATGTTTAGTCAACAATTGCACGTCAATTGGAAGAGTTGGTGTGGATGCTAGGAGGAAGCTTCCTCCTTTGATGTCACCCATGACATCAAGAGGAGGTAATTTGATGTCACCAATGACATCAAGAGGAGGTCTTTACCTCTACAAATAGATGCACTCCTTCATTTGTAGAAATCATCCCAAAAATAATACAACACATTGTAGTGAGTAGAGAGTTAAGAGAAAATTCTCTTAAGTGTAATTGGGAACTCTCCCCTTCTTTTGTTAATATTAAAAAGGCAACTGTTCTCTGGTGGATGTAGGATTATTTTGATCCGAACCACGTTAAATCTTGTATTCTTTCTTTTACATTTCCGCTAATAATTGGTATCAGAGCAACAGGATTCTTTAACGATCCAAGGAGGAAGAATAAGCAAAGATGAGTTCCATGAAGTTTGAAATTGATAGATTCAGTGGACGCAACAACTTCAATATCTGGAAGATCCAGATGATGGCGTTACTGCAGAGGGAAGGTTCAATCCATGCTATTGACGGAAAGTATCCTAAGGATATATCAGCTCCCGACAAGGAGAAGATTGAAGGGGATACATTGAGTGCAATCCAACTATCCCTTGCACCTAATGTGCTTTGTGAAGTGAGTACGGGTACCGAAGAGACGACCAAACAGTTATGGGAAAAGCTAGAAGGGCTATACCAAGACCGCCCAGTGACAACAAGGATGTTGTTACAACGACATCTTCACACATTTAATATGGGGTCAGGTACTGTAAGCACGTGATTTTTGCCCTATATGAGAATTACTCCCAAAAAATTCAAAAATAAAATGATTTTTCTTTGGTGTGTAATTTTGTGATATTTTGAAGAATTATTTGTATTTGTCTGTGCGTGTTTATTCGCTAAATTAATAAAAAATACAAAAATATGTCGCATTTTGCATGTAGTATTTAATTCTACAATTGTTAGTAATTAAAATTGTTTTACAAAAATTAAAAATTACAAAAATAGGCATCGTTTGCATTTTTAGCATTTAATGTCCAAATATACAATTTTATGCTTAATTAATACTTAATTGTGCGTTAATTGTTATTGGGAGTTAATTTGCGCTTTTATAACTTAATTTAGTTTTTAATAATAGTTTAAGTATTTTTATAATTTAGTTTTAGAAAAAATAAAAGAAGAAAAGAGAGCGAAAATATAAAGAAAGTCGGAATTAGGCCTCTTCTTCAATTTCAAGACATAGGCCCAAAAAATGGCCCAATCTTCCCTACGACCCAGTCCATTTCGAACTGGGTCGACCCAGTCCATAACCCAAAAGACCCAATACCCCTATCTTGCATTTCAAAGACACAAAACAAAACAAAACAAAAAAAAAAAAAATCCTAAAAATGACCTAAGTCATCCGCCCCCCCTATCATTCTTCTTCTTCTTTTCTTCTTTCTTCTCCAAACTCTAAAACACACATCCATGGCTGCCATGGCTAAGCTCCAGCAGCTTAATCTCCTTCGACACAAGCGCACACACCACCAAGAAGCCCATCTTCTCCATGTCAAGCTCAAAAGGCTCGTCCATGGCTGCGTCTTCGTCGTCAACCCATCGCCATGTTTGTTGCTTTTTCTTGCTGCCTCTGCGTCGTCCATGGCTTCCCGAACTGCTGCTCCATTTTCTCCATAAGCTGCTGAACGCAGCAGCAGTAGACGACCAGCTGCTGCCCGTGTCCAGCTGCGACGAGCAGCCATGGCTGTCCGCGACGCTGCCGCTGCTCCTCCTTCCTCCGCCGCTGCTTCTACTTCTTCTTCGTCTTCGTCGTCCTTCGTTCGAGCTTTGGTCGAGGCTTGGACAGATTTGTTTACAATCAAAGTTCGTCGTTGATTCATCTCCGGTTAGTTGTTTTTGAGTTTTATTTTTGTTCATATTTTGTTTGATATTTTCCGGATCCAAAATCGTTAAATGATTTAATCCTTGTTTTGTTCGTTGTTCATCTTTGAAATAATTTTCTATTGTGTTCATGTTGTTTGTTAAATTAATTTTCAGATTTCAAAATAGAAGTTTAATTAGTTGTTTTCATGTTTATTTCATGTTTGTATTATTGTTTAAGTAAGTATTTGTTAGTTTGATGTTTGTTAGATTCAAATTGAAATTTAATCAACTATTTCTTCAATTTGTTTCATGTGTTTATGTATTGTTAGAAATTGTTAATATTGTTAAGTTCAAGTTTAAGTTCATAATTGTTTCTTCGTCGATCTTGTTATTTGTTTAAAGAATTTAGTTGTATTAAAGGAATATATTGTTTTAATCGTTTAATCCGTCATGTTTGTTGTCTTAAAATAGATTCATTCATGTTCATACTTTGTTTGGATGATCTTGAATCCGAATTTTATATAGTTTGATTTCTTGTTTACCATTTATGATTATTGCTTGAATTGTTCTCATAATCTTGTTTTAAGTTTAATATAAGAATTGTTTGTTGTAATGTTGTTAGAGTTGATTTTAAGTTCAATATGATTGAATTTAGAAATCTTCATACTTTGATTGTTGTTGTTGTTGAATCCGAAAATAGGATTGTTTGTTGCTAAAATATTGTTCAATCAAATTTTAGTTGTTCTTTGTTGTTCAAATCGTGTTCATGTGATTTGTTGTTGAAATGTTGTTAAAATCGTGTTCATGTGATATTGTTGTTATGATGTTCATCCATGTTCATATTGTTGTTTGAACATTGTTAGAAATTGATCATATTGTCTATATTTTGGTTAAGTTTGATTAATTGATGTGTTATAGCTGATGGGTAGTTTGGTAAATTTGTAGTACGTTTAGGGGTAGTTTGGTAATTTCAGTAAGGTCGGAAGGGGTAGTTTAGGAATTGTACATTTTGAAATTGTTTATTTGAAGCATGGGGGACAAAATGAAATGGGGTGGGTTGTGATATGATTATTTAATATAAAGGGGGGACAAGATTTAAATTAAAGGGGAATCTTGCATTATTTTAAATAAAGCATGGGGGACAAAATATAATGGGGTGGTGTGATATGTTTATTTAATGTAATGGGGATGAGTGGAAAGATAATGGGTTGGGTAGAGAAAAAGTATTGATTTAATTGATTAAAAGGTTTATGAGATGTGTTATATATATGAAGTCTTGAAGAAAAAAGAACAAGAATACAGATAGAGAAAAACACACAGAGAAGAATACAGATAGAGAAATACACAGACAAAAAAAAAACGGGAGAGAGAAACAAATCTGAAAATAAGAGAGAGAAAAGGGCTGAACATTTAAGAGATAGAATATTCCGAAAAATATTTAAGCTTTCAAATATAAAAAAAAACTAAAAAAAAAAATATTCTGTTTTCTTTTGTTGTTTGAAATCAGAATTAATTGTTGTTTCATAAAAGCTGGAAGCTTTTGTTTTTTTTGGATTACTACTCCACCGGTCTGTTACTGGGTTGTTACTGTTGCTGGGCTATTGTTGCTGTGTTGTACTGATTTTACTGCTGTTGCTGATTCTCATATTCATTTTCTTTTGCTTCCAATATCAGGTACACAACTGAAAAGCTGTTTATTGTAATCCGAAATATGAAGCGTGAATACATATGAAGAATGAAAATTTGAAGTTTTAATTTCGTTTTTATTTCTTTGTTCCTTTTGTTGATTGTATTTAAGCTATTTCATGAATTACTAAATAATAACTGGAATAAGAAAAAATAACATAAGTTAGTCTTTAATGAATCAGTTCGGCAAAACAGGTTAATTCACTAGTTATGAAGGTTTCAAGATTATCAACAGTAGGTTAATCATGAATAACTAGCTAAATTTAGCTAAGACATGAATTTAAATTAAAACTTCGTAAATTAGGCATTAAGGCATGACTTGAGCTTAATCAAGGTTAGAAGAACGTTTAAGCCTAATAAACTTTCTAATAAGCTTTAGTAATTATGGTTAAATTTAGTTTCAAATGATTGTGAATAATTAATCTCAATAATATTTTTTTAAAAAAATAACAATGCTAAGTTTTAATCTAGCTATATTTGTTTATTTTGAATATTAGTTGTTGAATTTTTATTTAATTTATAATTTTCGAAATTAAGAATAAAATCCCTTTTTCATCAATATTTGTATGAATCAAGCAATTAGCGTGTCATGTTTTCTTAAATAATAATAATAAAAAAATCTAATTAATTAGGATTTTCTTTATTCATTTTAGAGACTAATTTTAAATAGCAAAATGTAGTCGCTTTAAGATTTATTCATTTAGGAAAATAAATGAGATGAGCCTCGCTTAATAAAATGTATAGATTGCGGGGCCCTCAATAAATGTACATTTAATTGCTTAGAATTAAGGAGGAGTCGTTTTAGCAAATTTCACGGCTCTACCCCAAAGTAATAAATCGCTAATTGCTTTAGGCGCGATATAATAATAATACATTCTTAAACACGGGTATGCATTTATGCGACCCAAATCCAAATCCCAAAACATTGAATAAAAATACGTTCCGGATCGTGGATGCATTTTATGTGTCCCAATCCAAAGACATGTTTTTAAACGATGTTCACAATTTTTTTTAAAATAATAATAATAATAAAGTGGTAAAGAGTTAAAATTGGCACATCGGTTCATAATTGTATTAAAATCAGATAAATAAGCCAAATATGACAATTGAGCGACCGTGCTAGAACCACGGAACTCGGGAATGCCTAACACCTTCTCCCGGGTTAACAGAATTCCTTATCCGGATTTCTGGTTCGCGGACTGTAATATGGAGTCATTCTTTTCCTCGATTCGGGATTAAACTGGTGACTTGGGACACCCTAAATCTCCCAAGTGGCGACTCTGAAATAAATAAACAAATCCCGTTTCGACTGTCCTTTAATTGGAAAAAACTCCTACGCCCTTCGCGGGGTCGGAAAAAGGAGGTGCGACAGGTACTTCATTACAAGATCATTTAGATGCGTTCAATAAACTTGTCATGAACTTACAAATTGCAGGAATTAAAAAGGAGGAGAAGACACTTGCTTGTGCTTTGCTATTTTCAATGACTTCAGGATATCGTGATATTGAGAATTCAATGATGTATAGCAAGGAGCCTATCAAGCTTGAGTAGGTGCGGCAAACACTTAACTCTAGTGATGTGCGGAAGCACATTGAAGGAGATAGAGATGACCAGGAAGGGGCACTTTGAACGAGACTGCCCAATGTCAAAGTCCAAGGAAAAGGCGAGTGCATCCACAGTTGAACAGGTACATGATTTTGATAATGATTATGTACTAACAACATCGTGTAATAATAATAGTAGTTATGGAAACAAATGGGTGTTAGACTCTGCTTGCACTCTGCATATGACGTTCCGAAAAGACTGGTTTAGCAGCTATGAGAAAAGTGGAGGAACCGTAGTAATGGGCAATAATGCAACTTGTGCAATAGTTGGCATTGGCTCAGTTCGGGTTCGCTGCCATGATGGAGTCGTGAGGACTATTACACAAGTCCGTCATGTTCCTGATCTGAAGAAGAATTTGATCTCCCTGAGTACTCTGGATGAACAAGGCTACAGGTACATGAGCGAAGCAGGAACTATAAAGGTGACTAAAGGTTCTTTAGTCATGCTGAAAGGCAAGCTGGAGAACGGCCTTTACACATTGGCCGGAAGCACCATTGTTGGCTCTGCAAATGCATCTACAGTGCAGTTATCTAATGATGACAAGGCAAGACTATGGCACATGAGACTGGGTCATATGAGCGCACGTGGACTGGAGATGTTGAGCAATCGTAACCTTTTGGAAGGTGAGAAGATCAGCACACTTGACTTCTGTGAGCATTGCGTTCTAGGGAAGCAAAAGAAGGTCAGCTTCAACACTGGCAAACACAAGACAAGAGGAGTGCTAGACTACATCCATTCAGATTTATGGGGTCCCTCTAAACTTCCATCGAAGGGCAAAAAGAGGTATCTTCTCACTTTTATTGATGATTTCTCACGAAAGGTTTGGGTGCATTTTTTGAAGGCAAAAAGTGATGCTTTTGAAGCATTTAAAGAGTGGAAGATTTTGGTTGAAAATCAAATGGAGCGGAAAATCAAGTATCTTCGCACAGACAATGGCTTGGAGTTTTGCAATGAAGAGTTTAATGAATTCTGCAAGGTTCATGGGATCTCAAGACATAGGACTGTCAGGCATACCCCACAGCAGAATGGAGTTGCCGAGAGAATGAACAGAACTCTTCTTGAAAAGGCTCGTTGTATGCTCCTACAAGCCAAAATGTCCAAAGTATTTTGGGCTGAAGCAGTTCACACTGCTGCTCATATTGTCAATCGATCTCCAGCATCGGCAATTGACTTTAAGACTCCGAATGAGGTATGGTCAGGTGAACCCTCTAACTATTCATACTTACGAGTATTTGGGTGTCCAGCTTATTATCACGTTAATGAAGGAAAGCTTGAAATCTCAATTTCGCCAATTCAAGCCTAAACCTTCCATGAACTTCCAAAATGCATTCAGATCACGCTCCTAAGTCCCAAATCACATAACGGAGCTAACCAAACCATAAAAATTTAAATCCGAGATCAAATACAAACAAGTCAAATCTTGGTCAAACCTTTCAAATTTCAAGCTTCAACTGAGAAAGGTTCATCCAAATTCATTCTGATTAACCTAAAACCCAACACCAATGATTTACATAAGTCATAATACACCACACGGGGCAAGTCATGCCCGAGAACTGGCGATCAAAGTGCAAAAGCTCAAAACGACTGGTCGGGTCGTTACAAATATAGGTGCTATTGTATGCCTTATTGTCTTTTGAGATACAATAACTTTAATGTTCATTGTTGAGTTCCCCTTCTCTTTATGGAGGGACCCACCAATAGCACTAATAGAATTGCGCAAAAGTTTTCTCTCGGTATATGAGTTACTATCCCTTGACCCGATTGACAATGTGTTTAATCAAACGGGTGATTTTATTTTTGATCTATCGCCTCTAGTCGACGCAAGATGGATTTGGCTCCAGTGATTCACCATTTGAATGACGAGAGAACACTATTGCCACAGTTTGGTTCTATGGCGATAGTGTTCTTTCGTCTTGAATTCCATATATGTAGCTTGTCAAATAACACTCTCTTTGTTTAACAAAAAAATGAAATTTTAGTCAAAGCTAGAATTTAGAAGAACACAAGTTACTGATAATCAAAAGAGTGTATAAAAGGAAGTAATTTAGGTAGCAAGAGAGTAATCAAGAGAAAAACAAGTAAACCAAAGTTTATATCAATAGTATATTGTGTCCTCCCAATTGATCAGATATCTCTCTTTTATAGATGTCTTGGAGATATACATTTTGCCCAAATCATAATGAGGCTATTATGAGTAATTAAAGACATTGAATGCTACGTTACATAATCATTATATTCTATACAAATTCTCTAACGTATTCCACATTTAATGCCTATTAAATGTCGTATCTGCACTCTTTTCTATTGTCATATCCATCCTTTTTGATTCTCGGACATAAATGACTTAGATAGGTACGGGTGCTAGGTTATTTGTATTCCTGCCCATGCCTCTTCCTCTACCATTTGCTCGTATCTGTTCCAACTCGTGCCTTTTGGCTAATTGTAATTCTTTGACCAGTTGACCAGTCTACGTGCTTCGATACGTATTCGACACGTCACATTTATATTTAAATACAATTTTTTCCAATACAGATAGTCTCCCCACTTTCCATTTATTCATCAGTTGAATATTTGGGAAGTGGATTTCATTAAAAGAGAATTTTTGTCACCATTAATGCTATGACAAAATTGACGCTTCAATTGTCGCTTCCATTTAATGCTCCGTACACGTGTCTTTTTTCCATTGGTTCTGCAGTTTTGCAGCCCTTTTCAAGGCTTTTTATGGCTCCACTATTCACGAAGTGCCAGTTATTATTATTATGGTCCTTCCATCACTGCACCTTTACCTTTGGCGGTGGCATATTAATATAAATATAACTTCTTTCCTTGTCTTTTACCACATAAAGCTTATTGAACACTTAATTCCTCACATTATTCTTCTTCGCCATGTCTTCACCAAATCCTAACCCTAGGAGAGTTCCCATTGTTGATACCTTCCCTAATGCCCCTATTAGACATAGAAGGGGAGGTAGACTTCGTAGCTTAGGGTCTACTCGCGGTGGTGGTTCGTCTATACCTTCTCTTAGTTCTGGTCCTTCCTCCAGAACCAGAGGTTCCCTTTCTCACAGATCTTCTTCTAGGGATAAAGAACCTTCTGAACCATTACGTGAACCTTTAGTAGAGGAGATAGTCCCTACAGAACTATATTTTTACCATGATAGGGAATCTCTTAGAAACCAGGTTCCCGCCTTAGATCGTGCTGACGTTTACCCCACTCAAATTACAGAAGTTTTGACTCCTGTAGTTCGCAAAGACTGCCATTGGAGTAATGATTTTCCCATTATTATCCCTAATCCAAATCAGAGAATTACTTCTTACTTGACTGGGTTCTCTTTTGTTTATACATACCCTTTCACTTTAGGGTTCAAACCAGCTATTGACCCAGTTATCCTTGAATTTTGTCATTTCTTTAATGTCTGATTGGGTCAAATTGGCCTAATCATATGGAGGGTTTTTGCCTGTTTGAGGCATTTAACCAATTTGGCTGACGTTTCCTTTACTTTCCCTCACCTGATTCATCTTTACTCCCCTAGACTTTTCCGTAATGGAATTTTTACCCTAGTAGCCAGGAGTAAGAGGGTTTTAGTGAGCCCTGAAGATGACAAAGACCGTGGCTGGTATGCCCGATTTGTTGCTGCCCCCACTCTTGGTTTAGTGGGTGAGAATAACGTTCCCTTCCCTGAGAAGTGGAATTTTGCACGTAAGTCTTTTATCCATCTCGTACCTTTTTCCTTCAAGTTTATCAACTTCTCTAATTTTTGCCTCTTTTTTTAGCAACCATGGGAGTGGTGGAGAATATTCCCAATTTCCGTGGTTGGGTAGATAAATTGCTGAAGACCGCACCAATAGATGGTAGGTCTTGGAAAACATTTTCTAACCGTTACGGTTGGAAAGTAAAGACTCATGGTAAGAGTTTTTATTTCATCTTTCACGCATGTATATATTTTTCTTAATGGTTCTAACTTCCATTCTTCTTTTTATTAGGATTTTCTATTCAAGGAGTTACTGCTGAAGCAGTTGCGGCCTTTCGTGTCTCTTCGGGAATCCGTACTCCTTCGGGAACCCGTATCTCTTTAGAAAGAGCCCGAGAAATAGTCTTGGATTCTTCTTCTGCAAAAAGGAAAACTGTTGAAGAAGAAGACTCTGAAGAATAGGAAGATGGGGGTTCCCTGGTGACGAGGCCACGAGCTAGGAGACGCATCGTCTTTGATGACGAAGCTGAAGTTTCCCCTCGTCTTTCTGTTCCTCTTACTGAACCTGTTGAAACCCCAGTAATAATTCCTAACTATGACGTCACTCCCTATCATATTCATGAATCTATTGATCAACTTTTCTTCAGTGGTTTTGGCAGTGGAATTTTAGGGCCTGTTTTAGATGAAATACCCTTATCTTCTTTCTCAAACTCTCATGCTTGTGATTCCTTCCTTACCAGCCCTAGTTGTTTCTGTTCCTTCTTCTACTATTTTCACTTCCTCTACCGTTCCTCCTTCGACAACTCCCCCTCCTATCGTTCACCATACGGAAGCGGGCTCTTCAAGTAGAAGTGTCGCTATGAGGAGGGTAACCATTGAAGTTCCTGCTGATAGCAGCCTTTTGAGGAAGTCAGGTCAGGCAGATGTATGGCTGGAGCCTTTAATCGGTCCAATTGAAAAAGCAAAGCTGGAGAGCTATAGTTCCCTAACTCTAATGAATGATATCGTGCATGCCACTTTGAAGGTACTTTCCTTCTCTCCCTTCTTTACCTTGTAAAATTTTTTTATCTTTGGGATTCTTATATTCTTATTTCCCTTCCCTTTTTTTTAGGCCAATCTTATCGGCACAGAAATGATGAACAGAATCCCTCTCTTGGAGAAGGTAGCACGTGATTCTCAGTTAGAGGCGATCAACTATAAGGAACAATTTGAGAGTGCACAAATTGATATGGAAGATTTACAAGAAGGCAAGAGTACCCTAGAACAGCAGGTGTGGGCTTTAACTTCAGAGTTAGCGGTTGCAAAAGCCTCCTCAAGCCAAGCAGAAAAAGACAAAAAACGTCTCGAATCTTCCTTCTCAGAGAAACTATCTAAGGCCAGCGAAGAGAACGGAGAGTTGAAGGCTCTTTTGAGTCAAAAAGAAGTTTATGCTGGGGAGCTCGTGCAAAGTTAACTCAAGCACAAGAAGACCTTCGAGTCTCGGCTGATAAGGTTCGTACTTTAGAGAGCTCACATGTCTCTCTTCAAGCTTCTTACAACTCCGTTTGGCTGAAAATAAAGAGCTAAAGAATGAGATTGCTGATTGGGAAAAGGATTATGAGACCCTTGAAGAAAAATCTGATGTTGAGGTAAGTTGGACATATTTGAATTCACGTCGAGATACCCTAATTGAAGCTGGCCAAGAAAACTTCAACCTGGAGTCAGAGTTAGCTAAGATCAATGAAACCATTGAAAAAGCTCAACAAACTCAGGACTTCTCTTCTCCCGTGGTTGAAGCTTCCGTGAATGTTGAAGTTGATACGAATATCCCAACTCTTTCAAGCCGAATCGAGCATGTTGTTACAAGCCAAGTTGAAACCGCATCTATTGATGCACCTGCCCAAATTGAGCCCGCTGCTATTGATGTTCCTGCTTCAGTTCCACAAACTTCTCAGTGACCAGTTTTAATGATTTTGTTCTTGTTTTTTATTTTGGAAAATTGTAATCAAACCCTTAGCTTCATTTGAGGGTTGATTTTGGAAACGCAAGTCCCCAAGTCTTTTATGAGGCAATCTGTATAAACAATTTCATAGTTTTATGGCTAAGTTCGAACTTAGTCTTAGATTTTTTACATATTAAGAAGTTTTTCATGTTATTATATTAAACTTCTGTTTGCTTTATTCTTGCCTTTTGTTTTTAAGGACTTACAGAATAATTTGCATTTTTGTTATTCAAAAATGCTTCTGTTAACCTCATGACTAATTAATTTAAACATGAGTTTTATAAAATAGGGCCCTTCTATACTTCGACACTATGAAGAAGACGTCTCAACTTTATAATGGTGTTGTCATACAATAAAAGAAATAGGAACACACATGTTTCTTTGAAATAACTTTGACTAGTTTTGAATAATACTTTACATGTATTTGAATTACATCTATAACTTTCTCGTAACTGTTTTTCTTGTAACAGATTTTTTCCAAAGAAGAATAATAGACACGGGGTTTTTTCTTATAACCCATTTTAGTACATAGCCTTTACCCTAACTATAGTGAGGTTTTTCTTTGGCCTTAGCTCGTGGCTTCATCTCATGACCTTGTGACTTTTACTCTGCACTTGACTCTTTTAGGCTTGATTTTTCTTAATCTTCTTTGCCTTCTTTATACACATATCTGTGTATATTATGTAGTCCCCCAAGTGTTTGAGTATTGAAGTATGAAGCCTCGAGCACTTGATAGATTCTCTCATTTGGTCCGTTTCTTGAAAAGAAAAAACATATGGGACTCGGAGGTGCGATTTTAGATGAAAACTGCTTAACCCGTATGAATTTCTATCAGAATAATTGTAACCCTAGGCTAGTAATTTTAGGTTATTCTGTGTGCCTTACAGGTCGTGACTCATCATTTAGTACGGGTTAGCTTTTTGCCTATCATCTAAAATTGTTAGTAAAATTTTAACAATTCAAAAATTAAATTTAAAATAGTGATACCTGACCGTGGGTATTCCTTAGAAATAATATCTCTTCAAATGAACAGCATTCCAATGTGAAGGTAGTATCTTGTCATCCATTGTCTCCAGCTCATATGCTCCATTGCCTGCCATATTACAAACTCTATAGGGTCCTTCCCATGTTGGACTTAATTTACCCGCGTTAGCTGCCTTTGTGGATTGAAAAACCTTTTTAAGCACGAAGTCCCCCACTTTGAAGAATCTGAGGCGTGCTTTTCGGTTGTAATATCGTTATATGACTTCCTTTTGTGCTGTCATTCTTAGCAATACAGCTTCTCTCCTCCCCTTGAGTAAATCTAGATTGACCCGCATCTCCTCGTCATTAGATTCTTGTGTCGCCTGTGTGAACCGCGTACTTGGTTCCCCTATCTCAACTGGAATTAAAGCCTCAGCTCCATAAACCAATGAAAATGGTGTTTCTCCTATACTTGTTTTTGCAGTTATGCGATATGCCCATAAAACTTCAGGTAACACTTCAGGCCAGTTACCTTTTGATTCCTCTAATTGTTTCTTTAAATTATTGATAATAACCTTGTTCGTTGATTCTGCTTGCTCATTACCCACCGAATGATAAGGTGTTGACGTAATCCTTTTAATTTGCCAACTTTGAAAGAATTCTGTGATTTGAGCTCCAATAAATTGAGGGTCATTATCACACACGATCTCTTTTGGTACACCGAATCGGCATATGATATTCCGCCAAAGAAAATCTTTGACTTCCTTTTCTCGCACCTGTTTAAATGCTCCTGCCTCCACCCATTTAGTAAAATAATCAGTGAGTACTAGCAGAAACTTTACATGTCCTTTTGCTTGTGGTAATGGACCCACGATATCCATTCCCCATTACATAAATGGTCATGGGGCAATGACCGGGTGTAACAACTCTGCAGGTCTATGCATATTGTTACCGTACCTTTGGCATTTATCACATTTGGCCACGAAACGTTCTGCTTCTTTTTCCATTTTAGGCCAGTAATAACCTGCCCTAATTAAGGTTGTTAGCAATGACCTTCCTCCTGCGTGATACCCGCAATGTCCTTCGTGTATTTCTTTCATTACATACTCCGTTTGCGAAGGTCCGAGGCATCTTGCTAAGGGACCATCGAACATTTTATGATATAAATTGCCTTGCTTTAAACAGTACCGAGCAGCCTTCTTTTGAAGCGCATGAGCTTTCTTTTTATCATTAGGGACGGTACCATACTGCAAAAAAGCAACAATCTCGTTCCTCCAATCCCAAGTTAAATTATTAAAATTTACCTCATTCTTATCAGGATCGATAACTGAATGAAACAAATGTATAATTGAGGCGTTTGCATCGCTTTCCACATCAGCTGCAGATGCAGATTAGCTAGGGTGTCCGCTTCAACATTTTCATCCCTTGGTATTTGTATAACTTTCCAGGTTTGAAATTGCTTTATCAATTCCCGTACCTTTTCTAAGTATTATTGCATCCTTGCTTCACTAGATGTATAAGTCCCCAGCATTTGATTAACCACGAGTTGCGAATCAATCTTAATTATAATCTGATTTATGCCAAGCTCTCGTGCCAATTCTAGACCTGCAATCATAGTCTCATACTCCGCTTTATTGTTAGTTATGGAGTGACATTTAACAGCTTGTCGAATGGTCTCACCCGTAGGTGGTACCAAGACAATCCTTAAACCTGCACCTTTTACATTAGATGAGCCATCAGTGAATAAAATTCAAGTTCCCGGGTTAGCCCCATTGAATACCTGTAATTCTTTTTCTGCTTCTAATTGCACCTCTTGGCTAAAACCGGCCACGAAATCAGCTAACACGATTTTATAGCAGTCTAGGTTGGTATGTGATTTCGTATTCACTTAACTCTATTTCCCACTTAGCTAACCTACCTGATAGCTCATGCTTATGTAATATATTACGTAAAGGGTAGGCAGTTACTACGGCGATAGGATGACACTGAAAGTAAGGTCTTAACTTTCTAGATGCCATGATTAATGCAGGTGCAAGTTTTTCTAACTGAGGATATCGCGTCTCCGCATCTAACAAAGATTTACTAACATAGTAGATAGGGGATTGTTTACCTTGTTTACTGATGAACATGCTCAATTCGAAAATGTTGAAGCTACGGATGAGGCTTTGCAAAAACTTATTACCGCACAGGTCAATAAAGTCGTTCAGGCCTTGGTTAGCCAGTTACCTGCTGCACCACCCACACCTACTCCAAATAACAACACTCTGGAGAACCCTCATTCCGGGCTTGTTAATTCAGGTAGCGGTGGAACTCCCAGTGAATCGCAGGATGGAGAACCAGATAATTTAGTTAATTCAAATTTACAAAACTTAGTACTAACCTTGCAGAAACAGCTCAAAGAGCAAAGTGAGCGCATAGAACAGATACCCGGGGTGCCGCCCATAATCAAAGAGGTAGATATGGATAGATATTCACAACAACCCTGGAAGCCTAGTGCTGCTCCATTCCCAATTCCAAAAAAGTTCAAAATGATTATCAGATTCCAAAATATGACGGAACCAATTTGTTTAACCAAAAAATGAAATTTTAGTCAAAGCTAGAATTTAGAAGAACACGGGTTACTGATAATCAAAAGAGTGTATAAAAGGAAGTAATTTAGGTAGCAAGAGAGTAATCAAGAGAAAAACAAGTAAACCAAGTTTATATCAATAGTATTTCATGTCCTCCCAGTTAATCAGATATCTCACTTTTATAGATGTCTTGGAGATATAAGTTTTGCCCAAATCATAATGAGGCTATTATGAGTAATTAAAGACATTGAATGCTACGTTACATAATCATTATATTTAATACAAATTCTCTAACGTATTCCACATTTAATTCCTATTAAATGACGTATTTGCACTCTTTTCTATTGTCAGATTCATCCCTTTTTGATTCTCGGACATAAATGACTTAGATAGGTACGGGTGCTGGGTTATTTGTATTCCTGCTCGTGCCTCTTCCTCTGCCATTTGCTCGTATCTGTTGCAACTCGTGCATCTTGGCTAATTGTAATTCTTTGACCATTTGACCAGTCTATGTATTTCGACACGTATTCGACACGTCACCTTTATATTTAAATATAATTTTTCCCAATACACTCTTAGTGCTAAATCTAATAAATTGAAGGCTTTTCTCCTAAACAATGAAATTCCACTAAGTAGAGGTATTTGTTAAATAATATGATGATGTTTGACTTTTCGGAAGTGAAATTTTGTTCCGGTTTTTTTTCTCCCTTTCGTGCACCGTTTAGTTTGCTTGAATTGATTTCTATTGACATGAGTATTGAAGGTTGAAGAATGCTGGGTCAAGTAGCATGCAAGGATGAGTCAGATCAACAATGAAGGCCTAATGGTGAGGAGTTGTTGGATTTTCATCTTTTTGCCTCTTCTGTTCGGAAGATTATTGGACAATAGGGGTTACTCCGATTGTCAACACGTCATCAAAAGAGCAATAGCTCAAACAAAGGGGAGTTCGGAATATTATTGCATCAATGTTTCTCCAGTTTCTTCATTAGGTTATATATGGAGGAAATAGGAAATTTTGAAGGGCATCATTTTTAATCTTCATATACCCGTGAAATATAGTGATTTTTCATTATCCTTCCATTTTCTTATAAACCAGCACTCAATTTGTTGCCTGGCTTTTCTTTTGGTGGGGTTGGGAATTTTTCTAGCTGTCAAGAGATTAAAAATTGCTATTACTCAAAACTTTTGAAATTTCAGTATTTCATATTGGGAGTTCAACTGTCCAAATTTAGAAAAGTGTGAAACTTCTATTTTTTAGTTGTTTGATAATTATCAGTATGAAACTTGTGGCAGGGTTGAAGTTTTTGTTAATGTTTTAATGGATTTGTAGTATGATTCCTTTTAGGCAGGATGACATTTCTATGATCAGCAAAGTTGTTTTTACTGCCAGTTTGCTGTAGTTGCTGCAATTTTTTGATTTTTCTGATGTTAAAATTCTAATGGAGATATTTTTGATTTGTTTGGTTCTTTTTTCAATGGATTCAATTAGGTTTATCACTAGTATATTAGTTTTGTGCTTTAGCTGTACGTAAAAGTTCTACATTATGATAGACAAAAAATTAGGCTACGACAATTAGGGCTCTCTTGTTTGGTGTCTCGTTTGAGCTTTGCAATCTTGAGAAGTTTGGAAAAACTAGATGGTGTTTGTTTAGAACAACTTTACACAATAGTACTTCAAGTATCATTGGTCAGTAGTGGTGTTCTGATAAATTAGTTTGTGCGCACCTTAAGTTTTTTATCGAATACTTGTTACCACCCGCAGAGGCGGACTCAGGATTTGAAAGTTATGGGTGCATTTTTTGATTTAATCAAAATCTGCATTGTATATAGGGTGCTCACTACTAATATATCACTATTTTCTAATGACATATATATATGGGTACATAGAATTTTTGTCGAATTTTACGGGTGCCGGTGACACCTCTACCTATAACTTAGGACCGCCTCTACCACCCGGGTTACAATTTTTTTAATAAAATTAAAGTTGTTTTTGTGATGATGGGGAGTTTGACATCAACCCCTACCATGTAGATTAATAATCAAAAGTTGTTTTACATGAAGGAGGGGAATATAAAACCAAACCTACTCATAATATGGATAAGTGTTGTACATGCCTAACTCTTTAGAGTAAGCTTGCAAAAAATCAATGCTATGAAATATAATACAAAGTGAAGAGTATACAATAAACAACAAAAAACTCTCACCATAATGCATGTTAATGCTACACCTAGGACAAAAATTAACAGCATAGTTAACTTAGTCACTAGCTTCGTATACAAAAGTAGTCTTGAAGGCTCTTATTCTGAAGCTTGCTAATTGATCCTTATACATAAAGCATAGACCTCTAGCTTGACTTGGGAGCTCATGAGCAGAGAAATACCATTTAGTACTGGTTCTTTCTGAACCTTCTTTAACTAGTGCGTCTGTGACTCTATTAGTCTCTCTATAGCAATGTGTGATGTGGAAAGCCTCAAAGTTTATCATAACTTTTTTTATTATTCTCTATGTTGTGACTTAAATTCCAAGGAGGTTTTATCTTTCCATTATCCCAGTTGACCACTAACAAGGAACCCAATTCAATACAGATCTTGTTAATGCTTGAGTCCTCGCACCATTTAAGACCAACACACAAAGCTAGAGATTTTGCAGCATTATTACTTTGGATACCAAAAGAGATGCAAATGCAGCTATATCACCTCCCCTTGGTGTCCCCTATCAATGTCTCCACCACTACTTTTACCTAGATTTCCTTTAGAACATCCATCAATATTATGTTTAGACGTACTAGGTTGAGGGAATTTTCAGGTGGCACTAATAATATTTAGCTTTGGCTTAGCCGTTTAAGAAATGTACAAAAGTTTCTTCTAATTTAATTTGTTGCTACATCAATCTATCTGAACTGCTTGCAGATAATAATTGTGGCATCTCTTGACAAATTGAATGTGCTACCTTAGGGATGTACATTCTTTCTTCATCATACTTTTTTCCGCACCTTGTCTTCCAGATATGCCAATTAATTAAAACGGGAATAATCTATAGCATAAATTTTGGATAGGATTCTGAAAGTTAGAAAACCACCATCCTAGCTAGCATAGCATGTCTAATTCCCCCTCCAAATTCTTTAATCCCAAATTGATTTCTAAAGGCATACCAAATATTTTTGTTGAGATTGCTTCTTTTTTTTCCTGAAAATATGTTCCACATCCTCACTCATAGAGTTATCACAACAGTCACATCTAGATGGATAAGGGTAACCACCCGAATTACATAGACACTATATATATAATAGTGCATTAAAAAATTCTATATCAAAATTGGAGGAGAACGTTAGACGCCATATTAGGACGAGCTCAGAATTCAACTATTGAGATGCCTTTCGTGGCCTAGGCCGTGACAAGGTATTTTAAACTCTGACACCGCGTCTCAAACTTTGACATCGACCTCTACTATGTAAATCAATAACCAAAAGCTGAAAACATGAAGGAGGGGGCATAAAACCTAACCTCCTCATAATACGGATTAGAGTTGGACATGCCTAACTCTTTACAGTAAGCTTGCAAAAAATCAATGCTATGAAATATAATACAAAGTGGAGAGTATATAATAAACAGCAAAAAGCTCTCTCCATAATGCATGTTAATGATATACCTAGGACAAAAATTATCAGCATAGTTAGCTTAGTCACTAGCTTCATGTACAAAAGTAGTTTTGGAGGCTCTTATTCTGAAGCTTGCTAATTGATCCTTATACATAAAGCATATACCTCTGGCTCGACTTGGGAGCTCATGAGCAGAGAAATACTATTTAGTACTTGCGGTTGAATTATTGTTCATATTGAAAGGAGTCGAGATTGATAAGGAGTTGTTTAATGATTCTCGAACATGTACTAGTTTTGAGTTCTTTTTGAACCTTCTTTAACCAGTGCGTCTGCGACCCAATTAGCCTCTCTATAGCAATATGTGACGTGGAAAGCCTTAAAGTCTATCATGATTTTTTTATTATTCTCTATATTCTGTCTTAAATTCCAATGAGGTTTTATCTTTCCATTAACCCAGTTGACCACCAACAAGGAATCTAATTCAACACAGATTTTGTTAATGCTTGGATCCTTGCACCATTTAAGACCAACACACAAAGCTAGAGATTCTGCAACATTATTAATCTGGATATCAAAAGAAGTTGCAAATGCAGCTATCACGTCCCCTTGGAGGTGCACCAGCGGCGAACAGAAGCAAGGTTATCAGATACCTCAGAAAAGCCCGGCCAGAACCACACATGCAAGTTTTCTTTCCGAACCATACTTCCTACAGCTAACATGTGTTCAATCCAGCAGGAATGCGCAGCGCAAACTGTCCCCTAATAACGCCTCCACCACATATTAGGTTGAGGGAGTTTCCAGGTGGCACTAATGATATTTAGCTTTAGCTTAGCCATTAAGTTTCTTCTAATTTGTGGCTACATCACTCTGTCTAAACTACTTGTAAATAATAATTGTGGCATCTTGACAAATCGAATGTGCTACCTTAGGGGTGTAGATTCTTTCTTCATCATACATTTTTCAGCATCTTGTCTTCCATATATGCCAATTAATTAGAAAGGGAATAACCTGTAGCATAAATTTTTGGATAGGATTCTGAAAGTTAGCAAACCACCATCCAAGCATAGCATGTCTAATTCCCCTTCCAAAGTCTTTAATCCCATATTGATTTCTAAAGGCTTTCCAAATATTCTTGTTGAGATTGTTTTTTCTGGAAATATGTTCCACATCCTCACTCATAGGGTTATCACAACTAGGAGTGGCAAACGGTCGGGTCGGATATGAACGGTTCAAATGGGTAATTTAAAGAAACGGATAAATTATCCGATCCGATCCGTATTTGAGACGGATAACAATCCACAACCCATTGGGGATAGTTGAAGTCAAAAGGGGTTCAGTATGAAGCTTGCAATAAACAAATTCAATATGGAAATTGGAGGAGAGAGTTAGCAGCCATGTTAGGACGAACTCAGAATTCAACTGTTGAGATGCCTTTCAAGGTATTTTAAACTTTGCAAATAATTACCTTTTGTGCATTTTTCTTTTTATGTTATACTACTATGTGATAGTTGAGGAGAGCAAAAACGTCTTTACCACAACAATGTTCCAAACAACTTTTTAAAATTAACTAGTATTAGTACCCGCGCGATGCGCGGACACAAATCATGTTAAACTGTGATGTTGGTTATTTGAATCATGTGCAAATAACCTTAAAATATAAACCTCTCAGATAAAAATTATATAACATTAGATATTAATTATGAAGTAAGATATGAAATTATTGTTCAAATCTCGTAGTGCACAACCTATTTTGTTTTTTATTTGTAGCAACCTAACTACTTGATTTTAGTACTTGCACTTCGTTTTGCTGTCAGTATCAAAGAATACTAAACATATCATGTTGCGATCTGTCTTGTTTGAGCACATTAGATCATATTATTTTAACAAACTTCTTACTATCACTTTGTTTTTATCTAAAAGTTAAATATGTCTTATTCATCACATTATTTTTATGCAAATTCTTTTTTTTATTTTTTCTTATAGTTATTGTATTATTTATTATTTAAAATTATTTTACTATCATATAATTTTTTATTATCTTAATAAATATCTTTCTTATTATTCTTTTAATAGTCTTTAATAACTATAAATATTTTATTCTTGAAATTTGGTATATTTTTATGCATTCAATTTTTTTTAATCATTTAAACTTATTGTAATATTTTTAAATATAATTAAATTTTTTAATTTATTTATTTTTAAATTATTTTAATGTTAAGTATCCTCACACTATCTCTATTGTTTTACTACATTCTCTTCCCTACTATAAATTTTAATTATTTTTATATTAATTTTTTACCTTTAACCAGAATAATATCATATTTTATTTTAAATTGTAAAATTGAATTAGTCTAAAATATTAATACATATATTTGATGATTATGTTACAAATATATTGAGTTCTCTTATAACTATTTTTGTATTAGATGCAGTTATTATTTTTTTAACTTTAAGATACAAATTTAATTTTTAATTTTCATTAGTAAAATTACCTATATTAGAAAGTTATTTATATTGTTAAATTTTATTTTAATCATAGAAAAATAATTTCTTAATTGTTTGAACATATTATATATATGTAGTAATATGTTTATTGTCATTTTATTTCTTTACATAATATTTTAAAAAATAAAAACTTATGAAATAAAAAAAATCTCATCTCAAATTCAAATAATTCTTATCATTCTATTTTCTAAATTGGACCGCATTTTTAAAATATTATACTATATATTCAAACTTAAACTAACTACATTCAATTCAGATATTAATCATAGAAAAATATTTTCTTTGTTGTTTGAACACATTATATGTTAATGTTGTAGTAATATTTTCATTATCATTTTATTTCTTCCGTAAATTTTCTTTCTTTTTTAGATTTAATACAAATTTAATCTTTAATTTTTATTAGTAAAATTACCTATATTAGAAATTTATTTTCTATTTTAATATTTTTTCATAAATAAGACTTCAATTTCGTGATATTATCCATAGTTTGGACATTCTAATCGTAGTTTTAACAAATTTCTAATTTCAAATTCAAATAGCCTTTCCCTTTCATTTCTAATAATAATTTTTTAATAATTTTGCTAATTTTTAATCTATTATATAGTCTTATTACGTTTTATGTGGCTTTTCATTAACTTATAATTTTTTTTAATATCATTATAATCTACTATTCTTTAATATAATATAGATAAATATATAATTTCTAATCATAAAATAAATATTTATTTTGTTTTAAAAATATTGCTCGAAAATTTTAAATTATTTAAATTTTAATAAGATTTTAAGCATTGTATATTTAATTTATTTTATTTTTTAAACTTATGATTTATAAATATCTCATATTATCTCTAATTTATTTCTATTATTCAATATTTTTAGTTTTTGATTTTATCCATTAGACTTGAGTTACGTGGACTTATCCATATTATGAATTTTCTTATCATAATATAAAAAACTTTCCCATCTCAAATTTAAATAAGTTTTACCCTTCTTCTCTATGATAAAAAATCTGAATTTTTATTTTTTCTCTATTTATTATTTATTTTTGATATTATATTATTAAATACCTAATATTATTACATTGTCATGTGGATTTTTATTAGCTTGTTTGAATTTAATATTTATTTCTACTACATTCATTCTAATATAATATAGATAAAAATTTAAAAACTTTCTCAAATTCAAATAAGTTTTATTATTCTATTTTCTATATTTGACTACATTTTTAAAGAATTATGTTATACTTTCAAACTTAAACTTACTGTACTCAATTCAAATATTAATAAAAAAATATTTTCTTAATTGTTTGAACACATTATATCTGAATGTTGTAGTAATATTTACGTATAAAATATTCGTTTGCCCGATTTATCAATATTAATATGACTTTATTTTTAAAATATTTTTTTACTGATTATTTAAGTTTTTTCTTACCTTATAAATAATTTATATACTTTATTTAAGATCTTATTTTGCTGCTTGAATTTATTTAATTTTTAAACTCAATATATCTTTAATAACTTAAGTAAATTTTAATTTTATTTTATATTTTAACTTACTCTAATGTATAAATAGTCGTAGGTTATCTCAATTACGTCTTTCTATATTTTTTTTATTTTATTCGATTAGAATTTTTAATTAATTTTTCCCTCCAATATCTCTAGCTAATAAAAAAATCTATGGGTGAATCAATATAGATATAAATATACTTATAAATATAAATTTAAATGTAGATATATAGATTAAATTTGTCTAAGATCTATTTAGATTAAGTATAAGATTCATTAACTACTTCCATTAATTATGTTTCCATTTATGATTCAAATTTTTAATGTTGTCTTTAAATTGCCAAGTGGCTTCTTTTTAGCTTGCCACTTGGCTTAACCACATGCTTCACTACTCTTCTTTTAATATAATATAGATAAAAACTTCCACCAAAAACATCTAGGAAAATGTTTTGGAAAAATAGTTTAAGAATAGTCCAATAAAAACATTTCTAATAATTCTATTTTCCAGGCTACATTTTGGCGTTATCTATTTGTCTTGTAAAATACCGTAGTAAATGCTCAGTTTGATGTAGATGTCTCATCCATTCTAATTGGGACCTCACAGAGACCAAACCAAACATGAAAATGAAAAAAGGTTACAGTAGTCTCCTTTATTGGCTATATAAAAAAGCCATTCATATCTTCAAGATTAAGATACAAATGGTTCGAAGCTTGAAAAGAAGTGAATTATGGTTAGTTTAGACTATTTTAAGATCTTAGAAATAGGGGCAGAGGGAATATTCGGTAAGACGTCGTATGAATCCAGTAATTTTTGCATAGATCATGTATTTGCATTAGAAAATTCATTAAATATGTATAAATTTTTTATCGAACCAAATAATTAAAACAAGGTATGGGTTCAGTGGCAAGTCAAAACCCATAAACTTCAAAATCTGTCTCCGACTTGACTTAGAAACGACATAACACAGACAATCTTAATATGTTATAATCAAAGATTAATCATAAAATTCCTCACAATTATCTGCCACAAAGTGTATTACTGGATTGTTCTGAATTCAATAGTTTTGAACTTCCAATAATTTGTCCGTGTAAAAATAACTTAAAATTTATATTCTAAATCCATCTCTAATTAAATCTACCAGTCATAACCTAAACTTCTTCAACAAGAACCACCAATAATTTGAATTCACACTACATTTATGTTATAATTACGAAATCATATCAACTCAAAACTTTTCCTTTATCATAGACTGCTTTTCTATATAGGGGCCACTTCTTTGACAAGACACAAACAAAACTCAATAAAACATTATTTTTCAAGGGGGCAAAAAAACAAGAACTTAAAGTAAAAAAACATCAACTGTAGCAAAGAGATCTGACACCACTGCATTATATGGGTGTCTCAAACTTTTCATCACTGAATCACTGCATTTTGCCTGATTCATGAAATCAATAGAATCACAAGAAATGAAGTTTCATCAAACATCCTTTGTGTTCACATACTTTCAAAAGAAAAAAAAACAGCTGCAGCAAACTTGAATTTTTTAATTATCTTTATGGAATTTACAAGAAGAAGAAAAAGAATAAGGAGAAGAAATAGAAGATATCAAGAAATACACCATTACAAATGACATGCAACAAAGAAGGAGGAATAATGGCTCTTGTTGAAATCTCATCTGAAATTTTGACAAGATTACATCAATTTTTCTTCATAAAATTAATAATATGAAGGGTTTGGGGAGGGGGGGGGGAGGGAGTGAATCTTGAAATTGTATGCACAAGTAAGACAAAGTATACACAATCCATCTCTATTTATTAAACATTATTAATAGCAGAAACATAGGAGAATAAACTAATAATTATATTTCTCGTGTATAACTATAACATACATCAATTAATATTTGTGACAAAACAAAGAAGAAACTAACATATTCTTCACATACAACACAAGCAAGAAAAAAAAGGAAATGAAAAGAATAATAATAATTATCATAACAATAATAATACTAACAAGTTTTACTAACACCACTTTTGTAATAAGATAAGCAAGATGCAATTAATTCATCTGTTGGACTCTGGATTTGCACCACTAGGAACTTCATGAGCAGCCACACCATATTGTTGACTCGCCGTCTCGGCCCCACCGTCATTCGCAGTTGTGGTCGTGGTCGTGGTCGTGGCCGTAGCAGTACTGACAGCTGATTGCTTAGAATGAACTTGCATGGGGTATTCCTTGCTAGTTTGAGAATTTTCTAGGATAATTCTTCCATTTGTTGGTAAGGAAAATGCTTGAAAATTGATAGTGTTAGTAGTTGAAATTATCAAGAATAGCCCAAGGAAGAGAAGAAGAAAGAGAGATTGTGATAGTTTTGTTTTTGCCATGAAAAAAGTTGATTAACAAAGAAAAATAACCACCCCCCAATAACCCTAGGGAGATCAATATCCATGAACCAAATGAAACCACCAAGATAGAAATGCTAAAGGACAAAGAAATCCAAGAAATAGGAAAAAGAAAATTTTATGCTATTCTTACTATGAGAAGAAACTTTAGCTTTCTCAATTTCAAACCATAAAGTAATGTTATGACTATCAAGAGTTGCAATGTTTTCTCATCAAAATAGATGGATATAAATATGGGAAATCCTGTGAAACATGACTTTCTCTTTCAATTTCCCATTTTGCCCCTCTATTTCTTTTATAATATTGGTATCTGAAGCACCTCAAACACAGCTCAAGTATTTCACTGGGCATCTGCTGTCTCTTATCAGTATATATATTTATCGAGTAACTCTATTCGCCGATACTTAAATATATAGGTAAAAATTACTTCCTCCATTTCAATTTAGATGACACATTTAGCTTATCGAGAGTCAAACTGTGTGAAATTTGACCAATATTTTAAAATATATTTTATTATCATATTAACATGAGAAAAATTAAAACTTATAGTACTTTTTGTGTAGTTTTTGAATATCTAAATTTTAATTTTAAAATACTAACTTGTACTAATTTAATTTAATTTTAAAATTTAGTCAAATTAACTTTCGAAATGTATCGTCTATATTGAAACATTAGTATTTTCGTCTAATACATGAAGTAAGGCTAAGTTTTCATACATGTGACGCCCCTACGAGAATTTAAAGTCAATTATACATATGTGGGGTTGTAATTAATTGGATTATTATAGTCTAAAGATTAAAGGGATTTGGTTGACAAAACTTTTAATTAAATGACGTCTGAAGAAATCTATGTACAGCTCCATTATATCACCAACAAGTCACATTGACGGTGATGTTTTGCTGCCTTTTATATGGCGCGGAATTACGGTCAAAACTCTCTATAACAATATTTTTATATAATTGTTATTCATTATAAAAGCTGAGTTTTTTCGGACCGAATATTATATTATATTATAATATATGTCCTCTATAACAACACTTCACTATAGCAGCCACAAAATTTCGAAACAAACGAGGTTGTTATAAAGAGGTTTGACTGTAATTTTACATTTCAATGACTTTCCTAAATTTAAGCATCCTTTTCTTAGTTCAGTTGCCTCTTTGAGAGATAACTTAACTTTATGGTATTTCTCCCAAAAATGGATTCCAATATAATATATAGTATATTATTATTGCCGTCAGGAAAATTATTGACGAACCAACGACACCCAAAATAGAAATGTAATTTATGAAGGTAGAATATTTTGTATCTTTTTATCGTTTAACATTCAATTTTCACTTATTTCTTCAAAGTACAAGTGAATTACGTAACAAATTAGATATAGTTACTAACATAACAAGAACATTACTGCCCCTGTTATTTATGGATATCTCATAAATACTAACCATGCATATATAGTCAAACATTTCTATAACAGTCTCGTTTGTTCCGATATTTATTGGTTGTTATAGTGAAGTGTTGTTACAGAAAATATATATTATAACATAAGATAAAAGTTGGTTCCAAGAAACACTTAGCTTTAATAATGAATGGATGTTATATACATAAGGATGATGTTATAGAGAAGTCTGACCGTATATAATTAACACTTAAAGAAAATGCAATTTGTTTCTTTTAGTGCAGCTCACATATATAGGATAGGAGTAGGAAAAACCACAATTAAGATAACTTCACTCATGAGGGCCAAAACCATAACACTGTGGTTCAAGTTATGATATTTTACTACAATTTTTCCTAACGGTAGTAAAACTTGCTGCAACTCGGATTCGAGCCGTGAAAGGAGCCACTAATGCTTATGTTCGGGTAGACTGTCTATATCATACTTTTAGGGTGCGGCCCTTCCCTAAACCAGACGTGAATATGAAATGATTTATGCACTGGACTGCCCTAAATTAGTAAAAATTGATGCAACAACTTTTACTTGCAATTGTAATAAATCAAAATCATGCATGATACTGCAAATTTTATATGATATTTCACTACAAAACCTATTTATTGTTAATAAAACCTTCAATATTAAGGATTTATTTGTAGGCAATTAAAATGGTCACTAAAACCTAGTCTCAAAATCTTTGACACTAGGACTAGGTTGTCCATTCAAGGGAACAAAAGATCTACTTGTCTAATATGGTAAAGTAATTTTGTTGGAAAGTAAAAATAATAGAACAAGTCAATGAAAAAAGGGTGAGGGTAGAATAGGAAAAAAATGGTGGTGTGGGGCTTTTTGTAGCTTGGACTCTTGCATAAGAAATCTCTCAATTTTTGACACATACAAATCCATTGAAAATTACAGCTGATTTAGAGCCTTATCACCTTTGATTATTATAATTATAAAATTAAAAGTTGCCCAAAAGAAACAAACGAAAGTCTACATTGCTTTCTGCACCTGTCGCCTTGATTGTATGCATTAGGTCCCCCACCTGCACTTACCTTTAACAGAAACACATGCAAACTTGTACGTTAAGGCTATTCTTGTAATTCAATCTTGTGACATTTAAAAAATTTCTATTTGTGCTTCGGTTTAAGTTATGTACACAATAAATCGTTATTGTAAAGAACTTTTCACACCATAACATGTCGTCGAAGGATATCTACACACAAGCAGATCTACCCTTGGAGTAGGGAGTCATCGGCTTCCTGTAACTTCGGGGGAAAATGTTTGTATATATATATATATATATATATATTTATTAAGATTCAAAGCTTATGCAGCTACATTAGTCGATTTGAAAGGGGGAGGCATAACTTTACTTTTAGTTTGCTGCGTGGGTTCAATTTGCATTCTAGCATTTTCTCAAATTTTCTTATTTGCCAGTACTGCTCCCCACACTTTCAAGTTCTGAGTCCACCTATGTATCTGTAACAATTTGGTAAAAAGCTACCAACAAATTTATATGACAAAATTTATTTTTCTAAGAAATTGTTGTTGATAGAATTTAAGGGTCCACCAAACTATATAGAGAATCAGGTTCTCTATTAGTTCTCATAGAAACCACGCACACTGCAATAAGTAAATGGCAAGAGAAATTTTACATGGAAAATTTCCAGTTCAATGGGATTAAAAATCACGACCTACATGTCACGACCCTAAAATCGACCCGGTCGTGATGGCGCATATCGTGAAACTAGGCCAGTTGACACAATTCCCGAATTAACCATTATTCAATAAAAGTCATTTTAAGCCTTTAATTAATCAATATCTCTTAATGTAAGTCTAAATGAACAATGCGAAACAAATACACAAGCCCGACATCGGGGTGTCACAAGTCATGGGCATATACTAAGGTCTGAATACAACGAAGAGTCTGAAAATATAATAAAAACAATCTAAGGAAGACAAGAGGGGGAAGAGCAGGGCTGCGAACGTCGGACAGCTACCTTGTTTATTCCGATGACTCTGCCACTGAGCAATCAACACCCGCTACCGGGTTCAGAAATACCTGAATCTGCACACAAGGTGCAGGGAGTAATGTGAGTACGCCAACTCAGTAAGTAATAAAAGTAAATGAAAACTGAGCAATAAAAAAATACGTAAACCACGTCATAACGCTATAGCAAATGCAGTACATTTCCAAAACAGTACAGAAATCATTTACTTCGTAAATCAAGCTCAGTTTCAGTAAAACCTTTTAAAACAACTTTCAATAGTTTCAAACGAGTGATAAAATAGTGAGTAAAAATGATAGAAACTTAAACAGCCCATCGGGCAAAACATGTACCATACACCGCCCCTCGGGCAAAATATCAATAGAACCAGCCTCTTCAGCTACCTCACAGTCACTCGTAATCAGTCCCTTATGCATAACATGAATCAAGAACCGCCCCTCGGGCAAAACATGGATCAAGGACAGCCCCTCGGGCAAAACATGGATCAAGGACAGCCCCTCGGGCAACAACATGAAACAACAGTCCCTCAGGCAATATCACATCTCACACTGGGTACCCACGCTCACTGGGGGTGTACAGACTCCGGAGGGGCTCCTACAGCCCAAGCGATATAACAAACCATCTTGTGGCATAATCATACTGACTCTCGGCCTCATAACAACCCACCTCGTGGTGTAATAAATCAGGCCTTCGGCCTCATAATCATGAATCAGTAACAATTTGTTGCGGCGCGCAACCCAATCCCATAATATCCTCACAACACAGGCCCTCGGACTCACTCAGTCAGAAATCTCTCAAGCCACTCGGGCAACAGTAAACATGATGCTCAGCCCAAAATGTCATTTAAAATATCAAAACAGAGTAAATACGATTGAGTTATAAAAATAGTAGAATACAGCATGACTAAGTACAAATATGAAGTCAAAACAGTGAGGAATAGTAGTAAAAATCCCCTAAGGGCCCAAAACAGTTGGCACGAGGCCCAAATATGGCATTCAGCCCAAAATATGGTAATACTTTCCAAAACACAATTATATCAAACAGTTTTCAATCAAATACGCAACTTAACAGTCGTACAGGACGGACCAAGTCACAATCCCCAATGGTGTGCGACCCCACACTCGTCATCTAGCGTGTGTGTCACCTCAAAGGAGCATAACGATTTGAAATCCGGGGTTTCATACCCTCAGGACAAAATTTACAATCATTACTTACCTCAAATCGGTCCAAACTCTAGCCCGCGATGCCCTTGCCTCTCGAATCGACCTCCAAATGCTCCAAATCTAATCAAAAACAATATATTATCATCAATATATGCTAAAGGAACAAAGCTCAAGCGAAAATAATCAAATTAACTCAAAACTACCGAAATTGGCTCAAACCCGGCTCCCAAGACCACGTCACGAAATCCTATAAAAATCACAAAACTGGAAAACCCATTCGCTCACGAGTCTACCCATATCAAATTCACCAAAATCAGACATCAAGTGGCCATCCAAATTCCCAAAATCAACTCTCCAAACCTTCCTTCATTTTTTCCAATTTTCACCCCAAATTCCAAAATTAAATGATAAGAATCAAGATATAATCATGAGATTTAACCAAATTTGAGTGAAGAACACTTACCCCCAATCAATCCTCTGAAAATCCCTTCAAAAATTGCCTCAATCTGAGCTCCATAGCTCAAAAAATGCAAAAATGACCAAAATCCTCGAAATAGAGTACTTTATAATCTGCCCAGGTATTTACCCTATGCTATCGTGGACAAACTAATGCGATAGCGAAGCACAAAATTTTCCAACCCTTCTTTTACCCTATGCGATCGCGGTCATTCCCCCGCAATCGCTTAGAACAAATTTTTCCAACAGCCTTCTCCAACTCTTCCAAATAGCCTCTAGTATAATGGTCATAACTTTTTGTACAAAACTTTAAATTACAATTGGTTTAACTTTCTGAAAACTAGATATCAAGGACTACAATTTTCATTTTTGGATCATCTTTAAATTCCTTATATATTGTGAGATATAAGCTTCCAAAGTTGGGTCAGTGCAGCTGAGATTTTACTCTATGCGATCGCGGGAAGACCTATACCATCGCATAGCACAACTCCATTTTTCCAAATTTTCTCTATGCTAACACGGTCAGATCTATGCTAACGCACTGTACACCTCTGAAGCCAAAAATCAGCAACTAGAAATGGTTTGAAACCACCTCGAAACTCACCCGAGGCCCTCAGGACCTCAACCAAACATGCCAACACATCCCATAACATCATTCAAACTTGTTCCAACCTTTGGAACGCTCAAAACAACATCGAATCATCCTCGGATTCAAGCCTAAGAATTCCAAAACTTTTGAATTCTGAATTCGATCGAAAAATCTATCAAACCTCGTCTGAATGACCTAAAATTTTGCACACACGTCACAAATGACACAACGGACCTACTCCAATTTTCGAAATTCCATTCTGACCCCGATATCAAAATTTTAACTGTCAATCAAAAAATGCCAAATTTCTAATTTTGCCAATTCAGGCCTAAATCTACCATTGACCTCCAAAATACATTCCGGACGCGCTCCCAAGTCCAAAATCACCTAACATAGCTAATCAAATCATAAAAATTCAAATCCGAGATTGAATACTAAAAAGTCAAAACTTGGTCAAACCTTTCAAATTTTAAGCTTCAAATTGAGAACTGTTCTTCCAAATCCATTCTGATTATCCTGAAAACCAAAACCGATAATTTACATAAGTTATAATATATCACATGGGGCTAGTCATGCCCGAGAACTAGCGAGCGAAGTGCAAAAGCTCAAAACGACCGGTCGGATCGTTACACTACCCTTGTAGGATTTCAACTTCACTACGGAGCAACTTTAGATACAACCTATATAACCTAGGAATTACCCTCTTAATGCCTCACTAACTTGTAACACTCTATTATAAGCCACTTTGTAATAACTCTATTACAAATATTTTACAACTCGACTAACTCTAGCCAAGACACAAACACAAGGGTTTATGATTTACAAATGATTTCCTACGCAATGATTCTAACTAAAATAAGTAGGAATTACAAATAAGAACTTTTACAAAGTTACAACTTAACTAAGGATATAAAATAACTTGATATGGGGAACTGGTTCATAGCAGTATTGTTTTTTGTTCTTGATGCACTTGAGAATCATTTTCTGGATGATCAATCACAGTCAGTGTGCTTGAGTAAATTCTCTAAGTGTTCAATTGATTTCTTTTACCTTCCTTGATGTTAATAATGCATTTGTAACATCACTTAGAATGATGTAAGCAAGTTAGGTAAAAGGCATTCCCCATAAAGTTGACTCCTGCATTGTTCTTGTATAGTAGCATGTGCAGGCAGCAACTTTACAGTTGGGACAGTTGACTTGTGTATTCCTCGGGAACTGGTAGCTATATGTTCCCTCAGTCGTTTCTTTGACTCTAAAGAGTTGAACTGTGTCTCTAACTGGAGACTTGTTTATCTTTAAGTTCTTGAGGATGTGTATCAGGTTCCTTATCTGGTTCTTAATAGTAAATTTGTTAGATCATCAAAACATAAAAGCAATACACATATATCCTATCAATTTCCCCCTTTTTGATGATGACAAACTTACAATTCAAGTTCCCCCCTAAGAACTAGAATGACATAGGCATTTCGTGTATTCCTCCTGAATCTGTTTCCCATCTTGTTCCCCATGAATTATTTTTTCCCCTTTTGGCATCATAAAAAGATCTGTAACAGACTTTTAAGCAAAATGAAGTCTAGCGTTGAGTTAACTCATGCCACTTATGTGCACACAACATGACTAAAAATAGAGCATAAAAGCAAGGAATATACAGCAAAAAGGGAAAAGCTTCTATTAAACAAATTGGATTTTAAAGCAGGGAGCAGATTCAATGTTGCTAACAACCATCCACAATTCAGAATAACAAAAAAACACGACATACATCATCAGAAACTAATCATAAGAGACCAACACTTAAGACTTGACACTGAGGGGAAACTGTTTAGGGAGCACCTAAAGAGAGGTCTTAGAGGTAGAGTCAATGGTTTGGAGGACTAGATCCATTCGAGCATTAGCCGACATTTTCTCATTGAGCAGTCTCTCTTTCAGGTCCTCCACCTGTTTCTTGAGCTCAGCATTCTCCTTGGTCAGACGGGCAACCTCTTCGCTTTGAGAGATACTGGAACCAGGTGCCTCCTGAAGCTGACTCAACTAACTCTCAAGAATAGCATTCCTTGCTTTCAACTGCCTTATCTCAGTAGTGGCATTGTTCTGAGCATTGATCAATTGAGAAATGGTAGAAGTGCTTCCAACTCCTCCAACTCTGTCAATGCACTCACATTCTTCGAAAGTGGACTTGGAGAAAGTTTGCTTCTTAGTGCCCACTTTAGCTTGTCCCAGAGGAACCTTGAAATACTCAAAAACCTTGGTGAGAAGGAACCCATAAGGCAACCCATAATTACCATCTTTGAAATATGCAACTTTCTGCATGTGCCCTATCATGATCCGAGGCAAATTTATGGTAGTGTAGTTGTTAAGTGCTTCCATGAGGAACAGGTCTGCACGAGAAGTAATGGATCCTCTCTTAGCACGAGGGAGCTAGACCTTGTTCACCATCTCAAATAGCAATTGGTACACAAAAAGGAGAGCCTTCTTCTATACTCATTCCCCTTGTTGAACTGGTCTATCCTTCAGGATAACGTTTATGAAGTTTTGAGAACAAGCTCCCTGAACAGTAGACAACCCCTTCAGCAAGCACACCCAGAATAGACCCTAACAAGGCAGAGTCCATTACTATATCAACTCTATTTACCAGTACGCAAATATGATAGAAACGTTGTACTTCCTCCTCAAACACTTTTGGAGAATCACTTGTGAACAAATATGTTCACTGTTGAAACTCACAAATTTCAACCAACTATCGCATTCCAGCCTCCTCCAAAATGTCAGGGGCAAATGTGTGGCCCCGTAACACTTTTTGATTCCTCAATTTCTCTTTCCCAACAGTTTGGGGAGCACCGACTTTGGCCTTCTTAGAGGAACTAGGTTCCTCATCAGTATCAACTTTTCTTTTAGCAGACTTGCGAACATTCCTTCCCTTTTCACCAGACTTCACAGACTTTTTACCTAATTCTTCCATCACTCAGGCACCTGACTCTTCCACCAACTTATCACTAGATTCTTTCACTGCATTTTCACTAGAAACAATATCATCAACCTTGTTCAGATTTTCAACATTCACAGAAGATCCCTTTTTAGGCTTGGGGAGACCATGCTTTTGTGAACTCTCTCTAGATAAGGAACCAGGTTCCTCTTCTTCTTCATCATGCACAGTCACAACATGCACTGTCTTTTCACTCAGAAACTTCCTATCTTTCATCAATTTTCTTCTTCTTGATGTATCTTGGCTATTTTTAGGAGTAGACTCTTGAGCAACAACTGGTCTACGCCTAGCCAAGCTGGCAATTGGAAAATCATCAGAATCATCTTCACTATCCCTATTTTGTTCTTCAGACACAGATCTCATCTCAGGCATAACCACACACAGAGCCTCAACATAGAAATGGGGGGAGGGAGCAGGGTCAGTGCTGACCTGGGATTCTTGAGAGGACCCTTGAGTTGGATCCTCCGAAGAGAGATTGGGTCTTCCAGCAGGTTCCCCAATAGCACTGTCCTGTGCAAATGGTTCAACAAGCACAAGCTCCTTACCTTCTACCAAGGTCTTAGACTATTTCCCCTGAGGCTCAGACTCATCCTCACCTCCTTCGATAATAACCCCTTCATCAGCGATGAATAGCATGTTTTCTATTACTTCTTTCTCTTGTAAATCCATGGAAAGCGTAGGAGAAGGAGTGGTACCTGTGGGCTCAAGATTAGGAACTGAAGCATTCTTAGAACCAGCAATTTGGTCTGCATTTGAGCCTTCATCCAAAGGAAGACTGAAGATTTCATGATTTTCCTCTTCGTCAGTTGTACCCTTTTTACCCAGCTTTTTCGGAGAGCAGGAGGAGAACTCGTAGCCACAAATCTTTTAGGAGTCGAGATTTTGCGGCTCCGATGAGAATCATAATTTAGAGTAGGTTTCAATCACTGCAATTTGTTTGGCATAGTGCAATTGGACTCAAAATTTTAAAAAGGAGCAAAGTACAAAAGTGATTTTATCATAAGGACCGCAAAACTATAAGAATATAAAACATAAATACTTTGTAAAAAATGTGCCCATTTTCTTGATAACGAACAGACAAAAGTATTAATCACTCTTGAATATATAGGAGTATACTATATATGCCATGAATATCTGAAATATTGTGATAAAATATTATTCTTGGTAGTTCTTATTCACCTAGTTTAAAAAATACTTCTAATAACCAAAATTGTGATGTTGTAATGGAAAGTCAAATTCTTTTTTCTATATTCTATATGCTAATTGTGTGTGCCTATGTGCTTGTTGTGTGTGCTTTGTTGTTTTTGTTTTATTCTTCAGGATTTTGGCCTACTATGCTTTGTGTCCGGCAATAGATTTAACGGGAGAGTTAAGCAAGTCTATAGGCAAATAAAATTCAGATTTTATTTAGTTCTTTCTTGTACACTATAATGTTCATCGGTGATATCTCAAGCCGTATTATGGGCTCTTCAAGTATTTCTGAAAATTTTTCTTATAAGTCTATTACGAATCTAAGCAAACTTTCAGCCTTCGAATTTTTCTTAGAAGTCTATTATGTATAAGAAATTGTATGAACACGACAAGTTATGAAAATTGTATTCTTAGAAATTGTATGTACTAAGTGTTTGGCAATAGATGAAGGGGGAACTTAAGACGATAAACAACTAGGTAAGATACAAACCCGATGAATGTACAGTTGAATATGAAAAAAATATTTCACTTTTTTTTCGAAATTAGTGTTTGGCCATAAAAATTTTAATTTCCACTTGAATATGAATTTTAGAATTTTCCGAAAATTTGAAAAACTCCAAAAAGTTGTTTTTCAAAATTTTCACTCAGATCACTCACAAAAATTCAAAAACAACCCAAAATTATATTCATGTCCAAACACAACTCAAAATTTTCAAATACCATTTTTACTTTTTTCCGGAATTTTACGGTTCTCATATCCAACCATAAGTGTTTTGAGAGAATGCTTTTAACCAAAAAAAACATAAATGTTAATGCAGATTCAATTAAAGCTCCAAAAATCATGTCAAGGATATCATTGTAAAATTAGCCAAATCGCCGACGTTAATTGACTTAAGATAATAAAGTTGTTAGCGATATCCATTATAGTATTCAGCCAAGAAAATCATGTCGCTCTTTAATTCCAGATTTCATGGATTAGTTTACCTAAAACCATTTTCACACTCATCACTCAATACTTATTTGCTTCACGTAGTTCTCTTTTATTTATCTTCTCTTCTTTTTCTTTTCTTTTTCTATTTTGCATTTTTTTTTTTTTTTGGCTGGTGGTGTCATCGGGGAATACATCTCATTTTATGAATTCAACTGTTAATTAAAATATTAATAATTATTAAATTCTAAATTTTTATTTTTAAAATATAATATATACAATGCCTTCATTTTATTTAAATTAAACTCATCAAATTTAACTGAACTGTCTTGGATAGAAACGGGGGTAACTGTGTGCACTTAATTAAGCTTTTTCTTTTTCTGCAGTAAGAAGACTTATTCAATTTATTGGCTTTTTGACTTGGACCTCAAGGCTTCTAGGCCTTTATCTTTATCTGGACATAATTTTCAAGATGTACTTTAGTATGCGTTTTCCAAGATTTAACTATTAGGTACAAAGTAATTTTTCAGCGAACGGATTTCTTATCGTTGTCGGTCTAAGCAGAAGGTGCTAAGTCAGATGTCCGGTGAACATATTCGTAATGAGTATGGGTCTAGTAGGTGTGCTAATAAGGAAGCAAGGTACTGTAAACCCTTTCTACCCTCCTAAATTCGCTCCAAAAAAAAAAGAGTTTTAACTTTGAGATTATTGTATATTATTTTTACATTCTTAATTTATGAGGGTAATCGAAGACACACTTTTGAGACAATTTTTTATTGAAACTTTTGATTGCATATCTTCTGATTAATAGTTGATCATTTTCCCTCACTTTTAGACCCTTCTGCTGGTGAGACCCTCTCGCACTCCGAATATATAGTATGTTTGGCCAAGCTTCCCCTCAAAAGTATTTTTTTTTTAAAAAATATTTTTTTCTTAACTTGAAGTGTTTGGTCAAGCTTTTTTTGAAAAAAAAAAATACTTTTGGGAAGAAGTAGAAACAAGTAATTTCTCCCCAAAAGCAGAAGCAGTTTTGATTTTTCTTCTTACCAAAAATATTCTTAGCAAAAAATGGTATATATCAAAATAACCTTACTTATTTTAAAATAATAATGTCTAGACTATAAAATATTTTCAGGAACAAGCAAATCAAAATGACTTTTTAGAATTAGAGATTATATTATTGAACTCCCCTAATGTATAAATATTTCTTTTTATTTTTAGGATATCTTTCTAATATATGGTGTCTTTTGAGATGAATGCTTTTATATTTGTTAAATAATTTTTTGATATATTTAAATCAACTTGAAAAAATTAAAGTACTTTTAAATTTTATTTTCATGTTTTACTTAAATAAAATAATTAAAAAACTTAATTATTATCTTTAATAATAAATATTTGAGATTATTTATTTATTCATATAATATTAACGATTAAGTAAATCTCTTTATTCGTAAATTGATACTTAAAAACACTTTTTGAAAAGCTTGACCAAACACAAATTATTGCTCAAAAGTGTTTTTCAGATTTATTAGCCAAACACAAACTGCTTCTCTCGAAAATTACTTTTTTCGAAAAGCACTACTGGAAAAAGCACTGCTCAAAATAAGCAAATTTTTCCAGCTTGGTCAAACATGCTAATAATTATATTACGAGTGTATACTGTAGAAAAAATGGACTTACATTATTAAATATTTTATTTATATTTAAATATTCGTGTTTGATAATAGACCATAAACGTGAGCCCAATTATAAGTGTGACAATTGGTTATTGGGCCGTGCACTTTATGTGCTTGGTGTGTCTAGTATGGCGGTGAGTGCAGGCTCAACCCGATGAGGCTCGTAATAGGAGTGCCCGTCAGGATTTCATTAGTTACAACTAGGTCCCCTCTCTAGCTCTTATGTAAATGCATAGTCAGAGTTATTTCATAACATTCGTTGTGTGTGGTAGTTGTTCCATTGACGCTGTCATATTGGAGAAAGGGTAATAGAGAGGAAGATCTAGTCGTTTGTCAATCCGCGATATGACTCATATATGTACACAATCGTTCTTGTTAATCTTGATTTATTTTGTGTCTTAATATCATGTTTGATCTTGGATTTATTGTGTCAATACTCTCACATATACTTCAATCAAATAATTATTGTAGATATTTATATAATCAGATCAGTTAAAAACTATACATAACCTAGAATGTGTGTACGCGACTTATTACATTCCCAAAAAATATGAAAGCACATATTGCGACTTCATGCCTGCTGATAGAGGCACTCAATAAACTATATAATATATAGGTTGATAAGGACTCAATGAGATTTCTTATTCAACTGAAAAAGAGCAAAATAACGTGTGATTGTTATATCAAAACATGGAATTTAATTTCCACAAAAAATCTTTGTATTATAAAACTACTTTTTGCAGTTTTGTTTTTATTTTGCCTCTCTTTTTCTTCACTAAATTCCATTTTTCATATTTGAATTGGTGAAGCAAAGGATCTAGCTAGCCTGGGTCCATAGTAGACTTATCTAATTTTCGTGCTTTTTTCACGTTAAAATACATAAAGTGTGTGTGAATTTTTCAGAAGATACAAATGAATGAAATGTTAAAAAAATTGTAGTCATCATTTTCTAAAATTGGTTAATAACTACTATAGTAAATTGTTTACCTCAAATTTACCAAATATATTTACTAAGTCCTAGGACCAAGTCAATAAAAGTGTTGTCAATAGGGATGCATAAAAAATCAACCTATATCTTAGTCAAACTTTTCTACTGGTCAAGCAAAACTTTTGTATAGGGTGCTCCATCATCCTGATAATTATACAATAGTGCCGCAGATTAGCTTTTAATTTCTTCCTCTTTTTTTTTTTTTTTTTTTTTGGTGTGTGAAATCCATGCATGTCTGAAAAAGATTCATCGACTTATTGTGGACGTATGTATAAAGCAATAATCTATGAATAAATATAAAATTCTGTACATCAGTCCATTAGGTTAAAGCAATGGGGAATAAAGCAACATCATATCTTAGAAAGCAAAAGAAAAAATGACTCCGTAGAAATGACTTTGCGACAAAGATATAGATTAGTAATTAATTAATTTCAGTATTTTGTGATCGCAAACATTGTGAGTTTATTTAGCTTTCGATGCAAAATTGACGATAGGATGACATGGAAAATACACTACCTATAGCTCAAGCACACACTAACCTATTACAAGTAGAAAACAAAAAGAAACAACAACATCAGTACAGAGATAGGAACCAAGATTTTAACTTTATGCGTCTGTATCTTAGTATGATAATAACTTTAAATATTAATAATTGAGTTTGATCGAACCTGTAGCAGAGCTTTTACCTCCGCTCTTGTCTATAACTATTGTTTCGAATGATCTATAAGGTTTGATTTTATGACGTTTATAATTCTCTGGCATTTAGAAAAGTACGAAACAACTTTATAGCTAATACTGTCAATTTCTCGAATTAAAAGTATATGTATACATTTTCTTAATCTTGGCAAAAAATCTCGTTATGAATACGCATTCTCATGTATTCTCTATATACACGTGGACAAGATTTTCTTCTAGTTCCATGTAACTTTTTTGTAATAAAGCATTTTTTTTTTCTTTGTTAAAAGTCATAAAAGAAAGAGACAACACATTTTCTTTACTCCATTTTTTTTATCACATTCTTGGCATAAGTCTAAGAGCTTAGTCATTTAAAGGACAGCTTGGTACACAGAGTATTTCACAGTATTCATGCAGGGTTCAGGAAAGACCGCAACTCACGACAGGGGCGGAAGTAGAGTATGATCGTTGGGATTATGTCACGACCCCAAACCGGCCCGGTCGTGATGGCGCCTCTCGTGAAGACAAGGTTAGCCGACACAACACTCACCTTAACCCTTTAAGCATTAAGAGTCATTTTTAAGTCTTTAAATTAAACAATGTGTCATAATAAAATCCTGGAATAACAGTGCGGAATAAAATACCAGCCCGACATCGGGGTGTCACTAGTCATGAGCAACTATCAAGGTCTGAATACAACAAAAGTTTAAAAATGTACTAAATACAGTAACAACAATGAGGGGAAGGAAGCGGTGCTGCGAACGTCATGCAGCCACCTTGCTAACTCTGATGACTCTGCGGCTGAGCTATCAACACCCGCTACCGGGTTCCGATATACATGAATCTGCACACGAGGTGCAGGGAGTAATGTGAGTACTCCAACCCAGTAAGTAATAAGAGTAAATAAAGGCTGAGCAGTAGGAAACAATGAATCCACATTCACGTTAGGCTCAATAAACACAACATGCCTTCAAATCATAATATGAGTCAATCTTCCCTTTTAAAATCCAGCTTTTAGTAAAAATTATTTTTAAATACTTTCCAGCAGTTTCGGTAGGAGTTCAATATCATTTAAGATAAAAATAGAGATTAAAGTCATAATCGGCCCCTCGGGCAAAACATAGTTTATAAAACAGCCCCTCGGGCAAAACAGTAATCATAAACACTTCATAACTTAAAAATCTCAATGAAAATAACCAATACCAAATCAGTGATTAATTTCTGAACATCTCATAAACCCCAGTTTAAACAAAAGTTGTTTTAAAATATTTGTTCAACTTTCCGACAGAGGCTCAATATAAAGATGAGTGAAAAACAGTTGATAAATCAACATATTCGATAGAAATTCACTTTAAAGAGGAGTGAAATCAATAAGTCCACAAACAGGCCTCTTAGGCAAAAACATCACTCATATGCATGTATATATCTAACGCCCCTCGGGCTAGCTTCTCTGTCACTCGTGACTCAACTCTTACCAATCAATACTCGCACTCAGCATTCACGCTCAATTGGTACCATATAGTAACCGCTGCGGCGTGCAGCCCGATCCGTATATCTCTCACAATAACTGAAATCAAAGTAACTGTTGCGGCGTGCAGCCCGATCCATGCATCGCTGTGGCGCACAGCCCGATCCATATAAATAGTCGACTGCGCTCACTGGGGGTGTGCAGACTCCGGAGGGGCTCCTACAGCCCAAGCGCTATATTGTTGCGGCGCGCAGCCCGATCTATATAAGTATCGCTGCGGCGTGCATCCCGATACATATATATATATATATATATATTGTTACGGCGTGCAGCCCGATCCATAGATATATAATCCTCACAACTAGGCCATTGGCCTCTCTCAGTCATTAACCTCACCATCAGACTCTCAGTCTATCTCACAATCAGACCCTCGGTCTATCTCAGTAAAACAGGGAACTCAGCCCAAAACAATTTACACATTTTAAGAATATAGTGATAAAGCCAGATTTGAGCAGTAAATAGGTAAAACATGACTGAGAATATGCTTTCAAACAAATAGAGTGAGGAAAGATAGTAAAAATGCACCTAAGGGTCTCAACAAGTCGGTACAAGGCCCCAAACATGGCATACAGCCCAAAAATATAATAATGTCAAACAATTAACTATCAAATACGCATTAAAATATTTGTTCGGAATGGACTAGGTCACAATCCCCAGCGGTGCTCTACCCCACGCTTGTCATCCAGCGTACAAGTCACCTCAAAGTAACACAACGACGTATAATTCGGGGTTTCAAACCCTCAGGACAATATTTACAATCATTACTTACCTCGATCCGGTCCAAAATCTAGCCCGCGATGTCTCGCCCGCACGAATTGACCTCCGGATGCTCTAAATCTAGCCACAATCAGTACATAATCATTAAAATATGCTAAGGGAGCGAAGCCCACTCGAAAATATCCAATTTAACATCAAAATCCCGAAATTGCTCAAACCCGGCCCCCGGGCCCACGCTTCGGAATTTGACGAAACTCACAAAATCCGACAACCCATTCAACCACGAGTCCAACCATACCAAAATTACTAAATTCCGATAACAATTCGACCTCCAAATCATCAAATCTTATTTTCAAATTCCTAGGTCCAAATCCCCAATTTACAACTTAAAAATATGTAATCTAGTCGGATTATTCGATGATAATTCAATATTATGGAGTAGAAATGATCATAAGTGACTTACCTTAAGATTTCCCATGATTTCTTGCTCAAAAATCGCCCCAAGCCGTGTTCTTTCACAAAAAAAAAGGTCAAAATGAGCAGAAAATGCAACAGCTTTAATAAACCTATTCTGGTCGCTAAAAGAGCCATCCTCGTCGCTAAAAGTGACAAATCTGGTCGCTAAAGGTGCGCGCCAGATCCTGCTGCACCAGCAATATTTATTTTCACTAAAAAGGCTCTAACTCCACCATACGAACTCGAAATTCAATGATTCTTGTTCCTATGAGTCATAAATAATGATACGAACATAGTCCTTCAATCGAAACTCAATTCGGTGCTCGTTTGCTCAGTGTGATATCCATTTCGCTCATTAAACAATTAACTCATGATTTGCGTCAAAAACCCAATCGCGACTTGATGAAATTATACCAAACTTTTCAGATCACTCCTATAATTCATTATCAAAATTCTGGAAGTCTCAAAATGAAATTTCGATCTCTAGAACTAAAAATGGACCTTTGGATCATTACATGCTTATGCTCAAAACGGCAAAAATCTTCCAGGAACTCTTCCAAAACTTATCCTAGCCTCATGGGACACCAACAAAACATGCCAACATAATTCATAACATCATTTAAACCGATTCCAATCATCAAAACACCTCAAACAACATCAAATTACCCAAAACTCATCGAATTCAAGCGTAAGTTTCCAAAAACTTCCGAAATACACTTTCGATCAAAAACCCGATCAAACGATGTCCGAATAACCTGAAATTTTGCACACACATCACAAATGACATAACGAAGCTACAGCAACTATCGGAATTCCATTCCAACCCTTAGATCAAAATCTCACCTATCAACCGGAATTCGCCAAAATACTAACTTTGCCAATTCGAGCCAAATCCTTTCATGGACTTCCAAAATGCATCCCGATCGCGCTCCTAATTCATAAATCACCTAACGGAGCTAACCAAATCATAAAAATTTCGATCCGAGATCATATACAATTAAGTCAACTCTTGGTCAAACCTTTCAAATTCAAAGCTTTCATCTGAGATTGTTCTTTCAAATTCCTTCCGATTTTCCTGAAAACCAAAACCACCGATCTACATCAGTCATAATACATCATACGGGGCAAGTCATGCCCAAGAACTGGCGATCAAAATACAAAAGCTCAAAACGACCGGTCGGGTCGTTACAGATTATTTGAACCTGGTACTTTCGCCGTAGAGTATAAATTTATATGCAAAATTTTATTAAAATTGCAACAAATGGTAGATCTGAACCCATAATTTTAAAAATACAATTAGTATATATAAGCTAAAAACTTTAAAAGTTGAACCCATAAAATCTAAATCCTAAATCCGCCTCTGACTTACGGGTGTGATGTAGACAATCTACCCTAGTGCAAACATTAGTGGTTGCTTCCACGACTCAAACTCGTGCCTGGTCACATAGAGATAACTTTACTGTTGTTCCAAGGCTGCCCTTCCAGCTTCGTTCTGATTTCTGAAAATAAATAAGTATCTAGTAATCTTTATTGATTTTAATGACTAATTTTCCGGTAATTACAACCTTAAACTTGTAAAACCGTCAAAAAAATAAAAATGAAAAAATCAAACATTTTTTATAATTATCCAGATGAGTTTGTGTCACCTCCATTGTTCTATCGGGTACTTGTTGCTTTCTCAACATAAGTATCGAGTAACTCTGTCTGTTAAGGATTAGACAGATAAAAGAAATCACCTAATATTATTTATCTCCACTAAGATTTAAACATGAGACGTCATGGTTGTCCTCCCACTTCACATTAAAACATCAAACATTTTTTGGAAAACGATCAAATGAAGGGTTCAAAAGGGAATCGACCATTCATTTTTAAAAACTAATTGAAACTGTAATTGAAGAAAAAATAGATACGAAGGGAAGGGAACAATCCATTCCATATATATAATTGATGTTTCCACTATTTGGATGTGTTAGGGGCTTTAATTCTTTTTCTTCAACCATTTTTCTTTGAACTCCTGTTTGATTTGAATTATTTTACAATATTCACATAAAACAAGTCCTAAATATCATATTCTCTTATTTGATACTTGTCACACCTCCTTTTTCCCGAGGCAGATAGGAAAGAAAGGAGTTTTTCCAATTTAAGTGACATTATTTGAAAAGAGATTAATTCATTTGTATTTAAGAGTCGCCACTTGGAATGAATATTTACTGTGTCCCAAGTCACCATTTTAAAATCTCAATTCAAGGAAATTGACTCTGATTAAGTCTGCGAAACACAGAAGACCGGGTAAGGAGTTTTGTTAACCCGGGAGAAGGTGTGAGGCACTCCTGAGTTCCGTGGTTCTAGCACGGTCGCTTTAATAATTATACCTGGCTTAACTAATTCTGGATATTTTATGTTCTAGAGAAATTTATGCACTTTTGCCTCAAACTGCTTTTAATTGCTTGATTATTTGTAATTATAAAATTAACTTGAAATGAATCACGCGTACATGTATTCGTTTTGCTTAGTGTGTCAGGAATAATGTCACGCGTACGTGTATACAATTAATAACAGTTTATTATTTTTAAGAATGTTTCGTCCAAAGTTGCGCAGACGCATACCTTGTTTTAATTTTTGAAATCTTAATTATGTCACGCGAATGTATACATATTCACGATAATTTATTAAAGCGTGCCTAAAGCCTTCTACGAATTGAGAATTATTTTTCCAAAAAAAAAAAAAAAGGTTTTGATATTATTGTGAAGCTAAAGTTATGGATATGGAGTTGTTGGAAGTCAAAAATATTTTAGCTATTTGGAGTATTAACAAGCCATTCAAATTTGGAGATGTTTACAACTTCCTATTCATATTATTAAAATTAACTAGTACACCAATCTAAATATTTTATCAAGTATTCTACTTTATATAAATCTCAAAGATTAACACAAAACTATCGTAACTTAAAGGAAATTGTCTTTCATTCTAGAAAGGAAAAAATTCCATATGACTCAACTATTCATGTCATTAAATAATCACAATGAATCCAACAAAGCAAAATATTTCTCTCCTATTATTCTTTCCTCTTCTGTCAATTACACAACCTTAAATTTCAATTTAAGAATACTACAAACTCTCAAACGTTGAGCTATACTCTAACTTATAATAGCCATAAAATCATCTGCTAAGCAGATACTCTACTAACCGGGTTTAAATTCACAACTTATACTAATAAAGGCATCAAATGTTTTTTTTAAAAAAAAATGGATAAGGTAAAGATAGTATGGAAAAATTCAGGGATTATCCATATAATATAAAATAAAGGATGAATTTGAACATAATAATACCCAACTCAAATGAGCAAAAACTCAAATACCTTGTAGGCAGTATGGACTTAAATTAAGTTACTCTACAATACATGGCCTAAATAAAGCTAAGTTGAACAGTAGAACATACAATTAAGAAGGAATAGACAAAAAGAACAATATTATTGAAAACATAAATGGACCTTTAATTTATATTATAAAATCTGATGCCATCCTTTTTGAACTCCAAGAGTAGTGGAAAATTTCAAACAAAGCTTCGAACAGAGACCTTGAACCTTCGCCGATGAATTCCGAACGGAACCAACAAACTCGACCAAGATAAAACAAATCCCCCGCACAATACTGCTTGTGTTGAAGATGAAGAAAGAGAAGCAGACCGGATTTTTTGTTTTTTGAATTCTCCCTCTGTGTTGTGAAGTCTCTTCCTTATATATAGAGATGTATAATGTCGTGTGTGTGTCTTGTGTAAGATCGTGTGTGCGTGTGTAAGGTCGTGTGTGTGTGTGTATGTGATCGTGAGAAATGGGGGAGTGGGGAATTAGGGAAATGAGAGATTGGGGATCATGGGATGATGGAAATATTCTTTCTTTTTTTTTTTTTAGATAAAATTTGCTACAAAAATTTGGAAAAGTTACGGGTGTTTCAAAGTTTAATTGTTAGTTTTTTTTTTGTTTTAGAAGTAAAATTCAATAAAAACACTAGGACAAAAATATTAATTAACTAACTCTAGGTTTACAAATATATACATAAGAAAGTGAAATATTTACATATAATTTAATGACACTAAAAAAAATACCATAGCTTATTCAAATTCTAATTAAAAGAAATCATATATATATTTTGTAAATTTTTTATTTTCTCTTTACAAATGGAAATAAAATAATATATATTATACCAAAAGAAAATATTTACACTAAAATAGAATAGAATTTGGGTGTGGTCAAAAATTAGGTGTTCACAATACTTAATTTAGTTGTATACAAATTCAATAAGCTAAGGCACCTACCTAAGTTTGGACATAGGAAAAACTTTTGGACAAAACACGAAATTGACCGATCGGCTGAAATTTATTGCATTAGCGAGCTAAAAAGTACATAAAATATATGTATTATATTTATATAATATATGTATATATAAAAAAATATATTTTATAGGCTATATTTTGGGAGCGGCTAAATTTATATATTTCTCAAAAACTTTTTAGTCAGGATAGTAGAATCTTGGGCTTCTGGAATGGATCCGAACTCTTGGGCCTGCTAACTTGTATTTGGGCCAAGTTTTCTTGGTCCATTGTGTGCGCTTTCTCATTTTGATCATTTGATTATTAGAGCAAGTCGTTGGCAAAGTTATACAAGTCTCTTAAAAGCATCAAAATTTGGGAATGACATTACATTTCTTTTGTTTTGCACTTGTGCATGTAATGCAAGCGAATATCTGCAAAAAAGTTGTCGTAAAGTTTTGTAGTTGAAGCGATTTCTCCTTCCTCCTCCTTCGTTCTTCTTCTTTTTTATTTTGGTCTGAAGTTTGATATTAAGTATATATAATAAGTGAAAGTTCGTGGATACGACGAAGTGTGATTTTGTAGTAACGTCCTTTCTTATGGATATTTTGATACCTTTGATTTCTCTCTTGGCACACGTGTTTACTATAGTTGGCTTGGAATTTGGAAGAAACGATGCAAAGAGCCGGATTTCATACTCATTTTGCAATATCGAAACTTCAGACTTGTGCTTCAGTTGCAACACTTTTTAACATCAAACAAGTTTTCTAGAAATTTTAGACCGTTGTCTAAACATGCAAAAGAAATTAATCTACCTGTAACAAATGTATGACCAAATTTTGGACCTCACTTAAATTAATTCACTGTCTGGATATTAATTTAGGGATTTTACTTAGCTATACTATATATGAAACTTATTTACTTATGTTCTCTATGTTTTGTAGTTTTTAATAAATATCTAGGTTTTTCTTACAAATTATGTAGATTGCTCCTTAAAAGGCTCCCGCCCCATTATTAGTGCATTCAATTAAGTGATTCAATTACATCCTTTCCTTTTTTTCCCTCTTCTCTTCTCTCTCCTTTTTTTTTACATCAAAATCCCTTAATCTATGCCAGAATCTCCATCTTCTATCTTCTCACCATTACCGACAACTTTATATTATTAAAAAATCATCAATTGCATCGTTTTTTTGCTGGGAGACTGGACAACACTGAAAATGAAGAAATATTCAGGAATTGTATGATAATTGTATCATAATTGTATTTTAATTATATCAAATACATCAATGCTTAAAACATAATTGTATCATACTTGTATCACAATTGTATCTCTATAGTTTATTAATACCCAAAATAATACTTCATACAATAGTAATAAATTAATATATAATTATCATATATTTGTGATTCAAATTGTGAAATTCGTTATGAACTCACAATTGCTCGATCATAATAATATACAATTATCATACATTTATAATACAATCGCAATACATTTTTGAAAAATTGTGATATAATTATGATCTACATCTTCTTCAAGTTTCAATCACAACTCTATGTTAAAAATCTAATATAATTGTATTACCATTGTATCAAGTATTATTTTGGGTATTGACGTATCATATATAATAAAAAATATAGAAAGAAAGAAAATAAGTTTCAAAACTTACCCACAACTTAATTCTAAAGCAATATTCCGAATTTCGTCTGCATTGTATCAATAAGAAAGAGAGATTTTGGGTGATTACTAACAAAGAGGAAAATTGGGTTTGAAAAGTTTTGGAAACAGAAAACAATCGACAATTTTGGGGGTGGGGTGGGGTGGGGTGGCTATGGTTATAAAAAATTAAGAGACAATTTGGTGATTATCAAGAGAGAAAATATTTTTGAAATCCTTTGGAAAATGAACAAAATCTTAAATGTAGGGGTTATTAGAAATTGGGAGTGGGTGTCATGTAACTGATAGGCTAAATTTAAGGGATCTTGAGTTTTCTTCTTTTTTATGATTTTGTAACTAACTTGTAAATATATTATTCAAAGTAATTAGTAAGAAACCTAAATAAAGGAGCTGGTAGTATAACTTTTTATTCTTCCGTATGTGAACAACATATAGAGGTTATAAATATAAAACTTTTTAAAACATGGCCAAAGTATAAACTGTGCCTGTCCCGGTTAAACATCCCCCCCCCCACAAAGAAAAAGGTGAAGTGCACTAATAGCCTCTTTTAAGTCTGCTATTTAAAATCTATCTATATTTATCTATCTATCTATCTATATTATTATAAAAGCACGAATATTACATGCTAAATGTTGAACGATAAAAATATCCCCAAAATATTGATTGACTTTTATACCCTTAAATAAATAAAATATTTTTTAATAAAACAAATTAAAGGTGGACGATAATTAAAATGTACAAATTATATAGTAGCGAAGGACAATTCTTTTCCATTTAAACTACAACTTTAGTTTTATTTACTTTCCCGACAATAGTTCAACTTTTGTTCTACTTATAATATGTATCAAACATGTAGCGCCGCCCATAAACTCCTATAAATTTGGTTCAGTTATGCCCTTGTGCTACAATCATATGTCGTCCTAAACCTCAAACATATTAAGAGTAAGGATATTTTCTCTTTGGAACTGATAACATGCATAGCACATATATTAAGGTTTAACTTCTTCTTCTTCTTTTTTAATATTTGAAGTCAGTTTGTTTTACGTTTGCAGTGCATTCGTTGACGTAACTTTCTATGTTTTTTTTCGTTCGATAAGGTACGTACACCATCATTCATTCAATTGTAGATTTGATTTTTAAATTAATTGTAATCTTTAAATTTTTAGAGCAGTTTGGGCACATAGATTTTGCTTGCAGATTTTGTTGTTCACCTTTTGAGAATTCTTATCAATTGTTGAATATATATTACTTGCATGTGGTTGAAGGCAGAAAGTGATTTCCGATATATAAGTTTTCAAGTTCGATTCTCAACTTTATATGGATGATTGACGCAGTTAATATTTTATTTAGTAATATTCTTTAACAGCTTGTTTGGATGGTTGTTACGCATCATTTCATAATGTATCGTACTGTATTGTATTGTACTGTATCGTTTGATAAATATAATGTTTGGATAGATTATGTCGTTTGCCATCGTTTCATGATATCACGCACCAGCAATATGAAGAATAAACTTGCAATATTATAAAGAAAAATTATGATACAAGGTAAAGTTACTATATAAAAAAGTAGTGTAAATGATAAAATAAAATAATTTAATAATAATAAAGGGTGAGATTGAGAGAAAAAGACTAGGTAACGACGTGACCACACCAAATCGGTCGTTACATAAAGTGGCACATTTCGTCGTTATGTAACGATGGATTTAACGATACAATACAATAAAATTTAAGTAACAATTAAAACAAATATTGTATTTAAAGTAACAATACGATACGATGCAATGAGTAACATCCATCCAAACAAGTTGTAAAGTTGGTTCTTAGTTACGAGAAAATATAGACGATAAAACAAAGTTAAAAATGGAGTAGGATGCTAAAAAATAGCATTAGAGGTGAGGCCAGTCACCAACATATTAATAAAGGCTGAGAAGGTTTTGGTGATGTAACTTCGTGCTAAATTCTTGATAAGAATTTTCTTTTAGTCGTCTACTTGACTTTGGACTTTCAGATCCAGGCATCCAAGTAAATGGTCCGCCGCCTCTAGCTCTGTTGATACCTGTTTCACTCAAAAGATATTGAAATCTTTTTGAATAAATTAATTAAAAAAAGTGAAGGAGTAAATCTTAGTAAAACATAATGAATTTCTGATTAATGAGCTAACTGAATAAGTAACATATAAGATAAAACAAAGGTAACCAATCTTATTGAAACTTTCGTTGTGTCTCTCATTAATCAATGGGGGAGGTTGTTTTATATATCCTCCTTTCGAGATTGCTATATTGTTCCTTCTGTGTTTAGGAAGATTGAAGAGGGAAGTAAGGAGAGAGGGAGAAGCCCCAGATCCCCTTAACTAAAGGTTTTTCATTACTATATATAGTCATGTGACCTTTGCTATCTGTCACAACTTTTTTTTCACCCGCGCCGCCGCAAAGTCGCGCGGAAGGGAGTTTTTCCAATTAAAAGACAATCGAAACGGGATTTATTTATTTATTTCAGAGTCGCCACTTGGGAGATTTATGGTGTCCCAAGTCACCGGTTTAATCCCAAAACGAGGAAAAGAATGACTCTGTTTAACCGTCTGCGAACCAGAAATCCGGATAAGGAATTCTGTTAACCCGGGAGAAGGTGTTAGGCATTCCCAAGTTCTGTGGTTCTAGCACAGTCGCTCAACTGTTATATTCGGCTTAATTATCTGATTTTATACAAATACGAACTTATGTGCAAATTCTAACTCTTTACCGCTTTTATTTTTATTATTTTACAGAGAATTGCAACATTGTGAAAATGTATCTCGAACCACGTCACAATCAATGTACCTGTGGTCATCGACACATTTCGACTCCGTTGAGATTTGAATTTGGGTCACATCAATGTACACCCGCGTTTAAGAAAGTAAATTATTAAAGTCGCGCCTAAAACGACTAGCGCATTATTATTTTTGAGAAGGCCGTGAAATCTTGCTAATACAGCCCATCCGAAGTCTAATTAATTATTAACCATTTATTGAGGGCCCCGCAGCTTGCGTTTTATTTTGCGAGGCTCGTCTCATTTATTTTTAAAGGGCAATCCTAAAGGGCAATCCTAAAGTGACTACGTTTCTATTAAATTCGTCTCTAAAATAAAAGAGAAAAAATCCTAATTAATTACATGCTTGAAAAAAAGGCTTAACATATTAAATGCTAGATTAAGACAAATGTTAACGGAAAGGAATATTACTAAAATTGAAATTATAATAAAATACGAAATCGACAAATAATATATTCAAAAGAAACTAATTATCCTATAACTAGATTAAACTCGCATTGTTAGATGACTTGAACCGTTGGAATTAATTATTTACAACTATTTGAAACTAGAATCAATCTTAATTACTAATGCATATTCGAAAGTTTATTAAATTTAAACGTTAACTCGTCTTGTTTGAACTCAAATCATGCCATAATGCCTAATTCACGAAATTAATTTAAATTCATGCTTTAACTGAATTTAGCTACATGTTCACGATTAACCTACTGTTGACAATATTAAAACCTTCATAGCTAGTGAACTAATCAGTTTTGCCAAGCCGATTCACTAAAGACCAACTTATGTTATTTTCCTCTTATTCCAATTATTAAACAGTTTGACAGTAATGAGCATGCTTAAATATATACTACCTAATAATCAAGTTAAAGCAAAGTATTATTTAATACATCACTACAAGATGCCTAGTTATGCAAAGCGACAGAAATTTACAGAATAATAATACATGAAATAGCCTAAATACAATTAGTAAAAGAAACAAAGAAAAAGCTAAATTAAAACTTCAAAGTTCCATTCTTCATATGTATTCATGTTTTCAGATTTCAGCTTACAATATCGACAAGGTTACAGCCATGTACCTGGTATTGGAAGTAAAAGAAGAGGAAGATCAGCATTAGAAAAGCAACAAGAACAATCAGCAACAACAGTAGCAAATTGAACACCCAGGGATGGATTTTAAAACCAACAGAGATGATTCCACATCCAATAACAGATTCAAAAATAACCCGACAGCAATACCAATACCAGAAACCCAAGCATTCAATGAAACAGCCCTCCAAAACCAAAAGAAAACCCAGGAAAACCAATCTGAAAATCAGTAGTACCAAATGCAAACCACAGAAGCAGTGACAATATTCTGATCCTCAGTAGTAAAGAAAGGCTTCACTTTCAGTTTTTTAATTCTCAAAGACAGAATTTCTTAAGTTCTGACAAATCAGTTTTCTTTTCAACTTAAGCTCTGAATTTTTGATGATAAAATCCAGTCTATTTTTTTTAGCTCTCTAACTCTGACTCTCCAAGATTTTTTTTTAAAAGTCTCTCTTTTAGTATTTTTCAGCCGATCCCCTTCAGTCTTCTTCTCCACCCTTTTTATACAAGTCTGCCTTTCTTTTAAAACTACTGCCCGACCCCCTTTTTCCACTAAAAATCTGAATTTTTCACTTAAAATCCACTAAGGAAGCTTTTCCTTATTTTCAGCCCCCTCATTCCCTTTTGTTCCCCATTGTCACATTAATTTAAAGACACTAACATCCCACCAACAAAACACTAACATTAACATATTATTCCTACTGTTTCATTCTCAAATTACCCTTGAAACCCCTTAATATTACTGCCTATCAGCTGTACCAACTCACATAAGGAGGAAAGTTAATCATTTGACTAAACTAATTCCCATATGATCACCTAAATTACTACAGCTATAAACCAATTCCAACTAGTAATTTTAAGGCAGAAAAATACATCAAATACAAGAGTTTCAATGATTCAGAACAATGCTCATAATCAAACAGAATCTTAATTAATCGGACAACTAACAATTGAAAACTATAAACAACAGAATGCCAAATGATTCAAACTATACGAACAACCTAATCAATGAAGCTTAATTAATCGATTACATATTGCAATTGACACTAAACAATCAGACACAGAGAATCAGGCAATTCACGGGTAATTTCAGTGGTATTGACAGAAATAGGGACTAACAGGAAACTAATTAATCGACGCAACTTATTAATCGATTATACATACACAATTGGTAACAACAAACAGAATCAAACATACAAACAGGATGATTCATGGCTTTGTACAACACATGGGACTTATGAAACTAATTATTCGATGACATTAATCAAATCGAATGTGTAGTTTATAACAGGTACAATTTAATCAACAAAAGAAAATCGACCAAATAAAAAGGTCACTGGGGATGAGAAAATGAATTGATAAAGAATGGAAAAATCAATAAAACTAAACTAAATAGATAAACAGATATAAACACATACAAAACGGAACCAACCAGAAAGGACAAATACCTCAAGAACTCGGACACTAGACGATCCTGACTTGAACTCTGACTCGTACCTTTTTTTGAGGTCGAACGGACCTTAATCGAGTGTTCTCAACTGAGAACACTTCGATTAAGGTCCATTGAACACCCAAAACCTCTTTGATTTGGACAGAATTCCAGGCTTGGGTTTTTTAGGGTTCTTGGGCTTGATTTGGGGCTCGAGTGTTTCTAGCCAGATTCGAATGGAACCAAAGGTATTTAGGGTATGAGGGAGGCCAGGGGGTGTTGTGGTGTAATTTTGGGGTCGGTTGGGGTAGGTTCATGTTTGGCTCGAATCTTCAAATGAATATTCGAGAAGTTCCAGGAAGATTCGAGCTAAACAGTTACCGGATTTGGATTGAGGGTGGTCAGGTGGTCTTAGGGTGTTGTTTTGGTAACCGAAAACATTGTTGCCGCCGGGTTTCAGGCGGAGGTAATCTAAGGCGGCTAGGATTTGGTCTAGCTCGTCTCTGAGTTAGAGAGACGATGAACAGGGAAAGGAAGGGTGTTTGGTTTGAGGGGGCTGGGGTAGGAGATTAAGTTTATATAGGGGAACTCCATATGCACATTTGGCCGGGTTGTGCTTAATATCGTACCTTCGAAGCCTTTGGAAAAACTTCCTTAAGTCTGCTATGTGGTTTTCCTGATGCTTGGATTTTATGATCACATCGCCCACGTACACCTCAATTTCTTTGTGGATCATGTCATGAAACATAGTAGTCATTGCTCTCATGTACGTTGCCACAGCATTCTTCAAACCAAATGGCATTACCCGATAGCAATAAGTTCCCCACGGCGTAATGAATGTCGTCTTTTCCGCATCTTCTTCATCCATCAGAATCTGATGATACCCAGCATAGAAATCTACAAAAGATCCGATCTCACGTCCGGCACAATTATCGATCAAGATATGGATGTTGGGTAAAGTAAAGTTGTCCTTTAGGCTTGCCCTGTTCAGATTGCGACAATCAACACACACCCTGACCTTCCCATCTTTCTTAGGCACCGACACCACATTAGCCAACCAATTAGGATATCGAGTAACACGAATAACCTTTGCTTGCAGCTGCTTGGTTACTTCCTCTTTAATCTTCACACTCATATCCATCTTGAATTTCCTCAATTTCTGCTTGACGGGAGGGTACGCCGGGTCAGTGGGCAATTTATGAACCACTAAATCCGTGTTTAACCCCAGCATGTCATCATACGACCATGCAAAAACATCTTTGAACTCAATAAGTGCTTTGATTAATTCTTCCGTGATATTTGGTGCAATGTGGATGCTTATTTTAGTTTCCCTGATATCGACTGCATCCCCTAAATTGATGGCTTCTGTGTCATTTAAGTTGGGCCTGGATTTCTCTTCAAACTGGCTTAACTCTCTGTTTATCTCTTCGAAGGCTTCATCCTCATCGTATTCTGATTCATTATCATAATCGACCTCTTGTATAGTTAGTTCGGAATCAAATTGATCTTTTAGACTAGGTTGAAGATCTGTTGTGTATACCATGTCGTTAAGACCAGTATAAAGAGAACTGTTCAGAAAAAGAAAAGAAGAAAAATAAAATTAAAAAGGAAAAATAAAATAAGGAATGAAGAAGAAACTTTTTATTTTATTGAATTATGGGATAACAAGGTTTCACACTTTGATGAACACAATAAAAATAAAAAGGAATCTGGATTACAACCCTGGATTAATCCAGAAAACAAGAAGGAAAATCAGAGCCAACTACCAAGACTCCCTCCGAGTAGGAAGAGGAGTAGCTGTCAAATTGTTGAAATTGGCCCTAGGTCCCACAAACTGTATGTCTGCCTTACTGGAACCTTCTCCAGCTTCTATCATGTTGACATCGGCGAACATCCTTTCAAAACCTTCATTCAAATCTCCATCTGGCCCCATCAGTGGTCCGAGAACCTTCGGTACCGACAACTCTCTGATACCCGCTCCGACAAATGATTTGGATAGGCGCGGGATTGGCTTAGGAAGGACCCAGACGCTTTTCTTCAACTTTCGGGCCCGCTTTACATTCGCTGCGGTAGGCTTGAATCCCAATCCAAAAGTATCCAGGTTCTTGGGCAAAGAAACTGGCTGGACCATTCCCTGCAAATCAATCCCCAAACCTTTTCCTGGTACAAACCCGCTGTTCAACATATCTGAGGCTATCATGAAGGTCGCAGCTGCGATTTTGGGAAGTGGAAGGCCCCCACCCTCAGGAATTTTGTCTACTGAGACTGCGTCAAAAACCTGATAAACCCATGGGCCCTTGTCATCGTCGGTTTTTATGAAGGGCACGACGGCATCACTGATGGCATGTGTGCTGTCAACCCCGTGTACCACAATCTCTTGTCTATCCCATTCAAATTTGACATCTGATGTAGTGTAGAAGGCACTGCTTTGGTTGCGTGGATCCAGGGTTGTACCAACAAAATATTATACGACACCGCCACATCTATCACTTGAAATTCCATGGTGAACTCGACCGGACCAATTGTCAATTCAAGTATGATATCACCCACTGCATCAATACCGCCCCCATCAAAACCTCAGATGCAGACGCTGTTCTTGTGGATCCTATCATCAGCAACCTTCAGTTTGTTCAGAGTGACCAAAGGACAGATATTGGCACTTGAATCATTATCAATTAATGCTCGAGTGACCACCGATTCTTCGCATTTCACCGTCAGGTAGAGTGCCCTGTTGTGTTCTGTACCCTCTACCGGTAACTCATCGTCAGAGAATGTCACTCGGTTTACTTCGAAGATTTTGTGTGCTATTTTCTCCAAATGGTTCACTGAGAGCTTGTCTGGGACATGGGCTTCGTTCAGAATCTTCGTTAATGCCTGACAATGATCGTTTTAATGGATCAATAAGGATAGCAACGAGATCTGGGCTGGGGTCTTCCTTAACTGCTCTACAATGGAGTAGTCATGTGCCTTCATCTTCTTTAAAAACTCCTCTGCTTCTTCCTCCGTTACTGGCTTCTTTATTGTTACAGGATTGGCCCTTCTCAATTCAGCGGGAACAAAACACCTTCCCGAATGAGTTAACCCCTGGGCCTCGCATACTTCTTCCACAACCTCCTTCCCCTTATACATCACTGTCACTTGACTGTAGCTTCATGGCACAGCTTTCTCATTTGTTATCGGCAACTGCATTACTGGCCTAATAACAAGTGGTTCTACGTGGACCCCCTTCACCACCAATACTGGTGTGCTTGATACTCCCTGCAGCACTGCCTTGACTGACTCTGGCTTCTTTGCAGCAACAGACGAACCTTTCCCCATTACCACAAATGGCTTGTCATCTACCTTTCCCAATTGTACCACTGCCTTTCCACTGGTCGACTTTTCATTTAGACTGGCACGAATCATCATTACCGTTTGTGAGGGTGTTTTAGGTTTCCCTCCTTGCACTAGTTCGATCATGTGGGCCTTATGGTGCACCAGTAACAGGTTTTCATTGATGTTGGGTGCTTCTGGTGCCTGAACCTCGATCCTATTTGTGTCAATAAGATCTTGTACGACAGTCTTCAACTTCCAACACTTCTCAGTATCATGCCCGGGAGCCCCCGAACAATATGTACAGCTTACTGAGTGGTCCAGATTTTTAGGAAGGGGATTTGGCAATTTGGGTTTAACAGGACTTAATAGGCCTAACTGCCTCAACTTGTGGAATAGAGTAGTATAGGTTTCTCCCAGCGGAGTGAATGTTCTCTGCATGTGCACCCTTTCATTCCTGAAAGCATGATTTCCGCGGAAGCTTGGCCCTGAAGGATTCCTGTAGGCCCTTGGTGGTGAGTATGTGCTTTGCGGAGGTGGGTATGTGTTTTGTGGAGGTGGATATGTATGTTAGGGAGGTAGATATGTATGTTGGAGAGCCGGCGCACGCCATTGCGGGCGAGCTGAAGGCTGGGTGTAAGTTTGGGCATGATGGACGGAGAAATGTGGCTCTTGTGGTGGATAATAGGGTTGTGGAGGGTTGTATGGAGTGTGTAGATAATTTGGGTAATGGGGTCTGGGTTGGTAGCGAGGGGAAGGACCTCTGGATTTGGACCAAGTACCTGCTTCGACTGTTGCGACCTCCTTTCTCTTCTTTTTTCCGAGCGCACCTCCCGTGCCACTTTGGATAGCCTGAGTTGTGGCCTTAATCGCCGAATAACTCATTATCTTGTTGGACCTGAGTCCCTCTTCAACCATGCTGCCCATTTTTACTACTTCATTGAAAGATTTACCAACTGACGTCACCAGGTGACCAAAGTAAGTTGGTTCCAATGTTTGTAAGAAGTAGTCCACCATTTCACCTTCCCTCATTGGTGAATCGACTCTTGCTACTTGTTCTCTCCAACGGAATCCGAATTCCCTGAAGCTCTCTCCAGGCTTTTTCTCCAGTTACAATAGTGTGAGATGGTCGGGGATGATCTCAAGGTTATACTAGAAATGACCTGCAAATGCTTGTGCTAGATCGTCCCAGGTATACCACCTGCTAGGATCCTGCCTCGTGTACCATTCTAATGCGGACCCGCTTAAACTTTGACCGAAATAAGCTATCAGCAACTCATCCTTTCCACTTGCCCCTCTCATCTTACTGCAGAAACCTCGTAGATGCGCCATGGGATCACCATGTCCCTTATATAGATCAAACTTTGGCATCTTAAAACCTGCCGGCAATTGAACATCGGGGAAGGGACACAGATCTTTATAGGACACACTGACTTGGTTGCCCAATCCATGCATATTCATAAAGGATTGCTCCAGGTTTTTCACTTTACGGAGCACTTCGTCCTGCTCCGAATTCTTAGTTGGCCTCTCAGTTTCTATCGGGAACTGAAGGTGAGGGGTGTAAGTGTATGGCTCGGGTGCTTTGAAGGTGAGTTCAGGAGGATAGTATTGATTGTCGTGAACCTGAAACACTGGTTCATCGGATGATTTTTGCAATGTGGCGGGTGGAGGTGCCACGAAAACAGGAACAACTGGTGGAGGAGGGTTTTGTTTGGGTGGTGAAGCTTGGGGATTATAGGAAGTTTCCCCTTGATAGTATTGGGCAATGGGGAAGCTCGTTGATGGACCAGTGGAAGGGTGTTCCGGAGTCCGAGCTGGTGAAAGGGTAGGAGTAGGGGGAAGTATTGGTGGTGTTTGTCCCTTAGCCCAGGCTAGGTGCATCCCAGCTATCTCTTGTCTCAACCTGTCTACTTCCTCCTTCATCATTTGCATCTCCGTCTTTTCCTCCTCAACACTTTTGTCCGAACCAGACATACTTTCCGGAATGGGCCCTTTTGATCTTGTGTGGTAATGGTAACCTGCCAGAACGTTCTAACGAGCTAACTATTTTGAAATCTCTTTCTCTGATATAAACAACAAACTTATTAGCATTAGAGTTTAACACATATTGCAATTTCACATTGGGGAATGCAATGTTCCTAGGTAGTTTAACCATTTCTAACATGTCTTTGCTTCGACTGCATGCGTCATTCCGGCTTATGTATTCATTTTGCCTTTTCCCTTCTTTTTTTTTAGAGATGGTCGAATCTTATGTGGATTGCCTACTTATCATGTCCCCGCATGAATCAGACCAGGCGTAATTCTTCCACAAGTAAAATAAAGACACAATTTTTATTTTATTTTATTACCAAAATATGTTATTACAAGCTACCTATTTGAAAAAGGACAAACAAAATAAAGACTCCATACTATTAACATTGTTTGATATGAAAAGAGAACAGAAGGGCAGACAACAGACTTTTGAAAACAACAATGCAGACTTGAATTAGGGATACATTAGGGCTTTGAATTTTGGTGCCCGCGAGGCATCGTTCGGCCTTTCCGCGGGCTTTGGTGTAAGTCCTCTTTGCAAGCTTTTTAATTCCTCCATGATCCGGTGGACATAACCCATGATTGAGACAAAAGGGGTATCACGGGGCATTTCCTCGCAGGTTAGGCACCTCGTGGTGATGTAGTACTCAATCTCATTGATCCTACCTCTGATTCTATCCCTTTCCATACACAGCTGTTCTATTCGTTGATTTTTTAATCCCAATACTCGAGTGTTGTCAACGAGCCGATCTTGGAATCTCTCCATTTGTTTTTCCATTCGGGCTATTAAATCATAGCAGCGCTCCCTGTCCATTCTAGCATCTCGGGCTTGTTTAAGGACCCGATCTCTGAGAGTGGAATTTGTTTCTCTTAATATTTCAATGCTCCCTTCATAGTCCCTTCTCACTTGCCATAGGTGCTTTTTCCGTGCTGCTGCACCTTTTGCCCATCTGGCCTGCATTCTTGCTATGCTAGCCTCGGATCTTTCCAAGTCCTTTCGGCTTTTAATGACCTGACTCATTAACCCTGCTATCAGCCTTTTATCGGACCGACTTCTCCGTTGGTTGTCGGCATCCATTATGACTTGTCGATTTTGAGCTCTAAGAGAGTCATTTTCTTGGGCTGATTTCTTTTAGTCCCCTTCATCGGCTGCGGTCTAAATTTCTCTTTCAAATTGAAGATTTGAGACCTGCTGCTTCAACATGCCTATTGTGGCCCTGTATTCTTCTTCTTTCGCCAACCAGTCCCAATGCTCTTGTGAGGACTTGGCAAACTCTTGAAGGTGAGGTCTTTTAGCCGGCCTTCCAGACGACACTTCCCCTTTGTACCAAGCCTGATATCCGGGTGAGACTTCCCCTCTTGGCCGATTCAGTACACAAGTATTTGCCTCCAAGTATTGACATTGGTTCTAAATCTGGCGGACCCTTGCTTCAGGAAACTGGCCATCGGAACTGATCTCAATCACTTGGGTGCTCAGGTCCTCATCTTTCGGCACTATCTGACACATCCCAAGTTGCATCAAAACCCGATACGGCACATAAGGTTGAATGCTCTTAAGCCCCATCAAGAGGAAATGAGGCCTAGCTGCTGGCATATATATGACTTCATCGATCGGTAACCATCCCAGTGTCCACTGTATTTGACTGGCATTGAGGTCCGAAAGTATGAGGTCCATGCCGAGACTCCTTCAGGTAAGCGGACCTCAATAATTCTGGTGTAGAACTCCTCTCTGCAGGTTTTCTCAGAAGATCCATAGCTCAGGAACTGGGCTCGGTGACATAGGTGTTCGGTCATCCACATTTGCAATAACAAGTTACACCCTTCGAAAAATTTCCTTCCGGCTTTGCAGGCCGTGAGAGCTCGGAAGATATCAGATACAATCGTGGGCGCAAGTGTGCTGTCATCTTGAGTGAGCAAAGTACTGACGACCCCAACTACCTTTATGTCTATATTCCCGTCTTTTCTTGGGAACACTAAAAGCCCTAAGAAGGTTATCATGAAAGCAACCCGTCTATGTTCATCCCACTTTCGACGGTTACTTTTGCTGCACAACTTGTTTTCTGGCTTGTCGAATCCTCTTATGTGGCCGTATCTTTGGTATATGAAGCTCAGAGTGCAAAAACCTTTCGCCAAGTCTGGGTTATGGATCGCTCTGACTATCTTTAACGAGTCCAAAAACCGATGCACCGCTACGGCTCTTGGAGCAACCAGGTATTTATGCCTCAACGGAACCTCATCACTGCCGATGTACCCTGCTATTTCCTCTAAAGTCGGGGTGAGTTCAAAGTCCGAGAAGTGGAAGACATTGTGCGTCAGGTCCTAGTAAGTGACTAGTGCCCTTATAATATCCCCTCGAGGCCTGATACCCAACAAACCCGTGAAACCTTTCAGATGTTTCTTGACTTCGTCTCGCCCTTCTTTGCCTAAATCATTCCACCATAGCCGCAACTGGAGGGGGATTTTATTCATGATTGAAAAAGGTTCATTTTGAGTCGTGCTCATTCTGCACATTTATTAATGTGATTAAACAAAAGAAAATTTATTTGACTCAAAACGATTTGATTATTTTTCATAAAAGAAAGACCCGATTTTCCGAACACAACCTTTCAGCACTTCAGGGACGAAGATTTTAAGGTTGTGTGAGTCAACCGATCAATAATCCAAAAAATGACAGAAGTGGCCGTTTATGCAAAGTCAGTCTTCCGACGTCCTTTTTGGGAACATTCGGCTATTTTTGATAAAAACGGCATCACCCGACTCATTTATGACTCTTTGCTTGTTTTTCAAATAAAAAATAAAAATCTGATATTGCAAACACTGCCTTTCAGCGCCTCGGGGACGAAGATTTTAAGGCTGTGTGGGGAAATCAGTCAAAAATCTAAAAAATGACTAAAGGTAGCCGTTTATGCAAAGTCAGCCTTCCGGCGTCCTATTTGGGAGCATTCGGCTATTTCTGACAAAAACAGCATCGCCCAACTCTAGGACGAAAAATTAAAAATTTTGACATTTTTTGGGCTATTTTTGCAAAATGGGAGGTTGGACCCGACGAGGGTTGCCTACGTATCTCACGCCCTGTGAGAATCAAACCGGCGTAGTTCGCCCAACATAAACTAAACTTGTAAACAAGACTCCTTTCTTTTCAAATAAATCAAACTAATTTTTTTTTTCATTTTTCAAAATTTCGGCAGGGTTTTGACACTACTTGGACATTGGTTTTATTTTTCTAAAAATAAGTAGTTTTCTCCTTACACTGCTATATTTTTTTTCTTTTTCATAATTTTTCAAAAATTCCCGATTTTAGAAGCCGGTCAGCATGCAGATCTGAAGCTAATAAATGTGCAAAACAAACAGGATGCAGCAGGATGGTCTTTTTTCATTTCAGGTTGCTTGTCCTAGACGGATCCAACCCCTGTATTGAGTCCCCTAAGTCAAATACAACATGATGCAAATAAACGTTCCTACTAGGGATCCGGCATGAAGTCAAGTTATTCTAGGTTCAACTGGGTATATGTTCTAGACAGTGTACCCGAGCGGACAACTCGAGTTGAGGAAGGAGCTCCTTTCCGGGAACCAAAAGGCCAGCCGACTTAGAAACTTTCGAGCCTCTTTTATTTCAGGGTATGACACTAACAGAATAGGGAGTCTCAACCAGTAAGCACATCCCCGGAGGTGAGAAGAGAAGGTTTCGGCACAGTTTACATGTACAATTCAAATAATATCAAAGCGGTAAAAAAAAAGCATCATTTTGCACATATAGGCCAAAACATGTAATAAGATCAAATAATAAATAAAGCCAAATATAACAATTCATCTAAGCTCGAATTCTGAACCCTGAACCAGAGATTCTGGGTTACCGAAGTCCCCAGCGGAGTCGCCAGAGCTGTCACACCTCCTTTTTGCCCGCGCCGCCGCAAAGTCGCGCGGAAGGGAGTTTTTCCAATTAAAAGACAATCGAAATGGGATTTATTTATTTATTTCAGAGTCTCCACTTGGGAGATTTATGGTGTCCCAAGTCACTGGTTTAATCCCGAATCGAGGAAAAGAATGACTCTGTTTAACAGTCTGCGAACCAGAAATCCGGATAAGGAATTCTGTTAATCCGGGAGAAGGTCATTCCCAAGTTCTGTGGTTCTAGCACAGTCGTTCAACTGTTATATTCGGCTTAATTATCTGATTTTATACAAATACGAACTTATGTGCAAATTCTAACTCTTTACCGCTTTTATTTTTATTATTTTACAGAGAATTGCAACGTTGTGAAAATGTATCTCGAACCACGTCACAATCAATGTACCCGTGGTCGTCGACACATTTCGACTCCGTTGAGATTTGGATTTGGGTCACATCAATGTACACCCACGTTCAAGAAAGTAAATTATTAAAGGCGCGCCTAAAGCGACTAGCGCATTATTATTTTTGAGAAGGCCGTGAAATCTTGCTAAAATGGCCCATCCGAAGTCTAATTAATTATTAACCATTTATTGAGGGCCCCGCAGCTTGCGTTTTATTTGGCGAGGCTCGTCTCATTAATTTTTAAAGGACAATCCTAAAGTGACTACATTTCTATTAAATTCGTCTCTAAAATAAAAGAGAAAAAATCCTAATTAATTACATGCTTGAAAAAAAGGCTTAACATATTAAATGCTAGATTAAGACAAATGTTAACGGAAAGGAATATTACTAAAATTGAAATTATAAATAAAATACGGAATCGACAAATAATATATTCAAAAGAAACTAATTATCCTATAACTAGATTAAACTCGCATTGTTAGATGACTTGAACCGTTGGAATTAATTATTTACAACTATTTGAAACTAGAATCAATCTTAATTACTAATGCATATTCGAAAGTTTATTAAATTTAAACGTTAACTCGTCTTGTTTGAACTCAAATCATGCCATAATGCCTAATTCACGAAGTTAATTTAAATTCATGCTTTAACTAAATTTAGCTACATGTTCACGGTTAACCTACTGTTGACAATATTAAAACCTTCATAGCTAGTGAACTAATCAGTTTTGCCAAGCCGATTCACTAAAGACCAACTTATGTTATTTTTCTCTTATTCCAATTATTAAACAGTTTGACAATAATGAGCATGCTTAAATATATACTACCTAATAATCAAACTAAAGCAGAGTATTATTTAATACATCACTACAAGATACCTGGTATTGGAAGTAAAAGAAGAGGAAGATCAGCATTAGCAAAGCAACAAGAACAATCAGCAATAACAGTAGCAAATTGAACACCCAGGGATGGATTTTAAAACCAACAGAGATGATTCCACATCCAATAACAGATTCAAAAATAACCCGACAGCAATACCAATACCAGAAACCCAAGCATTCAATGAAACAGCCCTCCAAAACCAAAAGAAAACCCAGGAAAACCAATCTGAAAATCAGTAGTACCAAATGCAAACCACAGAAGCAGTAACAATATTCTGATCCTCAGAAGTAAAGAAAGGCTTCACTTTCAGTTTTTTAATTCTCAAAGACTGAATTTCTTAAGTTCTGACAAATCAGTTTTCTTTTCAACTTAAGCTCTGAATTTTTGATGATAAAATCTAGTCTATTTTTTTTTAACTCTCTAACTCTTACTCTCCAAGATTGTTTTTAAAAAGTCCCTCTTTTAGTATTTTTCAGCCGATCCCCTTCAGTCTTCTTCTCCACCCTTTTTATACAAGTCTGTCTTTCTTTTAAAACTACTGCCCGACCCCTTTTTTCCACTAAAAATCTGAATTTTCCACTTAAAATCCACTAAGGAAGCTTTTCCTTATTTTCAGCCCCCCATTCCCCCCCAATTCCTTTTTGTTCCCCATTATCACATTAATTTAAGGACACTAACATCCCACTAACAAAACACTAACATTAACATATTATTCCTACTGTTTCATTCTCAAATTACCCCTGAAACCCCTTAATATTACTGCCTATCAGTTGTACCAACTCACCTAAGGAGGAAAGTTAATCATTTGACTAAACTAATTCCCATATGATCACCTAAATTACTACAGCCATAAACCAATTCTAGCTAGTAATTTTAAGGCAGAAAAATACATCAAATACAAGAGTTTCAATGATTCAGAACAATGCTCATAATCAAACAGAATCTTAATTAATCGGACAACTAACAATTGAAAACTATAAACAATAGAATGCCAAATGATTCAAACTATACGAACAACCTAATCAACGAAGCTTAATTAATTGATTACATATTACAATTGACACGAAACAATTAGACACAGAGAATCAGGCAATTCACGGGTAATTTCAGTGGTATTGACAGAAACAGGGACTAACAGGAAACTAATTAATCGACGCAACTTATTAATCGATTATACATACACAATTGGTAACAACAAATAGAATCAAACATACAAATAGGATGATTCATGGCTTTGTACAACACAGGGGACTTATGAAACTAATTATTCGACGACATTAATCAAATCGAATGTGTAGTTTATAACAGGTACAATTTAATCAACAAAAGAAAAATCGACCAAATAAAAAGGTCACTGGGATGAGAGAATGAATTGATAAAGAAAGGAAAAATCAATAAAACTAAACTAAACAGATAAACAGATATAAACACATACAAAACGGAACCAACCGGAAAGGACAAATACCTCAAGAACTCGGACACTAGACGATCCTGACTTGAACTCTGACTCGTATCTTTTTTTGAGGTCGAACGGACCTTAATCGAGTGTTCTCAACTGAGAACACTTTGACTAAGGTCCATTGAACACCCAAAACCTCTTTGATTTGGACAGAATTCCAGGCTTGGGTTTTTTTAGGGTTCTTGGGCTTGATTTGGGGCTCGAGTGTTTCTATCCAGATTCGAACAGAACCAAAGGTATTTAAGGTATGAGGGAGGCCAGGGGGTGCTGTGGTGTAAGTTTGGGGCCGGTTGGCGTAGGTTCATGTTTGGCTCGAATCTTCAAATGAATATTCGAGAAGTTCCAGGAAGATTCGAGCTAAACGGTTACTGGATTTGGATTGAGGGTGGTCAGGTGGTCTTAGGGTGTTGGTTTGGTGACCGGCGACGTTGTTGTCGCCGGGTTTCAGGCGGAGGTAACCTAAGGCGGCTAGGGTTTGGTCTGGCTCGTCTCTGAGTTAGAGAGACGATGAACAGGGAAAGGGGGGTGTTTGGTTTGGGGGGGCTGGGGTAAGAGATTAAGTTTATATAAGGGAGGGGTGGTTTGATCTTGGCCGTTGGATCAATCACGATCAACGGCCTAGATCAATTCACTTAAGGGGGACGACATCGTTCGGTCTCATTCAGAGACTGGGTCAACCCGGGTCGAAATGGACCGGGTTGTAAGGGAAGCTTGGGACCGCTGGATCAATGGAAATGGACGTCTTAGATCGACATGCCTGAAACGGCGCCGTTTCAACTATGCAGGGGCTGAACTGGACCGTTCGATCAGTTTCATCATCGTCTCAGATCTGAGACGCCAATACGGCATCGTTTGGGGTTATCTGAGACCAGGCAATGGACTGGGTCATGCATTGGTATTGATTTGCGCCCAATTTCATTTTAAACTTTTGGCCCAATCCGAGTTTTCTTCATTTTTTTCATTCTTTTCTTCTTCTTTTTCTTTCTTTTAATTCCTAATTAACAAAAATTCTACATTAAATTGTGAAATCAAAATTAGCCTTATAATATATTAATCAACCCTTAACAACAATTAATACACAAGTAAAAATATTTAATTAAAAATAAAATCACACGATTGCACATTTAAATGACAAAAAATAGACTAAGTGCATATTTTTGTGATTTTCTTCTTTTAAAACCAAATTATGTTTTAATTAATTCCTAATTGTAAGAAATAAAAATCCTAAGTGCACATGCCACATATTTTTTATTATTTCAATTAATTATAACAGGATAAACATTCACAGACAAAAACACAAATAATTATCCAAAAATGCCACGTCAATCCTAAAAATTGTACACCAAAAAAATTTTGTTTTATTTTTTGATTTCTCTTGGAGTAGTTTTCGTGAAGCAAAAATCACGTGCTCACACTATCTACTTGGTTCGATGCTCTTACATTATGTCTGTCTTGGTCGTCCTCTAAACATCGTTTCTTCTGGCTCGACGAGTGTCGAAAATGCTTGATGTAGAATAGGCCATGTCGTCTTTCACCGCCTTGCCGCCTAGACGGGACATTGGTCAGCTTGACAGCAACGGTCAGATTTTGACCAATACAATTAGTCCCTCCGTCTGTCGGGGTCGTCCCCTGTCGGGCCAGGCAGACGGATTATGATTGCTACGAATTCGAGAGAAATCTGACTGCTTGTTCCTCGGTTATGCTTTTTAGGTTTCAAGTGGGATGACGACGTTATTTCAATATTCTTGGACCGTTGCGGCTGTTTCGGAACCGAAACATCGTTTGGCATTGAAGCGTTGCTTTGTGGCTACCGCTATTATGACAAACTTTCCTGGGGAACCGAAACATTTTGTGCCCTATCATATTCGATTGGCGACTCTTGGGTTTCGTGCTTGGGGGATTTATGTCTCTTATAAATAGAAGGAACTCATCATTTGATTGACACACTTCTTTGCCTTTTGCTTGAAAGAATTCTGCAGATATACTTTCTTTCTGATACTCCGAGTTTTTGTTTGCCCTCAGTTAATCTGAAAGCTTTCATCCTTTCTTTCCATTGTCTTTTTGCCGCATCATCTTGACAAAATGGTTGGTGATTCCTCTCGTACCGATCTTCATGTTACAATTCCGGCATCGAAAAATGTTGCTCAAGACACTGGAGGGGCAGAAGTGGTGGAAGACAAGGAGGTCCCGTCTGTAGTTGAGATTTTGCCTCGTCCTGGGAGAGAATTGACCAACTTCAGCAGTCGTGTCGGGGCGGAGCTAGAACCTGTCCCTTCTGTTATGAGAGAAGAAGACATTACAGAGTTGAAAGCTAGGTAGGGTATTCCCAGTTACGTTGACATGCGATTGGCGATAGGGAACGACATAGTTCATTTTGACCGTCCTGGGTACTGCATGTTTTACGCCAACCCCTTTCTTATTGGATACACACTTCCTCTCCCTCTCCTAGTGGAAGATTTCTGCCGTTTTTATGAGGTATGCCCCGCCCAACTTTCGACGTACATGTACAATTTGTTCCTTATGTTGCTCAAGTTTGCGGAACTCGCCAGTCGTGAGGTCACTTTGGATCACATGCTCAATATCTTCGCCCCATAGATTATCTGCGGCATGATGTTTCACATGCGTCCTTGGTGGTCGAAGAGTCTGGTGGTGAAAATGGATGACAGGGATAACCGTCGTTTCTACGAGAATTATTTCTATGTGCGGACCGAGCACATTGTGGCGGATCCAATGGGGTTCCCTGAGAAGTGGAACTTTGCACGTAAGTTTCTTATGTTTTTAGTCGGAGATATATCCGACCACTTTCTGCTACAGTACTAAACCCTTTTATGTCTCCGCAACCGAGAAATTGCCTCCTCCATCTGTCGAAGGTATCCGCGAGTGGGTGAGCACCATCCTTCCCCATACGGTGGGGGTTCGCACATGGTCGACCTTTTATGAAAAATTTGGACGCAGACCCCTTACAAGTGAGATGTTTCTGTTTGTTATTTTTCCTCTCCTTTACTTAGTTTCCCATGTGATGTTTGTCGATGCTAGGGAGAGTGCGGAGAGCAAGAGCTCCTACATTGGCTTTTTGTCAGCTGACCTCGTCTGCTCGCCCTGTTACAGCACCTGCCGCTCGGCCTTTATCGAGGGTTACTTCAGTCGAGTCGACGACTGTAGTTATTTCTGCAGAGGACACTTCTCAAACTGAGGTCCCGACTTGTGTTGCTTGTCATAAGGATGAATCTCTCCGTGCTGAGGAAGAAGAAGGGACGTCCAAGAGGTGGTGAGTGGAATTCGAGGCAGCCCCTCCAACTGTAATTCACATGGACGACTCTCCCTTGATAGAATCCGGGGCGAGGGTTGATACCGCTCCGCCCATAGAGATGGAGACCATCGTCGTATCTGCCCCGTTGACGGAGATTCCTGCTGCTGTTGTTGATCATCATCTTGTCGTGATGGGGGGACAGATTTTCAAGGCTGCCCGTTGTAGTTTCGGACGTACCCTCGTCCTCCGTACCTGGTCTTGCTTCCTCCTCAGCTACTGAAAGAGGAAAGGCGTTGTGGTCGACGATTATGAATCCGAGTCGGACCTCCATCCTGATGATGTTAGGATGTTTGAAGAGGGTATTACCCACTCTGTGGTTCGTGCGTAAGGGTCGGCCCGTATTCTTGAGATTTCTTCGGATGTTAATCTCCTGGGGAACACAAAGGATCTGGTACCACAGTTCGACATTTTGTGTTCTGCTTCAGAGAATGAGGCTCTCTGGAACGTTCCTGATGTCGATTTGATGAATGAAGTGGCCGTTATGGGATTGAGGGTACGTTGCACTTTTCTTTTATACTTCTCTCATTTTTCTTGTTGATATGGCTTTAACCCATCTTCTCATTTTTCAGACGTACATGGTGGAAGTGGAGAGCATGGGCAGGGCCGACATTTGGGCCAAGCTTTTCTTGAAGATTTTGGAAAAGTATCGACGGTATCGCGACAAATGTCGTGAGATACACAAACGACTGAATGAGAATCCTGGTGCTCGATCTCTCGGCGAGGAATTGGAGAAGAGAGATCAGCTGTTGATGGATACCATTCGTAGGAACAGTGTGCTCAAAGAGCAGCTTCGCGTGAAGGATTAATAGCTCAAGGTAGGAAAGGGGGTGGCCGGCAGAGTGTGATTATCTGCAGGGGAGGCTGAGGTCAATGCAGGCTAAAATAGACCAAAACCTTATCAAGGTCGAGGCGATGAGTGCATAGTGGATGGGAAAGATGGCCGATTTGGAGAGAAAGGTTGTTAGGCTAGAGAGTATCAAGAGTACTTGGTCTGCGGCTTCAGCAAGAGCGACAGCCCTGGAGAACACTATCCGCGTCCTACAGTCTGAGCGGGAATCAGAGAGAGCAACGACAATGCTAATGGAGGCAAGGCTTAAGGAGCGCATTGATGAGATCGAACGGGAAGCTTCGACCTTAGGAGATCGGGTCGCCGCCCTTGAGGCTGAAAAGGAGCGACTGCTGGCTCAGATTGAGTCTTCCTCCGCCGTCGTTCCCACGAGCTTTGGGTTCATGCTAAAGCTCATCGGGATATATACAAGAGCCTGTGGGAGGTGGGCAATACTACTGAGGCCGCCTATGAAGGAGCACGAGCAAAGGCGCGAGAGGCCCGTATCAACTATGGTTATGACTCTACGACTCCGGAGGTCGAAGGGGGCGCGAATGATGAGGGAGAGCTTCCTAGAGATGCTGGTGGCGGTGATGACGCCGAGTGAAAGAATGTTGTCTTAGTTTGTTTTCTATTTGTATTATATTCATCGTCGATTGTCGCTGTTCCTTTCTCTTTTTTTATTGTTGGCTTGGGTCGTATGTAATCTGCGGCCATTAGCGTGGTGACCTTGTATAAAGAAGAATTCTTTCATTGTTATCTGCCCCGTACTTTATCTTTGTTTTCGCTTTTTGTGACTTTGGCGCGAGATGGATTCTCGCATGGCGAGTCCCGGTCTTTTCTTCCCTTTTTGCTTACTGACGGCCCTTGGCCTTAGATATATTTTGAACTTTTCCCTTTGGCGATGGCTCGTGGCCTTGAGGGTGTGATTTCGAACTTTTGTCGAAATATCGACCCCGTCGTTATTTGATTAAAGTCTAACTTCTTCTTTTTGGAGAAGGCCCTTGGCCTTAAAGCGTGTAATTTCGAACTTATTGAAATAGTAACTCATCGTCGTTTGATCGAGGTTGAACTCCTCCTTTTGGAGAAGGCCCTTGGCCTTAGAGGATGTTATTTCGAACTTATCGAAATAGTAACCCGTCCTCGTTCGATCGAGGTCGAACTCTTCTTTTTGGCGAAGGACCCTGACGTTAAAGGGTGTTATTTTGAACTTATTGAAATAGTAACTCATCATCGTTCGATCGAGGTCGAACTCTTCCTTTTGGCGAAGGCCCCTGGCCTTAAAGGGTGTTATTTGGAACTTATCAAAATAGTAACCTATCGTCGTTCGATCAAGGTCGAACTCTTCTATTTGGCGAAGGCCCCTGGCGTTAAAGGGTGTTATTTCGAACTTATTGAAATAGTAAACCGTCGTCGTTCGATCGAGGTCGAACTCTTCTTTTTACCGAAGGCCCTTGGCCTTAAAGGTTGTTATTTCAAACTTATCGAAATAGTAACCCGTCGTCGTTCGATCGAGGTCGAACTCTTCTTTTTGGCGAAGGCCCTTGGTTTTAAAGGGTGTTATTTTGAACTTATCAAAATAGTAACCCGTTGTCGTTCGATCGAGGTCGAACTCTTCTTTTTGGCGAAGGCCCTTGGCCTTAAAGGGTGTTATCTCGAAATTATCAAAATAGTATCCCGTCGTCGATCGATAGAGGTTGAACTCTTCTTTTTGGCGAAGGCCCCTAGCCTTAAAGGGTGTTATTTCAAACTTATCGAAATAGTAACCCGTCGTCGTTCGATCGAGGTCGAACTCTTCTTTTTGGCTAAGGCCCCTAGCCTTAAAGGGTGTTATTTCAAACTTACCGAAATAGTAACCCGTCGTCGTTCGATCGAGGTCGAACTCTTCTTTTGGCGAAGGCCCCTAGCCTTAAAGGGTGTTATTTCAAACTTATCGAAATAGTAACCCGTCGTCATTCGATCGAGGTCGAACTCTTCTTTTTAGCGAAGGCCCCTGGCCTTAAAGGGTGTTATTTCGAACTTATCGATATAGTAACCCGTCGTCGTTCGATCGAGGTCGAACTCTTCCTTTTGGCGAAGGCCCCTGGCCTTAAAGGGCATTATTTCGAACTTATCGAAATAGTAACCCGTCGTCGTTCGATCGAGGTCGAACTCTTCTTTTTGGCGAAGGCCCCTGGCCTTAAAGTGTGTTGTTTCGAACTTATCGAAATAGTAACCCGTTGTCGTTCGATCGAGGTCGAACTCTTCTTTTCGGCGAAAGCCCCTGACCTTAAAGGGTGTTATTTCGAACTTATCGAAATAGTAACTCGTTGTCATTCCAGTTTTTGGAGAATCAGACATCCTCTGGGGGAGTCCCAGTTCGTTTGACATTGTTTGCATCAGAGAGTGTAATGTCGGAGAGTACGAAACGTTGTTGTTTCGCTTATGTTCGTTATGTGCACACATTGTAGTTTCCTTATCTGATCCCTGCCTTCCAGATTGGAGGTGTCACCGGCGAGCGGTATTTCGGTTGTCTTGTAGTAGTTTCTCATTCTTTAATAGAGATGTTTCTTTGCTTGCTCGCCCGCGCGACATTTGTGGTCCTGCTTGAGCAGGGAGCAGAAGGTGAGTTAAAATGATACTTTCCTTTCCCCCATCTGATGGACTGGTGAATGAGAGCAGGTTTGTAGCGTTGCTCGTTTTGTTTGGCATTTCGATGGTTGATGGGGCGAGGATTTCTAAATGCGATGACTCTACTTGGCTCTCCTTCCCCTTCTATGTTGCACCTTTGTCCCGCGTGGGTTGGGTTTTGCCCTAGCGTTTTTTTCAGCGGGTAATCGTATTTCTTATCTTTGATCTGGAAGAGACTAGGAAATTTTACTAAGAAATCCCCACAGACGGCGCCAAATTGTTTGACTCAAAAGATATTGAAATATTTTTGAATAAATCAATCAAATAAAGTGAAGGGGTTAATCTTAGTGAAACATAATGAATTCCAGATCAATGAGCTAACTGAATAAGTAGCATATAAGTAAAACAGAGGTAACCAATCTTATTGGAACTTTCGTTGCGTCTCTCATTAATCAATGGGGGAGGTTATTTTACATATCCTCCTTCCGAGATTGTTGTATTGTTCCTTTTGTGTTTAGGAAGATTACAGAAGAGGGAAGTAAGGAGAGAGGGAGAAGCCCCAGAACCCCTTAATCGAAGGTTTTTCCTTACTATATATAGTCATGAGACCTTTGCAATCTACTTGGTCCGACGCTCTTACACTATATCTGTCTTGATCGTCCTCTAAACATCGTTTCTTCTGGCTTGACGGGTATCGAGAATGCTTGATGTGGAATAGACCATGTCGTCTTTCACCGCCTTGCCGCCTAGACGGAACGTTGGTCAGCTTGACGGTAGCGGTCAGATTTTAACGAATACAATACCGCCATAAAGGTCATAATTAGTTGGGGTTGAATTGTTTGGATTTGCTTCTTGCCCTTTTAATTATTAATTTATTTCTTACCATCTGACTCTAATGTTAATTTTAATTTTTTGATTGTTGTTCAGGCTTACTGTGGCAAGAATCAACTTCAATATTTTTGCCATCTTTCCGTTTCTTCTTTGCTTATGAGAATATTTAGTCAACCAAAGATGGAAGATCTCAATTCTCAGCTGTGTATATCATGTATCAATGGATTTGAATTGATGGTGTTAGGATAATATTTGTATTTGTTCAGTGTACAGTAAGAGTCTTAATATAGATTGCATTAGCAGTCTTAAATATTAAATGTGTAATAGGTAGGTTAAAGAAAAGAGAAATGAAGAATGTAAAAATTTTGTCTCCACTATTATTTTATACATAAACAAACATTTGTAGTATTTTGAAGAAATTAAAAGAGTCGTTGATAATAGTATAAATCATATAAGGTAGCCAAAGCAGAACATAGCTTACGAGTTACCACCTTAGTGATACAAATATACATAGGAAAATTAATAAATATTCTAAGAATGACACGGCCAAATAATATGTTTTTGTACCTTATAAATAATGGCAATGCAATTACAAATATGTAAATTATTTTAATCGTGATCCTTTGGAGGGACAAGCAATGTCCAATTATATTTTGAATTTCAAATATTAGTTTAGTAACAATGGTAATTTTTTATATACATGAATTAGTTCTATTCTATTGCTCTAACAAATGTTACTATTAGAACACCTATGCAATTAATATTTTACTATCTTTTGTACGAATTATGTGATATTTGACTTGAAATATTGTGCAAACGTACGAGTATAGAGACTAGTATTATTATAAAAGCCCGAATAATTTATGCTAAATGTTGAACGACTAAAATATCCTCAAAATATTGATCGACTTTCATAACCTTAAATATTTATATAAGTTGAGGATACAATTGTAAATCACCTAAGGCTGGAATTCTTTTCTCATTTAAACTACACTTGACAAGCCTACAAAGTTGATTTTGGGTCAAACTAACTTGGAATTTGCAACTAAATATATCACTTAATTAATTAATAAGTGTTTCAACGTGGATATGAAGCAAATTATGGAAGAAAAAAGAAAAATCGAACATAACTTAAGAATTTATTATTGTGACCACTTTGAGAATATTCTGCTCACGAATATTCAAGACTGCTGCTGCTACCTTTTGCTTTAAATTGTTGTTAAATTTTGTACATGGTGAGTAACAATTCAGAATATCTATTCAACTAAAATTTTATAATTTTTGATACGCACTTTGTAATATTTCACACAAGATATTCTAAACCACTTTACCTCTTTACTTAAATTTTCTTTTATGCCAAGGAAATTTAACAACTTTTACATAATTAAAAAATATAGTTTTGCTCTATTTGTAAATATAATTTTCAAATGAAGAAGATTCACTTGAGTCCCTATTCTTTAACCTTGCTCTGTCACTAAATATATTTGTGCGTCGCAAGAACATAGAGAATAATCTATATCTTTATTATTATAAAAGTACAAATATTCTTACGCTAAATGTTAATGACAAAAATTATTCTTGACATATTGATAGACTTTTATGCCCTAAATTATTTCTTTAAAGAAGCAATATGATATTGGATAAAATTATAGTATTGAGTATAATTCTTTTCGAACTCTACATCATCACTCCCAATAGGCTTGCTATAGATGATAGAATTTCTAATTCTTCTTGGACATCAACACTTCAACGCCAACTTTCCTTGTACAAGATAGAATCCTAATTCTTTTCTTTTAAAGATTTCAAGTTGTGATACAAGTTAAGGAGTGTCTCTACTCCTTCTTTGTTTTAAGTAGGGTTTCATAAAAATCCGAAAAATCAAACCAAACCGAAAACCAAACCAAATCGACTAAAAAATCGATACTTTTTGGTTTGATTTGGTTTTGGTTTTGAATTTTAAAAACCGATCAAATTTGGTTTGGTTTGGTTTGGTTTTGGTTTTAATTACAAAAAAAACGAAAAAAAAAACACGAACCAAACCGACTATAGGAGTAGCTATTTCAAATTTATTATTACACCTATATATATGTATATTTTTATACAAAGTTTCAAAAATTTAATGGTAAATGTTAATAGTTTGCACTTTTAGTATAGTTCTTTACCTTTACATTCTAGTTTGATTGGTAGTTTTCTTTTGTTAAGTGTAAGAATCCATTTCGTGTTAAAAATAATATATTTTTAATTGAGTCCTTAAATTATTCATCACTATTTGATTCAATCATCATCAATATATCTTGGTAAATAATAGATTTCTCAAAGGGCAATTGATTTGAAAGTGTTACATTGAAAATGTGGTCGCCGGAATATGTGCTTGGTAGTGTATGTCTTATATTTAAGAAAAACCAGACAAATAACCGAAAAAACCGAAAAATCGACAAAATCCGACATAAACCGAATCGAGAAAAAATCGACTTAATTGGTTTGGTTTGGTTCTAATATTTGAAAAACCGACTTACTTGGTTTGGTTTCTTTTAAGGGAAAAACCGAACCATGAACACCCCTAGTTTTAAGGAGTGTCTCTACTACTATATCACTCCCAAATATAAATATTTTACTACTAATATTTTTCAAGTCTTTCTCGAGTTTGATGAACAAGAATCTAACGGGAAATAGATGAACACATGCAATCTGAATATTCTATGGGAATTGAGTAAAAATTTAAATAGCCCGAAATTAATTATATCTTTTAGTTCCTATCACATTAATTTATTTAATTAAAGTATTTTTATTTTATTTATATAAAACATTTTTAACAGATTTTAAATCCAAAAGGGTGACTTTTAATTTCTAAAGAAGTGGTTGTTGCAAAGTGCCTCTTCCCAAAGGTTGTCTTAATTAGTTATAAAACACATTCATTTTTTAACAAACTCCTAAAGACATTATAAATATTTGGTACTGTTCCAAACAAACACAATAATCGTTTTGAATTCCTTCTTCTTCTCACTGCTATTTTTTACAATTCATAAAAAAAATTTGGGAGAAAATTTGAGTTAATTATTGAAATTCGACTTTCATTGGCTTTGTAAAATCTAGGAAAATTTTTGCTACCATTCCTGCAACAATATAATTGAAATACTTAAAATTCTTAAGAATAGTAATTACACTATCAAACCCAGTATATTTCATAGTACCATATTTTGCAATCTATTTTGAATATCTATGTACGTGTTATTATTATCGTGCAACGCATGTTCATAGAGACTAGTACTATATTAAAAACACGAAAGCCCTTAGCGAAATGTTGTTTGCATTTTTGACCCTTTTAAAATAAAGTTCACAAACAAAATAGTCATTTGAAATGAAATCAACTAAAATTTTAGCTATACACGTTTTCTTATTTGAATTGTTTAAGATATTCCACTATATTTAGAACCTTTGAAGTTTACTATAATTATACGACGTTGACTTTTCTTCACCTTTTTACCCCCCAAAAAACGTATCTACACTAAACTAATAGTTAGGAATTTGTTTTCAACTTCAATTCCTACAAAATTGCGTAAGAAGGAAAATGAATCTATTTTTGTTATGAAAATTTTTTCTTGAAATTTTTGCTGCTTGTCAAGCAGTAAAAGAAAAAAAGTCTTTGAAAACTTTTCCTTCCTGTCTGATAACCAAAAGATAGCATAACTTGTTAATTTGATCCTTTGAAATATGTTCCTTAACCTTTTTCTTTTATTTCACAATATCAAAATAGTTATTTTTTCTAAAAACAAAAAAATCCCAAACGTAAATAAAAAATTATCGTTTCAAGAAAGTACAAAATTCTCCTCAAAGTGTTATTAATTCCTAATTTAAAAATAAAAAAAGGACATATACTGAGTGTAATTATAATTTTATCTAATATAAAATATACTTACGAAAAGTAAAAAAAAAAGTCCATCTACAAGTTTAAAAAATAAGAAGAAAAATAAAACATTCCTAAATTTCTCACATAAATAAAAGAAAAGTAAAAAAAATAAAAAAATGCATTCCTAAAATTCATAAATAAATAAATGAGAAAAGTATGTTTTCAATAAGGAATTAGATTTTGTTCAATTCCTAAAATCAAAGTTAACTAAAAGAGAATTATAGAATATTATCTTTTCAACATGTAATGAAATCATAATTAAAGAGAAAATATTTTATTAAAAAGGAAATTCTAACTACTTTCGTTATGGAATTTTCTTTTTGGGGAACACTGATCCGTACCAAACAAAAACTTAAGGAGTCTTTTCTTAACCCTTTTTTATTTATATTTTGAATTTTAGAGATGTTATATTTTTACTTTAAATAAAATTTAATTTCTTAAAAAGTGTCAAATTCATTTTAATTTGATGTAAAGTAACGAACCATCCTTATTTTTTTATAAAATTATATTTAACATTAATTTGTCACCAAAACTAAGAATATTATAATTTATAAAATTATTTATGGATAGGATACGCTCATTATGCGTGTACCCCGTATTAACAAATATAAAACATTTGGAACAATACTATTGAATTATGTACAGTTAAAATGCAGCTGTTAAGTCTCATTCCTAAAGTATTTCTAATATTATTTATTTTGAGTTAAAGAGATAACAATTATGAACATTGGATAATTTTAATTTAATTGCATTATTTATTAAAGTAGTATTTGTATTTTTGATACATAAATTCTATAGAAAGCGTTTCTGAATAAAGGGCAATGGACATTCATACTATATTAAAAGATGGAAACCCTCAGCGAAATATTATTTACTTTTTTTGTACTTTGAAATTAATTAAAATTTTGATCATTAAATATTTTCTTATTTAAATTATGTAGGAAGTCATAATATTTAAAACTTTAACATAAATATATCTGGGAGAAATAAGAGTCATAATAATTAGGACGTTTTCTTGTCCTTATATTTGCTTAGGTCCAAGGGGAAAATTCTATATACACTTTGTCACAATTAAAAGAGAGACACGATGTATTTTATGTGTAGGTGAATTGAAGATGAAAGTAGAGCAAAAGGGATACTTAAACGTTGAGAGTGGGCTCGAAAACAGTGAAGAAGAGAGACCTGGCGAGGCCAGGCAAAGGACAACTTAACCAGGCGAGGCCAGGCAAAGGCCAGCTTAACCAGGCTTTAGCCTGGCGAGGCCAGCCAATAACCAGGCTGAGGTTGGCGTTAGGCTGGCGCTGCAAGGAAAAAGCCAGGCTGAGGCTGGCGTTAGGCTGGCGACGCAGGCCTGGGGCCAGGTCCAGTCCGAATTTTGAAAACTTTATTTGTTTCCCGGCTTGACTGGGATTTGACCTACATGTTTAGGTCTTGTCCTACACCTATAAATAGACCTAAAAAGGTCACTTTTGAGGGGAGATCTAGTTTGGACATACTTTAAACCGAGGGAGAGCACAGAGCCGTCTTGGAGACCGGAGATTCAACCTAAGGAGGCAAGAACACACTAGGAGCAATGCGGAGAATTCTTCTACGAGTTTTTCACTTCCTTCTTCCTATTTTCATTATTGTTTATGAATTCTAGTATTGTAGTTATGCATACTATTATGAATAGCTAATTTGTTATCTAGGGTTTTGATGGAACCTATTGGAGGATGATTTTCCTGTTACGTTAATATAGTTTTGCCGTAGTATTTTCTCTTTTATTCAACTATGTTATTATTGTGGTTGGTTGAAGAACTCTCAATCGACTGTACCTATTTAGTGTGTATTACTCGGAAGAGAGTGCATATTTAGGTAGTTTTTGAATAACATCACTCCTAACGTATATGAGGGATCAATACGGAGGATTTAAAGGTAGGATTAAGGATAACGAAACCTTGGTACGATACCGAGTGAGTCGTACTTAATGCCAGCTAGCGTAATTCGAGAGAATATGTCTAGTACATTGTGGTAGTTACTCGGGAGAGAATTACAACACTCAGAGCGCTCATGATCAGTAGAAAATACTTAGGCGAAATTATAAAAGATGTAGCGGAAAGGATTCCGACAATTGGGGAAATCATAACTCTAAACCTCCTTAATCTTGTCTCTAATCCTTAGTATCTTTAGATGTTAATTTACTATTTTAATTTGTTAGTTAATTAGTTAAATACAAGAATCTTAATATCTATAAGTTAGGAATTGTTCAAGCTTGTCTTCTTGGTGATAGTGAACAGTTGTAGCTAAACCTTAGTTCTCTGTAGGATTCGACTCCGGACTTGTAAACTGGATTATATTTGCAACGACTGCTTAGTCCTTTTTATAAGGCATAGTTGGGCGTGATCAAATATGTGTATAAATTATATAAATTTCTTAACACAAATATACTGTTTAAGCAAAAAATATTAGATTTGACCGAACCTGTAATCGGACTTCTACCTCCGCCCTTGTCTATAACTAATGTTTTGAATAGTCATAATAAGTTGAACAAAACTTTAAGATAATAGTTTATATTAAGATCACTTCTTAAGGCCAAAAATCAAAATAATTATAAATATATACCTACATCGAATATTTATGCCAACCTAACAAATACCTTGGTACAGGTAAGTTTTACTATCCAAATAGTTTAGACTATTTAAATTTCATTCATATATAAGTAGTTTTTAGGGGTTTAATTAGAATTTCGAGATATCCAAAAAGAGAAAATACATAAAGTACTCATTAAATTTGTCCGAAAAAATTATTTACACACCTAAATTTTTCGGGCGACCTTTTATCCCACTATTCACATCTAAACTAAATTTAATACCTCCTTCAACTTTACTGTTATTACAAGGCTCTACTTCCTAAGCTCATTTGATTTCTGAAAATAATTAACTAATATAGTAATATTTATTGATTTTTAATGACTAATTTTCCAGTAAAACAATCAAAACAAATGAAAAATGAAAAGATCAAATTTTTTTTGTAATTATTCAGGTGTGCGCGCCTCCATTATTCCATGGGGTACTTGTTGCTTTCCACTTCTCATCGACATAAGTATCGCTAACTCTGTCTATCAAAGATTAGACAGATGGAAAAAATCGTCTAATATTTTTTATCTCCGTTGAGAGACATCATAATTCTTCGCCCAGTTCAAATTAAAAATCAAACATAGATATTTCCATTTTAAGGGTTCAAAAGGGAACGACCCTTCAATTTTACAAACTAATTGAAACTGAAATTGAAGAAAAAATAGACACAAAGGGAGGGGAACAGTCCATTCTATATATATATATAATCGGTGCTTTAATTGTTCTTCTTCAACCATTTTTCTTTTAAACTCCTGTTCGGTTTAAATTATTTTACAATATTCACATAAAACAAGTCCTAAATATCATATTCTTTTACTTTACTTAATTTAGTTGTATACAGATTCAATAAGGCACCTAACCTAAGTTTGGACATAGAAAAAACTTTTGGACAAAATACGAAATTGGTTGACCGTTATAAACTAATTGTATTATCTAGCCAAAAAATACATATACAAATAAAATAATATTTTGTTGGCTATATTTTGGGAGCGGCTAAACTTATATATTTCTCAAAACTTTTTAGTTAGGAGAGTACAATCTTGGGCTTCTAGAATGGACTACCGCACTCTTGGGCCTGCTATCTTGTATTTGGGCTAAGTTTTCATGGTCCATTGTGTGCGCTTTCTCATTTTGATCATTTGATTATTAGAGCAAGTCGTTGGCAAAGTTATACAAGTCTCTTAAAAGCATCAAAATTTGGGAATGACATTACATTTCTTTTGTTTTGCACTTGTGCATGTAATGCAAGCGAATATCTGCAAAAAAGTTGTCGTAAAGTTTTGTAGTTGAAGCGATTTCTCCTTCCTTCTCCCTCATTTTCTTTTTCGTTTTCTCGTCTGAAGTTTCGTATTAACTATATAATAAGTGAAAGTTCATAAGGTACGACGAAGAGTGATTTTGTGGTAACATTCTTTCTTATGGGCCTTTTGATACCTTTGATTTCTCTCTTGGCGATACGCGTTTACCATAATTGGCTTGGAACTTGGAAAAAACGATATGGAGAGCTGAATTTCATACCGTTTTGCAATATCGAAACTTTAGACTTGTGTTTCAGTTGCAACACTTTTTAACTTCAAATAAATTTTCTAGAAATTTTAGACCGATTATCTAAACACACAAAAGAACTTAAACTATCAATAAACAAATGTATGTCTAAACTTTGGACCACTGTCTAGATATTACTTTATAACCAAACTTTAGTTTTCTGGAGCTGGTAGTGTAACTTTTTATTCTTCCGTATGTGAACAACATAGGTTATATTTATAAAACTTTTTAAAATATGGCCAAAGTATAAACTGCGACTGTCCCGGTTAAATTCAAAAATACAAAATAAAAAAAAAAAAAAGGGTGAAGTGCACCAGTAACCTCTTTAAAGCATGCTATTTAAAATATATTTAAAAATTAGTCAATTTATCCACACTTCAAGACTAAGTGTTTCTGAATTTTTGTTCAGGACTTAGGGGTCGTTGTTGGAAAATAAGTTATCCCAAGATTAATTATTCCGGAATTGTTACCCTATTCTCCCGTAGGAATAAAAATAATACTACAATCCAGGAATATCTAATCATGGGATTAGTTACATCGTGATTTTACCCCAACAAAACATGGGATAATCTTATCTCATATTTAATCCGGGGTTTAATTATCCCTTAACCCTTGTACCAAACGAGCCCTTAGTGTCCTAAATTTTTGAGGTGCTAATTTGAAATCCTGGATTAAGTGTCTTGAATTTCTGAACTGCTAATTTAAAATTCAGGACATATTCAAACTTTAGGACACGATGTCCTTAGGTTTAAACTTGAAAAAATGACACTGTATAGTTGCTGTAAAAATAATAACCGAAAAATGTATAAATTTGTATATTTTTTGAATATATACATTCTATATGTTATATACAAAAATTATACAAATTTATACTTTTTTTCGGTTGCCAGACATAAATAGTTTCTGGCGCGGGCTAAAAGTGATAATACCCCTTTAAACTTCACGACGTTGAAGTTTGAGCAAATTAGTTAATCCTTAAATTAATTCTAAATTGTGGACATATTTTAAATATCATGCTTAAAAGTGGCTACCTGTGTCATTCCTGGCTACAACTTTAGTACGTTGTCGTTTTGTGATTCTAAATGTCCTTCAATCTCAATTTCTTCTTCCTCCCAAAACCACATAGATCAGATTCATCAGATTCAAACCCCCCATCTCTCTCTAAGCAATGGATCCAAAAAAATCTTCACACACATTCACTTTTCTAATACTTCTCTCCCTCTTCCTCCATTCTACTGTAAGTATTTTTCTTCCTTTTGTATTTGGATCGATTAAATAGTAAAATTTCTGAATTTAATGTTTGAAACTTTTGATCTCAGGTTGCTGATGGATCCTCCTCGGTGTTTTTCCTCGACAACCCGTCTCACCGTTACTTCCATGCTTCTTCTGAGGTATTCAATTGTGTACTTTTTTGTTCTATTGTGATTGGTTAAGGTAGTAATTTGTAGCATTTAGATGCTGTTGAGATTGGGAAACTTAGGAAGAATATTGTTGTGCACATTTTTGGGCACTTGGGATTGGTGTAATTAGAAGTAAAGAAGTGAAATTGATAGTAAGTTTAGGGATAGAAATCTTAGCAACTTACAGTTACTGCTTTGGAGCTAAATATCGAAAGCTATCACATGTCAACTAGCTTGAGATTGAGCAAAAAAAAAAAAAAAAAGAATAAAAGTGTTTGTTCGTTTGTGTGTTTGATAATTTTAAGTCAAATTACTTAGTGTTAGCATGAATAGAGAAGAACGGGTTTAGATGATTCATATATTTAACTCCAAGTATTTTGGAATTGAGGTTGCGTAGTTGATTGGTTGATTGATCGCTTGGTACTTGCAAGTCAACTTACACAAAAATAATGTATTGGTGATTCATTTATCTGTTTGGTGATCTCTCTTAGATTCAGCAAAGAGTTTTGCAAGTAATCGAAGGTGAAATATGTTGTGGATCATGTTTGTCGGAGAATATGCTACATAGGTTGACTTGAGAGCATAACTTTAGGAGCTTTCCATTATTAATCTACATTAAGTCAATGCCTCAACGAGACGAGCTCATAGCTTAATTACTTTCAAAAGCAGCTTAATGCTTGATATTTGTGGCATGAGAGCATTGAACAATGATGTCCGTAGTCAAATAAACATCAAATAGGCTGAGCTGAGTGGTTTATATAGAATCTGTTACCTTTCTATTTCAAAAAAAGGCGGAGCCCAACATTAGAAGGCTCCTTCCTAGGCGGGCTAGGGGAAGACGAATATATACAGCATTACCTCCTTTTCGGAGAAACTGGCTCCAAGATTCGTATGCTGGTCACTCGTAGAAACGCAGAGCACTTCTCCATTGCTCCAAGGTCCCTCCTCTACAAATAAACATCAAATACAAACAAAAAAAATCTGAAGCCTCTCCAACTAATGTTTTAATGTTCCGTTACAAGACTACATACTCTGGTAATAGGTAGTTTTCTGCAACATTAAGGCAGTGCATTATTGGGTTCTCATATCGATATTTTGTATGAATTTACTCATCCATCTTTTTCCATAACACCATATCTTGATCATTTTGTATTGACTAACTGCGTGATTGTCTTTCGGGCACAGATTGGTTCCATGGCTCTTTCCGAAGTTGGTGCTGCTATATCAGTCTTGCTTGGTTTTGCACCTCCTGTAACTCTCTCAGCTTCTAGTTCATTGAAGGTAGGAAAGCTGAATCTTGTAGTAGCAAATCTTTTGAATATAAAGCAAATCGTACATCATCAATATTCATATTGGTTGCAGTTGAATGAAGTACTCGTACCAAATCCATTTGATAGACCACGTTCTGTCGTCATCCTAGAAGTTACCGGAGCTGAAGGTATGCAAGCTGGGATGACTATATTTCATAGTACATTAATATTCTTACTGAGTTTCCCTTCTCTCTCTCTCTCTCTCTCTCTCTCTCTCTCTCTCTCTCTCTCTCTCTCTCCCTCCCTCTCTCTCTCTCTCTCTCTCTCTCTCTCTCTCTCTCTCCCTCTCTTTAAGCTAAAGAACATACTTGTGGAATATTCTACTGTGCTTGCTTGGCTTTTCTGCTTCTGATCTGGTGATTATATAGAATTGTGCTTATTTATGTCCTGTGCTGTAACAGGGGTTTCTATTGAGGCCCTCAGAAGCAATGTAGTAAACGAAAATAAAGCTGACATTCAACTTCCAGGTAGTTGTCTTTATACATGTTATAAATTTCTGACTAGGTTTTATTAAATTGATATTTAAATTACTTGTAAAAAGAGAATTAGATTGGTATACTTAAATTTAATATTACGTTTTTTGCAGATGCAGATGAAGTATCTCTTTTTTCATTGGATGAACCAACAACAGATGCTGAATATTCAGACAAAGAACTAACTGACTTTGTTAGTGTTTGTTAGCACTTGCATGATTATCTCTCACATTGAGTAACTTCAAGGTCATTCTACTCACAAGAGGTTTGATTTTTGTATGTAGGCGTCATGGTTGAGTGGTTCATATGTGAGTGGAGAGCTGACAATTCCCTTGGAGGATGATGCAAATTTGAAATTTCAATTGACAAAGGTATTTTTGAGGTTTGACAACATGTATCATGGATTCATTCTTTTCTGGTCTTCTTTCATGTTCAGCCTAAATTTAGTGATGGTCCATTTCATTTGTCGCACAGGAAGCAGATCGAGAGTTTGTAACAAGTCTTGTTTCACTCACCCGTAAGATTCAAAGAGCAATCGAGATGCACCAAGATTTGTCAGGAGCTGTGCGCCGTCCTTCTGAGCTAATTTCTGGAAAATTTGATGGACTTAAGGTTACAAATTCTTCGAGACCTAGTCTCATTTTCTTTCTTTTTCCCTTTCCAAATTAAGCTTTAGCACAAGTACATGATACATCTCTTTTATCTTAAACATTGAATTTAAGATCATTTCTTTTAATCTGACCTCTCAAAAGAAATCATCTCTTTTAATCTGATCCTTCTCCTTTTCCCTTTTCCATTTTTGGAGGTACCATCCTAGTATTTTTGTCCCTTTTGTCTCTTATTATTCCTTCATTTCTGGATCTCTTGCTGTTCTGGACTGTCTGGATATCATATTAACAAAGTGTCTGAAGTACTGATTGTTCCTTAACTATTGATGATAACCGTCATTTCCAATTACCTGCATCACTGGATGTTTTGGCCTATGCCTCTCAAAAGTTAGAACTTCTGTTTTGATTCAGAGAAACCATCAATAGTTACACACTACTAGTGGCAGATGAGCCTATCATCCAAAAGGAAAGATGACACCAGCTGCAGATGATCATAATGTCTCTTATTATCTGTCATTTGTCTGGAAAAAGGAAGTTATATTTCTTCTAATTTCCATACCGGTCGTACTCTGAACTGTTTCACCTCAGTTTTAAATACATAAGAGACAAACATGAAACCTGTTATACTGGTTATACCAGCTCAATTGATCTTTTTGATCTTTTTGTAGGCTCTCAAAGAGCATTATGGAGCGGAAGGTGTTGCAAAAGGAACCAAATTGTTTAGTATTGCAATGTCGAAGATATTTGATTCCTTAACTGAAGCCTATAAAGGTTAGCTTTGTTCTCTGGTTTTGACAAAGTTGATAGTGTTTTAGCAGCTTCACCGATCTCTGATCTCTGTATTTGATTTATGATTGCAAGAGTTGATTTTAACCATTGGCAAAAGATACCTTAACACCGGAAGTTGCTTTTGAAGAAAAAAACTTGCCCTTCTTTTATGGAAAAAAATATATGCAGTAATTAGGAGAAGAATGTTTTCCTTTAGTTCTTCCTTTCTGATTCTTGTTATTAGATAACATTGAGTTCTGTTTTAAAGGAAACTCTGTATTACGCGTGCAGGTCACATTGTTGGAGTCATTGTCTGTAATGATACACCATCAGTAGCAGAGCCATTATTCAACGTCATTTTCACTTCTCCGCCAACTGCCCGCTGGCTGGAGGAAACAAAAGCTTTACCAAATACAACAGCTATTGAAGAAATTATATTGGTTAGACGAACTGTTGCATGGGTTACAGGGATCTTGCTTCTTATTGCCACTCTATTGGGAGTAAGTTTTTACTAACCAAACGCTAATGCATTTCAATGCTTCAATTTTCACCATTGAAAGAACTATTGCGCAATGAGTTTTCCATGTCCGTAGTTGTTGAACAATTGCATTAAGAGTTCCTTCTTATAGAAAGCCATGTCAAGTTTCCTTTGTCTGAGATAATCTTCAAACTCAGACGTGGGTGTATTGGACTGGATAAGTTTTTAGCTGTTTTTTGGTCTTTCCCCTTTAATTCTTTGCATAAGATCTCCAATAGCTAAAGATAGGGCACAATAGAAGAGAAAGATCCATATAGGTGAACCTACTAGTTGAGAATAGGTTTTTGACTTGGTAGAATACTTCTAATATTATGTTATTAATACTATTTATTTATATATACTTATTTTTTTTACTTTTATTTTGGTTTGGAAGGGGAGCCTTGGAGCAACGTAAAAGTTGTCTTTGTCTATCCTATAGGTCACCTATTCGAGCCGTGGAAGCAGCCACTAATGCTTGCATTAGGCAGCTGTCACATCACACCCCTTTGGGGTACCGTCCTTCCCCGGACCCTATGTGAACGCCGGATGCTTGAGCACCGGCTGGTTTTTTTACTTCATATCATCGACCACAACTTGTTTGGGACTAAGGCGTAGTTGTTGTAGTATAAGATCTCCCCTAGAAATTAGACCGTGATGATGATATTGTTGGATTTTAGCTTTCTTCCATAACATCTTATCATGTACTTCTCTGATTCGCCCCATACATTTATTTTGTTGCAATCTCATGGCGTCTTTAATTGGATGCAGATTTACTTCCTCCTCAACATGCCACTCACAAGGGACACCCTTCTCTATTCTAACGTGAAGCTCGACTAGAATTTTACAGCTGCTGCATTAAATCGCCGGGACATCAATGGTGCAGTCTGCCCATGATATTGTACAATTGTGATTCTCTCTCATTTCCTGTGATTTAAATTATTTTGTCAGTGGCAAAGATCACCTTATAGCTGTAATAAAGCTGGTTTCGCCTTCCGGGTTTTCACGGCACTAGGTGTTTGTAGCTTTATATATTGGAGACTTATTCATGGAAGCAAATGAGTAGTGGGCTGTTGTAGTGAAAAGGGGTTTGGAACTGATTATGTCTTTGCTATTGTGTATTCATTCAGATTTTGGTATGAAAGTTTTAAGTTGTTGTACACCAAAACCAAAATAATGGAAACTAGTGGCTGCTTCGATATTTTTGTTGATGAATAAGATTTTAAATTTTGACCATCCCTCTGTGTCTTAAAATAAATCTTGTATATTAGCTATGGGACTTACAAGTTTTTTAAGCTCAATCTTGAGCAATAGTTGACATTCTATCTCTCTGGAGGACACCAAACCAGAAGTGAACTAAAACCAATGTGTATTGAGGTTTCTTGTTCAGTTTGATAAATGGAAAAAAGAAAGCTGGAAATTGGAAATTATTTCCCTTCTTTTCATTATCTTTCCTACCTCTAGAAGCAGTTCGAATAATCAAGTTAAACCAACACTTGTAAATTAGTAAATTTTTGAAAAAATGAAATAAAAGTTTCTTGAGGTGTGGTTTGTTTTTATATAACCATGATAAATAAAAAGAAAAGTTTTATTAGTTTGATCTGCCAATTAAACTGATTACTACAGAAGAACAAACTAACAACAAAAAAAAGATTACGACCCAACTCATATAATATATTTTTTGGAAGCGGCTAAAAATATACATTTCACGATAGCTAATGGCTTCACTACGTTTGAGTTAGATTATAAAAATTACATATAAATAACTTTACAAAAATGTGTATATATGATAAAAGAATTTTAAAAAATGAAAAAGATTAGATCTGCGCATGATAGCACAAAGCAGTGTAGATATTCCCGCCAGCTAAAAATATCTTTGGGTAAATTTCCCATTATCCTGTAAAAACCGTTAACAAAATAACTGAACAAAAATCTCAAAGTTCTCTAACAGTACATCAATGGCATCTTCACTACCACTGAGTTTCCACATCATCCCACAGAACAACAACACACTAAAATCCCTCTCACTTTCACACCAAACACACACTTCAACTTCATTTCTCTCCGCACAGTACTCCTCAACAACATCGCTCTCAGTATCTCACATTTGCTATAGTAGTTTGCCGGAACGGGAGGAATCGCGGTGGTTAAGGGAAGAGCAACGGTGGTTGAGGGAGGAGGCGCGGTGGTTAAGAGAAGAGAAACGGTGGGAAGCAGAACGAGAAGCTTTGTTGCTCCAAATTCAGAGTTTACAGCTCCGTTTAAAGGAGCTTGAGAATAGGAAGAATTCTCTTCCAGAAGCTTCTACTGTTGCTAATATTGCTAAATTATTGCAGGTGTGTGGTGCATATGGATCTATTTGACTTATCGACACTATCCAAATGCCCTATAAAAAGAAAAAAACGAAGTGAAATCATCCAATTTAGGCCCAGTTCAGTTTTACTTAAAGCTTTTTTCGATCATAATTTTGGAGTTATACCATGATTATTGCTTCATTAGAATTGATTATTTAGACTTAATTATCTTTTCATTGAAATATTGATTAACTTGTTATAGCCGGTTAGTTACTACTTTTATCCCAAAAAAAAAAAGGCAGTTCGGTGCACGAACTATCCCATATCACGCAGGGTTCGGGTAAGGGTGTACCCCAAGGGGTATGATGTAGGCAGTCTAACCTAATGCAAGCATCAGTGGCTGATTCTACGACTCAAACACGTGACCTATAGGTCACACGGAGCCAACTTTACCGTTACTACAAGGCTCTCCTTCATTTTTAGCAAGTTGCCATTTAATGATTATCAAGAGACTAGTTGTTTAAATAGCTTTAACACCATCTAACTTAAGCTCTAATAATAAAGGCCTCTATTAACTACTTTTTAGATAATTAGTATAGTAGTATCATTTTCATGATCCAAAAACTAAACAGCAGGCTCACTAGTCCATATTTGTTTGATTAAAATTTGAAGGTCTAAATTGCTAAGTATACTCTTTAGAGTGTGATCATGTTTATTAAACTTTATTATTTATAAGTATCAAATTTATGCATTCGAGGCTTTAAATTTATTTCTCGTTTTCTTTTTTGAGAATTCAACTTGGAAATTCACCTTCTTTAAAATAAAGTTTCACATTTTCATGAGTTTCTGAGATTAGTAAAATGGCTATCCATTGGTAAAATATTCATGATTTGTTTGTTTGTTTGTTTTCAAGTGATTCTTGGATCATGGTAAATGTGTTACTGTAGCTCTGAGAATTTAAGGAAAACTAACACAAGTAAAAACAGAAGGAAAGAGTATACTGTTGATTTTCTTTATGTTGCTTTTTTGGTTTTCTAGCTGCTGAAGGAGGGGGAGCTGGGAAAGAACGTTAATGTGATTACAGAAAGCGGGTCGATATCTGTGCCATTAATTTTAGAAGCAGCAAAAGAAAATGAGGTTATAGTTAAAGAAGCAGTAGAGCAGGAGAAGGTGATTAGGGAAGTTCCTAAAGAATCAGAAAGAGAGGGTAAAGAAGCCAAGAAGAGGCGGCCATTGAGAATGGGATCTGAAGGAGATGAAGTTCGCCTGATGCAGGTCTGCTAACTTAAAGTTACCATGTCTTTTTTATCACAGTGATTTGGTTAATTCATCGCTCCTGCTTGTTTGATTGATTATTTGCTCTATTTTTTATTTTGACATATACTGGATTTATGGCAAAAGTTAATGCAGTCTATCCATTTAAAGAAGAACAAGTGCCAAAATAGATTGTAGTCTTAAAGAAACTGTCACTTGGAACCAGGAAGTAATGAGAACTATGTGTAAATAGACTTTTTCTGGAGGTGAGTTGGAAGAGAAGGTGTTTTTTGTTTCATGTCATGCTACACAGCAATGAAGTGATGGAGCTGTTGTTATTGAAGGTATTTTGATGCAATGTTGAGATTGCCAAACAATTAAGCCGAGAAACAAAAACTAGTATGTTTAATCGTTTCGCTATTGTATTTCTGTCTAAAGACTCCTACAGCTGCTGAAAATCCATTATGAAGACTTAGATTTATGTCTCAACCTGTAAATTTCAGACCCAATTGTTCATTTGCTCAACACTTGCGTTTTCTTTCTTCCTTCCTTCAGCTGAGCTTATCTGTTATTTGATCTTCACATGACAAGTATTGTCCAACATGTACAGGCTGGTCGTCTTGTGCCAGCGTCACCAAGTAGTCCAAGATAAATACTCAATGATGGCTTTTGATACCTCAATGAACTTAATTAGTAGGAAACTAAAAGGATCAAAAGTGTTATTGTCTCAAATATAAATCAACCAAAAGCATATATTTTCTTATGATTCTTTTCTTCAGTGTTTTGATTAATCAAGCTGACTTTACTGAGGTATCATGGATGTGACAGAGGATAGATTGCCTCTTGTCCTTTTATTCTGATCAATAAAGAGATATAAGGCTTCTGTTTTGGAGTCGCTATTCATACTTGAGTTTATCTTCTTAACTGAATGGACTGACGATTACAGAAAACTGTGTAAATTCGACTTCCTTATTCCCTGTGGTCAACTTTATATAAGGTTTTTTGTGTGTTGAGGACTCCTGAAACTTGGATTGTGTTGGATCACATAAACATAAATGTTATGCCTCATTGTCATGGATTAGTTCTTGATTTGCTTTATTTATTTAGGCATCAGTCTCTCCTTTGTGGGTTCTATATTGTTCTAATTTAGTGCATCACCTAATTATGTTCGCCTTTTTAGGAACAATTGTTAACATTGGGCTTTTATTGCGGGGAGGAAGATATGGAATTCTCCAGCTTCACTAGTGGGACTGAGCGTGCTGTGAAAACTTGGCAGGTATGTTGTAAGCTCCATCTTATTATCAGGAGAGTCTCAAATTATATTTGGGTTAGCTGTGTGTAATATACAGATGATTCATATGTTCTCTCATATCCCCTTGGGCAGGCTTCATCTGGTGTCCCAGAAGATGGCGTTATGACTTCAGAACTTCTTGAAAAATTATATATGGTGCAAAAGATTGACGGATTGAGGGAAAATCCCAAACAACCAGATGGAACTGAAGCAAAGGTGTGTTATCCCTTCTAACTGACATAAAAATGTCCATGCTGATATCTTTGGCTCCCTATAAATTTTGAACTTGAAACCTCTATTAATCCCAAATATTTGGTTTATCTTTTTTCTTTTGTGTAATTCGTTAAGTCAAGAGGTTTAGCTGACATCATTCTAGAATATAAGCCATCGCCCCTGTCTGGTCTAGTATGAGCGTTCTTCCATGAGACTGTAATATCTCTTAGTGTGTCATTCATAGGAAATCTTAAAGAGATGTACTTGTTACAAACTCATACCACCTTTTCAAATAGATCTAGTATGATGAAAATCAAGGAATAGGAAAAATGAAATTCAGTAGGTGCATTCATATGATTCAACTCGTTGTGACTAAAGTTATAAATTTTTCAATCACGGAAAGAAAATTGACCCATTTGTTGCCTTTGACAGATCACAACTGCTTGGTGAATTACCCATTATTAGGGACTGATTGAATCTAATTTTTGCCACTGTAGTTAATTCTAATGTAGTTGACATTGTCGATACTGAAAGATGATTATGGATGTATGCATAGTGAATCTCACCTGCCAACGAATTGGTTGCTAAATTCAAGGACATTTGGCGGTCCTTGAACTTTAGAAATAGCTGAGGCATTGATAGACAGACTATGCATGCGAAGAATTGTTCTTTCTAGGTTCCACTGCTTATTCTTTTTTTTCAGTCTAGCATCCCTGTTTCCCTGGTCAGCATATTACACAAATTTGAAAAATTGCCGAGGGGAAGCATTCTTGCAGTTTTTTGGGGGGGTTGGGGGGATGAATGGGAAACCTGTCACTAAATTGTTGCGAATGGCTATGTGCACTGAGGGTAGACAGTGTCACTGAGTAATGAGAAGCAATAAGGTAACCATATACGAGACTTGGATACACGTGATCACAATGATAAACATGACAAATTTTTCTTTTTTATCATTCTTTACCTGTTTGGATGGAATTGTACTGGAACTACATCATCAGTGTGAGTTGCCAATGCCTGTTGTAATTCAGATTCATCCTGTAAAATCATAAGTAATCTCAGACTATTATGGTTTATAATTCAATGTTCTTTCCTCCTCAGACTTGTGCAAATGGTGCCCCAGTTGCATCTATCATGGAAATAGAGGAAGTTCAGCAGACAGTTGTGAAAGAAGATAGTGTGTCTGAAACCGAGGTGTCACATCATCGAGTCTTTCTCCTTGGAGAGAACCGATGGGAAGAACCTTCCAGACTTACTACAAGTAGGAAACCGGCGGAGACTACTGGTGGCAGTACCACCACAAAGTGTCTTACTTGTCGCGGAGAAGGTCGCCTGTTATGCATGGGTATATACTCTGTCCCTTCTCGTCTTTGCACTTTTTAGTACTAATTTTTAAAGAACAAGAATTTTTTTTATTCAAGATGGAATAACGGGGGGATTATTGTCAAACCTTCTGATGATGCCGCCCTATCTTACTATGCACGTTGTTTGGGTAAAAGAAAGATCATTGTTATTAGTATCCTTTTTCGAAGCCTGAGTTTCTCATAAGTAGTAATCCAAATTGTAATTAACAATGTCAAACAAGTGAATACAGTTACTGTGAGAATGATCTACTTGTGAAAAAAGGAACTTCTTGTTCTTGATTATGTGGTAGCAACTCTGCCTATGTGAGTGCTCACATTGCCAATCAAGCTTGGATAAAGGAGGAAATCTTGCAGTAGGTAGGACAGCCAGCATAAAACAAGTCAAGTGTAGATGATTCCTCACAATACAGGATGCATTGTTTTGTTCTTGTGACAGCAAACTAATGTAAGTTTTCCCCGTGAGAATTATAGCAGTTGAAAGATCAAATCAAGGAACATTTGTAACTTGTTAAATTTTCACCAGAGGTACATCGCAATGCTAGTCATTTTCTGTGATCATCTGTTCCCGTGGCTAACTTTGAGACCGCCTTGCGCAAAATCATGTCTTTTAAAGCTTTCTTCTTAACATACTTCTATTTTTGTGCAGAATGTGATGGGACTGGTGAGCCAAACATTGAGGAACAGGTTAGAGGACTCTGAAAACTTTCCGTAACTGTAGTTTTTATGGCCATTTTCATTTCTAAATTGCTTATAAACTTATGTTGGAAATTTTTTTAGCAGTTTATGGAATGGATAGATGAAGGAATGAAGTGTCCCTATTGTGAAGGTCATGGATTCGTAACTTGCGATGTTTGTGAAGGCAAAAAGATAGTGAAAGCTTAGTGGATATATGTGCAGTTGTATATCACTCCCAAATACAGTTTTCTACTTTTGATTCTTCACCTCTGATGGTAGATAGACCAGAGGTCAATTGTATACGTGGATATTTAAGAGGGGCCAGAAAGAAAACACAAGCTCTCTATAACAGTCTCATTTGTTCCGATATTTTTTGGTTGCTATAGAGAAGTGTTGTTATAGAGGATATATATTATAACATAAAAATCGGTTCTGAAAAGAATATAGCTTTTGTATTGAATGGTTGTCATATAGATGTTGTTATAGAGAAGTCTTGACTGTATTTGATTTCATGATAGTGCCACGCATATAAATGTGTATAATAAAAACACAGAAAACCTTCATAGTTTTGGTGATTACAGAAGAGGTACAACAAGATAAAATTATAAATTGAAGATGATAGAGATACTAAACGCGTAAATTATATTATAATATTATCGCCAAATCATTGCGAAGTGAAACTTGCTGCTAATACAATTATCAAAAACCAAACTAGTTTTGTTCAACATGCAGATGTTATTTGCCAGCATTCTCTGTTGGTCCTCGACATATTTTAAACCAATAAAAACTGCATCATGTAGCAAAAACTATGAAGGGTTAAATAGATTTTTCACTACCCTATATATTTGTAAATATTGTACGAAGTATTTTTTCTTTTCCTCAAAGCTCCATCTATGTGGTAGTATAGTTTCATCACATCTTACATCTTCATAGATTTGTCTTTGGTTTGTTTGAAGAGACGCGCCTCGTCTCTGAACGCATGGTCACAAACTCCTCTGCAGCTGAAGGGTGAATTCCCACCTGGAGTAATAAATAGAAGGAAAATAAATGAAAATAATATATAGCTTGGTTAGAAAAGACAGAAAACTGAAACAAAAAATAGCACGAAACAACTCAATATCACCATTCTTTAGTGATGAGGATTCGGTCTATAGGGCAACCATTCTAGGGAGTAGTTTTTTTGAGAAGGTAACAAATATTATTCACAAAATTGTACAGAGTGGGAAAAATCCAAGAAGCATATCCCTCTTCTACCCTTGGACGGATTCTATGAAATCAATTATTGAATGTGTTACTTTCAACAATTCTATTGTAATAAAAAACTTGGTCTTTTAGGAAGAGATTGTAACAATAATAGACTTACTGTACTGTCAAACTGTTCCTTGGTTGCTCCACACTTTAGTGCAATGGCAATGCCCTGTTGGAGGAAGAAAAGATTTTTGTCAAGCAAATGAATATATAGAAACCCTAGAGTAATGGCAAAAGGAAGAAATCCACAAGGGGCATTAATGATGAAAATTTAAAGCTCATCCATCATCCCGGAAGAAGCCATATTGTCACTTGATTCTATTATTTACTTAAATTAAGAAGAGAAAAAAAAATCAAACATTTCATTTTCCGAGATTGACGCCCTTTCTTCCATCTCCATATCAAAAGGCAATTCTCATTTCTTAGGCACTGGGGAGAAAAATCATTGAAGATTACCCATCAAAAAAAAAAATCATTGAAAATTTATGTTCCCTTTTTGGAGCCAATAGTGGGAGAAAGAGTAGCAAAACTTGCTCACATAGTGCATGTAGGGAAGCAATGATGCAGGAAAAATGAAGACAAGTGAGTGATAACCTAATATTAAGGGCCCTCCACCTCTAACCATGAGGTTTTAGAGGTTCACTTCAGCAAGCAAAGTGGGGTAAGCCACTATTGAGACTCCTGAGTGTGGGGTTTCAGCGGTGAGGTTTACCATACCTAGAGGACAAAATGGACGAGCGGAAGAATGAAAACACACACGGGATGCATATCAACAAAACCATGAAAGCATGTCCTACATGTTGGGAATTGGACCCCACACTACAAAGATGACAAAGGCAGTGGGGCATAACATTTATAAGTAGAAAGACATTCAGCAAAGACATGTGAACTACGAAACATAAAAGGGAAGACACAGTTTGAGGGTCACTTAATGATGGAAGCTGTCAACATTTTTATGGAACAAAAAGGCTGCCACCCTCAATGACGATGAAAATTAATTGAGCAGTCATATTCTGCTATGAAGACTGAAATGACCCCAACTACGTGGCATAATACTCAAAATTATTCACAGTTGAGAAACTCATCCTGGAACTCATAAAAGAGGAAATATACAAGGTTGAAATTACCAAAAACATAGAAAATGTAAGTGTACGAATAAATTATATGCAGCAATGACGAAGAAAATACATGCCTGCATGATTTCAGGTGCATCTGGACCGCACATGGATGCCCCCAAAACTTTATCTGTCTCGGCCTCAACAAGAAGCTTCATTACTGACTTCTCTTGCCGTCTGTTACATTATGAATGTTAGGAATTAGTTGCCACAGTTCTACTTTTTATTAGTGTAATCGATTTGAAACATCATGCCATCGAAGAACCTAATTATATAATAAAATGGAACACTGCTCAAGATTCAACACATAACACGTCTCCAAGATTCAACACTGCAGTCGTTCAATCACATGAATGTGACATACAAGAAACCTGTGGTTATCCAATATCCAGTACTCATAACATATGCTGATATTACCATTTTGAACAAATAAAAAGATACTGAAAAGAAAAAATGGGTCACCATTGTAGCTTTAGCTTATTTGCACACAAGAACCGATTTAAGAGCCAGGTTAAGAAGAATTAGCTGTAATATATTGGTCTTTAATGGTACTCATTTGGGGCAACCTACTGACAACAAATCAAAAAGTAATTAGGTGGGTACCCAGAAATGGTGTTCTTCATTGGATTGAATGTTGACGTGTAAACTGAAACTTCACCATTTACTTGCTCTATGGCCTGTTCTTCGCTAAGCCCCACAACAGAGAGAGGCGGGATGCTGTCCAGCAAAAAATAAGATGCTTGTTATAGATCCAACCAAAAACACGAAACGAGATTATAATCTCAGTGATTAACCTCAAAGAACTACTTTCTACCAGGTAAGGGCTTACTTCACAACATTGAAGCAACCAATTTCAAAAGCGTGACAAAGAAAATGAGAACTGATAAAAATAGTATCCATTGACACTTCCGAGCTAAAGTAACTGCCACTATTGGTATTAATTGCCAATTTTCTTCTCTAGATAATTTGGTATCACTAAAAGAATTCACCCGCAGTCTTCTTAGAATCATCTATTTCATTGATTAGTTTTCATCAATTGACATCAATGTTGTAAAGACAATGGACTTTGGGTCTAATTCAACCACAAAAATAGCTCATGACTTGAGGATTGTCCAAGACAGTATAAAGAGACTACACTACAGTTCATTCCCTCAACCTATGTGAGACATTTTAACACTCTCATAGGCTCAGTACAGGACATCTGGAGAGTAGATAACATAATTTGGGCCTAACATCTAGAAACATAACAGGGATTGGTCTGACTTTGTTATGATGTAAAGAAAATGGACCTTAGGCCTAACTCAACTCTAAAAGCTAGCTTATGAGTTGAGTATTCTCCAAAATCATTCATAAACTACATGCTATTCCTTATGTTAAACACTCTAACAGACTTGATCACCAATAAGGACTCACTTCTGCTGCTGTCCTCAAACCACTTCCCAATATGTTTCCATAAGCTTTTTTTTGAGATTGAACTCAAGAAGCCATTTTCTTTGGAGAATGTTTACATCAGCTGTCCTATGAGATGGAATTCAAGTAGCCAATTTCTTTGGTGTCATGTTTTTCCCGCTAGAACTCAGCTCTCTATGAACGGATGTCAAAGTTATTTACTTCCTCAAAGAGACTTGGTAACTCTAACAACTATATACTGGAAGATCTTTCTCAAATTGATTATACTAGTTTGAATTATACTGATAAAGAATGCCAGTTAGGAAATGATATACACTTTGTAAAGGACTAGGACAAGCTATTTGGGATGCAGCGTTACAACAGATCACAATAAGGTTTTTTTTTTGGGGGGTGGGGGGTTTAACAGTCAAGAAGGTATATCAAAGAGGTACCAGAACACAGCACATGGGATATGCAAGTAGTCAGGCTTGGTAGGTTTTCCACCGAAAACAGTTTTCTGCAGACATGAAGCACAACAAAAGTAAGCAGTTATCTTTCAGAAGATAACAACAAGAGCAACAATAGCAAACCCGAGAATCCAACTTAAGGTCAAATATAAAAAATTAGCAGATAAAAGCATAAGAAAAAGTTACCGCGAAACAGGTTCCTTCCATCAAAGCAACTGGAGTAAGATTCATTCGATTGGTAACATCACCGATGGCCCAAATGCTCGGTACATTGGTGCGAGAGTACTCATCTACCTGGAACAGAACATGCAGGTATCTCTCAAGACAATAACATGAAAAATATTTTACTTCACTGGGAAATACAGCAATTTGCTAAACAGTTACCAATAAAATGGAAATATTGAATACAGAATGAAACAGAAGCATGTTTACAGAACTGATGCTAGTAAGAAAATTAATGAAATCATATAATCTGAAAGAGGGTATTCATGATCCAATGATATAGGTCGATTGATTTTTGTTGATTTATAACAATATTAACTAGTATAGATTCACAGACAGCCAAGCAAGCTATGTTTTTCACTTGGTTGGAAGTATAAAAGGGGAGGTGCAATCTTCTACATGTGAGAACACACTAAAGACGTGAATGACATGTTGCTACACTTCGAAGTATCTATCAAAATATAGTGGGCAATGCTGGCTGCAGTCGAGAATGTGGTGTTCAGCTAAACTGTCAAAATAGGAAAAAAGATGTAAGGTGTAGCTCCATTTGGCTCTTTGTAGGCACCTTGGAGAGAAAGGAATAGTGTTTGAAGGTGTGAAAAATGATCTGTAAAGATTAGGGCATGTTTTCTATTTCTAGTTATTTTTGGGTGCATCCACGAGATTCCTGATAGTATAGATGATTGGATGTTATCTGTAAAAAAACACATCTTCGTGCAAGTCCTCTACTCTTTTTCTCCACGTGCAAGTTTTTTTTTTTTTTTTGATTTGCACCGGGTGTCCGAGTCTCTTTTTTCTATTTTTTTGCAAGTTCTCTACTTTAGTATACCACCTGTATACTTAAACTTTTTCGACAGCCTCAATGAGATTATTCTTTATAGAAAACAACTGTTCTTGATTGAAAAAGAAAAAAAAAGCAATTATTCATTAACTTAAGTTAGTACTGAATATAAAAAATACTGAATTATTATCAATTTAAAAGCAAGAAATTATTTTGCGAAAAATTTAGAAGCGAGAAATTAAGAAACCATATGAATCATGCATAGTGACTAGCATTGGAAACCAACTAACGTTAGAATTTCATAAACTGGAAAAAAGGAAGTAGCATTTGAAGACTCATAATGCAACTTTTCCCCTTATTTTAGACTCTTCAATGTGCGTGGTGGATCAGCAGACAAGATGAACAGGGATGCACATTAAATAAAAGTAACCCAGATGAATAAAACCACCCACACTAAACATAAATTATACTCAGTTAATCCTAAAGTCCTGTAACTGCCTCATCAAATCTCATTCCTCATAACACATTCAATAGATGACCTTATCCCATTAAAAGTGAGAAACTTCACGTTCAACTTTATAGCTCAAATCACATTTGCAAATATGTGGACCACATCTAACAAAACCCACAATCCCCCACCAATTGTCATTTCATAGATTTTCATGAAGAAAATAAATCAGGAAACTTGAAGAATAGGATAAAGCATGTTCTAATAACCTTCACGGCTTGCATCTTGTCAAGCTCAACACCAACAGCATCCAGATTCAACCTTTTTGTGTTAGGGAGACGACCTGCAATACATAGTACTGAGCTGCTTAGACTTTGCCGAAAAATGAAAGGGGTTTTTAGAAAAGGATAAAAAGGCATTGTTAAGAGACACAAGCACTGAAGTAACTAGAAAATGGTTCAATATTAGTCTTGGCAACAGACAGGAATACAGAAAGGGGAGAGAAGAATAGGTGGAACTTCCAGTTGTATTCCACTGCAAGTCTAAGCAATTGGATTAACAATATTTACAAGCAATGCTATTTTTTGTCATTCTTGATGCTTTATTCTGTACAATAGGGAAATGTATTCCAGAACTTATGTCAAAATATTGGTTATAGGTCATGTCAAATTTCAATCAAACCAGAGGTCTGAGAATCACTTTTATATTTGATGGTAGTACTGAACCTAATTCCCAGATGTGAGTTTAACTTGTGAGGATTGAGGAGAGTATACTTGGACAACCAAAATCTATTTTTGACCAACCCAATAGACTTGGTCACCATCTTCTTACTTCAGTCCTATTGACTATAATCATGATATAAAATTACCAGTTGCAAAGAGCACAACGTCTGCCAATATCACTTCACCATGGTCTGTGTGCACTTTGATACCATCCTCTGTCTTTTCAAACTGAAATATTAGATTGCAGTTAGAGCTAGAAAATATGAAATGCAATTACTCGAATCATAGGCCATAAAATCATAGCAATGAAAATCAACAGTAAAACTATGTTTTCTTCGGTTAAATGGAGTAGGAGAACTTTCTTTTTATAGGTAAAATGGAGTAGGAGATAGGTAGCGCCTCCTTTTTTTTGGTTGGGGGGGGGGAGGGGGAGGGTAGAGGATAGGTAGTGCCATTAGAAAGTAACGTGCAGGATAACCAATCAACGTAAATTATTTGCTTTCTTTTTTGCAGTCCATTTCAAACTGGATAAAGAGATGATTTAATTTCTCTTTTACTTCTTTCCCTGTCATATCAAACTGTAATTGTTGAAGACTAAAACCTTATGCAAATATGGAAAAATTCAACAACTTCCTGTGGAACTACCACCGAAAAACAAGCTGTTCAGCCTCTACACAGCCATGGGAAGCAAAGTACCTTAGTCAATGTCGTGCAAGGATGCATGGTGATTCCTCTGCCTTCAAGATTTCTTGCAACAGCAGCTCGCATTTCATCATCAAAACCTCTGTCCAGTTTGGTAATATAATAATGTCACATGAGGTGTCACAAACTTATAACCATTAGAAATCACCAAACTTCATGTCTTACAGTGATCCACTAGAATAGCATTTGTCTTCTAATATTGATTTACATAATTATAGTTCAATGACTGCAGTAGTGGAGGCTGCTAGTCAATGTACTGTAGAGTCTCACTTCGACAAGAACCCACTAACTCTTTTTAGAAAAATAGAATAAAGATAATGTACAATACGACATATTTTCACCTCAGTGGAAGTTCCTTTCTGAAACATAGATCCACTGTTGCACCCATTCCTCGCCATATTGAAGCAAACTCAACAGCAATGTACCTGTGACCATGGAAGTATAAAACCTATTTCACATCCTAATTCATCAACGCAAACGAATTCAACAAAACAAAGAAAACAAAGATATGGATATGTACAAACCCTCCACCAAGTATCACAACACGCTTTGGTAACTCTTCCAAGCTCAAGGCTTCATCTGAAGTTATGGCTAGCTCCTATTTGCACAACATATAGTAAGCAATTAAGAAAGAGAAAAAGTAAAAGACATAGAGAATAGCAAATTAGATGCAAGATAACCAAGGAAAAGAAGGGGACAAGATAATACAATCAGCAAAGAGGAAAGATAAAAGAGAAACTACTAATTTATATTATTTTTTTTAAAGATGGAAGAGAAACCATGTAGATAGGGGCCGAGGAGGGAGCAAAATAATAATCAATGACATTGCTAAACTTCCAACTAAACTTATCTCACACAGATTCTAGATTCAAGTTTTTCATAGATGTAAAAAACATGCCAAAGCAGAGCTCCTCAAAGTTTAAGCTCCACTCAACCAGGTTGTTGCAATAATTGTGAATTTTAGATGAATCTGACTCACCTGTCCCGGAATTCCTGGACGATGAGCCCTACTACCAGTTGCAATTAGAATGTGCTTCGCCGAATAGCTTATCTTGGTGCCATCCAGTTGAATTACCTCAACTTCATTTGGACCTATCACCCTTCCCTCACCTTCAAAGAGTTTAACTCCTGCATTTGAAAGTAGCCTCTTATAGATCCCATTTAACCGTACAATCTCTTCAGTCTGCAAATTTGCAACACAACATTAGCACTTTGAATTTATTTATCACTAAAAAGGAAAAACACAAGGGCTAAAAAAATGGACATTTCTGTTTCTGCATGTAAAAGACATTAGTTTGATGAGGCATCCGCATATTAGCCTCCGCAGTGAATACCGTATAAAAGCTATCTAATGTGTGTTTCATTTGCCAGACGATGTTGTTGCTCCAGTCAAAATTTCTTGTTTATAAGGAGGTCAAGCTCTCCACAATTTCTCCACTGTACTTTCCCAGAGAAATGGCAAGTTCTAAGATAGAATTTTTAGATGAATTACTGACTCAGTCCCTATCACATACAAAGTTACAGTTCTCAAAGAAGTTTGAACTACCTTCTTATGCAAAAGTTTCTTCCAGTTGAAATTGACTCTCTCATTCACTTCCCATCCATAATTCCTTGCATCCTGCAGGTCAACAAAAGCATCAATAGACTAAATTATCGGCTTGCTCTATACTGTTGTGTTCTCAAACTTAGCTAAAGGGTGGAAAGATAGAAATAGATAGCTTTGTAAGCCAAAAGATTTTGTAGGTGTGAAGTTTCACCTCCAGCTCCGGCCCATAGGCTGCTCCATAAACCAAAATCTTTTTAGGGACACAACCACGAATAACGCACCTGCATAAAAATGAAACTAGGGCTTAAGTTTTACTATCAGGAACTACTGACTAACATAAACAAACTTGACATAGATTTTTCCTTTCGTTCGATAATGAACCTAATAGCTGATGGGAAATGGGAAATATTGCAAACTCTTCATCACAGAGCACCATTACTTAACATTGAAGGAACAAGAGATGAAAACCCCAATGACCGGCATATATATGGACATATTTATAGATAGAAAAATTAGAATTTTTTGTGTGTTTATTTACCTTCTTATATACATAACTGAACTCTGAATAGTCACTTCCATAAAACATACTTGACATAATTAGAAGTAATAATATTACTGGTATAAGTTGTGTAGAGTGCGGATGATTTTAGATACCTCACAGACAACATCTTCAATGTTCTTACAGTGGCATACAGAATTACTTTGTTGTGCAGAATAAGCTGTTCCACTAATATTTTTCTAATTCAAAAATATGCACGGACAGTACTGGCTATATTATATTTTCATACTGCTACCGAATGCTTCTACCACATGAGTATTTTTATTTTAATGAAGAACAATCCTTATTCTTAAGGGGCAACATACGGACTACATGAAAGAGCCCGTTTCCAATTATAGCTATAAACCAATATAAGCAAAGCCATAAACACAAAATAGTCTGCAACTAAAAAGGTTATAAGCCAAAGCATGATAAACTTACGTTCCACCAACTCCCCCACTAAGTTCAGAGCTGATAGGATGAAATGGAAGCTCACAGATCGCAACCTTCAAACACCATTATCAAATTCTTGAGAAAAGGAAAGACGAAATAGTTCTTTTCAAGGACTAACAAAAAATAAGTAAACATCTGCGGTAAGAACAAGCAAAGGAATAAGAAAAAACATGTTTCAATACAACCCTTGAGAAGAGATGACAAAAAACCTCGAAAGTTCTAATTAAGCATATCACTTATAGATTACTTCAGTTAATGGAACATAACACGTAAAGCCATCAGATAAAATCTTAAAGATGCTGCATCTTAAATTTATCAACATTTGATTATGCTGGTTTCTCCATCCACCTATCTGTGACTAGAAAGCTCTGTCTGTTTAATTGAGTTTCACAGAGAGAAACTTAAAATACCACCTGAATGGAATAATCAAGACTTACGATGGACACCAATTATCTAGATTAGCTAGTACAGAAGAGACCACTGACTACTCAAACCAACAAATAAGGGGACAAATCATTATGACTGCTTATTCAGCTCGCCATTGCTCTTCAATTATGCAAACTGAAATTCATGGCTCATGATCACACAGACAATAAAAACAAATAACCGACAAATGAAACCCTGGGACAAACTTTTATTAGCTTCAGCACATATTTCAACTTGTCATATCCATCAGCAAAACCAATGGAAATTCAACCGTTTCAAGCAACCTTAAAGCTACAGTTGAATGGAAAGATCCCAAAGACTCCGATTCATTGTTTCGAACTAACTACTATGTATCATTAAAATTAAAATAATACAAATCATAAGCAAATTGCAGAAGTACTATATACCTTAGCTCCATATTGGGCAGAAAATCGACCAGCTCGAACCCCACCACTTCCAGCACCTATTACGAACAAATCAAAGTCATAGTGCTGTTCTTCTTGACCGGATTTGTCCAACTCTCCATCAATCAGCATCTTCCTAGCCATGATTACAAGTCTGTACAAACAAAACCAACAAAGGACAATTACCACAAACAGTAAAAAAAATCACCACTACTTCTATATCCTGTTTAGCAGCAAAGAATATGTCAGAAAGAGAAAGGGGAAAAAAAAGAACCCTTGTGATAAGCACATGAGAATTACCAAAAACACTTAGCGTTTCGAAAAATCATAAACCCCAATATTTGAACCGACCAATTAACTCAAAGATGCCTAAAATGATAAAAAGAAGAAACTGCTTTGTAAATAACTCACAAAAATAACACCTTAAAACAGTAACTAGATTTTATATTTTTTTTACAACGGTGTTGTCCGGGCTAGCTTGCCCTCACTCACTATTTCACCAAATACTTAGTACCTCTGACCAGCATAGGTACTGTAACTCTGTCCATCAAGGCTTAGACAGATGTGAAAAAATCACCTAGTATTTTTTGCACCTAAGACCTCATGGTTCTCCTCCCAGTTCATCGACCAGTAGAGCACACCATCGGGTGCCTCGTAAACCCCAATAATCGAACTGACCAATTAATTTAAAGATGCCTGAAATAATAAAGAAGCAACTAATTTGTAAATTAACCTGAAAAATAACACCATAAAACAGTACTAGATCTGTTTATACTTTTCTGAAGAGGACCATTTATTTCTTACATCAAGCCAAGATTCTTTTTTTAGGATGGTGGTGTCCGTGCTAGCTTGGGTACACGGACACTATTCCACCATGCTACCTCCCACCAGCACAGGTACCAAGTAGCCCTATCCACCAAGACTTAGTCAGATGAAATGAAATCGCCTTATGTTTCTTTTTTTTTTCCTCCGCTAGGATTTGAACCACATACTCATGGTTCTCCTCCTACTTCGTTAACCACTGGGCCGCACCCTTGGTGCCTAGATCTATTTTACTTTTCTGAAGGGGACTCTTAATTCTTATATCAGACCAAGATTCTAAGCAACAAACTTAAGAAAGAATCACAATACCTTAATGAGTATGAAGCAGATAGTAACCGAGTAAAATTGATTTCTTTCAGCTCAAGGAAATAGTACAAGGATCCTATGAAACTAAAACAAACCTGGTCTATATATACTCTAAAAGACGTGTGGGAATTGCATAGCTGGGGTTGAATTAAAATATACAAATAAAGAATCATTTATCTGGTTTTTTAAATTAAAAATAAAATTATAGAATGATTTATATAATAATCTTAGTCAAAGAAAAAAGTTGTCAGTGACTACGTCAAACACAATGGAACAGAAGAGAAGTCAAAAAATAAAATGATTTTTATTTCCAAATACAATAATTTTCCTTTTAATATCACAATAGAACAGTAAAACAAAATACAAAACAAATTCCTTTTCGATAACCCTAAAATCAATTCTCTCACAATCAAATTCAAACACGCAAAAAAAAAACTAAAATATTAGAGGATTTCGCTGAATGCTGAAAAAATGGAGTTACGAGTCGTTAGAGAGAGAGAACGAGATTACTTTTACTCGCCGCCGGTAGACGATTGCCGGAGAACTCAACAGAGAATTAATTGTAAGTGCTGCTTTGCTGCAGAGTGTAGAAAACCTGTGACTGAGAAAGGAGAATCCGTATTTATAAAAATCGGATGAACCGGCACTGACCGGTTCAGCTACGAGAGTATGCAAAGACCGGAATTGATGATTAGTACGATAATTAGAGTATATTAGTAATAGATTTTGAAAAACTAATTTCCTTTCGTATCGTATGACAACCAACTAATAAATTAACCAAACCAGTCCCAAATAGTAGTAGGTTTATCAAAATTAAATTTAGATTAAAATATATAATATTGTAGGAAAATAAAAAGTCATTTATAGTACCTTATTTTTCAAATTAGACTTAGTGCTCCAATTAGTAGTGTTCATTGAGTGAAACATAATTTAGAGAAATTGTCTTATGATTAAGACTATTAAATGTCTTCCTTAAGAATTGTAGAAAAATTATAAAAGACAAATAATATGGATCGAAGAGAGGACTGATTAGTTCATTATATTTTGTATTCATCATTTTTTCCTTTAATTGTATTCTATTCTTAATTAATACGCATTGGTTTCGAGATTCTCAAGTACTTTATAGTTTGAATAAATTTCGAACTACATAAAGTATTAAAGTACAACTATTCCATTTGTTTAGGTATGGTTGATTGGTTGTTAATTGTTATAATGAAACTTCTCATATCTTATTTTTAGAGGAAATATGGAGTTTAGTGGACTTAATAATTGAACAAAATATGTCATTTTCCATAGGTATATATAGGACTAATTTTTTTCTTTTTGAGATTTTGATAGAAGACATGTCATGCTTACTGCTTAGCCATCACAGAAGCTGAGTGGTGATATTGCTAGAATAAAATATGCACTTATTAAAGTGTTTGTTGTACAATATTACAAAAAGAATTATTACAACTTTATATCTCAAAAATTTAGGTATAACTTTCTTTAAAAATTTAAGCATCATATTAAACTTTGGTTTTAGGCTCCGCATATACTTGAGTCGTCCCTGTTAGACCACCATTCTTATTTATCTTTTTTTCTCAAATTTTCACAACTTTTTCCTTTTTTTTCCCTTCTTCTATTCATTTTCGCTTGTGATGTTAAATCCTTTACATAAAGTTTCGGTTTTGAAATTAATTGTTCTTTCAGTTACAGCTTTATGCAATCATGGATTTCTCCAAAAAAAATTCAGTTACACCTTTATATATGCATCACTTAATTACATAATTGAATGAAATCTTCATCTTTATATTTTTAAACCACTATATAAACAAACATACTATATCCAAACACCATGCAGAATGGTTTAGCATAAATTGGTTTATTGCTCTGATGAGTGATGAATGAGGTCATGGGACAAGCCATTAGCAATTCAAAGTCATTTTCTAATTTTACGTATGGCATCAACACCACTACTATATATTTGGAACTCCGGTTGTATCAGCATCATATCATACTATATAAACAGGGGCGGATGCAATGTCTTACTAGCAGGTTGAACCCATAACTTTCGACGCGGAGCAAAAATTTATATGTAAAAATTTATTAAAATTATAATAATAGTAGGTATGAACCCATAACTTTAAAAATATAATGGGTTCAATGTTAAAACCCTTAAAAGTTGAACCCATAAAATTGAAATCCTGAATCTGCCTCTGTATATAAATACTAGCTCTTCCTTGATCCAAAACCAGTCCCATGGACGTCGCAAAAGGAGTCAAGCTTCCGCTAGGAGTTTAAAGTTTCGTGGATATCATGGGGGGTGAAGCAAGCGACGAATAAATGAAGCAGGGGCAGGGGCGGATCTACCTAGGAGATTAGGGGTGGTATGGCACCCGGTCGCTCGGGTATTTTATTTATGTACTGATGTTTTACTAAAAAAATATAAATATTAAAAGAATAGCACCCCAAAGTCACAATTGATTGTGGGTGCCACGGGTAAGCTGCCCAATTTCCAGACACGTGACTCGGGATCGAAACTAAACGCATTCTGTAGCTGGTGCTTGTCGTTTTAGTTCTCTTCTTACTTTCTTCTTCATTTTTGTATTTTATCTACTCTTTTTTATATTTGTTCTCTTCTAAAATCTACTTTTCTTTTTAATTTATAGTTTTGCGTATGTATTCTTTTTATTTTTAGAGCAAAAAATTATTCTGAAATATTGAATGAAGGTTATTGAATCGAAGGTCTATTGGAAAGAAAGGGTAAGATTACGTACACGCTAATCCCCCCCTTTTGGGATTATACTGAATTTATTATTGTTGTTGTTGTTGTTGTATTCACCCAATATTATATTTTCTTTACTATACAATTTATTTTTAAAGTGATGACAACGATAAAAATGATATTAATCTAGCTCTATGTAGATTAAATAAGTGTATTTGCTAACTTAATTTTTTTTTTATGTTTTTATTCATATTTAATAGAATTTGAATTGAGCGAATTAGATCGAGCTGGACAAAACTTATTCTGTTTGGTGATCACGTATTTATATGCACCAAAAATCTGCTAAATTAAATTGAATTATTTCTAAATGGATCGTACCGAACCGAACTAAATCAATATGGGTTTAACCGACAAAATGTATACCCTAATTCAATCTCCTTCGGTAGTAGTAGGTTTGCATTAAAAATAGTGGCACCCATAATCATCAAAACCTGGATCCGCCTCTGAGCAGGGGATCAGAAGCATTGTGTTCTTCTCAACCATTTTGATATATCTTTTTACATGGACTTGTGTGAATGTAGCTTTGTTTCTCCATGAAAGTTTCACTTCCCTCTCATGTTTTTCCATTGAAGCACTTTGATTGTTGATATACCAAAAATGAACACTTCGAATTTGTAGGCTAAAATGATAAAGAGTATTCCTGGAAAATTCTATTTTTTGTGGATTTTGCATCAACTAATTAGGAAGAAATATTATAGTCCAATTAAAAATTTCGCATGCGAAGATTGATGAAAAAAAGAGAGCAATAAAGTCACAACAACGTGTTGAAAACCTTCCTGTGCTAAATTTATGAGGATTGTTTTGTCTTAGAACTCTTTTAATCACTTTTGTAAGCGAACTTGAGTAATTGGTACAATAAACTTTTAGGGAGAAGATTAAGCAATACATATGGAGTATCTTAAAAGGACATTAGGACAATAAGAACCGGGTATTTTTAGGAGAAAATCGCATCTTGATTAATTGATAGACATTTTGTAAAGCATAACTTCATTTTTATTTTATTTTTCAAATCTCATATTGTTTATGTCCAAACGCCTCCTAAGTTTTACCAAAAATCATGTCGGTTGAATTTATGAACTTTTTTAGTTTATCTTATTAAAAAAAATTAGATTTCGCAAATATTATAATTACTTTTAATATTTGGGTATAAGAAGAAATTAAATCATAAATCTAATGATATCTTTTATATGAAATTCACTAGTTGAAATATAAAAAAAGAAGACTTGAAGTCGGCTCAACTACCAATCCATAAAACTGTCGGGTATGAAAAGGTGAAGAGGGGCCATAATTTCTCTTTTCTTTTTAATGAAGATATTGATGTTTAAATTTGATTGCTATTCGGCAAAATATTATATGGACATTTTCCCTACATATACTCACAGTCACAGGGACATGGCTAATAACCAGCCATACAAAATATTTGTCCTTTTCTAGTTCGCCTCGTCAATTTCTAATAAATTAAACTATCAATCATATTAATATTACATCAGTATCCACATAAAAGTGTTGGAAAAGAAAGTTATTTTAAAACATTAGAAAAGACTAAAAAGCAAAATGATGGAAAAAAAGTTACTATTTGAAAAACGGAATCGACCATAAACTTTATCTCTTAGATCCGAGGGCGTTTTCCCAAAGCTAACTGCGCAAAATCACATGTTAACTTGGTGTATAATCTTCCATCAACACTTTAAATCGTTAATACGTCTTTTGTACTTTCTGAAAATGTTAGAAAAGACTAAGAAGCAAAATGTTAGAAAAGAAAGGGGTGTTATTTGAGAAACAGAGTCGATTATACTTCTGCCGTGGCAAATACTTGGTGTATAATCTTAGCGGGATCTTCCTTCAGCGTTTTAATGCCTTTCGTACTTGGCTAGAAATGACCTAACGCTAGAATATAGTTGACAAAATTTGAGATCACTACATAAATTTGAACAAATGATTTCATAATGCCTCAACCCGACGCAACTCCGTATTGCTCCATTTAAACCCGTCTCAGTCCAGTACTGTAAAAACTTAGTTTCACCTATGCACCAAGAAAATTTCATTTTTCGTGTAATATACACCAGAAGAAGTCTGTTACAAAGTTATGCTCATTGATAAACAAAAACCAAATTCTCATACTAACTTTCGTCATTATATCTATATCGAGTCCTAGTACCGGAGATTGCTTTATTGCCTTTGGTGTTAAGAGATTTGTCGAACAGCCACCTTCGCTGTTCCCCTAGACGGAAGTAAGGGAATGAATATCTACAAAAGATTAAAAACTCTTAGCAAGAACAGCGAAAGATAGAACCGTTGAAACATTTAGCTTTTTCTACTATTTTCCGGACGCCTGTCTCCTGAGGAGTGTAGGGGGACACTTGAATTCTGTCCATTATATTGATCTTGGGGGCATCAAGGATTGTCTTAGGCATCGATAACGCCCACTGCATGCCCCAAATTGAGAGAGGCCTCATATATATCAGAGATCGAAAATGTCCATCCATCGTCCAACCTTCAGGCGTTTGAAATGAGTATCTGCATGATAAAATGGAAAGATAAAGCCACATAAGAAACCTAAAGCAAAGAGCACAAACTAGCAAATTATACTGTTAGCTTATATGTTGGCAAGTTAATTAAGTCACAGAATAAAAAGATGTTTGAACCAGTCAAAAGCGATAGGGTTAAATGTTGATAAAATAAAATGGATTCTCCCATAAGCAATCCTTTTATCTTCAACATTGCCACCGTTCATGGGACAAAACAGATTGGAGGAATGGCGGCCAGGTTCTTTTGGAGTGTTGTGATGAAGGTAAGAAATATCATCCGGCATCACTGTCCTTTAGCACTTTAGGAGGCTAAAGGACATTTGCAGTACAGAGAGAAACGTATTGATGAATGAAATTACTTCTGCACAGCTGCTGGATTTAACATATAAGGTTATCAATCAAAAAAGGCACTTTTGGTATGGTGTACTGTACATAATTTGTTGGTGAGAGATATCCTAGGTTTCAATATCTCTCCATTGTTTGGCCAGACTTGGTGCAAGCAATAGAAGGGCATATGCCACAGTTAAATTAGACGAGAGAGTGCCGGAAATTTCCACAACAAGATCGGATAAAATGCAATGTAGTTGTTTTATGTGATGGATTACTTGATATGTTATGGATTTATCAAAAAATAATGCTGTTATGAATCAAGAGTTATGCCTAACTAATCGATCAAATATGTACTGTATGATCTCTTTCTTGTTATCAGTGTGTTCACTTGCTATTCTTAAAGCAATGTATAGTACTTCTACTTAAAAGTAGTGTCCCTCATGCTTCAAACATTTAGGTGTCCGAGTCTGATGTCATGTTGATAAACAGGAGTAGCAAAATTAACTCATGGAGTTGCCTAATGTTTACTTGCATATCATCCAGCTATTTATCATGTAAAAGTTCACCAAATGATACACGGGAAGAATGATATAGCAACGTACCCAAAGCCATCCTCTGACCAGCCTGCAATGAATATGCCTTCAGCTGTAGTGAACGCCTGCTCCTCCATACCAGCATGAAGCATGGTAGCAGCCAAACCATACGTGACACCAGTCCATATCTCGCGGGATTGCATGCAAGTCTCATCCACCTTTCCATTTGGATGCATTCCATTTACTGCACCCATTCTGCCACCACGAACTTTCATGACATTGAAGTCATAAATTTTTTGAAGAGTACTCTTGATCTTTACGCCATCGAAGAGATCGGGCAAGCCGGATGATGCCATGTACCACTGTCCAGCGAGCTGATCGGCCTGAATTGACTTACTGTTGCTACTAGATCCACTGTCATAGTTAAAATATGACCCGTTCCACAATTTTGCCTCAAACACTGTCTTGGCTTTTATCAATCTACCTTTGCATTTTTCTGCAAAGGCGTAGTCACCTACGTGCATGGCCATTGCAGCTGCAGCTTGAAGTGCAGCTAGCCATAAACCACCACAGTAAGCACTTATTCCGTGAACCGTCCATGTATCATACGTTTGATCAGGGAAACCATCGTTTTCAATTAGACCATCATTGTCACGATCAAATTGATCCATATATTCAATTGCAGCACATACAGAAGGCCAGACATCTGTAGCAAAGGAGAAATCTCCCGTTGCAGCAAAGTCCCTATATACCTGAAGCACAAACTTCGGATTAAGATCCTTCCATTTACTAGTATCATGTATGTTATAGGCATTCATTTCGTGCCAAGGATCATGCATTCCAAGATCGTGAGGAATAGCCCCCCTCGCCTTCCGTATTCCCCAATTACCCTCCGCCAGAAACTTCACTTTTCTTCCATCTTCACACAAGACTGCTTTGGCAAACTCCCGCTGGATGCTGAGCTCAATTTTAGGAAATAAAGCAAGAAGTGCAAAAGAGGCATAGAAGTGCACATCATATGTACACCACATAATATATTCTACACCTTCCAAGTATAGAAACCTACCCACATCATCACTGTCAGTAATAATTGATTCTGAAATCTTATCAGAACTTGAGAAATGGTTGTCTTCCCCATAACCATTATATGCCGTCTGTTCCACTTGTACACCATTTTTATAATTCGATTTGACTTTAGTTACTTTGACTTCATTGCTCGGTCTCTTTATTCTGGTACTAACCGAGTCTGAAGAAGGAACACCAGAGTCTACAAAAGTGAGAGTAAAGACAAGATCAACAAATTAATGATTTAACGAATTTAAAGATAATAATGAGCCACTCTTTGTTCCAGAGCAACATGTTGAACAGGTAGTATATCCAGGCAACAGATGAGTGATGAAACCCAATTCTCTCCATGAAATTGTCTATTTGACGTACGTACATAATACAAATCTGCTAGAGCTTATACTGAAATATCTGATTCAGCTGAGTAAAATAACATTGTGACATTTTAAGGACAGAGTAGAATATTGAGAGAGAGAGAGATTTATGAATCAAGAGACTTCCTATGGAGACCTTCTAATCAAGGTAAGCATGATATCCTGAGACTTTGGTAACCCCACTATCGAAAGTGATTGAAGTAGTGGCGGAAAATACAGGAGACTAAGAAGATGCCACAAAATCCTATCCACTGCTAAGATATAACTACCCAATTATCCATGAAATAATAAAGATCAATAAAATACGATTAAGTCATAGGACATTTTCATCTCCTCCTTACACCTCTGCAAGTAAAATTTTGAGAGGCTCAGACCGCGTGGCCACTCCACCTAGAGTCCCACAAACTATTGACTTAGTAGATGCTGCCGACTTTTGGAAGAATTCCACTCAAGGTTCAAAAGAATAACAGAAGAGAGCAGCAGAAGCAATCACGTGTCTTCCCTCAGCCCACAAAAACCTCTACTCATCTGTGTAGACTAGGAAGCACACCCAATCATCCATTCAGAACCAATAGGCGTTTCAAGGGGTAAAATGAGAGATTTAATATAGCACTTATAATGTGGGATTCATTCAAGAAATTAAGATAATAATAAGCTTATATTGTAGAATGAACGAAAAGAAGAATACCAATCCACAATGTTCCACCAGCCACCAGAAAATACAGCTCGTTAAACAGTGTAAACTTGTACCTGTAAAATTCAGAAGTCGTAATAGTTCAGCACTCCACCAGACATACATTCGATCGCTATGTGAACAGAGCATATAAAATACTAATATTCAGCTACAACTCATAAAAACGTACAAACACAAAATAGTGAAATATGAACTTTGTAAATGGCAGTAAATATAAACAAGCTACCAATAGCTAGAAGAAAGAGCGAAAAGTACAAAAGTAATACAACAACGAAGCCTCAGTCTCAAACAAGTTGGAGTCTGCTATATCAATCCTTAGTAATCATGTTTATCCATTTAAACTCGAACCAAATTTATACAAATAAGCATAAAAAGTATTAGAAGAAATCCTTAATATTTTCTACCGGCATAGAAATCTCTGACAAGGCTAAAAAATTCCTAAAAAGCTTAGGACCTAAAGTAAATGTACTAACATGACTAAAACATATTCTCAAGTCCCAACTATTCGGTATCGCCTACATACTTTTTTTTCTTCCATTGAGCCCTAAGTCTGCATGGATTCCAAGAGGAAAAAGTATAAAAGTAATAGCAATTTAAAAATACAAGTAAATTGTCAAAACAACTAACTTCAAAATTGTTATCATTCGGGCCTTAAAAGAAAAGGCCACAGCGGTTCTCCCTTCACATTCTTCACCTGTCCCATTCCATGTCTGACCACTCGAATGGCATGTGTCAAAAGGAAAGACTAAAATAATGGTCAACCATGATAGGCTCTAGCATGTATTTTCCAACCTCACTTCACGTACCGTGTTTGACTTCAAAATAACACTGATGAACAACTAGTTCTGTGGTTTATAAGAAAATTATGAAATGTTGCCGGACTACTTTAATTACGCACAATATAGTTGTTTCAAATGGACCACTCATATGTGGAATTATTTGAATCTTCCACATGCAGGAACACAGAAAGCAAGGAGTATATATAATTTATTATGTGATAAAATCTTGGTAAAAATTCTATGTAATTGGATGTATGCAGTGTTGATAAGTCGTACAGATCTTATCGCAAAGTTGTTCATGTTAATTTTATTTTAACCTTCCTTTCTCATATTATGCACATGCTCGTGATGATAACTAATGCAAAAACTCTATTAAACATTCAAACTTACCATTCTGGTAGCCTAACATCATTAAGGATAGGATTCTGCCATTTTTCAATTTCTTCTTCCCACAGCTTATAATCTGATCAATGTAAGAGAATAATAACGCCATCAATTAGTAAGCACAACTAAGAAATTAAACAGGAGCCTAAGCAGAAAAGGAGACACTCACTTGTCAAAGAATGATGAACCAAATCTACAGCAGCCCTTTCAGAAGTTCCATAGAACCGTGTGTACCTCCTGTAGCAAACCCCAACACCCAGGAGAAGGAAAATAAAAGAAAGAAAAAGAATAAGACAAGTATCCCCTAACAGATAGGACTTCAAGGAAAATTAATAGCTTCACAAACTCGACTCTAAAATATGATAATAGCTTGACAAACTTGACTCTAAAATATGACGAACTCCTGATATAATGATGACGGAGATTCCTTTCTTGTTGCCTATTCACCTCCTTATGTTTTACATTTTCGAGGATAATTGTGCTGAACACATTTATAATCAAAATACTTATGTTTTAGAATTTAGACAAAAGGTAAATATGCAGTAGTCTCAAAAATCCTAAATTTTAACAATATGGGAACACAATCGAGTGTACGTCCAACATTCAGGAGGAGTAACCCAAACATGAAATATTACCTATAATATGACTTTCCTTTCATGAATTTAACTTGAGGAGATGACCAAGCAACAGCAAATGCCACGGTACATTTTCCATGTGGTTCAACCCATGCGGATGCAGAAACTGCAGCACAATGTGTCTCCCCAGGTGATGATGGCATGCTTGGTCCTCTGCTGAAGTTCTCTCGATCAAAATGCCCATCCTTAAAAAACATACAAGGCAATCATGAGAAACATATATAATAAAGCCAAATAGAACTAGTGTTGATAGAAATTTTTAAACCCTATAGACTGATGCAGGACTTGTCTCCAGATACGATAAAAAGGACGATAATGGACCATCTGTTCAAGGTTCAATGACGCACCGGAAAGTCTTAACTATCAGAAAATAGTTTAAGCTATTACCTCAACCATTTTACCCCACATATCCTTTGCTGTTACACAGCTTCCCTCAGCCAGGCCGAAACAGGGTAAAACAGTAACGCTGACATTCTGAGTTTCGCATGCAGCTACAGCGAAAGTAACAGGAGGATTTTCTTTTGTCCTGCAGCCCAGCCAACAACACAACAATTAACATGACACTCAAAATTTCAACTCACAAAAGTGGGCCCACAAAAGAGGGGAAAACCCCGACCGTGATGCATGGAATAAAAGTCATTTTCCCTTTTGTAATGACCAAAGATATCAGTTTCCCCAGAGGGACACCCCTCAGAAAGGTCAATAATTGTTACTAGCAATTAACACCATGTTCTTATCCTCACTAAATGCAACTCCCGAACATCACCAAGGGAAAACCGCCAAATCACGGCACTACAGTAATAAGCAACAAAGCACTAGCTTGCTAAACCAGAAAGAAAATATAAGCTTGTTATCATTTTAATCTTTTGCTCTACGCAAAAGTCAGTCTGTCATATGGATTAGTTAATACTGTACACAGACATCCCCTTGCCGCTTCGAGTTCAATCACGTGCTTCAAAACCTCACAGTGGCTAACTTTCTCATTAAAGTAAATGTTCAAATGAGAAAAGTTTCGAAGTCCCTCATATCTCGTATGGTTAAAACAGAGGAAAATTGTCCAAAACCAATATGAGTTCTTTGATGGTCAAAAGTTTATACTAAAAAAAGAATAATGGATGATTATTCTATAATGGCTGAAAGAATTAAGCCCGTCCCTTGTTTTAAGAGCAGCTCTTAGCTCAAGAGAAGGGATCAACTAAGACTTAAGAGCCCAGAAATATAAGGATATTTTGATAGCACTATGAAACACTATTCTCCAACTTAATCCTAGATCTTGTATTTTATTGACTAGTCAAATCGTCAGTATAAAAGAAGACATATTTAGTGTCTCTCTGGAAGTTGTTTGTAACTTTTGACATCTTAGAGATCCACAATTGCCCTTTTTCACTTCTCCAGTCACAACCTTTCCTTACAAGAAAACTGAAAATACCAAGGAACATCTGCAAACCAACCGTCATATCTAGCTAATAAGGTTTGATGACTTGCTTGTGATGTAGGAGTACGCCAGAGACTCCATCTTCACCTCTGTCAAAAGGAAGATAAATAAGGGTTGAAAATCAATTGCAAAACCACAAGTATATGGAAGAAAATAGAGATTGAATGATAAATACTCACATAAATGGTTCGTTCACGTGATCTCCTGATAGGTGTGAGACACCTCCAATTGAATTCTGTATAAAACAAATAATTGTGACTGAATATTGAATAATCCCATAGTATTTTACTGAATCGAACACAATCGCAACAACCAGAAGTGTGGAACCACTTACCGCCCATGTAAGAAGAAGGCTAACTTGTGCCCTTTCCTTCCCAGTGTTCACCAACTACCAAAGAAACAAAAGAAAAACGCTAATAAGCACACAAGAGGAGCAGTTAATTAAGTCCCTCAGATCAAATTTAATGCTGATATTAGGTAACATCACTTCATTAATTTCCAAAAGAATTATGACTTCTTGCATTAGAGTTAAGCATGTTTGCATTTTACAAAAATTTTATGGATCTAATAAGTCCAAAAACAGCATGTTGGAAGATATTTGTTGAAGTTTTGTCATCATCTTATCAACTGATCTTGATTTTTTTTGTTGATAAAATAGATAAAATCTTATCAACTAATCTTGATATACATCACAAGTATCATGCATAAATAGAACTTTCTATAGCTCTATCATTTGTCTACGTCAATAAAAAATATGGTCTATTACAAACAATAAAGAACGTCGTTAGACAAGATCTCTAATTGTGCAGAGTTCATACCGAACACTCAAATCGGGTTGTAAAATAGCTCAAAGAAGTGACAACGAAATTCTGCGACAATAACACAGGGATAACAGTAGAAATAACAGATACTCCTACTGCACAATAGGAGTATTCCCCCCTAACAGAGAGACAAATATGTTTACTTTTCCTCAAATGACACAATTGACTTTCTTGCAAAAAGAAACAGCTAACAGTGAATAAAGAACGCAAAAAGTGATAATTGGCATTTACGATTCTGAGTATTGAAGATAGCATTTATGAAAATACTGATCCGGATGAACCATTAACGTGACTTTTAATTCCACCACAAGACAAGATCTTCATAAATGATAGCTCGTGCTGCAAAGTTGCATTTAGCATCCTCAATTGTGTTTCACTTCGTGATCATGCAATAGATGTATGAATTATATTATGGTCAAAGGGAAGTCATGAATCATAAGAATGGCAATTTTATTTTCTAAGTCATTGAATTACAGTTACTTCATCAGATTAAGGTATCACATGATTCTAGAGAACGAGAAGCAGCATAGAAAGGTTATATAGCAGGACTTTAAAGTATGCATACAGTGTAAACAAAAACAGATGTAGGAAGACTGCTCTCTCTGTAGTCATGTGGGATGAATGGTGATATTTGCCGACAAGAAACTTTCAGTTCTGGGTCTGGTTCACCTGGATATGAAAGGAAAAATCAAAATGAAATCTATAGAACTGAGTCAACATATCAGAAAAGAAATACTCTAGCTGAGTAGCACAGTACCATCATATACTGTCCAAGCCCTAGGAAAGAGTGCATGATATGTAGAATGCTGTCCACTCAGATTCCAGCCCCACGACGATATACCATGATCACTTACTTTCCTGTAAGAGGAAGAAAATATAGACATAAGAATCTTCTCATTTTACCTTTCCCTCCTTTTCTATTCCCTCTTGAAATGTAAAGGAATTCAGCTATCAGGTCAGGGTGTTTCAGAGTGAAGCTTATTTACTTCATGATAAACAAATCAATTCGCACCTCGTTTCAACATAGTACACCTCCTGTACGCATTAGCACAAAAGCTACCGGTGCCAGTTTAATTGAATTACCAATAGTATGGCACCAAAGGGACTCTTTTCATTTTCTATCTTCGAGACAAATTTCAGCAAGTTGGTCCATCAGCTACTAAACTTTCTCTTTATTTCGACAGAAGATTCTTTTTTTTTTTGCCGCTAAATATGGTATGTGATCGAGTTTGGAAGTTGATTTTTCTTTTAGTTCGAAGATTCCAGTGATCTAGCTAATGAATGCAAGAAATGGATCAAAAATATCAGAAACTGAAGGAAGATGGATGTTAAGGAACATAAGTGTTCTCAGAACGCCCTCCTCCACTCCCCCATCGCCCCACCCCCCAAAAAAATAGATGAAGAAATCTACTATCAGTCGGCATGAAGTTGAAATTACTCCTCAGACACTTAGTTCCTTACCCTAGCCCTTCATGTTCTCCCGGAGATAAAACGGATGCATACTTTTTGTTTCCTCCATCCCGGGATATAAAAATCTGCATTAAAAAAGAAATCATGATAAATTAAGTGCTTTAATCATACATCCAAGACAAAAAAAAAAAGTCTTCCCAAGCAACAAATCACAGGCCTTGTTATAACTAACTGCTTCAAATACTTCTTTTTTTAGGTACTTGAAAGCATATCACGATACAGAACTGTTAACTCTACCAAATGCATATAATCGCTCTAGAAAACCAGCTGGATCGGCTAGCCCCAACTTACAGATCTGCAATGGAATCGTGTCCTTCAAGTGTGTATTGCTCTGTAACGATTCATCTCCAACAAAGTTTTATCATAAATTCCTTTGAAACCCGATATGGATTTGATTCAATAATGAAACTGTGATTGGTCATTGGTTCGACTAACACATAAAACACCATAATCTCTACACCTTCCGTACATCTTAAAACAATATATAGTACCTGCCGACATCACATGTACTAACTTCAAGATGAAAGATTCCAATCTAAGCAACATGATTTCTGACTCACTACTCTCGTCTATATCAGTGGGGACAATTCTTTCATTTTTGTTTTTCCAGCCCCTCTTCTGTGTAGTCAACTAAGTTGCGCGGACTCTTCGATTTTGGTGTCGTCCCCGTCTCGATACGAGACGGGGACGGGAGTGTGATACGTCCCAGATTCGGTCAATTGACTTCAGACACTTTGACCAGAGTCCATCAACAAATTTGGGAGAAAAATTGAGATTTTGATTTCTCAAAATCAAAAATAAAACAGATTTAGGAGAATGAAAGAATAATGTCCATCTTGGAGAGATAAACTTACATGAATATTGTTTAGGTTTGTTAGCGGTCTATGTTGTGTTCACATTGTTGTTTTGCATAGTTTTGTGTTATTGTCCTTTCGTTGCTGTTATTTTCTTTCTGGCATCTTTTTTGTTACAGGTCTTTTTCTGATATTATTGTCTCTTCTGTTGAGCTGAGAGTCTCCCGGAAACAGCCTATCTACCCTTTTCTGGGTAGGGGTAAGGTTTGCGTACACCCTACTCTTCCCAGACCCCACTAGTGGGATTATACTGGGTATGTTGTTGTTATTGGAGAGAAAGATTGAATTTTACAATATTCATGTAAGTTTTTCACATAATATCTCTCAAAATTTACAATATTTTTATAGCTCTATTTTTTATCAGCTGAATCCTCGCACCCGTATCCATATCCGGATCCGCACCCCCGAATCTTAAAATTTAGATTTTGCCGATCCGTCCCCATATCGGATACCCACACCCGAGTCCAAGCAACTTAGGTAGTCAACTACTCCATGAGGCATGAGGATAGACAGGTGGTTGCATTTGTTCAATTCCCATATGTTCATAGAACAATGAGGCCCTTTGGATGCCACTCGCCCCATGGAAAATCTCATAGAAAACAAATACCTCTCAGTAAACATTATTACACCAATTTTAGCCAATTTCTAAAAAGACAAAAGGGAGCAGCATTACAGCTCATTAACTACTCAAACGCCAACCTTCAAATAAGGCATATGCTAAATGTTCAAGAACTGCTTAATTAGTAGAAATTCTTGAATGATGATTCTTACGAGCGAGTTATCAACCCGCCAAGTTTTTCGTTATGAGTGCTTAAACATTATGTTTACCATGATAAGGCTAAATTTGACTCACTTTTAAAGTATCAAGATTACGGTAAATACCAGCAACGATGAGCTATTTTAAAAGCCATTTGATAGTGTCATAGAATGTTAGACTTGGTATTAATTAGTTCCTCATTAGTTAAATATAAGATGTGGATAGCGTATTGTACTCCGCTATCATTGAGTTATCTTTTGTCTCTTCTCTCATCTAATTTTCTCACATGCTATAACTCTTGATTGCCGGTCCAGCCAAAGTTTTTCCTTCTTTTCGTAATTATGCTATTCTTACCTCTATTGACAATTCCAGCAGTCAGCAACACTGCTACCTTTCATCATCTTCTGGCCACTATTCTGGCCATTGTTCCAGCGGCAACTTTTGCGCCAAGATATTAATGACGGCACTCTCAACAAGCTTCCAGTGGCCGGAAATTTTTGGACAAGATTCAGTGACCAAAACATTTCTGACCAGAGGTCTTGTGGTAACTTTTTGGAAGGGTACTCGGCTACTATTTCAATAATCAAACATAGGTTGATTTCACTATCTTGTGGTTGAAAAGGTTATTAGAATGTAAAGTTCAAAGTGTCAATGTTACTTTTAGTCCTATGATAATCTTTTGTTAGTGAAATATAAGATGTGGTTTGTAGATAAAAGTGGTATAACTCTAGCTCATACATCTTGAGCTTACACTGAGTGCTCCTCATTCGTTCATAATATCCAAATAAAGATATGAACTGAAAGAATATAGTGTTGAAGGATAGAGCATTACTGAGAACTGATTGGCCATGATTGGAGAAGTCTCACATGTTCCAGGAAGAATCTGGAAGTGCTTGAACTCGCCTCTGAAGCCTCTGGATATGCTGCCGCTCCTGTGATGTTATAAGTTTGATATCTCATCAGATCAATAAAAGAATTCCAATACAGCAGAACAGCTGTTCACTAGTTTATACTCTATACACTAACCCCATCCCTCCAAGTGGAACACCCTGAGATGCTGATGGTTTGCAGCGTTCTCGTGTAAAGGGATCAATTGGAGCTTTCTGCACATGTAAGAGAATGGTAGGACCTTTCAGAAATCACAGCACTCATTCAAAGCATGAAATTATACTTGTAACTGTATAGATGAGACCAAGAAAGTTACCCTTCCATAGGATGCTTCTTCCCTTACATATGACCATAGACGTATACCAAGCCGAACCTAAAAAAAATAAACAAAGATTACAAGGCAAAGCAACAAGTCAAAATCCAGGAGAATTTTCCTATATGACAATAGTGGTAAAAGCCTAAAACAGACATGCATACCATTTTTATTGCCTCCGTGAATGTTACACTAAATTCTTTTAACTTGCTAGCATGACTATTTAGTTTCCTTCTCCAAGCTTGAGATGGTGGTGCAGCACTATCAAAATCAAACTGCAGCAAGCAAAACACAAGATCATTAAAACTATTTTAAAAAATTGAACATCATTAAAGTGAAAGATCAAAAAGCAACTCCCTACAATATGAAAACAAACAAACAAAATAAAACACAAAAATAAAGGAGATAAAATTGGAACTATGTTGCAGGACCAATATTAAGACATACAAGAAAGAAAAACAATTAACTTCAAAACAACTTCAAACGTCATTAACAACATTTTCCCTGGCATAGTGAAGCATGTCTTTTAGCTTTCAAGTTCAGCATATATTCACAATTACATTCAACTGGTCTCATTATTTTCCGTGGCATAAACGCACAGCCTGATGCACTAGACATCGAGCGTTCACACAGGATCCGGTGAAAGACCGTGGTGTGATGTAGACCACCTACCCTAATACAAGCAATTTATTGCTGCTTGCATGGCTCAAACCGTGAGCCATAGATCACACGGAGACAACTTTACCGCCGCTCCAAGGCTCCCCTTTTATTTTCCATAGCATAAAACAACAAATTTTGTTGCAACAACTAACAAGTTGAGGTCAGCTATAAACAACAAAAAGAATTTGTTCCTTACAAAAAATATATATATCACCAGCTAATTAACAAGGTAGTTAGTTAGATAGATAACCCATCATCAGAAGAACTTACCAATTGTAAAGTTGCTTTACTGATATATTCTTCAGGTGGCCATGAGTTCTTTCTACAATGAAACAAAGTTCCACTCACCATTTTTATTCGCCTTATTAAAACACTCAAAGACCAAACCTTTCTCCAATCAAAATACCCTCAAAACCATTTACCAAACAGTGCCTTAAGCCAACAAATACAAGGGGGGAAAGTCCAAACTTGGCTTCAAGTTTTCCAAGAAAACCCCAACAAATAAGCAATCTACTAATCTTCTCTTCAACTACACTACAAAACTTTGATCAAAATTCAGTTTGATCCCAAAATCTCAGAAAAACCAAACACAGAGCCAAAATTAGACCAGATAATGATAAACCCAGTAGTATTATAAAGGTGGGATTTTTTGGGATTCCCCAAAATTCAATTCTGGGTATATAGAAATTAATCAAAGAATATTGTGGGGCTTTTTCTTGGGTTTATTGCATATATTTTTTTTTTTTTAGCTATCGAGCATTGAGAGGATCCAACAGGTGTAAACCAGGAGTTCTGAAACTGTGTCAAACAGTTGCCAGGTGTATCATCAAAGAAGAATTTATTTTTATTTTTACTGTGGGATATGAACCCACGCCTTTTGACTAGTTTTTTGGGGTTAATGTAATGGTCTTCTCTGTAGAGAGAGAAAAAAATGTTTCTAGATAGAGAAAGAGAAAGAGAAAGGACAGTTGCAGAGAGAGAAGTTTTCAATTTAATAATCATAGGATAGTGATATAAGAAGCTGTCACTTTAATTTGCGATGGCTTTGGATAAAAAATTATCAGGGTAGAGCTCTCATCTTGTACGGGGAATGAGGGATAAAATTGTAATATAATTAATTATCACGAAATTGTAATATTATTTTATCTTTTTAGAAAATTCAAATAATAATTTTAAAATAACTATTTCGAGATAATTATGAAATAACTTGTTTCATAATCAATATCAAACGACAAGTATTGAATAGTCTGTTGATATGTTACACATGTATTTTATGTGATCAATATAAATTTTTAAAAATTATATAAATAATATTAGAATATGTGCATAAGATATAAAAGAAAATTTGAAGATCAGAAAGTACCAGTTCAATTTGCAGATATAAAATAATTAATAACTTCTATATATGTCATCATATGTAAAACTTGTTAAACTAAATTTTACTTGGATAACATTTTATGTTATTAGAGGGACATAAAGAGACTGATGATTATATTTGATACAGGACGGTGAAATTGATTACCTAAAACTTTGATTTTTCTTTCTCCTCTAATTCTACCAAAAGAGTTATTTTTTTATTGTCCTTTCCACATTATTAATTGGATAGTATCAAAGAAAGAAAGCAACAGTAGTAATAAAAATGAATAATAATAATAATAATAATAAAAGGTGTTCTAAACTAGAGCCACGACCTCCCTCGGAAAAGAAAAAAATCGCTTGGACTACCTATTAACTTTCTATCTTAATACTCAACCTTCATGCTCTCTATCTAGGATTATGTTCCGATCAGTTAAAGGTGTGTCATGTCCTAGTTAATCACATCTCCCCCAATTCTTCTTCGACCTACCTCTACCTTTATTTAAACCTATCATTGCCAACATATCGAATCCCACACTGGGGTATCGGTGCCCCTCCTCTTCATATGCCGAAACCACCTTAACCTCGCTTTCTTCATCTTGTCCACCACACGAAGGTTACTCCACCTTACATTGTATATCTTCGTTCCTAATTTTTTGTCTCCTAATATATCCACACATCAATTATTTAATCATTCTCATTTTCATTAATTACTTTCATCTTTTAAATGTATGAGTTTTTGACTAGTTAACACTCTACCATATACAACAGTTAATGTTCTAATGACAAGTATATATTAGGAAGACCAAGTAAAAATAAAAAAAGTTAAAAGTAGATATTGGTACCTCAATTTTGGTTGGCGGAAAAATAAAAAGCTCTATTTCATTCCTCATAGCCATAATAACATGCCTTGGTATGCATGATTTGTAATGAATAAATAGCATTTCCTGTCAATTCCAAACCGTAACAATAATTACTACTATGTAAAGCTTATTACCGGCTTTGTTGTGCTTGAAAACCCCACTTTTTTCCTTTTTCACATAATTAAGGAAATCAGAGATTGAAAAATAAAAAGAAATCGAATGATTAGGAATACTTGAATTTTGTGCAAATAGAACACGAAATAGTAATTATTTACCAGTGAATTATAACTTGATTCTCAAAAACATTTTAGTTTGAATAAATGTTTAAAAGGGAAAATTTAGGATTCGTATTAAATTATAACACTTCCTTGAAACACTAAAGTTTATGGACTAAAGAATAAATAGGTGGGACGTAACAATATACTTTGGTACATAAATTATTAACCTGATATACAATATCCTATACTTCGTTAAACTAAATGAAAATATTGGACTAAATTATCTTGTTGTCAATTATGCGTCTTTAGGGGCGGAGTCAGCCCTTCGATTGAACCTAATAGTTTTGGTTCAAACCGTATATTTATCTTAAAAAATTATTTAATATACACAAAATTTTAATTTAGAACCCAGTAACTTAAATGAACTAGAATCCTGAACCCATAAACTTGAAATCCTGACTTTCCCTCTAGCGTATCTCCTAAAATTCGGTAACTCGTTCTCATAATTTTTTACCTATTTCCTTAAAATTCATGAGTTTGAGGAGAGAAATTTGTAAGGCATTAAGTTATTTCCCTTTTAAGCTTAATTTGCATAATTAAGGAAAGAATTAAAACTCATAACGTTTTCAATTTGGTTTATTATCCATGTCTAAAAAGTTGAGAAAATGCATAGCTAAAGAATAAATGTTTTAAACGCCTAGGCAATAATAGGCAACGAGAGATGTATCATTTTCTAGAATGTATATTTATTTTTCTCGATACGCAATTGAACTTCTTTACTTTGAAAAACTGCACATGCATTGAACCGATTTTAATTAATGATAGTTTCTTCTGGATGAAAATTAGCTCCTTAGGAAATTAATCAATTAACCAAATCAAGTTATTAATAATTTAAACTAAAATAATCTATATCATTACATATGAAACTCCTTATTAAAATGGCAGACTAATTTAAAATGACTTCAAATACGATGCCACTTTCTATCCACATAAAGAAATAGTAACCATTTGGTATTCCAAGTTTCCAACACAAGGAATAAAGTACCTAAAAGAATTCTAGAATACATGTCAAAATCTTGATAATAACAACTTTATTTCTTTTTTAAGGAAGACCCTATATTCTTTTAATTTTCCCCCAATCCCTTTAATTATATGTTCAAGAATAAAATTACGAGTTCGGCATTATATTTTCTCTTTTCAATATATATATATATATATATTGAGAAGAAAGAAGAATTATCACACATATAATATATATCTACTTTTTTTAATAAATTCTAAATTTGTATTTTCTAATTGATTTCTTGATTTTGATGAATTATAAGACAAGCGAGTTCTTTTCTCATATTTCTCAATTTTACTACCTACTAGTATCAATTTTAATTTTTGGATCATTGTTGGTACCAAATCTTAATCAACGTATAAATTGTTTTTTTTTTTTCCTTCTAAAACATAAGTTTTTTTTCAAGGTCCTAAGATCATGTATGGTGTTGATGCATGTCAAGTACCAAAAGGTCAAGACAAGTGGGACCGATTATGATGAGGATTTGGGGCCATCAAGATTGAATTGAAAAGAAATCAAGGGGTAGGCCAAAAAGTCATAAAATGAGTGGTTGACGTTACACGGCCATCCATTTTAGACCATTTTTGTTATATTTCTACCACTAGAAATCTAGTAGTGTTTGATGTCTAAAACCATTTTCCCCCGGTAAAGTCTAAAACCAAATATCACGTTTTCGTTTGATTATTCCGATTAGAAAATAATTTTTATATAAAATTCAGTACTCCTCTGTTCTAATTTATGTGAATTTATTTGACTGGGTATGAAGTTTAAGAAAAAATGAAGACTTTTAGAATTTGTGGTCCTAAACAAGTCAAAAAAGGACCCAGAGTATTTGTGTGGTTATAAAAGCTTATCATTAAGGGTAGAATTGTAAGTTTAAGCTAAATTGTTACCAAATTTAGAAAGGGGTATTCTTTTTGGAACGGACCAAAAAAGAAATAGGTTCACATAAACTGAAACAGAGGAAGTATTATTTAATCTGCATTTGATTAGCATTCTATCCTAAGAATAATTTTGTACGAGATCCAGTGGCAGAACTAATGCCCCGCTTGTCCATAATTTTTTTTTCAAAAATATGTTTGTCCAAGAAATTTTGCAAATTTTTTAAAAAATTTCGAAAATAAATTTTTCAAAAACCCAAAAGTGGTCATTTTCAGAAGAAAAAAAAATTCTCACTCATTTTCAAGTGAAATGCATGTCCAAACATAATTTCAAATCTCAAATATACCATTTTTTAATTTAACTTTGCATACAACTTTTTTCAAAATTTAGAATTTTTATGTCCAAACGCCTACCAAGTGTGTTGAAGAAGATTCAATTGAATTCACTTATATTGTAAATTATATTGTACAAATATGATAAAATCAAAATTTTGGTATATATATAAATTGTTGAATCCCTAAATAATTAAATTTTTCACTAACTATGCAAGTTTGCATTTTTTGAATCCCATTATTATTATTATTAGGATTCAATAAGCATTAACGTATACAAAGATCAACGTTATGGAAAAGCATCTAAAAGAAAAAAAATATTATTGAGTTCATCTTTTCATTTTTTTATTTTTAATTTAAAAACTAAAAACAAAAGTGAAATGACAAACTTTTATAAACAAAGTGAAATTTTATAATGATTGTGATTAACATAAAGAAAGTATGCATATGACAGGGAAAAAAAAAGGGCAACCGGGTGCACTAAGGTGCCGCTATGTGTGCTGTCCGCGGAAGGACCGGACCACAAAGGTCTATTGTATGCAACCTTACCTTGAATCTCTGCAAGAGGCTATTTCTACAATTCGAACTCGTGACATCATGGTCACATAACAGTAACTTTACCAGTTACATCAAGGCTCCCGGTATGCATGTGACGAAAATTAAAAATAAAAAAATAAATAAAAAAAGACCAAGGAAATGAGGGGGCAATTACAGCTATATCAATTTTTAAGTCGGGTGTCGGCCAGTGCATGTGAAAGCAAAAATTTAATTTATAATTATTTAGCAGCTATTGACAGAAATAATTATTCTTTTTAAAAGGTATCAAACCAGTGGCTACGAAACTGGATCAAACGTTAATTCAGATGATAGCCATAGTAGGCGTTTGGACATAAAAAATATAATTTTTGAAAAAATAATAATTAATATTTGGAGTTAAGTTAAAAATTGGTATTCGAAAATTGGAGTTATATTTGCACATGCATTTTACTTGAGAAAATATTGCAGTTTTGTAAATTATTTTTTTTAAAATTTTTTTAAAAAAGTGATCTTTTCGAAAAACTCAGTTTCAAAAAATTTCTAAAAACTTGCAAAAATTCATGAACAAACACATTTTTTTCTAAAAAAAGAATTCACAAAATGAAATTTTTGTATCGGGCAAAGGGGTCCTTAGTCTTGTATAGAAAAAATTCAGCCTCGTGGGGCCCTTAGTTTTCATTGTCAAATAAATGAATAATTCATAATCAAAGGTTGACGAATGACTTATGTTTGATTTTGCAAAATTTTAAGGTCTAATATTTTCAATTCTGTGGTTTGCTTTTGTAGTAGGAGGACTGATGATAAGCGTTGAGTGTCCAATGTCATGTTATTGACATCTACAAATTGATAAGAAAATTTTACGCACTCATAATGTTTACATTAAATCGATATATATTTCAAGACCTGGCAATTTTGTTGGACGCTCATAAATATTTACCTTCTTCTATCTTCCCATCTTTCACAAATCATGGCCACCCTCCCCAAAAAAATACGCCTTCGCCAAAATATTTATCCGTCATTAGAGTATATTGAAAATATAATTAAATAAATAAATAAGTACATGCTTTTTTTTAATAACTTAAACTTTTAAATAAAGTATTCATACAATAATTTTTAAAGAATTAGATGTAAAACCGTTGAAGGTGCACAATATTACAACATCTCTTATTTTTTTAAATCATAAATCAAACTACCTTTATTAATTAGAATCTTGTTACTCTTTTAGCAGTTCACAAATATGTGATTATGAATATGCTCCTCCTTTCGTATAGTGATGTTATGATTGCAAATTTGGACATTTAGCATAAAGAGAAAATAAAATTATAGAAGCAAATACACAATTAATTGTTCCCTTTTAGACAAACTTTTCCAAATTTTGGCATTTTGTTACCATATTGCTTCTGCTTTGTCCCTTTTCTCTTTCTCTCGTGACTTTTTTTCTTTTTCCCTTTTAAAGAACAAAGAAATACCAAATTAAATAACGTGTGGGTTAGGAACCTATTCTAGTAGTTCCTTAACGTATAAGATCCTTAGGAGCAAAGTAACCTTGTGTCTATAAATGATTGATGCAATCATGTTAATGTTGTTTTTTCCCAAGTTAGTTTGTGCATGCCTCGACTAATTTTACAGGGTATTTGTTATCTTTCACGAGCATAAATATCGGGTAAATATCTCCATCAAAATTTTTATTTCTAAAACGGCAAAGGGCCAAATATACCCTTGTATTATGAGAAAAAAAATTAAATATACTATTCGTTATCCTTTGGGTTCAAATATACCCCGGGTGTAATACTATTGGTTCAAATATATCATTCATACTATTGGTTCAAATATACCCTTCTTCTGTTAAGTTTGATGAGGTGGATGTCACGTGACATGCTATATCAGTGCCTCTAGTCTATATATAAAAGACTAAAATTTGAAATACAATATTTTTCATGATAACAGTAATGGTAGCAATAGTGGTAGGGAAGAAAAGTTTACTGTTGGAGAAAAATATAAGGGAGCGGTAAAATGGGTTAGGGGCGCTGAGGTGGCAAGCCATGTGACATCTACCTCATCAAATGTCAGTGTCACGTAGGATTGAATATCCAATTTGGACAAAATTAATGGAAAATAGATATATTTAAACTAATAGTATTACGACGGGGTATATATTGTTGGGCTTTTGTTATTATTTGTTATTTATAACAAAAGAGGTATGAATGGAAAATGGTGGGAAAAGAGATGGATGGAAGTGAAATTTTGAATTAGTTCATTTTACTAATGCACTTTGTCCCTCATTGGTAGAAGGAAAGAAAATCTTTGTATATATATAGAGAAGCTCATCTTTTAGATCGTAAAGAGCTAAGAAGAAGGCAAGTCTCGCACCGTCGTCGTCGTCTCTCGCTCGTCTTCGGCTTCGCATTTGGTCAAAGATTAACTGATTAATCTTTTTGGACAAAATTCTTTTCAAATAATTAATTAATTAATTAACAAAATTCAATTTGGAATAACCCATGACCCGCGACCCGGTCCGGTCCGGCCCATTTTCTTTTCCGGATTATTTTAAATCCGTTTTAATTTTCCCTCAATATTTCCAACAGCTATGGATGTTCTGAAACAGTGTCAAATCTGTTCCAATTTGGGCTTTGTGCCAACTGTTTGAACCCTTAGGGGATCGTTAATGATATTTTCCTCACTGTTTGATTTCATACTTGTGCTCAGTCATGCCAGATCTTTCAATGTTTTCAAAACTCAGCTATGTTAATCTATTTTAGAAACCTTAAATGATGTTTTAAAAATATTTTGAGTTGAGCTGCATATTTTTTACTATTTCCCGAAGGGCTTATGAGATTCTGATTGAGTAAGGCCGAGGGCCTGTATTGTGAGGATACTTTTGGGTGGGGCTGCACGCCGCCACAATGATACACTAATTATGATAATGAGGCCGAGGGCCTGAGATTGTACGCCACGAGGTGGCTTGATCTTTATATGAGGCCGAGAGCCTGTTTATGATGCCACGAGATGACTTGATATTGCGTTTGGGCCGTAAAGGGCCCCTCCAGGAGTTTGCACACCTCTAGTGAGCGTAGGTACCCATTGTGACATGAGATATAGCCCGAGGGGCTGGTATTGTTTTGTGATATTGCCCGAGGGGCTGATTTGATGTTATTGTGCCCGAGGGGGAGTTCTGTCACAACCCAAAATCTAACCATGATTGTGATATCGCCTATCGTATTACAAGGCAAGTCTACTTCCCAAAATATTACTGCTAAATCGATTATAAGAATTTAATAAAATATTTTCAACATTTGAATTTCTCATAAACTAAATAACCTCTAAATATAATTAATATAAAATACGAAAACGAGTCCCAAACATCGGGGTATCACTAAGTCATGAGCATCTAAAACTATAAACTAAGATATATAAACTGTCTAACTATCCAAAAGAAGAAATGACAAGAGGAGTAACAAGTTTCTGCGGACACTAGCAACTACCTTGTAATCTCCACAGATAGTCGGCCTGAACTCAACGATCGTCGCACTCTAACTCACATGGATCTGCACATAAAGTGCAAGGTATAGTATGAGTACAACCACCTCAGTAGTAACAGAAATAACTAAGGAACTGAGCAGTAGTGACGAGCTAAGTAAAATAGTCCAATTATTTATTTTTCACAATTTTAAAAATAACAGGAATAAACAGGTAAATTCCATAACTCAGTAAATACCATAAAGAAATTTAATAGATAAATGCAGCAACAACAAAAGTAAATGCAACTTCACAACAATGTCACTCCATCACTCAGCACTTGAAGAAATGACGTCGAAGAACCGACGTCGAAACATAAGAAAAACGAGCACAACATAACCCAAACCTATTCGAAACTCACCTGAGACCCACGGTACCTCAACCAATAATTCCAACAAGTCATATATCACTGCCCGAACTTAGTCGAACCTCCGAAAAAAATACCAAAACACCAAATCAACCTCGAATTCAAGCCTAATAATTTCTAAACTTCCAACTTTCGGCAATTCAAGCCTAATTCTACCACGGACCTCCAAATTATATTTCGGACACACTCCTAAGTCTAAAATCACCAAATGAAGCTAATCGAATCATAAAAATCAAAATTCGAATTCGTTTACTCATAAGTCAACTTCCGATTGATTTCTAACTTAGCTTTCTAACTAAGAGACTAAGTATTCATTTCACTCCAAAACTACTCCGAACCCAAATCTACCAACTCGATACAACTCAACACAACTGAAAAATACATAAAGAAGCATAGATGGGGAAAATGGGGCTATAACCCTCAAAACGACAGGCCGGGTCATTACATCCTCCCTCTCTTAAACAAACGTTCGTCCTCGAACGAGTCTAAAAACATACCTGAATAGGTGAAACCTTCAGCTATACCTTCTCGTCACATTCAAATCATATGAACTCATCTCGCGGTCATATCATACTCATCACGTATCCATCCAGCCACTATTTTCACTAATAGGGACACTACCAAACATATAAGTATACAAGCACGCGCTCACACAATCCACACCTTAGTGCTCAAGCTACAGTCAAAACCCAGCCTCAAATCCTCCAGACTGGCCCAACATCAACATACAGAAATCACATCTCGCACCTCATCCAGGGAATCACAATCCGTCGATGCACAACTGATACCGAGCACTCATGTGCACATACGAATGCATTGAAAGAATTCAAAGAGTTACACTTCAAGATGGATCAATACTGCACGATAAGAATTCAAGAAGGTGAAGTTTTCCTAAAGGTTCTGCAACCTCTCGAAGATAAGTACAGACGTCTCCGTACCAATCCGCCAGACTCTACTTAACCCGCTCATAACTCGTGAGACCTATGTAACCTAGGCTCTGATACCACCTTGTCACGACCCAAAATCTAACCATGGTCGTGATGACGCCTATCGTGTTACAAGGCAAGCCTACTTCCCAAAATATTACTACTAAATCGATTATAAGAATTTAATAAAATATTTTCAACATTTGAATTTCTCATAAACTAAATAACCTCTAAATATAATTAATATAAAATACGAAAACGAGTCCTAAACATCGGGGTGTTACTAAGTCATGAGCGTCTAAAATAATAAACTAAGATATACAAACTGTCTAACTGTCCAAAAGAAGAAATGACAAGAGGAGTAACAAGGTCATGCGGACACTAGCAGCTACCTTGCAATCTCCACAGATAGCCGGCCTGAACTCAACGATCGCCGCGCTCTAATTCACTTGGATCTGCACATAAAGTGCAGGGTGTAGTATGAGTACAACCACTTCAGTAGTAAGACAAATAACTAAGGGGCTGAGTAGTATTGACGAGCTAAGTAAAACAATCCAATTATTTATTTTTCACAATTTTAAAAATAACAGGAATAAACAGGTAAATTCCATAACTCAGTAAATACCATAAAGAAATTTAACAGATAAATGCAGCAACAATAAAAGTAAATGCAACTTCACAGCAATGTCACTCCATCACTCAGCACTCGCACTTAGCACTCAACACTCAACACTTTGCGCTCACTTAGGGTGTGTACAGACACCGGAGGGGCTCCCAAAGCCCAAGCGCTAAGCATGGACAACTCACGTGCCATCATATAAATACCTGGATCTGCACGGTCAACTCACGTGCTACACGGACAACTCACGCGCTATGGTATCAATACCTGGACCCATACGATCAACTCACATGCTATGCGGACAACTCATACGCTATGGTATTAATATCCTCACAATCAGGCCCTCGGCCTCACTCAATCGTGTATCTCACTAGCCTCACCATCATCAACAAATAAAGGGACATAGTCCACATCAAGTATCACAACATATTAGCAAATAATAGAGACTGAGGTAAACATTTACAATAATTTTTATGACTGAGTACAAATAATGTGAGCATGAATAAAGCCTAAGCATGATCTCTAACATGAAGGCAAACAAGTTTAACAACAAGTAAACACATAACCACAAATAATAGCTATTAGGCCTCGCAGCCTCACGGGACGGACCAAGTCTCATTCCCTCGAGGTATACACCTACACGCCCGTCACTTAGTGTGGGTAGTGTGAGCACGTGATTTTTGCCTCATACGAATTACTCCAAAATAATTCCCAAAATGAGGTTTTGTCTTTAATTATGTGTGATTTTCCTGATTGTTTGCATATATTTGTGGGCATGTTTAATTTTATTAATGCATTAAAAATACAAAAATATAGCATTGGCATTTAAAATTTGATTTTTACATTTTTTGGAATTAATTAATAATTAGGTGTTTTACAAAAATAAAAATTCAAAAAAAATAATAACATATTTTTGTAATTTTAGTCAAATTGTGTGATTTTCTTTTAATTTGGCATTTAATTATTTATGATAATTATTATTTAGAGTTAATTAGTATTTTTAAGTTAATTTGGTGTTTTATAATTTAATTAGGATTTTAGTTTTAATTTGTTTTTGAAAGAAAAAGAAGAAAAGAAAAGAAAAGAAAAAGAGTTAATAAAAGAGAAGAAATCAAATTTGGGCCAAAAGATCCCCAAGCCCAAAACAAAACTCGTCCAAACCCACCCCAAACCAGCCCAGACCTGTCTGCCATACCCGGTCCACCCCTACCAGAACCAAACGACGTCATTTGGACACGTTTTGATGAGGGCCATCAATTTCATTTGATCGAACGGCCCCAAAGCTTTGCCCATTACCCGACCCCGACCCATTTTATCTGAGACCGATCCGGTCTTTAAATCACTCAAACGACGTCGTTCCAATTAGTTAGATGATCCACGCCGTTGATCTCGTTTGATCTAACAGCCTGGATCCAATTTCACCCCAGTATATATTTGACCAAACTGACCCCACCCCCCTCATAACCCCCATCTCATCTTCCTCACCCAAACCCTAGAGACCAGCCGCCACCATTCCCTATCGCCTTTCAGTGGCGGCGCCGGCTCCAATCACTCCCAAAAATACACCCCAGAACCCCCTCGATACCCTCTTCCCGGATCCGTAACCCTTTACCTTCGAACATGCCTGAATCCCTTCGAATATCGATTCAAAAGGATGAACCCTAGCGCCGCCCTAACTTTCTCTGATGGCGGCGCCGACTCCAATCCCTCCCAAATTAACACCACACAACCTCCACAACCCACTTAGGCCCAATATATCATTAGTTTCCCTTGAATGTATCCAGAACTCCTCGAATATCGAATCTGAGTTCGAGCCTTAGAACCTTAAAATTCCGACCAGTGCATGAAAGATCGTTTGGTTGGATTTCTGGGCTTATTTAAACTTGTTTCATCACAAAATAATAACGCTCGTTTGTTCTGCATCAGGAACAAACGTTTGGTATTATTTTGGGCTGATTCAGAGTGCCAAATCCAAGTTCGAGCCTATCCAGTGAGTTCTTTCCTAGTTTTTGTTTATTTTCATTAGTGTTATTCTAATATTCGTCTTCCTCGTCTCTTTTTCTTTTTCTGGTCAATTTCATTTGAAATTCGATTAGTTCTTTGGTATGAAATATTTCTGTTCACTGTTGTTTCTTTAATATTTTGGTTTTATAGATTTGTTTCGTATAATTAAGATATCAGCTTGTTGTAACACTGTGAAATTGTATCTCGTTAATCACTCAGTCAAAATAAGTAGGATTAGTTCAATAAGTTTGGTATTAAGTTCTTGTTTAATTGTGTCAATAAGAACTGATTAATATAAGTAATTCAAGGGTTTACCTACTTAAGAAGTTTCTAGTGGATAGTAGGGTTAGGATTGCACTAATGGATTAAATAATTAAGTGGATAATTGAGTGGAAAATGGAGTGGAGGATTAAAGAAATGAAAAGTTAAGTTGGTAGTGGAAAATGCACTAATTTAATGCCCATTTAAGGGAGCTGAAAATAAAAAATAAAAAAAAGGGCGGAGAGAGCGGTATACACTCGATATACACTCTGGATACACTGGATATACAGGGGCAGAATTCATTTTGGAGAGAGTAAAAAAGATAGAACCAAATTTTCTGAAATATTGAGAGTGGAAGAACACCAGAGAGAGTTCAAAGCTAGAAAGAGAAAACAAAGAGAGATTTCTGGAATATTTCTCTTCTCCATTTTTACTGATTTTCTCGTGTTGCTGGGATTTCTGGATTGAGGTGTTGAAGCTACTGTGTTGGGCTTTCTGCTGCTGTATTTTGCTGTTTGCTGTTGCTGATTGCTTACCCCATTTTTCTGTTCTACATACCAGGTACATGTCCTGAAACTCGATGTATGAAAACATCCTGTTGAAAATGAATGAAGTGGAGGCCTATTGTTGTTGAAGTGGAGGCCTATTGTTGATTTACTGCTTTCATTATACTGTAATAACCGTACTGATGGACTGTTAATTATAAGCTTGTGCATGTGAATCGTTAAGTGTGTGTTAGATATTTAGAAATGCATATGAGTTTAGTTGAGTATTCATTGTAATAATCCATGCTGGACTAACAGAATAGTTTCTATTATTTTAGTTAATTTCCGGTTTTCCTAGATCTGTATAAATGGTCTTTTCAAGTTGTGATTAATTAGGCTGTAGACTGTTAAAGTAGTGTGATACTTCTTCTGATCATGGGAGCTTTATATTTAGTAGTGATGATGTGATTTAATCTATAATTCTGAGTTCGAGTGGTTGTGTGTGGGTTCGAAATCAGAAAGTTAAAAGTAGATATGAGATATGTAATTCGTAAGGTTAATTTAGGCAATCCTTTTCATCTAGCATCCTTAATTCTCGAGTTTCAATTCTCATATGTGGTCACGTTAGTGTTTAATCAAAGTTCATGAGTCAGCATTTTAATAAAAATGAGTCATAGTAGGGAATTTGAAATTTGAACTAGTATGCACCATGTTTGAAATTGTGATCACATGCAGTTTATGTGGGTCATGAAATCTGAAATCAGTTGCTTTACAACTCATGTTTAATGTTGCATTGAATTTATTTTACTAGCTAGTTAATTTTAGTAGTAGATTAATCAGATTTGTGTTCTTAATTAAATTGAAATTCCATTTAGTATAAAAGACAGGGCTTAACAGGCTAGTCCCTAAACGTTTGGGCCTCAGGATAATTGATGCACGACCCAGGCCAGTTTTGGCCCCTTTCTTATTTAGGCCTGGGCCAAGGTCTGTTTTGGCCGATTTTATGGTGTATATCTGGTTTTAAATTCCCTTTGTTGGGCTCACACCGGAGCCCAATAGTCGGATCTTGGTGCAAAAATATTACTTAGTTTGCATCAGTCCAGTAACAAATTAATTAGAGCCTTTCTTTTTATTTTAGAGACAAATTAAGTAGAAAACTATAGATTGCTCTAGGTTTGCACGTTAAAATAATAAAACGGGATGAGCCTCGCTAAACAAAATACATAAATTGCGGGGCCCTCGATAATTGTGTATATTAAAATACTTAGATTTCGGGACGGGCCGTTTAGCGAATTTCACGGCCTTCCCCAAAATAATAACGGGTTAGTCTCTTTAGGCGCGTATTTTAATAACATTACCTCCCTAAACTCGGGTGCGCATTTATGTGACCCAGATCCAAATCCAAACGATGTTAAAATATGTCCAAAAACCACGGGTGCATTTATATGACGTGGTTCAAAACTCGTTTTAATGACGTTGCAATTTTCTTTAAAAATGAATAAAAGCGGTTAAGGTTAAAATTTGCACATAGGTTCATAATTGTTAAAATCAGATAATTTAAGCCAAATATAACAGTTGAGCGACCGTGCTAGAACCACGGAACTCGGGAATGCCTAACACCTTCTCCCGGGTTAACAGAATTCCTTACTCAGATTTCTGGTTCGCGGACTATAATACAGAGTCAATCTTTTCCTCGATTCAGGATTCAACCGGTGACTTGGGACACCATAAATCTCCCAAGTGGCGACTCTAAATCTTTAATAATAAATCCCGTTTCGATTGTCCTTTAATAGGAAAAACTCTCTTATGCCCTTGTGGGTGTAGGTAAAAAGGAGGTGTGACAGCTCTGGCGACTCTGCTGGGGACCGAACCTAGAATCTCTGGTTTAGGGTTCAAGAATTTGAGCTTAGAATAATTGTTATATTTGGCTTTATTTATTATCTGTTTTACTCACATGTTTGGGCCTAATGTGCTAAATGTTGCGTTTTACCGCTTTGATAATATCTGAACTGTATATTAAACTGCTACGAAACCCTTTTTCTTTCTGAGTCTTCTAAATTTATGGTGCACACGTGCGTGTGGCCCACCTTTCTGTTAAAATTCATACCAAATAGAACGATGATGGGCCAAGTAACTAGGCCGGGTAGACTTTCGTGCTCCCGGTACGTTGCCCCCACTTCGGCTCGAGCTGTCCGCTTGGGTAAGCCAGGTCTAGAACAATATACCCCAGGTTTTACACTTAGAATAACTCAGCTTCATACCGGATCCCTAGTAGGAACGTTTGTTTGCATCATGTGCATTTGACTTCGGAGACTCAACATAAGGGTTGGGTGTGTCTAGGATAGGTGTACCCGAAATGAAAAGACCATCATGATGCATCTTACTTGCTACTTGTGCATTCATTTGTTTCGGATCTGCATGTTGACCAGCTTATAGGAAAAAGTTAGAAAGGGAAAATCAATGTGAGAACCGAGAAAGAAAATTGGCTGTTCTCGAAAATAATAATAATAATTTCCAAAATATTTTGAAATCCTGAAAAGGAAAGGAAATGTCGTGTTTCTTTTAAAAAAATGGTTTTATTATTTCGAACTACGTAAGTTTGATTCTCGCCGGATGTGAGATATGTAGGCAACCCACATCGAGCCCAACTATTTAAAAAAATAAAAAATAAATATATATATATATATATAATAATAATAAAAAAAATATATAAAAAATAGATAATAAATAAATAAAATATGGGTACATAAATGTCATTGTGTTAAGTAAGGTGATGCCATTCTTGTCCAAAATATGCCGAATGTCCCCAAAAGGGCGCCGGAAGGCTGTTTTTGCAAGAACAACCGCCTTTGGTCTTTTTTTTTTCTTTCAAAAAAAAAAAAATTTGCGTGCTAGTAAACACGACCTTTAAATCTGCTTCATCGAAGCATTTTTTTCTTTATACGAATATTTTTTTTATAATAATGATTTTTTTTTCTTTTCAAATTGAGTCTTGATTTTGTTTTGTTTTTTTAAAATTAAAATCACTCACAGGTACAAAATGAGCACCATCCAAAACCCACCGTTCACAGATGTAGATGAGTTTCTATTTCGGCTTCAGATGTGGTGGCATGAGTTAGGAGGAGATGGTCAGAAATGGGTCATTAAGTATTTGGGACCTCTCACAGATATTATGAAAGTTTAACCACGCGATGATTTGATTACGACGCTAGTGACTTTTTTGGGACCTTGTTCACAATGTCTTTCGCTTCTCTGATTTCGAGCTTACTCCCACATTAGAAGAAATAGCTAGATATTCCGGTTTTGACGGAGATTTGAGAAACTAGAATCTTATATTCCCAAAGGCTCCCTCTGTACACCGATTTTTTGGTCTTCTGAATATCAATAATCAAATCAGAAAAAACAACGTTGTCAAAGGGTGTTGTTCTTTCAACTTCCTATATTCAAGGTTCGGAAAGCCGGATGGGTTTGAAATTCATGAAAAGAGCCTTACTAACAAACAAAACAAAGATACCTGGCAGATTCACCGACGCTTCGCTTTCATGGTGGCTTTTCTAGGAATCATGGTTTTCCCAAACAAAGAGCGGACGATTGATATTCGCATAGCCAGAGTCGTACAAGTCCTCACTACCAAATAACATCACACTCTTGCCCCGATCATTCTCTCAGACATTTATCGGGCATTGATTTTGTGTAAATCCGGGGCAATATTCTTCGAAGGTTGGAATATTTTGTTGCAAATGTGGTTGACTGAAGATCTCCGACGTCACCCCAAGTTCATGCAGTATGGTCCAAGCAAGGACAATTTCATCGAGAGTTATGAAGAAAGAATAAAAGATTATAAATCTCCAGAAGGGGTGGAAGCCTGGATATCCCACTTAAGATCTTTAATAGCGAGTCAAATTGAGTGGATTTTGGGGTGGCTCCCGGTAAGAGAGGTGATACACATGTCAACCTCAAAGAGTTATTTGCTATTGTTGGGTTTAAGAAGTGTCCAGCCGTATGCACCACAGAGAGTTCTAAGACAGCTAGGAAGATACCAAGTGGTGCCTGATGATGAAGATTTAAGTTTGCAAGTGATCGAACTACACCCCAAAGCCACTATCCCTGAGGCTTTAATCCAGCAGATTTGGAATGGTTGTCGATTCTTGAAAGATGATACCCAAGTTCCAGATCCTGCGAAAGGCGAGATAAATCCGGGTTATGCTAGGTGGTTTGAGAAAAGATCCCGTGTGGATGATGCACCAGAACCTGATCCTAGAAGGCCCATAAAAAGACCGCATGTTCAAGCCTTTGATGACAAAATCCAAGAAAGGTTGGCTTGGGGTGAAAAGGAGAAGGGGTACAAAGCAACTATTCGTGCCTTAGAAGAAAGCCTGAGGAGCCTCTATTTGGAGAGAGACTTACAAGCACAAGAAGCAGAAGGGGAAAAGAAGAGTCTGATTAGCGAGAATAAAACTCTCCCCGCTCAGTTTCAATAGATAAAGAAAGCCTCTAAAGCGCCAGTGAGAAGTTGGAAAGATCAGAAAATCATTGTCAATCTGATGGAAAAAATGCAAGATTATGACTCCATCTTGACAAAGACTTAAAAGGCGTTAGGCAAAGCTAAGGAAAAAATCATACAGTTAAATGAGGATGCCAAATCTAGTGAGGAACGCCAAGTAATGAGATTTGAAGAAGAAATGGCTCAATTCTAGAGAGAGAAGGACCATTGGATACATTCAGAAGCTCAACTCCATGCACAGTTGGAAGAAATGAGAAGGTACAATAGAGAACATCAGCACGCGGATATTGATAGGGAGATAGCACAGGCAAGACTCGATCAGGCCAGACTTCGAGCTCAATTGGAGTCAGCTTTAGATAACGAAGACCACATAAGAGATATATCCACCACTCTCCAATAGCAATTGCAAAACCAAGACCAAAATCTCCAAGATTTCAGAGCACAAATCCATGATTTGGCCGTTTATACTTCTCAAAGTTACGTAAACTGCCAAGGGATGGATTATGAAAGGTTTCTAGAGCATGCACCTACTTTTGCCAGTCATCTTGCAATGGAGATAGAGAGGATGTACTATACACTAGGATGTCAGCCGGGTCAAGCCCCACCGTGAGCAGATGATCCAGTGATTGAAAGCAGAAGATTGTGGAAGTGAAGCGTAGTCGTAGTTGTTGGAACTTTTCATATAATAGTCATGTTTTAGTTTAAGTCCATGTTGAGTCTTTTAAACCATTTTCTTAAAGTGTTGTCCAAATGTAATGTCATTTCTGTCTTTGTACTGTTTCGCTTGTTAAAATAATAAATAATTGTGTCCGCCAGAACTACGCTCGGTCTGATTCATGCAGGGTCATGATATGTAGGCAATCTTCATAAGATTCGACCACAACAAAAAAATGAAAAAAAGGGAGGGAAATAAAGATAGGCATGAGTGACAATAAAAGGAAAGATCAGGAAAAGCTGGGATGACACAAGCAACCGAGCAAATACATGATAGAAAATGGTTAATTGCCTAGGTGCATTGCATCCCAACGTGTAATTGTATATGTATTAAACTCTAAAAACTAACAAGTTTGTTTCCAGAGAATTCAAGCAGTTAGTTTATCTAGAGTATACTGGCATATTATCATTACCAAACCAGATCAAAAGGACCAATACCAGAAATCATGTCTATCCCGGATGTCGACACAAGTGTTAAGGTAGAGGAGCTAGACGTCAGTAAAATGAAAAAGGAGATGCTCAAACTTAAGCAACAGATGGCCGAGATGTATCAGGCCTGGTCTAAAGGACAATCGCCCCCAGCTTACCCTGCTAACCCTGCTTCCACCCCACCTCCGACTCAAACTCAGGATCATCATGCCACCGATCTATCCCCGAGCTTTCCCATTTACCAGCACTACTGGGGCACCACTTCTCATACACCACAATCTCCGCCCCCTAAACTAATTCCATACCCTCCTCCACCAGTAACTCTTGTCTTCGTAGCACCTCCACCAGCTACACTCCACAAATCTCCTAGCGAGCCTATGTTCCAGGTCCAGGACAACCAATACTACCCTTCGGAGCCCACTTTCAAAGCTTCGGAAACCCATTCATATACTCCTCGCTTTGACCTCCCAATAGAAGCTGATAAACCAATCAAAAATACCGAACATGAGGAGATATTCGGGAAAGTTAAAAGCTTAGAACAATCGTTCTGAGACATGCGGGGGTTGGGAGGTCAAGTCAGCGTGGCCTACAAGGACCTATGTGTGTTCCCAAATGTGCAATTACCAGCAGGTTTTAAGATGCCCAAGTTTGATCTATATAACGGGCACGGCGATCCAGTAGCCCACTTGAGGGGTTTTTGCAGCAAGATGAGGGGAGCTGGAGGAAAATATGAATTGTTAATGGCTTACTTCAGTCAGAGTTTGAGTGGATCAACATTGGAATGGTACACCCGCCAAGACCATGGGAGATGGTACACATGGGATGATCTGGTGCAAGCATTTGCTTGTCATTTCCAATACAATCTTGAGATCATTCCAGATCGACTATCCTTGACTAAACTTGAGAAGAAGCACAGTGAAAGCTTTAGAGAATATGGTTTCCGGTGGAGGGAACAAGCAACAAGGATAGATCCCCCAATGAAGGAGAGTGAGATGGTAGATTATTTCCTACAGGCTTTGGAACCTACTTACTATGGCCATTTGGTTGCAGCTGTGGGAAAGTCATTCAACGAAGTTGTAAAGATGGGGGGCATGGTAGAAGAAGGCCTCAAGTCGAATAAAATCATGAGCTATTCGGCTATCAAAGCGACTACTCAGGCTATTCAAGGTGGCATAAGAGGGATTGGGAAGAAGAAAAGAGAGGAAGCGACAATGGTTGATTCAAGAACTTGGTCCGGATCCAGAGGTTCACCTTACCACTACAATCAACCTCGACCCCACCAACAAACTTATCACCACAATCCACCCCAACACTACTATCCCCACCAGAACCTCATTTTTTCGTCCTCCATGCACAAGCATACAACCAACCTCCTGCCCACGCTCAATCGCGTGCTCGTTCTCCCATCCTACCAAATACTTATCCACATCCACGAGCCTACCAAAACACTTCCGAACCAAGTTTCAGGCCGAATCAAGCACTCAAGGGTGAAAAGTTGCAGAAAAAGAAAACCTTTACTCCGTTGGGAGAATCATACACTAGTTTGTTCCACAGGCTAAAACAACTAGATATGCTAAGGCCGATACAGTCCAAACTGCCAAATCCTCCTCCAAAGAATCTTGACTATACTATCAGCTGTGAGTATTGTTCTGGTACCCGGGGTCATGATACAAAAAGTGATGGCACTTGAAAAGTGCGATACATGAGCTGATTGATACCAATAGAATTGAAGTTCAAGCTCCCAAAGCACCCAATATCAATAGGAATCCGATGCCAGCCCATCAGGAGGCAAATATGATCGAAATAGTGCATGAGGAGGGGGAACCCAAGAACAGACCGTCATGATGATTCGGTCCAGTGGAGTCAAGACAGATGAACAATCAGAAGATGAGAAGTTGGTACTCAAGTAGAGCAAAAAGAGTGTTGAGCCATCTATGGCAGTAGAGAATATGTCTTTAAGCAAAGTTGCAACGAAACAGGAAGGGGTAAGGGTGATTGTACCGGAAGCAGCCAGCAAACCCATCATAATCGTGGAAGGAGCCTACGCAGATCAGGTTATTATCAAGCCATTAACCCAGTTACCAGTAATCAACAACAAGGCTATTCCATGGAATTATGAACGGGTAACGGTGATGTACAAAGGGAAAGAAGTCAAGGAAGAAATTTGTGAAGTACAGGGTTTGACTCGCTCGGGAAGGTGTTTTACTCCCAAGGAGTTAAGAAGAGCTAAAAATAATCCAGCACCAATGAAGAAAGTCGTAACTGAAGAAGAAGCAGAAGAATTCTTGAGGAAGATGAAGCTGCATGACTACTCTATCGTGGAACAATTAAGAAAGACGCCTGCTCAAATTTCCCTATTGTCATTATTGATCCATTCGGACGAGCACCGTCAAGCTTTAATGAAGATCTTGAATGAGACACACGTTCCCGATAAGATCTCCGTGAATCACTTGGAAAAAAATAGCCAACAAAATCTTCGAAGCAAACAGAGTCACGTTTTTTGATGATGAATTGTCTGTAGAAGGTACTGAGCACAACAAATCTCTTTACCTCACATTAAAATGTGAAAACTCTGTGGTGACCCGGGTATTGGTTGACAACAGGTCAAGCGCAAACATCTGTCCTCTCTCCACTCTAAGCAAGTTGAAAATAGAAGAGGAGATGATCCATAAGAACAGTATTTGCGTGCGAAGATTTGACGGCGGAGGTAAAGATTCAGTTGGGGACATAGTGCTGGAGCTGACGATAGGGCCGATCGAGTTCACAATAGAGTTTCAGGTGCTGGATATAGCTGTTTCCTATAACTTACTGTTGGGTCGACCATGGATCCACGCCGCTAAAGCAGTCCCATCAACACTACACCAGGTAGTCAAATTTGAATGGATAGACAAGAAATAGTTGTGCATGAGGAAGACAGCTTATGTGCTCGCAACAATGCCATTGTACCAGTCATTGAAGTGGAAGATGACCAGGGACCATGGGTCTACCAGGTTTGGGACACGATGTTGGTAGAGAAAGTTCCGGAGGGGAATACATTCCAATCCAAAGATAACCGCCACATCAGTCATGGTAGCCTATGAGATGTTAAAGAATGGTTTTGTACTAGGTAAAGGTTTGGGCTCATCTTTGCAAGGCATCATACAGCTGGTGTCTCTTCCCGAAAACTTGGGAACATTTGGTTTGGGATTCAAGCCCACTGCCGCAGACATAAAAAAGGCCAGAAAGCTAAAACAGAAGACATGGGTCCTTCCAAAGCCAGTCCCACGTTTTTCCAAATTATTTGTCAAGTCCGGTACCAGAAGTCGCCCAATAACAACAATTCCCAGCTCTATGATTAATCCTGACGAGGAGTTAATTGAAAGGTTTGAAAAGTTGTTTGATGGTGTGAACATGGTGGAAAGTGGAAAAGGTCCTAGCAACGCAGAAATTCAATTCGTTGGGCCAGAAACAAAGCTTAATAATTGGAAAGCCACTCCTCTCCCCATTCGAAAGGAGTCTTGGTAGTTTTTTTTTTATTTTCCTTCAGATTGTCTGGATCATTCCAAGATTGTAATCCAGATTTTTATCTTTCAGTCTATGTGAAGTGTGCAAACCTTGTTATCTTTTCATCATTCAATGAAATGCAATTTCCCTTTCTTTATCATTCCTGATAGTTTTTCTTTTGTTTTTCTTTTCTGTACAATTCCTTTTACGCTGGCTCTAGTGATATGGCATGCATAAGGAATCCTCAGCCCAGTCTTAAAAATCAATCTGATTCCGAAATAATAATTCAAGAAGTAGATTGTGATTACGAATCAGAATACGATGAGGATGAGGCCTTCGAAGAGATTAGTAAGTAGTTAATTCACTTCGAAGAAAAACCCAAACCCAACCTGAATGATACAGAAGCCGTCAATTTAGAAGACACAAATAATATCCGAGAGACTAAAATAAGTGTCCACCTCAAGCCAAAGATCCGGGAAGAGTTAATCAAAGTACTCATCGAATTCAAAGATGTTTTTGCATGGTCATATGACGACATGCCGGGCTTGAGCACTGATTTAGTGGTCCATAAATTGCCCACCAATCCAGTGTTTCCTCCCGTCAAGCAAAAGTTGAGGAAATTCAAAACTGATATGAGTGTAAAAATTAAAGAAGAAATCACCAAACAGTTGGATGCAAAGGTCATTCGGGTCACTCGATATCCTGTTTGGTTGGCTAATGTTGTGCCTGTGCCAAAGAAAGACGGCAAGATCAGAGTATGCGTTGATTACCGCAATCTCAATAAAGCAAGTTCGAAGGATAACTTTCCATTACTCAATATCCATATTTTGATCGATAATTGTGCCAAGCATAAGATATGATCTTTTGTGGATTGTTATGCCAGGTATCATTAGATTTTAATGGATGAAGAAGATGCAGAAAAGACGGCATTCATCACGTCGTGAGGAACTTATTGCTACCGAGTAATGCCATTTGGTTTGAAGAACGTCGGGGCAACTTACATGAGAGCAGTAACTACAGTGTTTCATGACATGATACATAAGGAGATTGAGGTATACATGGATGATGTGATCATAAAATCAAAGCATCAGGCCAACCACGTTGGGGATTTGAGGAAATTCTTCCTGAGACTTCGCAGGTACAACCTCAAGCTTAACCCTGCCAAGTGCTCATTTGGTGTCCCATCTGGAAAGCTGTTGGGATTCATAGTCAATCGGCGAGGCATCGAGTTGAACCCATCAAAGATCAAAGCCATCCAAGAGTTGCCACCTCTGAGGAACAAGACTGAAATGATGAGTCTGTTAGGGAGGTTGAACTACATCAGCAGGTTTATTGCTCAGCTCACGACAACTTGTGAGCCTATTTTCAAATTGCTGAAGAAGGATGCTGTGGTCAGGTGGACTGATGAGTGTCAAGAAGCATTTGATAAGATAAAAGGATACTTGTCAAACCCACCCATACTGGTTCCACCAGACCCAGGAAGACCCTTGATTCTTTACTTGACAGTCTTGGAAAATTCATTTGGTTGTGTACTGGGACAGCATGACATCACCGGCAGAAAGGAACAAGCCATCTATTATCTTAGCAAGAAGTTCACGGCTTATGAGGTTAAGTACACTCAGCTGGAAATGACATGTTGTGCCCTAACTTGGGTGGCACAGAAATTGAAACATTATTTGTCGTCCTACACTACTTACCTCATTTCGCGATTGGATCCGTTGAAGTATATCTTTCAAAAGCCTATGCCGGCATGGAGACTTGCGAAGTGGCAAATATTGCTCACAGAGTTTGACATCATCTATGTGACTCGGACTGCGATGAAAGCCCAAGCATTGGCCGATCATTTGGCCGAAAACCCGGTCGATGAAGAGTACGAGTCATTGAGAACTTATTTTCCCGATGAAGAAGTGATGCATATCTATGAACTGGAGAAAATTGAAAAACCAGGCTGGAAACGCTTCTTTGATGGGGCTGCCAACATGAAAGGAATCGGGATAGGAGTTGTGCTTATTTCTGAAATAGGGCATCACTATCCTGTTACGGCTCAGCTTCAGTTTTATTGCACCAACAACATGGCTGAGTATGAAGCCTGTATTTTGGGTCTAAGGCTAGCTGCAGATATGGATGTCCAGGAAATCTTGGTCTTGGGGGACTCGGATCTTCTGGTACATCAAATTTAAGGAGAATAGGAAACGCGAGACTTGAAGCTCATATCGTATCGACAATGTTTACATGATCTTTGTCAACAGTTTCGATCAGTGGAGTTCAGGCATATTCCAAGGGTCTATAATGAGGTCGCCGATGCTTTGGCTACCCTGGCATCAATGTTGCACCATCCAGACAAAGCTTATGTCGATCCTCTGCATATTCAAGTCCAAGATCAGCATGCTTACTGTAACATGATTGAAGAAGAACTTGATGGTGAACCATGTTTCCACTATATCAAGGAATACATTAGATTTGAGATATATCCAGTGCAAGCCATGGGGGATCAAAAGAGAACAATTCGACGGTTGGCAAATAGATTCTTCTTAAGTGGAGGAGTTTTGTATAAGAGAACACCAGACCTTGGATTATTAAGATGCATAGATGCTAGACAAGCTACGACTGTCATGTCCGAAGTACATTCAGGAGTCTGCGGACCACATATAAGTGGATATGTGTTGGCAAAGAAAATTCTCCGAGCAGGTTATTATTGGCTTACCATGGAGCGAGATTGTATCAATTTTGTTCGCAAATGTCATCAGTGCCAGATACATGGAGATTTGATTCATTCTCCATCATCGGGATTGCACACGATGTCGGCACCATGGCCCTTCGTTGCTTGGGGCATGGATGTCATTGGACCAATTGAGCCAACAACATCCAACGTGCACAGGTTCATTCTGGTAGCCATTGATTATTTCACCAAGTGGGTTGAGGCCAAAACTTTCAAATCGGTAACCAAGAAAGCAGTGGTCGATTTTGTTCACTCAAATATCATCTGTCGATTCGGAATCCTCAAGGTGATCATCACAGATAACAGTGCTAATCTTAACAGTAACTTGATGGAAGAGGTATGTCGACAGTTAAGATTACACATCGCAATTCTACCCCATATCGTCCCAAGGCGAATGGAGCAGTCGAGGCAGCCAACAAAAACATAAAGAAGATACTTCGGAAAATGGTAGAAAGTTCCAAGCAATGGCATGAAAAATTACCGTTTGCGTTGCTGGGTTATCGCACTACTGTCCGTACTTCAGTAGGTGCAACTCCTTATTTGTTGGTATATGGAACTAAAGCAGTGATACCTGCGGAAGTTGAAAACCCGTCCCTTCGGATTGTTGCTGAGGCTGAAATTGATGATAATGAGTGGGTCAAAACCCGTCTGGAGCAGTTGAACTTGATTGATAAAAAACGATTGGCAGCAGTATGTCATGGCCAGTTATATCAAAGAAGAATGGCAAGAGCATACAACAAAAGGGTGCGTCCCCGAAAGTTTGAAGTGGGCCAGCAAGTGCTGAAACGTATTCTTCCACATCAGGTTGAAGCAAAAGGCAAGTTCGCCCCGAATTGGCAAGGGCCATTCATTATGACCAGAGTATTATCCAATGGCGCTCTATGTTTAATAGACATCGAAGGAAAATGCATAGACATGGCCATCAATTCCGACGCGGTCAAGAGATATTATGTATGATTTCTTTGTTATAATTGTTGATTGTTTGTACTTGGCATTGTTTCAAAGATTGAAATGACGAAGGCAATTTATTCTTCTATCTAAACACTTTACCCTCTGTTCCCCCTTCTTGAGCCGTATTTGTTTCTTTCATACCCCTCTTTTGGAATCAATAACAAAAAGAAAAGGAAAAGAAAGAAAAAGAGAAAAGAGAAAAGAAAAGAAGTGAAAAGAGAAAGTATAACAACAAGGAAATTCAAGTGTGAACTACGTTTGACCTGATTCCTGTTAAGGATACGTAGGCAGCCTCACGGCTCGGTCATAGTAAAATAAAATATCAAAAGATCCCCAAGCAAGAAACTGGGGCAGAAGTTGTACTTGTAATAAGAAATGTGATTCCAAGAGTTGTAATTTTAAACCCATGTCAAATTGTTTTGAGCCTTCGATACCCTTTTCTTTCTAACCCCATCCAAAAGCCCACATTACGGTCCAAATAAAGACCTTCCGATCAGTCTTCGAGAGATGCCAATTTGAGCAAATAGAGGTGATTCATATCAGGATAACACTCTGGTCCAAGCAGGAAAAGTAATGAAAATGAGAGAGTCTTAATGGTGAAAACCCTCACGGGCACCATGAGGCGACAAAAGCTGAGAGAAAGTAAAAATGAGAGAGTCTTATCGGTGAAAACCTTCACGGGCACCATAAGGCGACAAGGAATTGAGGAACAAACAAATGAGAGAGGTTTGTCGGTGAAAACCCTTCAGGGCACCACAAGTCGAACAAGGTCCGTAAGTTGGCGGAAAGTAAAATTGGATTGTGGAAATCTTGGAGAACAAAGTAAAATAGTTGGAAAGGAGATTGGTTAAATAGACTGGGCTGATTAATCCAAAATGCATACCATGATCATTGGTGCAGTGACTCCACTCAGATAGGTTCCTTTTTCCTATTTCCAACAGTCATCCAAATCTAGATTTTCTTCTTTATTCTTAATTCTCAAAATCGTCGTATTTCATTGCTGTTAATTTTTACTCCCCTAAAACTCTTCCAAAGTTAGCATTGTTCCGACAAATAAGAAGGAATGTCGAAGTATACTACCAAGATTCAAAATTGCACAAAGCAAAATACGGCTAGGATATGCTGGAGATAATATGATGAAAAATGAGACATAGGGTGTAAGCAAAAGTGGAATCGGTGGAATGGTTCAGTAATGTCATGGGACATATACAAGTTCAGACAGAAGGGTCAGAAATGAAAACAACAGTTGGGGATCCTGCAGTTAAGGATCAATCATGAGGTCAAAATAGTCCTTTCGACCGGTTCAAGGCAGTTTGTTGAAGCAAAGCATGGCAAAGAGAAAACCCTCCCCAGCAAGAATGCCGCAACTAACCACCACATTTTAAACTGACAAGATTTTCTTTGATTTGAAACAGGGGCAAAGATGACATTTGTTTCAGGAAGTACCCTGTGAGGAAAGCAAGTACCATGCAGGTTTGATCAGGACCCTCCTGGAAAATGGGACCCAGTTTAAAATTCAAAACAATCATGAGTAGCAAGATCTAGTATAAATGTACCCCAAAAGAATATAAGTTGGCTTTAAAGCTTTTATTGTTAGGATAGTCGTTAATTAAGAGTTTTCAGGACCCTCCTGGAAAATGGGACCTAGGTTAAACCCTAAAACAATCATAAGTAGTAAATATAGGACAAATAGGCACCAAAAGGAATATAAGTTGGTTTCAAAGTTCGCATAAGAGTTATCAGGACCCTCCTGGATAATGGGACATAGTTTAAAACTGGTTTAGATAACAAGATTTAGCAGAAGTCATGCCTTTAAAAGATATAGCTTAGATTTAAAATTGTCATTTAGTTAAGAGTTGTCAGGACCCCCTGGATAATGGGACATAGCTTTCAAATTCTTAATAATATTTGGTAATATGATTCAGTTTAACACTCACAGATGCGCCCAGCTACCAAATTGGGGCAGAAAATTTTCTTTTATTTTGTCTATTTTTGTTGAAATCAGGCGTCTACCTGGAGAACAAGGAACAACAGTTGAAGTATCAGCAATCAGGCGTCCATCTGGAAAACAAGGAACAATAGTTGAAGTATCAGCAATCAGGCGTCCACCTGAAGAACAAGGAACAACAGTTAAAGTATCAACAATCAGGCGTCCACCTGGAGAACAAGGAACAACAATTCAAGTTTCAGCAATCAGGCGCCCACCTGGAGAACAAAGGAGTACAATTCAAGTTTCCACTTTCAAGTTCTTACTGATATTTGGTAACATGATTATATATACCCATCTACCAAACTAGGGCAGAAATTTTTCTTTGCTTTTGTCTATTTTGTTGAAATCAGGAGCCCACCTGGAGAACAAGGGAATACATTTCGAGTCGCAACAATCAGGAGCCCACCTGGAGAACAAGGGAATACAATTCAAATTTCAAGTAGTCAGGAGCCCGCCTGGAGAACGAAGGGAAGAAGCAATTCAAATTTCAAATAATCAGGAGCCCGCCTGGAGAACAAAGGAAAGGAAACATAGTCAAATGAAGACATTTAAAGGGGTTCAACAGTCACGTGCCCGCCTGGAGAAGAAGGGAAAACATTTCAAAGAATACCATTCAAGTCAGCCACAAAGGAACTTCTGAGGAAAATACAAGTCAACAAGGCAACATCGGTCACAAGATCAAGTTTGAAAATAAATCTTTATAAAGTATAGATTATATCTTAGTCTAGTTTCTTCATTTGTCATGATGTAATAAGAAGGTCAGTAGGCAGTATCAACAACAGCAACAACAGTAACAGCAAAATCGCAGCTTCATGGTAGTCCTAGCCGCCAAAACTTCCCGAACTACATTGACCTGATTCCTTTATAGCCAAGGATATGTAGGAAACCTTTGAAGCAGAGGTTCGGTCAAATCTTTCAAAAAATGCTTCCCACGGAATATTCAAACAGGCAAAAATCGCTCGTATCCGCTCACTTTATCTTTGCACGAAAACTCTTCGTGATTCCGGACAAAGAGGGGCAGCTGTGAGCACGTGATTTTTGCCTCATACGAATTACTCCAAAATAATTTCCAAAATTAGGTCTTGTTTTTAATTATGTGTGATTTTTCCGATTGTTTGCATACATTTGTGGGCATGTTTAATTTTATTAATGCATTTAAAATACAAAAATATAGCATTGGCATTGAAGATTTAATTTTTACATTTTTGGAATTAATTAATAATTAGGTGTTTTACAAAAATGAAAATTCAAAAAATAATAATAACATATTTTTGTAATTTTAGTCAAATTGTGTGATTTTCTTTTAATTTGGCATTTAATTATTTATGATAATTATTAGTTAGAGTTAATTAGTATTTTTAAGTTAATTTGGTGTTTTATAATTTAATTAGGATTTTAGTTTTAATTTTGTTTTTGAAAGAAAAAGAAGAAAAGAAAAGAAAAAGAGTTAATAAAAGAGAGGAAATCAAATTTGGGCCAAAAGATCCCCAAGCCCAAAACAAAACCCATCCAAACCCACCCCAAACTAGCCCTGACCCGTCTGCCATACCCGCTCCACCCCTACCAGATCCAAACGACGTCGTTTGGACACGTTTTGATCAGGGCCATCAATTTCATTTGATCGAACGGCCCCAAAGCTTTGCCCATTACCCGACCCCGACCCATTTCATCTGAGACCGATCCGGTCTTTAAATCACTCAAACGACGTCGTTCCAATTAGTCAGATGATCCGCGCCGTTGATCTCGTTTGATCTAACGGCCTGGATCCAATTTCACCCCAGCATATATTTGACCAAACAGACCCCACCCCCCTCAAAACCCCCCATCTCATCTTCCTCACCCAAACCCTAGAGACTAGCCGCCACCATTCCCCACCGCCTTCCGGTGGCGGCGCCGGCTACACCCCAGAACCCCCTCGATCCCCTCTTCCCGGATCCGTAACCTTTTACCTTCGAACATGCCTGAATCCCTTCGAATATCGATTCAAAAGGATGAACCCTAGCGCCGCCCTAACTTTCTCCGGTGGCGGCGCCGACTCTAATCCCTCCCAAATTAACACCACACAACCTCCACAACCCCCTTAGACCCAATATATCATTAGTTTCCCTCGAATGTATCCAGAACTCCTCTAATATCGAATCTGAGATCGAGCCTTAGAACCTTAAAATTCCGACTAGTACATGAAAGATTGTTTGGTTGGATTTCTGGGCTTATTCAAACTTGTTTCATCACAAAATAATAACGCTCGTTTGTTCTGCATCAGGAACAAATGTTTGGTATTATTTTGGACTGATTTAGAGTGCCAAATCCAAGTTCGAGCCTATCCAGTGAGTTCTTTCCTAGTTTTTGTTTATTTTCATTAGTGTTATTCTAATATTCGTCTTCCTCGTATCTTTTTCTGGTCAATTTCATTTGAAATTTGATCAGTTCTTTGGTATGAATTATTTCTATTCACTATTGTTTCTTTAAGATTTTGGTTTTATAGATTTGTTTTGTATAATTAGGATATCAGCTTGTTGTAAGACTGTGAAATTGTATCTCGTTAATCACTCAGTCAAAATAAGTAGGATTAGTTTAGTAAGTTTGGTATTAAGTTCTTGTTTAATTGTGTCAATAAGAACTGATTAATATAAGTAATTCAAGGGTTTACCTACTTAAGAAGTTTCTAGTGGATAGTAGGGTTAAGATTGCACTAATGGATTAAATAATTAAGTGGGTAATTGAGTGGACAATGGAGTGGAGGATTAAAGAAATGAAAAGTTAAGTTGGTAGTGAAAAATGCACTAATTGAATGCCCATTTAAGGGAGCTGAAAATCAAAAAAATAAGGGGGCGGAGAGAGCGGTATACACTCGATATACACTCTGGATACACTAGATATACAGGGGAAGAATTCATTTTGGAGAGAGTAAAAAAGATAGAACCAAATTTTCTGAAATATTGAGAGTGGAAGAACACCAGAGAGAGTTCAAAGCTAGAAAGAGAAAACAAAGAGAGATTTTCGGACTATTTCTCTTCTCCATTTTTACTGGTTTTCTCCGTGTTGCTGGGATTTTTGGATTGAGGTGTTGAAGCTACTGTGTTGGGCTTTCTGCTACTGTATTTTGCTGTTTGTTGTTGCTGATTGCTTACCCCATTTTTCTGTTCTACATACCAGGTACATGTCCTGAAACTCGATGTATGAAAATATCCAGTTGAAAATGAATGAAGTGGAGGCCTATTGTTGTTGAAGTGGAGGCTTATTGTTGATTTACTGCTTTCATTATACTGTAATAACCGTACTGATGTACTGTTTTAAGTGTGTGTTAGATATTTAGAATGCATATGAGTTTAGTTGAGTATTCATTGTAATAATTCCATGCTGGACTAACAGAATAGTTTCTATTAGTTTAGTTAATTTCCGGTTTTCCTAGATCTGTATAAATGGTATTTTCAAGCTGTGATTAATTAGGCTGTAGACTGTTAAAGTAGTGTGATACTTCTTCTGATCATGGGAGCTTTATATTTAGTAGTGATGATGTGAGTTAATCTATAATTCTGAGTTTGAGTGGTTGTGTGTGGGTTCGAAATCAGAAAGTTAAAAGTAGATATGAGATATGTAATTCGTAAGGTTAATTTAGGCAATCCATTTTCGTCCAGCATCCTTAATTCTCGAGTTTCAATTCTCATATGTGGTCACGTTAGTGTTTAATCAAAGTTCATGAGTCAGCATTTTAATAAAAATGAGTCATAGTAGGGAATTTGAAATTTGAACTAGTATGCACCATGTTTGAAATTGTGATCATAGGCAGTTTACGTGGGTCATGAAATCTGAAATTAGTTGCTTTCCAACTCATGTTTAATGCTGCATTGAATTTATTTTACTGGCTAGTTAATTTTAGTAGTAGATTCATCAGATTTGTGTTCTTAATTAAATTGAAATTCCATTTAGTGTAAAAGACAGGGTTTAACAGGCTAGTCCCTAAACGTTTGGGCCTCAGGATAATTGATGCACGACCCAGGCCAGTTTTGGCCCATTCTCATTTAGGCCCGGGCCAAGGTCTGTTTTGACCGATTTTATGGTGTATATCTGGTTTTAAATTCCCTCTGTTGGGCTTACATCGGAGCCCAATGGTCGGATGTTGGTGCAAAAATATTACTTAGTTTGCATCAGTCCAGTAACAAATTAATTAGGGCTTTTATTTTATTTTAGAGACAAATTAAGTAGAAAACTATAGATTGCTCTAGGTTTGCACTTTAAAATAATAAAACGGGATGAGCCTCACTAAACTAAACACATAAATTGCGGGGTCATCGATAATTATATATATTAAAATACTTAGATTTCGGGACGGGCCGTTTAGCGAATTTCACGGCCTTCCCCAAAATAATAATGCGTTAGTCTCTTTAGGCGCGTATTTTAATAACATTACCTCCCTAAACTCGGGTGCGCATTTATGTGACCCAGATCCAAATCCCAACGATGTTAAAGTATGTCCAAAAACCACGGGTGCATTTATGTGACGTGGTTCAAGACTTGTTTTAATGACGTTGCAATTTTCTTTAAAAACGAATAAAAGCGGTTAAGGTTAAAATTTGCACATAGGTTCATAATTGTTAAAATCAGATAATTAAGCCAAATATAACAGTTGAGCGACCGTGCTAGAACCACGGAACTCGGGAATGCCTAACACCTTCTCCCGGGTTAAAAGAATTCCTTACTCAGATTTCTGGTTCGTGGACTGTAATACAGAGTCAATCTTTTCCTCGATTCGGGATTCAACCGGTGACTTGGGACACCATAAATCTCCCAAGTGGCGACTCTAAATTTTTAATAATAAATCCCGTTTTGATTGTCCTTTAATTTGAAAAACTCCCTTATGCCCTTGCGGGTGTAGGTAAAAAGGAGGTGTGACAGGTAGCACCTCCAAACAATCACATGATATCAAATTCTCTGGGTTTATACCCTCAAAGCCAGAGTTAAAACTGTTACTTACCTCAACCGCATAAAATCCTACTCCGGGTTGCCCTCGTCTCTGGACTCGGTCTCAAAAGCTCCAAATCCCAATCCATATGGTGAAAATAATTTCCCAAAATCGCCCAAATTCGAGATCCCCAACTCAAAATATGATCGAATGAACAAACCCCTTAATTTATATATTTTTTGCCAGCTATTCTGACTTGTTTATCCTGCCAAATGATCTCGATACTCGCCTTTTATGCCTTCAATAGATTCCTTGTGAAATGCTAGTCAAGTTAGGCTTTTGAATCACTCAATTTGACCTTATAATGAATGAGATATGTTGGTTTCAATATTTACAATTACTGCAGATTTTTAAATACGCTGTCAGGGGCAATTTCGTAATTACTCTGAAAAATCTGGCAACCTAATTCTTAGTAAAATAACCATAAAATCCTCATACGATATCCAAATTTGATGATTCTTTTTGCTACGGGTCCGTAATTATGATACAGATCTAATGATTCAATCAAAAAAGAAACTGGAGCTTATTTATTCAATATGATATCATTTATGCTTGAAGAAACAGTGTTGAAACATAAGAAAAACGAGCTCAACACACCCCAAACCTATTCGAAACTCACCCAAGGCCCACGGTAGCTCAACCAATATTCCCAACAAGTCATATATCACTACCCAAACTTAGTCGAACCTCCGTAACCCCCAAAATAACACCAAAACACTAAATCAACCTCGAATTCAAGCTTAAGAATTTTTTAACTTTCAACTTTCGCTAATTCAAGCCTAATTCTACCACGGTGTCACGACCCAAACTGGAGGTCCATGACTAGCACCCGACCTTACTTGCCGAGCACCAACGTACATTTTATCTAACCTTCTTTATTATCTTTTAGGGCTGATGAGATCATTATAAATGGTAGACATGGATCATGGACAACCAACCATAAAATATGATGGCATGAACATACATAACATGGGATGACCAGACAATCAAGAAACTATATATATATATATGGTACGAGCTACCACGCTACCATGAAAGACTATACAACAAAAACCAGCCGACAAGGCATACCAAACTATACATGAGTCGACACCTGTCTATGAGCCTCTAAAGGAACATAAGTGCTGCAACATAGCCGGAACAGGGCCCCGACATACCCATAACGTCTATAACAAAAATGCATACCAATACCACGGCAAGTCCGAAGAAGGGATCTCACCAATCACCGGTGAACTGGACTGCCTACTGTGGTGGGGGAGCTGCGCCTGCCTGTCTATCAGGATCTGCAGCACGACATGCAGCGTCCACAAACAAAAGGACGTTAGTACGAATAAAGTACTGAGTATGTAAGGCAAGGAACCATAAATACGAACAGTAATGTAAGCAGGGATAGAGAATATACAACCTGTAACATCTGATTACCTCTGAGGGCTACTGACATGAAATGCATGATACATATACATAAATACATAAACTTTTAAACCATATGCCTCTGTGGGCATCATCATCATCATCATCATATCATACCCGGTCGTAATAGGCTCGGTAAAAAAAACATACCCGGCCATCATAAGGCTCGGTAGTATCATACCCGGCACGTGGAGCTCGGTAAAACCCAACTGATCAGTGGTTGCACAATAGGTGCTGTACCCGGTCGACTATAGCGCGGCTCGGTAGAGTAAAATAGATATATATATATATATATATAATGCATGCTCGACTCATAGAATCACATTCTAAACCTTTCGGAGTGACGTAAGGTCGATATCCTCTGTACACGTTATTAGGACCAACTCTTCATTACGAGCCTTATAAGAGTCAAGAAGTACCAACAACATTGATAACATAAGAATAAGAGAAGCAACATTAACATCAATCGTTCCATAAGAGGGAAAGCAATGTAAGTACTGCTAGCTTTTAAGAGTAGAGTATCTTTGGAAGCTCGTTCATTACATTATGTACAATCGGAGTCGTGCAAAAGAAGAAAAGGGATAGCCTCACATACCTTGTATATATTTCCCAAATCTCAAGCTATGCAATTGTCACAACTCCTTAGTCTACAATAAGAGAAACGATACTATCGTTATCATTTAAGCGTCATAACTATTATGTATCGACCACAACCTATTTTACGATGAAACAGACAACACCTCCCCTATATATATGACATCACACCAATCAAAACAATCACCAAACAGCCCAAACAACATCAATAATAAACATATTGAGCTTCCCAAAATAGTCCACGCACAACCTAATCACTTCATACATACGGCGACCACCGTAGTCGTGTCAAACGACCCGGAAATGTTACGAATAAATATCAGCCCACAACCCTACATATATATGGTATTTCTCCACACCCTTCCTCCTCCAAAATTTCACAAAACAGTAGTAAAATATGCAGCCCAACAACAACGCAAAACAGTCCACAAAACAATAACATTACTACCAAGCCTTTTGATATATATTTCAAAAGTTCTAGCTTCAATGGCTTAGCCGCAACTTGGATAATCTTAAATACATATATAGTAAGAGGTTACTTACCTTTATACAGAAAGAAAAACTCCAATTTGACCTTAAATTTCCATGAAATATCGCTCCAATGCTGCCACAACAACAAGAAAGCAAAACTAGCGATCAATTAGTGTTTTTCGGCACTAGAATCACTTTAGAAGGCTTGAAATCACCTAGGATTGATATTAAGAACATGAGGGAGTATTTAAAGAATATAAACCCTTTAAAAAAACCTCCCACATGAGCTGGAACAACACAAAAATAAGCAACAACAAGAAGAACAAGAGACTTACTAGCGCCACGGAATTCCCGACACTAGATTTGTGTTGTTTGCCCTTTTTTGGGTCTTGAATCTTGAGAGAACCTTGAGAGGATGTTCCTAGGGTTCTAAGTCCTGAAAATAGTGAAAATAAATGACTTAAAACGGGTTGGAGGCATCCTATATAGGTCCAAATATCTTAAACCGCCTTAGTGGGCCCCATAGATAGGTGCTTGGCGCAGTCTCGCGAAAACGCGAATATCTCTCTACTCCGAGATCGTATCAATAAATGGTTTAATACGTTAGAAACTAGACTCATTGATCTTTAATATGGTGGGTATATCACCCCGTAATTCCTTGTAAATTAGGAGAAAATATTAGAAACATTTGACCTAATGTTTAAGTAAAATTATGAACCTAAGTTGCGACAACTTTTGTCGACTTTTGTTTCATAACTCGTTTGACTTCAAGACTTATGATACGTATATTATATGATTAAAATACCTTAATACATGACCTCTTGAGTGTATTAAGCACTGCTAGATTTACCTAAAAATACGAGTTACAACATCCTTGATTCGTTTAACTTCTAATACTTGTTAATCACCCTTATACACTCTTGTATCACTTAAGACCAATATGATTAACTTCTTATCATATCAAAGATAATTCCTTCTTGGATTTATGTTAACTAATATATGGCATGAACTAACGCGTGTGGATATGGGTTGTAACACCCTTCCCCCTTAGGAACATTCGTCCTCGAATGTAAGGGTTCATGGGGAATTTAAATCATCATGGATTCCGGTCAAGTTTCTCCCATAAATAGAGGATAAACTTGCAAGCGGTTAACTCAACGTATGGCCTTACAAGAGTATGCAAAGCATTATGGACATGTACATTATCTGCATATCGCCATTTTGTATTAAGGAAGAGTATTCTCAAGTTATTGCTTACCTCATAGAGCCATTTCACCTTCCAATGTATCATGTGTTCCACCAACATCCTTGTTATCTTCATTCTGGAATAGGTATGGGTATTTAGACTTCATCTCCTCTTCTGCTTCCCATGTTATTTCTTCCATATTCTTGTTCCTCCACAATACTTTGATGGAAGCTACATCTTTTGTTCTCAGCTTGCGAACTTGTCGATCTAATATAGCCACTGGCACTTCTTAATATGATAGGTCCTATGTAACCTTGTACATCTTTGATAGGGACGACTCGAGAAGGGTCTCCAATACATTTCCTCAACATAGATACATGGAATACCGGGTGGACAAATTCCAATTCGGATGGCAATTCTAACTCATAAGCAACCTGTCCAATCCGTCGAAGAATTTTATACGGCCCGATATACCTTGGACTCAGCTTACCTTTCTTCCCAAAACGCATAATACCCTTCATTGGTGAGATCCTCAGGAAAACCCAATCACCAACCTCAAACTCTAGATCACGACGTCGGACATCAGAATAAGATTTTTGCCTGCTTTGTGCCGTCCTCAATCGCTCCTGTATCACTTTCACCTTCTCAATAGCTTGGTGAATCAAATCTGGCCCATATAATTCTGTTTCACCGACTTCGAACCATCCAACTGGTGATCTACATCTCCTCCCGTATAGTGCCTCGTATGGGGCCATTTTAATACTGGAATGGTAGCTATTGTTATAGGCGAATTCTATGAGTGGAAGATGATCATCCCAATTCCCCTTAAAATCTAGAACACATGCTCGTAGCATATCTTCCAGTGTCTGAATGGTACGTTCAGCCTGTCCGTCAGTCTGCGGATGAAATGCAGTGCTGAGATTTACTTGTGTGCCTAAACCCTTCTGGAAAGACCTCCAAAAGTTAGCCGTAAATTGAGCTCCTCGGTCTGATATAATAGATATGGGCACACCATGAAGCCTAACAATCTCCTTGATATACAACTTCGCATAATCTTCAGCCGTGTAAGTTGTCTTCACTGGCAGAAAATGGGCACATTTTGTAAGTCGATCAATTATCACCCAGATGGAGTCAAACTTATGATAAGAGCGAGGTAATCCAATAATGAAGTCCATATTAATCACCTCCCACTTCCAGGTCGGAATCTCTATATTTTGAAGCAATCCACCGGGTTTCTGATGTTCTATCTTTACTTGTTGACAATTGGGACACTGGGCTACAAATTCTGCAATAGACTTCTTCATATTATCCCACCAATACTGCTCCTTGACATCATGATACATCTTTGTCGAGCCGGGATGGATGGAATATCGGGATTGATGAATCTCATTCATAATCTTCTCTCGCAACCCTGCCACATTAGGCACACACAATCGGCTCTGGTATCTCAGTGCCCCATCTTTTCCGATCCCAAAAGCCATACTTTTACACTGTTGAATGCTTTCTCTTAATCGTACTAAGATAGGATCTTCATATTGTCGTGCTTTTACCTCGGCTACCAAAGATGATTCTGATGTATTCTGTACAGTAACACCTCCGTCATCAGAGTCTAACAATCTGATTCTCATATTGGCTAGCTGATGAAGCTCTTTAATCAACCCCCATCTACCTGCCTCAATATGTACTAAGCTTCCCATTGATTTACGGCTGAGAGCGTCTGCCACAACATTGGCTTTACCGGGATGATACAATATCTCGACGTCGTAGTCTTTCAATAATTCAAGCCACCTACGCTGCCTCAAATTCAACTCTTTCTGCTTGAAGATGTATTGTAAACTCTTGTGATCTGTGTAGATGTCAACATGGACGCCGTATAAGTAGTGCCGCCATATCTTCAAAGCATATATTACTGCAGCCAATTCCAAATCATGGGTTGGATAATTCTTTTCATGCTTCTTCAATTGTCTTGATGCATAAGCAATCACCTTCCCACGCTGCATCAATACGCACCCCAAACCTATACCTGAGGCATCACAATATACCACATAACCTTCTGTTCCTTCAGGAAGAGTGAGCACTGGTGCGGATGTCAATCGATTCTTCAGCTCCTGAAAACTACGTTCACAAGTGTCAGACCACTGGAACTTGGTAGCTTTTTGTGTTAACTTAGTCAATGGTGATGACATAGAGGAAAACCCTTCTACAAACCACCTATAATATCCTGCTAGCCCCAGGAAGCTACGGACTTCTGATGGTGTTGTAGGTCTCGGCCAATTCTTTATTGCATCGATCTTCTGAGTGTCGACACTAATACCCTTATCAGATATCACATGGACAAGGAACGCTACTGAGTTCAGCCAAAATTCACATTTGGAGAGCTTAGCATATAACTTACGATCCTGAAGCGTCTGTAATACTATCCGCAAGTGGCCCGCATGTTCCGCCTCCGAACGAGAATACACTAGAATGTCATCAATGAATACAATCACAAACACATCAAGATAGGGCCTAAATACAGTATTCATGAGATTCATAAAAGCTGCTAGGGCATTTGTTAGCCCGAACGACATCACCAAGAACTCAAAGTGCCCGTATCTTGTCCGGAAGACCGTCTTTGGAATATCCTTCTCCTTAACCCTCACCTGATGATACCCTGAATGTAAATCAATCTTGGAGAAATACTTGGCACCCTGGAGTTGGTCAAACAGGTCATCAATTCTTGGAAGTGGATACTTGTTCTTTATAGTAAACTTATTCAACTATCGATAGTCGATACACATCCGTAACGACCCATCTTTCTTCCGCACGAATAGGACTGGTGCACCCCAAGGTGAAATTCTAGGCCTAATGAAGCCCTTATCCAGCAAGTCCTTTAACTGCACCTTCAACTCTCGCAACTCTGCCGGGGGCATTTTGTATGGAGGGATAGAGATCGGTTGAGTGTCAGGCAACACATCAATACTAAACTCAATCTACCTTTCAGGAGGAAGGCCTGGGAGTTCATCTGGGAAAACATCTGGGAATTCGTTGACCACGGGGATTGATTGTAAATTAGGCGGTTTCGCCTCCGCATCCCTAATGCGAACGAAATGATAAATGTAACCTTTTGAGATCATTTTCCTTGCCTTAAGATAGGAAATAAACCTACCTTTTGGTGTAGCAATATTCCCTTTCCATTCAATGATGGGTTCACAAGGAAATTGAAACCTAACCATCTTCGTACGACAGTCAACATTTGCATAGCATGAGGCCAACCAGTTCATTCCCATTATCACATCAAAATCAACCATTTCTAACTCAAATAAATTTGCCGAGGTTTGACGACTACAAATCATCACAATGCAACCTCTATATACCCTTCTAGCAATCACAGAATCTCCTATCGGAGTAGATACCGCAAGGGGTTTACTTATCAATTCAGGTTCAATGCCAAACTTATTAGTCACAAAGGGTGTAACATATGATAATGTAGATCCCGGATCGATCAACGCGTATACATCATAAGAAAACACAGACAATATACCTGTAACAACATCTGGAGATGACTCGAGATCCTGTCGACCTACTAGAGTATATGTTCGATTTTGACCACCACTCGAACTCGGCACTACACCTCTACCTCTACCACGATCTGTCGACTGCTGAAAATCCCGTGCTGGAGGTCGAACTGATGAGGAAGAACCTGACACAGATCCAGTCAGCTGAGCCATACCATCACCTCCTCTATTAGGACAATCCCGCATCACATGGTCAGGCTATCCCCACGAATAACACGCATCAGAACCTCGACGGCACAGTCCAAAGTGGGCCTTACCGCACTGATCACAACGTGGTGTTGGGGGTCTCATCTGACTAGTATCCCTGTGATGTTGCGAACCTGATGTCTGCAAACTCTGACATGGACCAGAATAGGTAAATCGATCATATCGAGGCCTCTGAAACTATGGAGGAGCACTAGCTACAGGTGGCGCCGAACTCCTCGAAGACTGGGGCCTGACGCTGCCTCTGAAGTCACTAAAATACCTTGCAAATCTCGCCCTCTTATGCTGGCCCCTATCCTGCTCCCTATCTGCCCTCTGCTGGCGCTTACGATCCTCTAGGATCTGGGCATAAGCCTGAATACGGGAAATATCCATGCCCTCCACCAAGGAGGCTATCGTGCACTCGTTTATCAGATGTGGTCCCAATCTGTTCACGAACAAATGCACCCTATCACTCATCTCGGCCACCATATGGGGAGCATACCTTGCTAAAGAATCGAACTGCATACTGTACTCTCGCACACTCATATTACCTTGTCTAAGGTTCAAGAACTTATCAGCTCTAGCTCATCGTATCTCAACTGGCAAGTAGTGACGAAGAAAGGCCTCAGAAAATTCCTTCCACACAGCTGGAAGAGCGTCCGAACCCCTGGATCTCTCCCAACTATCATACCAGAGAACCGCTAAATCCCATAGCCGATACGAAGCCAACTCTACTGCCTTTGTATCACTAACATGCATAACCCGAAGTGTACGATGAACCTGGTCAATAAAAGTCTGCGGGCCCTCCTTGGGGTCTGATCCGGTAAACACTGGAGGGTCTAAATTAATAAAATCACAAACTCTCGTACTAACTGGTTTCTCAGCAGCACCTGTATTCTGCCTCAGAGCCTGAGCAACTACCAAGCTAGTCAATAACTGCAAAACACTCCGCATATCCTGGTCTGTAGTGCCAGACGAAGGAACTGGAGGTGCTGGGTGCCTCCTAATATCCTCTAGAGGAGACGTAGTAGATGAGGTATGAGACGACATCTCACTCTGAGCCTCACTTTGGCCTGCTCTGGCTTGGGGCACCTGACTGGTACCCTCTCCCGCAGCTATATCAATCCATCTACTAATTGTTTGCTTCCTAGTCGAAGGCATTACTGAAAGAAAAGAAGGTGAATATTAGAGACGAATACTTACGACTCAACTCTACACACGATCTAGATTCATGAAGAAGGTACCAACCCTAGATGTCATGTAGCCTCCTGATTATAAATGTGGCGCGCTACACATCCATAATCAAGACTCTACTAGACACGTCTCATAGACAACCCCTAGGACAGACTTGCTCTGATACCAAATTTGTTACGACCCAAACTGGAGGGCCATGACTAGCACCCGACCATACTTGCCGAGCACCAACGTACATTTTATATAACCTTCTTTATTATCTTTTAGGGCTGATGAGATCAATATAAATGGTAGACATGGATCATGGACAACCAACCATAAAATATGATGGTATGAACATACATAACATGGGATGACCAGACAATCAAGAAACTATATATATATGGTACGAGCTACCACGCTACCATGAAAGACTATACAACAAAAACCAGCCGACAAGGCATACCAAACTATACATGAGTCGACACCTGTCTATGAGCCTCTAAAGGAACATAAGTACTGCAACATAGCCGGAATAGGGCCCCGAAATACCCATAACGTCTATAACAAAAATGCATACCAAGACCACGACAAGTCCGAAGAAGGGATCTCGCCAATCACCGGTGAACTGGACTGCCTACTGTGGTGGGGGAGCTGCGCCTGCCTGTCTATCAGGACCTGCAGCACGACATGCAGCGTCCAGAAACAAAAGGACGTTAGTACAAATAAAGTACTGAGTATGTAAGGCAGGGAACCATAAATACAAACAGTAATGTAAGCAGGGATAGAGAATATACAACCTGTAACATCTGATTACCTCTGAGGGCTACTGACATGAAATGCATGATACATATACATAATTACATAAACATTTAAACCATATGCCTATGTGGGCATCATCATCATCATATCGTACCCGGCCGTAATAGGCTCGGTAAAAAAAACATACCCGGCCATCATAAAGCTCGGTAGTATCGTACCCGGCCACATGGAGCTTGGTAAAACCCAACTGATCAGTGGTTGCACAATAGGTGCCGTACCCGGCCGACTATAGCGCGGCTTGGTAGAGTAAAATAGATACATATATATAATTCATGCTCGACTCATGGAATCACATTCTAAACCTTTCGGAGTGACGTAAGGTCGGTATCCTCTGTACACGTTATTAGGACCAACTCTTCATTACGAACCTTATAAGAGGCAGGAAGTACCAACATCATTGATAACATAAGAATAAGAGAAACAACATTAACATCAATCGTTCCATAAGAGGGAAAGCAATGTAAGTACTGCTAGCTTCTAAGAGTAGAGTATCTTTGGAAATTCGTTCACTACATTATGTACAATCGGAGTCGTGCAAAAGAAGAAAAGGGATAGCCTCACATACCTTGTATATATTACCCAAATCTCAAGTTATGCAATTGTCACAACTCCTTAGTCTACAATAAGAGAAACGATACTATCGTTATCATTTAAGCGTCATAACTATTATGTATCGACTACAACCTATTTTACGATGAAACGGACCGCACCTCCCCTATATATATGAATTCACACCATTCAAAACAATCACCAAACAGCCCAAACAATATCAATAATAAACATATTGAGCTTCCCAAAATAGTCCACGCACAGCCTAATCACTTCATACATACGACGACCACCGTAGTCGTGTCAAACGACCCGGAAATGTTACGAATAACTATCAGCCCACAACACAACATATATATATGGTGTTTCTCCACACCCTTCCTCTTCCAAAACTCCACAAAACAGTAGTAAAATATGCATCCCAACAACAACGCAAAACAGTCCACAAAATAATAACATTACTACCAAGCCTTTCGATATATATTTCACAAGTTCTAGCTTCAATGGCTTAGCCGCTACTTGGATAATCTTAAATACATATAGAGTAAGAGGTTACTTACCTTTATACAGAAATAAAAACTCCAATTTGACCTTAAATTTCCATGAAATATCCCTCCAATGCTGCCACAACAACAAAAAAGCAAAACTAGCGATCAATTAGTGTTTTTCGGCACTAGAATCACTTTAGAAGGCTTGAAATCACCTAGGATTGATATTAAGAACATGAGGGAGTATTTACAGAACATAAACCCTTTAAAACAACCTCCCACACGAGCTGGAACGACACAAAAATGAGCAACAACAAGAAGAACAAGAGACTTACTAGCGCCACGGAATTCCCGACACTTGATTTGTGTTGTTTGCCCTTTTTTTGGGTCTTGAATCTTGAGAGAACCTTGAGAGGATGTTCCTAGGGTTCTAAGGTCTGAAAATAGTGAAAATAAATGACTTAAAATGGGTTGGAGGCATCCTATATAGGTCCAAATATCTTAAACCGCCTTAGTGGGCCCCATAGATAGGTGCTTGGCGCGGTCTCGCGAAAACACGAATATCTCTCTACTCCGAGATTGTATCGATGAACGGTTTAATGCGTTAGAAACTAGACTCATTGATATTTAATCTGGTGGATAGATCACCCCGTAATTCCTTGTAAATTAGGAGAAAATATTAGAAACATTTGACCTAATGTTTAAGTAAAATTATGAACCTAAGTTGCGACAACTTTTGTCGACTTTTGTTTCATAACTCGTTTGACTTCAAGACTTATGATACGGATATTATATGATTAAAATACCTTAATACATGACCTCTTGAGTGTATTAAGCACTGCTAGATTTACCTGAAAATACGAGTTACAACATCCTTGATTCGTTTAACTTCTAATACTTGTTAATCACCCTTATACACTCTTGTATCAGTTAAGACCAATATGATTAACTTCTTATCATCTCAAAGATAATTCCTTCTTGGATTTATGTTAACTAATATATGGCATGAACTAATGCGTGTGGATATGGGTTGTAACACACGGACCTCCAAATTATATTCCGGACACACTCTTAAGTCTAAAATCACCCAACGAAGTTAATCGAATCATAAAAATCCAAATCTGAATTCGTTTACTCATAAGTCAACTTCCGATTGACTTTTCTAACTTATCTTTCTAACCAAGAGACTAAGTGTTCATTTCACTTCAAAACTACTCCGAACCCAAACCTTCCAACTCGATACAACTCAACACAACTGAACAATACATAAAGAAGCATAGCTGGGGGAAATGGGGCTATAACTCTCAAAACGACAGGCCGGGTCATTACAAGTTTTTATGTGTTTACCATTCCTAATTGTTTTTCCTATCTATTATTAACTGCTTAAAAAGGTGTTTTTATGAGATTTCATTGTTAAATTGTGTTACTGATTTTGTTATGCCTCTGAAAGCTAAATGTTGTGTTTAAGGTAATTTTATATCGTTCAGTCTTCATTTATTTCTTATTATTCACTGAATTGGAAGTACTCACTTTACTCCCTACACCTCTGTGTGCAGATTCGGGCGCTACAAGTCCTGCTATTGAGGGTTGGCAGTTCCAGCAGAACTTCGGAGGTTTACTAGGTAGCTGCTTGGCGATTCGCAGCCCAGTGCAACCTCCCTCTATCTTATTTCTTTTCTGATTCAGGTATTTAGTAGCGGAGTAGACTTTCAGACTAGTAGTGTTGTTTTAGATGCTCATGACTGGTGACACCCCGATGTCGGGCTATGTTAACTTTTATTTCCGCAAATTATACTGTTAAATGCTTATTTTGGGATTTTATTTCAGATTAAAGACTTAGTAGTTATTATTTTAATTGCTTAAAGTGAATTGGAAGTGAGTCGGCTGGCCTTGTCTTCACGAGAGGCGCCATCACGACCGGGTTGGGTTTAGGATTGTGACATATATATTAGAAAAAGACTATACTTTAATAGATATCGAAACAGAATTATATAATTTTAAAACAGGAATACAAAAAATCGAAATAATAAAAAATGAAAAGGATCTAGATAATATAATAAAAATATTAGATGAAATAGAAATAATTGGAGAAAAACCTTTAAAAATTGGGAAAATAATAAAGTTATGTGTAAATTAGATATAATTAATCCAGAATATATAATTAAAACAACGTCAATAGAAGCTACAAATCAAGATTTAGAAGACTTTAGAATTCAAATTAAAGAACTCATGAATTTAGGAGTGATAAGGAGATCTACTTCTAAACATAGGTCAGCAACCTTCATGGTTAGAAATCATAGTGAAATAATAAGAGGAAAAGCAAGAATGGTAATAAACTATAAGAGACTTAATGATAACACTAGAACAGACGGATATAAGTTACATGATGAAACAGAACTAATAAATAGAATACAAGGAAAAAGGATATTTAGTAAGTTTGACAGTAAATCAGGGTATTGGCAAGTAAAATTGCATGAAGAAAGTGTTGAATGGACAACATTTACTTGTCCAGAAGATCATTTTGAATGGTTAAGTAATGCCGTTTGGACTAAAAATAACTCCACCAATTTTTCAACGAAAAATGGATAGTGTGACGACCCGGCCAGTCGTTTCATGAGTTACCGCTCCGTTTCCCCTATTTCAGCTTCTTTACTCTTCGTTATCCGTATTTTATGTGATCGAGTTGATTAGTTCGAGTTCGGAGAGGATTTGGCAAGAAATGAAACACTTAGTCTCTTTAAAGAAGGCTTAAGTTGGAAAAGTCAACCGGGTATTGACTTATGTGTTAGAGGGCTCGGAAGTGAGTTCCGATGGTTTGGTTAGCTTTGGGAGGTGATTTGTGACTTAGGAGCACGATCGGAATGAGTTTTGGAGTTGTAGAGAAGAATTAAACTTGAATTGGCAAAGTTAGTATTTTGGCGAATTCCGGTTGGTAGGTGCGATTTTGATACGGGGGTCGGAATGGAATTCCGAGAGTTGTAGTAGCTTCATTAGGTGATTTTGGATGTGTGTTCAAAATTTCAGATCATTCGGAGGTGTTTTGGTCGGGTTTTTGATCAAATGCGTATTTCGAAAGTTTTTAAGAAATTTAGGCTTAAATCCGATGTAATTTGATGGTTTTGGTGTTGTTTGTGGTATTTTGATGATTGGAACAAGTTTGAATAATGTTTTAGGATGGGTTGGAACTTTTGGTTGAGGTCCTGGGGGCCTCGGGGTAATTTCGGATGGTCAATCAGACCAATCTTGGTTTTTGAAGTTGCAGATTTCAGCTGAGTGTTGCGGAACATTTTTGTTCTCTGCAATCGCAGGAGTGAAATTGCGATCACATAGAAGGTTTGGGGAAGGCCGTTCTGATTGCTCAATGCGATCGTGGAATAGGGTATGCGATCGCATAGGTTGAGGAGGTTGTTCATTGCGATCGCATGAGGAGTAATGCGATCGCGTAGCGCTAAATGGACCTGAGGTTCTGAGGGGTACTTTGCTCAATGCGATCGCGGAGTAGTGTATGTGATCGAGTACGTTTGATTGGTGAAGCAGTGCGATCGCAGTTAAGGGGTCGCGTTCGCATAGGACATTTTGGAGGCCTGGGAAAGTTGAGCTATGCGATCGCAGAGGCTTGGATGCGATCACATAGAGTAAAATCTGGGTTGACAGAAGGGTTTTAATAAACATTTCACCCGCGAACCAAGTCCCATTTCCTCCATTGTTGAGTAACCTTGGGAGCTTTTGACGAGTATTAAAGAGGGTTTTGACTGGGAATCGATTGGAGGTGAGTCCTATGGCCTAGAAACGTCATTTAATTGTAGATTCAACATCTAAATTCATGAAAATTTGATTAAAAAGGGAAGGATTAGGGCTTGACTTTTGAAATAGAATTTTGGGGGTTTGAGGGAGCATTTGAGCTCGGATTTCGGTAAAATTTGATATGTATAGACTTTAAGCACGTGATTTTTGCCCTATAATAGAATTACTCCCAAAAATTCAAAAATAAAATGATTTTCCTTGGTGTGCAATTTTGTGGTATTTTTGTGTAATTATTTGTATGTTTGTATGTGCATGTTTATTTGTTAAATTATTAAAAATACAAAAATATGTCGCATTTTGCATGTAGGATTTAATTCTACAATTGTTAGTAATTAAGTTTGTTTTACAAAATATAAAAATTACAAAAATAGGCATCGTTTGCATTTTTAGCATTTAATGTCCAAATATACAATTTTATGCTTAATTATTACTTAATTGTGCGTTAATTGTAATTGGGAGTTAATTTGTGCTTTTATAACTTAATTTAGTTCTTAATAATTGTTTAAGTATTTTTATTATTTAGTTTTAGAAAAATAAAAGAAGAAAAGAGAGCAAAAAATAAAGAAAATCGGAATTGGGCTCAAATTTAAGTCATAGGTCCAAAGAGACCCAATCTTCCCAAACGATCCAGTCCATTTCGAACTGGGTCGACCCAGTCCATAACCCAACATCCTATTATCTTACATTTTACAAAACAAAAAAAAAAAACAAAAAAAAAGAAGAAAACCCTAGACACTACCCATCCGCCCCCTCCTCTCTTTGCTTCTTCTTCTCCAAACTTGAGAACACACCTCCCATGGCAGCTGCCTTTCCTCCCCAGCCTCCATTATCACCACGCACACACATACACACCTCGCCTCGTCTCCAAGCAGCCATAGCTGCTGCCCAAGCTCCTTCATCTTCGTCAAACGAACAACGCCCCTCCCTGTCCGCCATTGACGAGCAGCAGTGCTGCTGCCCGTTGTCGCACCTCCTTTTTACCGCGCTCGCGGGGCGCGTGGGGAGTTTTCTCCAATTGAAGGACAGTCGAAACGGGATTTATTTAATTATTTCAAAGTCGCCACCTGGGAATTTTAAGGCGTCCCAAGTCACCTGTTTTAATCCCTGAATCAAGGAGAATATGACTCTGTTTGTTATTCTGCGAACCAGAAATCCTGAGTAAGGAATTCTGTTAATCCGGAAGAAGGTGTTAGGCATTTCCGAATTCCGTGGTTCTAGCACGGTCGCTTAACTGTTTTTATTATTGGCTTAATTATCTTGATTTTACTAAATACGTTTTTATTGCATGATTTTACTACCGCTTTTTACTTATTGTTTACAATTATATGGACGAATTACGCGTACGTATATTCGTATTATATACTTTTTATAATTACCGGGGATCGTGCCACGCGTACGTGTACACAATAAAATTAAAAAAACAATGATTTTTCGAAATTGTGTCGAATCAAGAATATTCGTCTTTCTTAAATAGTGAACCGCACATCTCGGGTTTTATAAAATAAATTTAATATTTTCCAAAGAAATTCGTTTTTTTTATATTCGCTCGAAATTGCGCGTACGCATAATCCGAATTTATGCTTTTAAAAATATAATCAGGGTGCGCGAACGCATCCCTGATTGCGCAAAATCTTTGTTAATAATATTATGGACTTTCCCCAAATTGTTTATTATATCATGAGAAATATCCATTTAAGATACCCTTGAACTTTTGAAAAGAATTCACAATTTATTAAATGTTGCCCGTCGATTATAATTCCCGCGTATAGATTATATTTATCTAGAATATTCAGATTCAAAGAAAAGAATAAGATATGATTAACACTATTTTCGGCAAATACAACATTATATATCTTCCTAAAAATGAATTGCATATGAAACTTTTTTTTTTTAAAAAAATGATTCATAAAGGGAAGAAATATTTTCTAAGGATTTTTATTTTTATTTAGTGTAAATTCTATTTTTTACTTACCATTGATTTAAATTGTTACAATCTGTGCATGTACATCTCAACTTATTCTCATATACTCGTTTTTAATCTAATAGGCGAAATTAGTTTAATTAATTATGCTTATGATTGAGTTGGGATATATATATATATATAATCAAACCAATTTGATTCTCAACCTATATGAATTATTACTAAGCATTATCTTTCACATTGTATAAGTTCCTAGGCCCTTTATTATTAAGAAAGAGAACAAATCTTCCCGTTGACTTAAATAAAAGATATTACATACAATATTACTCATTATATTTGACATTGTGAACATAGCGGATTATGCTGACGCGTCTTTCAACTATTGATTATAACACAATCAAGGTTGTGCCAAAAGATAGCAAATTGCAACCAACATCATCTAGCTTTAAACAACAACTAACTTACTAACAAAATAAACCAATAGCGTATTCTTCCTTGATATTACCATATTAAACTATACCTAGCTAACAATATCATAAAGTGTAAATAAAAGCCAACTTTCTGTCATGCTTCCTATTTACACAACTCAAAGATAACTAAACTAATAAAATTTTGACATGGATAACATTATTACAAAGTTTTATATGAATTTCAAAATAAGACAATTAACTTGTAGCCATCGAGTCGAACTCACTACTGGTTAACCAACATGAAATCAAAGCTGAAATTTTTAACTAAAGAACTTAAATGAATAGAAGATAGTATTACAATTCAATCTTTATTTGTTTGTCATGTTGAATCTCTTTCCAACTTAGAATTTAAGAGATATGTACCTGAAAATGAAGGTAGAAGGAATGAATTTCAGCAGTAGCAACAGTAACAAAATCAGCAGAATAGCAGTCTTTCCATAGACTTGAGCAATAATGAGACCCGAGAAACCCAGATGCACAGTAACAGTATTTTTAAAGAAAACTTCAGATTTTAACTGAACTATGGATTCAAATAAATCCGAACAGATTCAACAAAGGGACAATATTTCAGATTTCAGTTTCTTTTCTGTTTCAAATTCCTATTTTTGATTTTTTCTGTTTCTGATTTTTTTCTGTTTCTTCTTTCTCTTCAAATCTGATTTTCTCTTCTCAGATTTCTGTATCTCTCAAATGTATATGTATTTCTGTGTGTATTTTCTATGCTTTAGAAATCAGCCTCTCTTTTCTTTCTTTTTCTTTCCTCTCTCTCTCTCTCTTTTTTTTTTCTCTGATCTTTTTTCTGTCTTAAAATCTTCTAAACTCTGCCCCTTTTAAAGTCTGTCCAGCTCCCTGTATTTATACAGGGTTGGTCCTATCTTTTTAAGTGCTTCTTGGACCCTTTTCTCCTTTTAAAATCAGAAAGTTTTTAATTAAAACTGCTTTTGAATACTTTAAATCTAAGTGCTCTTATCCTGATTTTTCAGCAGCCCCATTATCTCTTGTTTCCCATTATCAGCTTAAATAATAGCCACTAACTTTCCATTTTCAGCCCATTATGCTATCATATTACCCTTACTGTTCTGTCCTAAAATGTCCCAAATTTACTGTTTTCTACTGGCATTACTGTCTCAAATTTTAACAAGTTATCTGAATCTAAACTTGTCTAGCAGCTACAACCAATCCTAAAGTTTTGGACTGATTCCTAACTAAGAATGTAATCTTCTAACATAATTTCATTTAATCGACATTTGTAAAATTAATGAGTTCAGAACTATCATCATAACAACATCTCACTGAAATTATTATAACAATTCAGACTGGACTTAAACGTTGAACCAAGATCAAACACACACAGGAGCATTGTCAATATACTGACAATGCCCTGTTCAGAAAACAATATATACACATCATACATTTGAATTTACTGATTTACAAACAAACATGATTTAATTGACGAGTATTAATCAGTTGACTATTTACAACATTTGTCCATAATCAGTCTAAAACAATAGAAGCAGACTGTTTCAATCAGCATTATCATAAATGAGAATTCATAATATAACTAATCGACGAACTTAATCGAGTCGATTACTTACATTGTAAATAATCACAACCAACAGAAACAATTTACATTTAGAATCAAGTAGACGGGTAGGAGACAGTATAACAGAATGAACTAGAAAATTATAAAAATTTAAACAAACTAATGAAACGAACATAGAATACATGTAGAATACACATAAGAACAGAAAATTACCTCTGAACCTTCAAATTCAACCGGACTCAACTCAACTTGGATTTGGACTTTGTTTGAAATCAAACAGACCTTAGTCGAAGTATTTTCTACTGAAAATACTTTGACTAAGGTCGATTAGACCTCAATCTTTCGTCTGAAGTGAAAAAGATGCCAAGGTTGGAAAATTTAGGGTTTCAGAAGGTTCGATTTTGGATTTAACCATTTCTGGTTAGATTCGAGGGGAACCAACAATAACACAAGGGTGAAGGTAGCCTAGGGGTCAGTTGGCGTCAGTTTAGAACAGATCTAAGTTTGTTCTTGTTTGGTCCGAATCTTCAAAAGAAGATTCGAGAAGCTCGGAAACGATTCGAGCCAAACAAACTTCAGATCCATAACGAGGCATGCTAGGGGGTACTATGGTGTTAACTAGGGGTTGTTTGGTTTAGATCTGAGTTTGGCTCGAATCTTCAAATGAAGATTCGAGAACCTTCAGGAAGATTCGAGCCAAGAGGCTAACATATTCGGATAGAGGGTGTTCAGGGGGTTCTGGGGTGTTAAGGTGGTGACCGGCGGCGTTGATGCCGCCGGGTTTCAGGCGAAGGGGAATAGGGGCGGCTAGGGTTAGGGTTTGGTTTGGGAACGATGATGAACAGTGAGAGGAGGGGGGTGTTAAGTTAGGGGCCGGGGTAGGGGTTTGATCCTTAAATAGGGGTGGGGTGGATTGATCTCATCCGTTGGATCAATTAAGATGCACGGTTGAGATCAATCCACTTAACCAAACGTTGTCGTTTGGTCTAAGTTCAGGGTCAGCCTGGATCAGGTCATTGGGTCGGGTAAAGGGTTACGGGTAATGGGGTGAGACCTCCGCCATTGGATTGATTTAATCCAACGGTCTTTGATGAAGTGCGACCAAACGCTATCATTTTGGCTTGTGTAAATTGGACCGGACAGGCTATTTGGATTGGGCTGTGGGGGGGGGGTAATTTGATTTGGGCCTGGATTTTAATCCAGGTCCAATTTTTATTTACAACTTATTTTATTTTATTTTATTTTATTATTTATCATTAAAAAATCCTAATAAAAATTATAAAACAATTTTAACCTTACACAAAAATATTAATTACTTTATAACAACTATTTAACACATAGTCAAAACATTAATCACACAGTAACATATTTAAAAATAGAACGAATGCATATTTTTGTGATTTTATTTAAATTATCTTTCAAATGCATAATTAAATCCTATATGCATGCAACATGTATTTTATTTTAATTTTCATTTTATTATGACAAAGTAAACATTTACGGACATAAAACAAATATTTAACACCACGCAAATTCAAAAATTACACAGTAAAAGAAATTTATTTTATTTTTTGATTTATTTTGGAGTAGTTTTCGTAAGGCAAAAATCACGTGCTCACAGCTGCCCCTCTTTGTGCGGAAACTCGAAGAGTTTTCGTGCAAAGATAAAGTGAGCGGATACGAGCGATTTTTGCCCGTTCAAATACTCCGTGGGAAGCATTTTTTGAAAGATTTGACCGAACCTCTGCTTCAAAGGTTTCCTACATATCCTTGGCTATAAAGGAATCAGGTCAATGTAGTTCGGGAAGTTTTGGGTAGCTGGGACTACCGTGGGACTGTGATGTTACTGCTGTTTCGTGCCGTTTGTACTGCTTGCTGACCTCCTTATTACACCTTACTTCAAAGGTAATACAAAAAGCTAAACTAGACTATGGTACATGAATTATAAAATCTTATCTAGATCATGCCATTGCGTTTCTTGTTGTCTTGATATCTTGGTGACTCTTGGGCATTTGGCTTATTCTGTTTTCCTCTTCATTGTGTCCCGTATTTTCTTTATCTGTTTAGGATTCTTGTTGTTTCCTGCTGGGGACTTTGTTGGACTCCTCTGTTTTATTGACTTCAAGTGTGCTCCTTTCTCATATGAACGGGCTTTTGACTTCAACACTTCAGTTGCATTCCCTCGTTCTCTAGGTGGGTGCCTGACTGCTTCTTTTCTTTCTTCATCCTCATTCTCCAGGTGAACGCCTGGCTTCTTCAATTCTTTGTCCTCATTCTCCAGGTGGACGTCTGACTTCTTCTTTTCTCATCCTCATTCTTCAGGTGGACGCCTGATTTCTTCAATTCTCATCCTCATTTTCCAGGTGGACGCCTGACTTCTTTAATTCTCATCCTCATTCTCCAGGTGGACGCTTGACTTCTTCAATTCTTTGTCCTCATTCTCCAGGTGGACGCCTGACTTCTTTAATTCTCATCCTCATTCTCCAGGTGGACGCCTGACTTTTTCTTTTCTCATCCTCATTCTCCAGGTGGACGCCTGACTTCTTCAATTCTTATCCTTATTCTCCAGGTGGACGCCTGATTTCTTCTTTTCTCATCCTCATTCTCCAGGTGGACGCCTGACTTCTTCAATTCTTTGTCCTCATTCTCCAGGTGGACGCCTGATTTCTTCAATTCTTATCCTCATTCTCCAGGTGGACGCCTGACTTCTTCAATTCTCATCCTCATTCTCCAGGTGGACGCCTGATTTCTTCTTTTCTCATCCTCATTCTCCAGGTGGACGCCTGACTTCTTTAATTCTTATCCTCATTCTCCAGGTGGACGCCTGACTTCTTTAATTCTTCATCCTCATTCTCCAGGTGGACGCCTGACTTCTTCGATTCTTTGTCCTCATTCTCCAGGTGGACGCCTGATCTCTTCTTTTCTCATCCTCATTCTCCAGGTGGACGCCTGACTTCTTCAATTCTCATCCTCATTCTCCAGGTGGACGCCTGACTTCTTTAATTCTTTATCCTCATTCTCCAGGTGGACGCCTGACTTCTTTAATTCTTTACCAGGTATTTCCTGACACAAATATTGTATTTGCCCCTGTTTTAAATCAAAGAAAACTTCGTTAGTTTAAAGCAGGGTGGTTGACTGGGGTATTCTTGCCGATGGTGATGCTTCTCTTCGTTTCTCTTTATTGCCTTGGAATGGTTGAAAAGACTGTTTTGTCCTTGTAATTGATCCTTGACTATAGGATTCCCCTCTGTATGTTTTCCTTCAAACCCTTTTAACTGTAATCATATGTCCCTTCTGACTTTGCTGATCCACTTTTGATTTCACTTTTCTTACACCCATATCTTTTTATCTCCCGCCTTTCATGGCCGTATTTTGCATCATGTAACCTTGAATCTTGGTAGTATACCTTGACATTCCTTCTTATTTGTTTGGAATAAAACTTATCTCAAAGCTTTTAGAAAAGTAAGATTATTAGTGATGAAACACGCTGATTTCGACAATTATAGAATGAAAAGAAAAATCCAAGTTTGGATGACTGGTGGAGAAAACTTATCTGATTGGAGTTACTGGCACCAATGATCAGGGTATGCATTTCGAATTAATCAACCCAGTCTTTTAATCAATCTTCTTTCAATTGTCTCATTTTTATTTTCCCCCAAAATTTCCGTAATACAACTTCATTTTTCATTTTACAGACCTGTTGGACTTGCAATATCTCAAAGAGTTTTCACCGATAAACCTTCCTCATTTGTTCATTTCTCACTTCCTTTTCGCCTTATGGTGCCTACGAAGGTTTTCACCAATAAGACTCTCTCATTTTACTTTTCTCTCAACTTCCGTCGCCTTATGGTGCCCGTGTGGGTTTTCACCTATAAGACTCTCTCATTTTTACTTTCTTTTCTTGTTTGTACCAGAGTGTTATGAACCATCTTCATTTGCTTGTCTCAGCATTTTTCTAAGATTGATCGAAAGGTCTTTTTGGTATGGGGTTAGAAATGGAAAAGGTATTAAAAGCTAAATAGCTTTGGTATGGGTTTAAAATTACAACTCTTGGAATCTTTTCTTATTTCCAATACAATTCCTGCCCCAGTTTCTTGATTGGGGTCTCTTAATGTTTCTTTTCGTGCACATTGTGTATGTTGTGCACCCTATGACCGAGCCGTGAGGCACCTACGTATCCTTCTTTGAGGAATCAGGTCAAACGTAGTTCACTAAATAATAGTGATTTTTTCTTTTTTTTTATTACTTGATTTTCATTGATTCCAAGAGAGGGTAGGAAAGAAACAAGTATGGCCCAAAAGGGAAACAAAGGGTATAGTGTTTGGATAGCAGAACAAATTGCCTTTGTCATTTCAATCTTCGAAATAATGCTAAATACAAACATTCAAAAAGTTATGCATAATATCTCTTTACCGCGTCAGAATTGATCGCCATGTCTATGCATTTGCCTTCAATATCTGTTAAGCATAGTGCACCATTCGACAATACTCTGGTCACAATGAATGGTCCTTGCCAATTCGGGGCAAATTTGCCTTTTGCCTCAACCTGATGTGGAAGAATACGTTTCAGCATATGCTGACCCACTTCAAATTTCTGTGGACGCACCTTTTTGTTGTATGCTCTTTCTATTCTTCTTTGATATAATTGACCATGACATACTGCGGCCAATCATTTTTCATCAATCAAGTTTAACTGTTCCAGACGGGTTTTGACCCATTCATCATCATCAATCTTTGCTTCGGCGATGATCCGAAGGGAAGGAATCTCAACTTCTGCAGGAATTACTGCTTCAGTGCCATATACCAACAAATAAGGAGTTGCTCCTACTGAAGTGCGAACAGTAGTGCGATATCCCAATAATGCAAATGGTAATTTTTCATGCCATTGTTTTGAACCTTCTACCATTTTCCGAAGTATCTTCTTTATGTTTTTGTTGGCTGCCTCTACTGCTCCATTCGCCTTGGGCCGATATGGGGTAGAGTTGCGATGTGTAATCTTAAACTGTTGACATACTTCCTTCATTAAGTTGCTGTTAAGATTAGCACCGTTATCTGTGATGATCACCTTTGGGATTCCGAATCGACATATGATATTTGAGTGGACAAAATCGACCACAGCTTTCTTGGTCACCGATTTGAATGTCTTGGCCTCAACCCATTTGGTAAAATAATCAATGGCTACCAGAATGAACCTGTGCCCATTGGATGCTGCCGGCTCAATTGGTCCAATCACATCCATGCCCCAAGCAACGAAGGGCCATGGTGCCGACATTGTGTGCAATTCGGATGGTGGAGAATGAATCAAATCTCCGTGTATTTGGCATTGATGACACTTGCGCACAAAACTGATACAATCTCGCTCCATGGTAAGCCAATAGTAACCAGCACGGAGGATCTTCTTTGCTAATACATATCCACTCATGTGGGGTCCGCAAACTCCCGAATGTACTTCAGACATGACAGCTGTAGCTTGTCTGGCATCTATGCATCTTAATAATCCAAGATCTGGTGTTCTTTTATACAAAACTCCTCCGCTTAAGAAGAATCCATTTGCCAATCGCCTAATGGTCCTCTTTTGATCTCCTGTGGCTTGTGCGGGATATATCCCCATCCTGATATACTCCTTGATGTCGTGGAACCATGGTTCACCATCAAATTCTTCTTCGACCATATTGCAATAAGCGTGCTGATCGTGGACTTGAATATGTATCGGATCTACATAAACTTTGTCCGGATGATGCAACATTGATGCCAGGGTAGCCAATGCATCGGCAACCTCATTATGGATTCTTGGAATATGTTGGAACTCCACTGATTGAAACCGCTGACAAAGATCATGTAGACATTGTCGGTATGGTATGAGCTTCAAGTCTCGGGTTTCCCATTCTCCTTGAATTTGATGTACCAAAAGATCCGAATCTCCCATGACTAAGATTTCTCGGATACCCATGTCGGCGGCTAGCCTTAACCCCAAAATGCAAGCTTCATATTCAGCCATATTATTGGTGCAATAAAATCGCAATTGAGCCGTAACAGGATAGTGATGCCCTGTTTCAGAAATGATTACGGCTCCTATCCCGACTCCTTTCATGTTAGCGGCTCCATCAAAGAAAAGTTTCCAGCCAGGTTTTTCAATTCGCTCCACCTCGTCGATATGCATTGTTTCTTCATCAGGAAAATAGGTTTTCAACGGCTCGTATTCCTCATCGACCGGGTTTTCGGCTAAATGATCGGCCAGTGCTTGAGCCTTCATTGCAGTTCGAGTTACATAGATGATGTCAAATTCTGTGAGCAATATCTGCCACTTTGCAAGTCTTCCCGTTGGCATAGGCTTTTGAAAAATGTATTTCAATGGATCCAACCGAGAAATGAGGTAAGTAGTGTAGGATGACAAATAGTGTTTCAATTTTTGAGCTACCCATGTTAGGGCGCAACATGTCTTTTCCAGATGAGTATACTTAACCTCATAAGCTGTGAACTTCTTGCTAAGGTAGTAGATGGCCTGTTCTTTTCTGCCAGTGAGGTCATGTTTCCCCAATACACAACCAAATGAATTTTCCAAAACCGTCAAGTAAAGAATCAAAGGTCTTCCTGGCTCTGGCGGGACCAACACGGGTGGGTTCGACAAGTACCCTTTTATCTTATCGAACGCTTCTTGACACTCATCGGTCCATTTGACCGCAGCATCCTTTTTCAACAATTTGAAAATTGGCTCACAGGTTGTTGTGAGCTGAGCAATAAACCTGCTGATGTAATTTAACCTTCCCAACAAACTCATTACTTCAGTTTTGTTTCTTGGAGGTGGCAATTCTTGGATGGCTTTGATTTTTGATGGGTCTAGCTCTATGCCTCGCCGACTGACTATGAATCCCAGCAACTTTCCAGATGGAACTCCAAATGCGCATTTGGCAGGGTTAAGCTTGAGGTTGTACCTGCGAAGTCTTAAGAAGAACTTCCTCAAATCCCCAACGTGGTCGGCCTGATGCTTTGATTTTATGATCACATCGTCCACGTATACCTCAATCTCCTTGTGTATCATATCATGAAACACTGTGGTCATTGCTCTCATATAGGTTGCTCCGGCGTTCTTTAAACCGAATGGCATTACCCGGTAGCAATAAGTTCCCCATGGTGTGATGAATGCCGTCTTTTCTGCATCTTCTTCATCCATTAGAATTTGATGATACCCGGCATAACAATCCACGAAAGATCCTATATCATGCTTGGCACAATTGTCGATCAAAATATGGATATTGGGTAATGGGAAATTATCCTTTGGACTTGCTTTGTTGAGATTGCGGTAGTCGACGCATACTCTAATTTTGCCGTCTTTCTTTGGTACAGGAACGATATTAGCTAACCAAACAGGATATCGAGTGACTCGAATGACCTTTGCTTCCAATTGTTTGGTGATTTCTTCCTTAATTCTCACACTCATATCAGGCTTGAATTTTCTCAGCCTCTGCTTGACAGGAGGCACCGTTGGATCGGTGGGCAATTTGTGAACCACTAAATTAGTGCTCAGGCCCGGCATGTCGTCATACGACCATGCAAAAACATCTTTGAATTCTATGAGTGCTTTAATTAACTCTTCTCGGATCTTTGGTTCGAGATGGACACTTATTTTAGTTTCCCGGATATTACTCGTGTCCCCTATATTGATGTCCTCGGTATCACTCAAGTTAGGTTTGATTTTTTCCTCAAAGTGAATTAACTCTTTACTAATCTCTTCAAAAACCTCATCTTCATCATATTCTGATTCATAATCACAATATATTTCTTGAATTAATATTTCGGAACCAGATTGATTTTTAAGACTGGGCTGAGGATTCCTCATGCATGCCATATCACTAGAGCCAGCGTAAAAAGAACTGTACAGAAAAAGAAAAAGAAAAGAAAACTATCAGGAATGATAATAAAAAGGAAACTGCTTTTTATTGGATGATGAAAGATAACAAGGTTTGCACACTTCAAACAAACTGTAAGATAAGCTTTGGGATTACAACCCTGAAGTAACCCAAACAAACTTGAAAGAAGATCAAAATAAACTACCAAGACTCCTTTCGAATGGGGAGATGAGTGGCTTTCCAATTATTAAGCTTTGTTTCTGGCCCAATGAATTGAACTTCTGCGTCGCTACACCCTTCTCCGTTTTCCAACATATTCACATCATCAAACAATTTCTCGAATCTTTCAATTAATTCTTCCTCAGGATTGACCCAGGATTTAGGAATTTTTGTTATCGGGCGGTTTTTAACACCGGTCTTGACAAAAGACTTTGACAGATGTGGGACTGGTTTTGGAAGAACCCATGCTTGGTGTTTCAACTTCCTGGCCCTTATCATGTCATTGGCAGTGGGTATGAACCCCAAACCGAATGTTCCCCAGTTCTCGGGGAGAGATACTGGTTGTATAATTCCTTGCAAAGATGAGCCCAGACCTTTGCCGGGTATAAAACCGTTTTTTAACATTTCATAGGCTACCATGACTGATGCAGAGGATATCTTTGGATTCGGAAGGTATTTCCCCTCTGGAATTTTCTCTACCGACGCTGTGTCGGACACTTGGTATACCCATGGTCCCTGGTCATTTTTTGTTCCCTCGACCGGTACAATGGCACTGCTGCGAGCATTTAAACTTTCTTCCCCATGCACAACTATTTCTTGATGATCCCATTCAAACTTGACAGCCTGATGTAGTGTTGACGGGACTGCTTTAGCAGCATGGATCCATGGTCGACCCAACAACAAGTTGTAAGAAACAGTTATGTCCAACACTTGAAATTCCATTGTGAATTCAACTGGCCCTATAGTTAGTTCCAACACTATGTCGCCAAATGAATCTCTGCTTCCACCGTCAAACCCCCGTACGCAGATACTATTCTTCTGGATCCTCTCCTCTTTAATTTTTAATTTGCTTAAAGTGGAGAGAGGGCATATGTTTGCACTTGACCCATTGTCAACCAATACCCGGGTTACTACGGAGTTTTCACATTTCACGGTGAGGTAAAGAGCTCTGTTATGCTCGGTACCTTCCACAGGTAATTCATCATCAACAAATGTAATTATGTTTGTCTCAAAGATTCTGTTGGCTATTCTTCCCAAATGATTTACAGAGATATTTTCAGGAACATGAGCCTCATTCAGGATTTTCATCAAAGCCAGACGGTGCTCCTCTGAATGGATCAGTAATGACAACAATGAAATTTGAGCGGACGTCTTCTTTAATTGATCCACAACAGAATAATCATGGAGTTTCATTTTTCTTAAAAACTCTTCCGCCTCTTCTTCCGTCACAACTCTCTTTATTGGTGTTGGATTATTTTTAGTTTTTCTTAACTCTTCGGGCGTAAAACATCTTCCCGAACGAGTCAAGCCTTGCACCTCACACACTTCTTCCTTGACTTCTTTTCCCTTGTACATTACAGTCACCCGTTCATAGTTCCATGGGATGGCTTTGTTGTTGATGACTGGCAGCTGGGTTACAGGTGTGATAATAACCCGATCTGTACGGGCTCCTTCCACGAATACAATGGGTTTGTTAGCAACCCCTGGTACTATCACTTTCGGCCTTTCTTGTTTTGCGGCAAATTTGCTCGATGATCCCTCCTCGATTATCATAGATGGTCCATCACCATTTCTGTTCTGCTTAGATACCGGCTTCTCCTCTGTTAACTGCTTATCTGGCTTGGCTTCATGAGACTTGATCATCATGACAGTTTGTGACGGCTTCTTTGTCTCCCCATCAGCTTGTATGATTTCTATCATATTGGCCTCTTGATGGGCTGGCATTGGATTTCTATTGATATTTGGGGCTTCGGGGGTTTGAACCTCGATTTTATTAGTATCAATCAGCTCTTGTATTGCATTTTTCAAATGCCAACATTTCTCCGTATCATGGCCTGGTGCACCGGAGCAATATTCATAGCTAATGGTGTAATCCAGATTCTTTGGCGGAGGATTGGGTAGCTTGGATTGTATTGGTCTTAGCATGTCTAGCTGTCTCAGCCTGTGGAACAGACTAGTGTAAGACTCTCCCAATGGGGTGTAAGTTTTCTTTTTCTGTTCCCTTTCTCCCCTGAATGCTGGTCTAGGCCTGAAACCTGGTCCGGGATAGGCTCGTGGATAAGTACTTGGTATGACAGGGGCACGCCAGTTAGCGTGTGCCGGTGGATGATTGTATGCTTGTGTATGGTTGATGGAAAAATGAGGCTCCGAAGGGTGATAGTAGTGTTGGGACGAATCGTGGTGGTAAGCTGATTGGCGTGGTCGTTGTTGATTATAGTAAGGCGGTGAACCTCTGGGTCCCGACCAAATTCCTGAGTCAACTACCGCTGCTTCCTCCCTCTTCTTTCTTCCGATTCCTCCTACCCCGCCTTGAATAGCTTGAGTAGTTGCCTTAATTGCTGAATAGCTCATGATTTTATTTGTCTTGAGGCCTTCTTCCACCATACCTCCCATCTTCACTACTTCGTTGAATGATTTCCCTACCGCTGAAACCAAATGGGCATAGTAAGTTGGTTCCAAGGCTTGGAGGAAGTAGTCTACCATTTCACTCTCCTTCATAGGAGGATCCACTCTTGCTGCCTGTTCTCTCCACCGGAAGCCATACTCTCTGAAACTTTCATTGTGTTTCTTCTCAAATTTTGTCAAAGATAGTCGATCTGGGATGATTTCCAGATTGTATTGGAAATGGTATGCGAATGCCTGTGCCAGGTCATCCCAGGTGTACCATCTCCCATGGTCCTGGCATGTATACCACTCCAAAGCTGATCCACTTAAACTTTGACTGAAGTAAGCCATCAATAATTCATCCTTTCCCCCAGCTCCTCACATCTTGCTACAGAAACCCCTTAAGTGGGCTACTGGGTCGTCGTGCCCGTTGTATAAGTCAAATTTGGGCATCTTGAAGCCAACTGGTAATTGTACATTGGGAATAAGCACAAATCTTTGTATGCTATACTGACTTGCCCACCTAATCCTCGCATGTCTCTGAACGATTGTTCTAGACTTTTGACCTTCCTGAACATCTCTTCTTGTTCAGCATTTTTGGCTGGTTTGTCAATTTCGGTTGGGAGATCAAAACGAGGAGCAGTTGAATGGATTTCGGAGGCTTTGAGGGTAGGCTCCGGGGGTAATATTGGTTGTCCTGGGCCTGGAATGTAGGCTCACTAGGAGATTTGTGGAATGTAGCAGGGGGAGGTGCTACGAAAACAGGAGTCATAGGTGGAGGAAAATAGGGAACTGGTTTTGGAGGTGGAGACTGCGGTGTCTGAGAGGTGGTGCCTCGGTAGTGCTGGTAAATGGGGAAATTTGGGGATAATTCAGTGGTAATATTATCCTGAGTTTGGGTCATTGATGGAGCAGGGTTAGTTGAATAAGACGGGGGTAACTGTCCTGTAGACCAGGCTTGGTACATCTCAGCCATTTGCTGCTTGAGTTTAAACATCTCTTCTTTCATTTTCCCGACATCCATCTCCTCTAGCTCCATACCTGTGTCAACATCTGGGATAGACATACTTTCGGGTATTGGTCCTTTTGATCTTGTGTGATAGTGATAATATGCCAGTATACTCTTTAGAGAAACTAACTGCTTGAATTCTGAAAATGAACAAACTTGTTAGTTTTGAGAGTTTAACACATATATAATCACACGTTGAGATGCAATGCTCCTAGACAAATAATCCCTTTCTATTATGCATTTGCTCGGCTGCTTGTGTCGTCCCAGCTTTCTTGAAATTTTTATTGTTATTCACTTTTATTTATTATATATATCTTTTATCGTGGTGGTCGAATCTTATAGAGATTGCCTACGTATCATGCCCTTACATGAATCAGACCTTGCGTAGTTCGGACATGAGGCAAACACTTTTATTCATTATACAAAAATGAACAGACATTACATTTGAAAACTTTGTAAGAAAATGGCTTGAAACCCACACACTTAAATCAAAACAAAAGATACAATTCTTAACATCTCACAACGTGCCCCACTTTCCATTTGTGTTATAGATTATTAGATTTTTTGCTCAATGTGGGGCTTGACCTGGATGACCTCCCAGCGTACGATACATCCTTTCCAACTCCATTGCTAAATGACGGGCAAAAGTGGGTGCATGCTCTGTAAACCTTTCATAATTCATTCCTTGGCAATTTACGTAACTTTGGGAAGTGTAGACCGCCAGGTCGTGGATTTGTGCCCTGAAATCTTGGAGACGTTGGTCTTGGTTCTGCAATTGCTGCTGACGAGTGGTGGCTATATCTCTGACACGGTTTTTACGATCTAGAGCTGATTCTAATAGAGCTCGGAGTCTGGCCTGCTCTAATCTTGCATGCGCTCTTTCCCTGTCGATGTCTGCTTGTTGATGTTCTCCGTTGCATCTTCTTGCCTCTTCTAGTTGTGCACGAAGCTGGTTTTCTGATCGTATCCAATGGTCTTTTTCCTTCTTGAATTGTGCCCTGTCTTTTTCGGATTGCCTATCTTGGCGTTCCTTATTAGACATGGCTTCTTCGTTTAATCGTTGGATCCTTTCTTTTGCTTTGCTCAACGTCCTTTCGTTTTCTGCAAGAATAGAATCATAATCTTGCATTCTTTCAAAAAGATTGGCGATGGTTTTTTGATCCTTCCAGCTCCTCTTTGGTGTTTCAGAAACTCTTTTCATTTTTTGGAATCGAGCATGAAGATTTTCATTCTCACAAGCTAGACTCTTCTTCTCGCCTTCGGCTTCTTGTGCTTGCAAATCTTTCTCCAAACTGAGGCTTCTCAGATTTTCTTTTAGGGCATGGATAGTTGCTTTGTACCCTTTTTCCTTTTCTCCCCAGATCAACCGCTCTTGGATTTTATCATTGAAGTTTTGAACATGGGGTCTTTTTGTTGGCCTTCTTAGCTCAGGCTCTGGTACATCATCCACGCGAGACCGTTTTTCAAACCACCTTGCATATCCAGGATTTATCTCACCCTTTGTAGTGTCTGGGACTTGAGTATCACTCTTCAAGTATCGACATCCATTCCACATCTGCTGAAGTAGAGCCTCGGGAATAGTGGCTTCTGGGTGTAATTCGATTACTTGCATACTCAAATCTTCATCATCAGGAACTACTTGATATCTCCCTAGTTGTCTTAGGACTCTTAGTGGCGCATACGGCTGGATGCTTCTCAATCCCAATAGTAGCAGATAACTATTTGAGGTTGACATGTGTATCACTTCCCTCATCGGGAGCCATCCCAAAGTCCATTCAATCTGATTTGCCGTTAAAGCCTTTAGATGAGATACCCATGCTTCTATCCCTTCTGGAGCCTGATAATTTTTTATTCTTTCCTCATAACTCTCAATGTAATTATCATTGTTTGGCCCATACTGTATGATCTTGGGCTGTTGTTGGAGATGTTCAATCACCCACATTTGCAACAAAATTTTGCATCCTTCGAAGACTTTTGCTCCTGATTTACATAAAGTCAAAGCCCGATAAATGTCTGATAGAATGATGGGGACAAGGGTGTGATTTTCTTTGGTGGTGAGGATTTGCACAACTTTTGCGGTGCGAATATCAATTGTTCGCTCTTTGTTTGGGAAGATCACGATTCCTAGAAAAGCCACTATGAAGGCAAAGCGACGGTGAATCTGCCAAATGTCTTTGTTTTGCTTGTTAGTAAGGCCTTTCTCATGAATTTCGAACCCATCTGACTTTCCGAACCTTGAATATAAAAAGTTGAAGGAACAACATCCATTGATGACATTGCTTTTCCTGATTTGACTGCTGATGTTCAGAAGACCGAAGAATCGATGTACCGAAGGAGCCTTTGTGAATATCAGGCTTTGATTTCTTAGACTTCCGTCAAAACCAGCATATCCAGCTATCTCCTCTAATGTAGGAGTAAGCTCGAAGTCAGAGAAACGAAAGACATTGTGAACAGGGTCCCAAAAAGTTACTAACGCCGCAATCAGATCATCACGGGGTTTAACTTTCATAATGTCCGTGAGATTTCCCAAATGCTTGACGACCCATTTTTGACCGTCTTCGCCTAAATCATACCACCACATTTGAAGCTGACATAGAAATTCTTCCGTACTTGTGGATGAGGGGCTTTGTGTGGTGCTCATTTTGTATCTGAAATTTAATTTTGATAAAGTCAAAATTCATTTTGAAAATTTATACTAAAAAAAATCATTTTATTTATTAAATATCTTTATTTCAAGATTTAAAACTATTTTTTTTTGAATTTTTTTTTTAAAGAAAAAAAACAACCCATTTTATTCCTCTCTTCTACCATGATTTCGTTTAAGCTGGTCAACAAGCATGTTCGAGGCAAATGAATGCACAAGTAACAAGTAGGATGCATCATGATGGTCTTTTTATTTTGGGTTCACCTGTCCTAGACAGACCCAACCCCTGTGTTGAGTCTCCAAGGCCAAATGCATATGATGCAAATATTCGTTCCTACTAGGGATCCGGTACATGGCTGAGTTATTCTAAGTGTAAAACCTGAGGTTGATTGCTCTAAACCTGGCTTACCCAAACGGACAGTTTGAGCCGAAGCGGGGGCAACGTACCGGGAGCACGAAAGTCTACCCGGCCTAGTTACTTGTCCCAACTCCGTCTTATTTGGTATGACTTTAACAGAAAGGTGGGTCACGCGCACGTGTACACCATAAATTCAGAAGACTCAGAAAGAAGGGGGTTTCGTAGCAGTTGTATATATTCACAATTCAAATAATATTAGAGCGGTAAAAAAAACATTTAGCATGTTAAACATATAAACAGTTGAAAATCATATAGTAAATAAAGCCAATTATTGCAGTTATTTTAAGCTCGAATTCTTTAAACCCTGAACCAGTGGTTCTGGGTTACAATACACTTTAGTCCCCAGCAGAGTCGCCAGAGCTGTCGCACCTCCTTTTTACCGCGCTCGCGGGGCGCGTGGGGAGTTTTCTCCAATTGAAGGACAGTCGAAACGGGATTTATTTAATTATTTCAGAGTCGCCACCTGGGAATTTTAAGGTGTCCCAAGTCACCTGTTTTAATCCCTGAATCGAGGAGAATATGACTCTGTTTGTCATTCTGCGAACCAGAAATCCTGAGTAAGGAATTCTGTTAATCCGGAAGAAGGTGTTAGGCATTTCCGAATTCCGTGGTTCTAGCACGGTCGCTTAACTGCTTTTATTCTTGGCTTAATCATCTTGATTTTACTAAATACGTTTTTATTGCATGATTTTACTACCGCTTTTACTTATTGTTTATGACGAATTACGCGTACGTATATTCGTATTATAAAAATGCGGAATTGTGTCACGCGCACGTGTACACGATAATCTTGATAATATAAAAAAACAATGATTTTTCGAAATTGTGTCGAATCAAGAATATTCATCTTTCTTAAATAGTGAACCGCACATCTCGGGTTTTATAAAATAAATTTAGTATTTTCCAAAGAAATTCGTTTTTTTTATATTCGCTCGAAATTGCGCGTACGCATAATCCGAATTTTTGCTTTTAAAAATATAATCAGGGTGCGCGAACGCATCCCTGATTGCGCAAAATCTTTGTTAATAATATTATGGACTTTCCCCAAATTGTTTATTATATCATGAGAAATATCCATTTAAGATACCCTTGAACTTTTGAAAAGAATTCACAATTTATTAAATGTTGCCCGTCGATTATAATTCCCGCGTATAGATTATATTTATCCAGAATATTCAGATTCAAAGAAAAGAATAAGATATGATTAACACTATTTTCGGCAAATACAACATTATATATCTTCCTAAAAATGAATTGCATATGAAACTTTTTTTTTTTAAAAAAATGATTCATAAAGGGAAGAAATATTTTCTAAGGATTTTTATTTTTATTTAGTGCAAATTCTATTTTTTACTTACCATTGATTTAAATTGTTACAATCTGTGCATGTACATCTCAACTTATTCTCATATACTCGTTTTTAATCTAATAGGTGAAATTAGTTTAATTAATTATGCTTATGATTGAGTTGGGATAGATATATATAATCAAACCAATTTGATTCTCAACCTATATGAATTATTACTAAGCATTATCTTTCACATTGTATAAGTTCCTAGGCCCTTTATTATTAAGAAAGAGAACAAATCTTCCTGTTGACTTAAATAAAAGATATTACATACAATATTACTCATTATATTTGACATTGTGAACATAGCGGATTATGCTGACGCGTCTTTCAACTATTGATTATAACACAACCAAGGTTGTGCCAAAAGATAGCAAATTGCAACCAATATCATCTAGCTTTAAACAACAACTAACTTACTAACAAAATAAACCAATAGCGTATTCTTCCTTGATATTACCATATTATACTATACCTAGCTAACAATATCATAAAGTGTAAATAAAAGCCAACTTTCTGCCATGCTTCCTATTTACACAACTCAAAGATAACTAAACTAATAAAATTTTGACATGGATAACATTATTACAAAGTTTTATATGAATTTCAAAATAAGACAATTAACTTGTAGCCATCGAGTCGAACTCACTACTGGTTAACCAACATGAAATCAAAGCTGAAATTTTTAACTAAAGAACTTAAATGAATAGAAGATAGTATTACAATTCAATCTTTATTTGTTTGTCATGTTGAATCTCTTTCCAACTTAGAATTTAAGAGATATGTACCTGAAAATGAAGGTAGAAGGAGTGAATTTCAGCAGTAGCAACAGTAACAAAATCAGCAGAATAGCAGTCTTTCCATAGACTTGAGCAATAATGAGACCCGAGAAACCCAGATGCATAGTAACAGTATTTTTAAAGAAAACTTCAGATTTTAACTGAACTATGGATTCAAATAAATCCGAACAGATTCAACAAAGGGACAATATTTCAGATTTCAGTTTCTTTTCTGTTTCAAATTCCTATTTTTGATTTTTTCTGTTTCTGATTTTTTTCTGTTTCTTCTTTCTCTTCAAATGTGATTTTCTCTTCTCAGATTTCTGTTTCTCTCAAATGTATATGTATTTCTGTGTGTATTTTCTATGCTTTAGAAATCAGCCTCTCTTTTCTTTCTTTTTCTTTCCTCTCTTTTTTTTTTCTCTGATCTTTTTTCTGTTTTAAAATCTTCTAAAATCTGCCCCTTTTAAAGTCTGTCCAGCTCCCTGTATTTATACAGGGCTGGTTCTATCTTTTTAAGTGCTTCTTGGACCCTTTTCTCCTTTTAAAATCAGAAAGTTTTCCATTAAAACTGCTTTTGAATACTTTAAATCTAAGTGCTCTTATCCTGATTTTTCAGCAGCCCCATTATCCCTTGTTTCCCATTATCACCTTAAATAATAGCCACTAACTTTCCATTTTCAGCCCATTATGCTATCATATTACCCTTACTGTTCTGTCCCAAAATGTCCCAAATTTACTGTTTTCTACTGGCATTACTGTCTCAAATTTTAACAAGTTATCTGAATCTAAACTTGTCTAGCAGCTACAACCAATCCTAAAGTTTTGGACTGATTCCTAACTAAGAATGTAATCTTCTAACATAATTACATTTAATCGACATTTGTAAAATTAATGAGTTCAGAACTATCATCATAACAACATCTCACTGAAATTATTATAACAATTCAGACTGGACTTAAACGTTGAACCAAGATCAAACACACACAGGAGCATTGTCAATATACTGACAATGCCCTGTTCAGAAAACAATATATACACATCATACATTTGAATTTACTGATTTGCAAACAAACATGATTTAATTGACGAGTATTAATCAGTTGACTATTTACAACATTTGTCCATAATCAATCTAAAACAATAGAAGCAGATTGTTTCAATCCGCATTATCATAAATGAGAATTCATAATATAACTAATTGACGAACTTAATCGAGTCGATTACTTACATTTTAAATAATCACAACCAACAGAAACAATTTACATTTAGAATCAAGTAGACGTGTAGGAGACAGTATAACAGAATGAACTAGAAAATTATAAAAATTTAAACAAACTAATGAAACGAACATAGAATACATGTAGAATACACATAAGAAACAGAAAATTACCTCTGAACCTTCAAATTCAACCGGACTCAACTCAACTTGGATTTGGACTTTGTTTGAAATCAAACAGACCTTAGTCGAAGTATTTTCTACTGAAAATACTTTGACTAAGGTCGATTAAACCTCAATCTTTCGTCTGAAGTGAAAAAGATGCCAAGGTTGGAAAATTTAGGGTTTCAGAAGGTTCGATTTTGGGTTTAACCATTTCTGGTTAGATTCGAGGGGAACCAACAATAACACAAGGGTGAAGGTAGCCTAGGGGTCAGTTGGCGTCAGTTTAGAACAGATCTGAGTTTGTTCTTGTTTGGTTCGAATCTTCAAAAGAAGATTCGAGAAGCTCGGAAACGATTCGAGCCAAACAAACTTCAGATCCATAACGAGGCATGCTAGGGGGTACTATGGTGTTAACTAGGGGTTGTTTGGTTTAGATCTGAGTTTGGCTCGAATCTTCAAATGAAGATTCGAGAACCTTCAGGAAGATTCGAGCCAAGAGGCTAACATATTCGGATAGAGGGTGTTCAGGGGGTTCTGGGGTGTTAAGGTGGTGACCGGCGGCGTTGATGCTGCCGGGTTTCAGGCGAAGGGGAATAAGGGCGGCTAGGGTTAGGGGTTTAGTTTGGGAACGATGATGAACAGTGAGAGGAGGGGGGTGTTAAGTTAGGGGCCGGGGTAGGGGTTTGATCCTTAAATAGGGGTGGGGTGGATTGATCTCATCCGTTGGATCAATTAAGATGCACGGTTGAGATCAATCCACTTAACCAAACATTGTCGTTTGGTCTAAGTTCAGGGTCAGCCTGGATCGGGTCATTGGGTCGGGTAAAGGGTTACGGGTAATGGGGTGAGACCTCCGCCGTTGGATTGATTTAATCCAACGGTCTTTGATGAAGTGCGTCCAAACGCTGTCGTTTTGGCTTGTGTAAATTGGATCGGGCAGGCTATTTGGATTGGGCTGTGGGGGGGGGGTAATTTGATTTGGGCCTGGATTTTAATCCAGGTCCAATTTTTATTTACAACTTATTTTATTTTATTATTTATCATTAAAAAATCCTAATAAAAATTATAAAACAATTTTAACCTTACACAAAAATATTAATTACTTTATAACAACTATTTAACACATAGTCAAAACATTAATCACACAGTAACATATTTAAAAATAGAACGAATGCATATTTTTGTGATTTTATTTAAATTATCTTTCAAATGCATAATTAAATCCTATATGCATGCAACATGTATTTTATTTTAATTTTCATTTTATTATGACAAAGTAAACATTTACGGACATAAAACAAATATTTAACACCACGCAAATTCAAAAATTATACAGTAAAGAAATTTATTTTATTTTTTGATTTATTTTGGAGTAGTTTTCGTAAGGCAAAAATCACGTGCTCACACCCGTTGCTCCACCACTGCTGCTGCTGCCCGCTGCTCCACTGCTGCTGCTGCCCGCTGCTCCACCATGCTGCTGCTGCCCGCTTCTCCGCCATGCTGCTGCTGCGTCGTCTGCTTTCTTCAGCTCGTGCTGCTGCTGTTTCTTCTCCTCCGTCGCTGCTACTCCGCCATGGCTGCTGCGTGGCTGCTTCTACTCCGTCTTCATCTCCGTGCTGCTGCTACTGTTTTGTGTTGCTGCTCGTTTTTCTTCATCTTTCACCTCGACTGATGCTTGTTGCTTCGTCGTCTTCAAGTCCGTTTATGTCCAAGTTTCGTTGGTTTTGTTTAGAGTTCGTTCGATGTTCGTCGTTGGTCATTTACGGTTAGTTGTTCTAAGTTTTATTTCGTCCATAATTTGTTTGATATTTTCAGATTTGGAATTAGTATAAGTTTGCTTTAGTTTTCTTATTTATTTTAGATAAAAATTGTTAGTTTAATTATATTGTTGTTAGATTTAAGTTGAAGATTCAATTTAATTATTTTTCAGCTTGTTTTATTAATTTTAAGAGGATTTAGTTTTAATATAGAAAGGTATTAGTTTAAATCGTTCAAATCCGTTGTTTGTTGTTAATATAGATTTAGTTCGTGTTCATCTTGTTTGAAGTTCGTTTTTAATTTAGTAATTTAATGCGAAGTTATGTTTTGGTTTTAATTTTTGGATCATGCATCTTTGTTATAAGTTTTGTTGGATTTAATTTAAGAAAGATTAGTTGATTATTTGAAGATTAGTGATTTGAATATGTTTATTTGTTTTGTTTAAGTTTAATTCGAAGTTTGAACAAAGTTTGTTTGTTATTGTTATTGAATATTTTCATTCATGTTCATACTTTGTTTGGTTGATCTTGAATCCGAAATTTGTATAGTTTGATTTCTTGTTTATCATTTATGATTATTTCTTGAATTTGTCTCATAATCTTGTTTAAGTTTAATATAGGAATTGTTGGTTGTAATGTTGTTAGAGTTGATTTTAAGTTCAATATTATTGAATTTAGAAATCTGAATATACTTGTTTGTTGTTGTTGTTGTTGAATCTGAAAATAGGTTTGTTTGTTGCTAAAAATATTGTTCAATTAAATTTTAGTTGTTCTTTGTTGTTCAATTTCTGTTCATGTGATTTGTTGTTGAAATGTTGAAGAAATCATGTTCATGTGATTCGTTGTTTGAATTTGTGTAGAAATTGGTCATATTGGCTATATTTTGGTTGAATTTGATTAATTGATTGGTTATAGCTGATGAGAGTAGTTTGGTAAATTGTAGTACGTTCGGGGGTAAAATAGTAATTGCAATAAGGTCGGAGGGGTAGTTTAGGAATTGTACATTTTGTAATTTTTTATGTTAAGCATGGGGGACAAAAAATAATGGGGTGTAGGTGATATAGTTGTTTAATATAAATGGGGGACAAGACAAAATATAGTGGAGGGGAATATGGTAATTGTTTATGGTAGGCATGAGGGACAAAATATAATGGGGTGGGGTTGATATACTTATTTAATGTAATGGGGATGAGTGGGAAGATAATGAGTTTGGTAGAAGAAAATGTTGATTTATTAATTGATTTAAGGGTTTGGGGATGTGATATATATAGAAGTCTTGAATCAGATTTTGAGGGGAGAATAAGAAGAGAAACACAGACAAGGGAATACAGAAATAGAGGGAATAAGAGAAAAAAAGAACAGATAAGAGAATACAGAGAATAAGAATAGAGAGAATAATAAGAGAGAGAATTAAAACACAAACAAAGAGAAAAAAGAGCTGAATATTTAAGAGAGAGAAAAATTCCGAAAAATATTCAAACTTTCAAATAAAAAAAAAACAAAAAAAAATCTTCTGCTTTCTTTCATTGTTTGAAATCAGCATTAATTGTTGTTGTTTCATAAAAGTTGGAAGCATTTGTTTTGGGATTACTACTCCACCGGTCTGTTACTGGGTTGTTACTGTTGCTGGGCTGTTGTTGCTGTGTTGTATTGTTATTACTGCTGCTGATTCTCATCTTCATCTTCTTTTGTTTCCAATACCAGGTACACGACTGTAATACTAGCTATTGCAAGCTAATAATGTGGAAGCATGAATACATATGAAGAATGAAATTTTGAAGTTTTAATTTCGCTTTTTCCTTTTGTTGATTGTATTTAAGCTATTTCATGTATTACTGAATAATAATTGGAATAAGAAAAAATAACATAAGTTAGTCTTTAATCGGTTTGGCAAAATGGGTTAATTCATTAAGTTATGAAGGTTTCAAGATTATCAACGCTAGGTTAATCATGAATAAGTAGCTAAATTTAGCTAAGGCATGAACTTAAATTAAATTTCGTAAATTAGGCATTAAGGCATGATTTGAGTTCAAGCAAGATTAGAAGAACGTTTAAGTCTAATAAACTTTCTAATAAGCTTTAGTAATTATAGTTAAATCTAGTTTCAAATGGTTGTGAATAATTAATATCAATAGTTTTTTTTATATAACAATGCTGAGTTGTATTTGATTCTTTTGGATATTAGTTGTTGAACTTTTATTTTTATTTATAATTTCGAAATTAAGAGTAAAATTCATTTTTCATCAATATTTGTATTAATCTAGCAATTAGCATGTCATGTTTTCTTAAAATAATAAAAAAGCTAGTAATTAATTAGGATTTTCTTTCTTTATTTTAGAGACTAATTTTTATAGAAAAATGTAGTCGCTTTAAGATTTGTCCATTTAAAATAAATGAGATGAGCCTCGCTTAATAAAATGTATAGATTGCGGGGCCCTCAATAAATGTACATTTAATTGCTTAGAATTAGGGAGGAGCCGTTTTAGCAAATTTCACGGCCCTACCCAAAATAATGATACGCTAGTCGCTTTAGGCGCATATTTAATAATGTTATTTTCTTAAATACGGGTGTGCATTTATGTAACCCAAATCCAAATCTCAACGGAGTCGAAATGTGTCGATAACCACGGGTGCATTGATTGCGACGTGGTTTGAAATACGTTTTCACAATGTTGCAATTCTTCGTAAAATAAATAAATAAAAAATAATAAAAGCGGCTAAAGGATAAAATTTGCACATAAGTTTATAATACGTATTATATCAGATAATCAAGCCGAATATAATAGTTGAGCGACCGTGCTAGAATCACGGAACTCGGAAATGCCTAACACCTTCTCCCGGGTTAACAAAATTCCTTATCCGGATTTCTAGTTCGCGGACTGTAATACAGAGTCATGTTTTTCCTCGATTCGGGATTAAAATTGGTGACTTGGGACACCCTAAATCTCCCAAGTGGCGACTCTGAAATAAATAAATAAATCCCGTTTCGATTGTCCTTTAATTGAAAAAATCTCCTTCACCCTCGCGGGGGCGGAAAAAGGAGGTGTGACATAGACTCGTGGAGAGATAAGGAATCCAGTGATGTCAATTTTCTGATTTTTCGAGAAGTGGGCCCGGGGCTCGGGTTTTGCCAACTTCGTGATTTTCGATATTGTTCGAGTCTTTTCGATTGGGTTGTATTCCCTTAGCCTATTGTAATGTATTACTTGTGGTTTTGATCAGATTCGATGCTCGAGGAGGTTGATTTGCGAGGCAAGGGAGTAGTGAGCTAGGATTTCGGCCTGCTTAAGGTGACTAATGGTTGTAAATGATGTCCTGAGGGTTTGAAACCCCGGATTTGCACATCGTAGTGCTATATTGAGGCAAGATATGCGCTGGAGGATGAGCGTGGGGTCTTTCACTACTGGGGATTGTGACTTGGTCCATCCCGATTGATGATTTTACAGAATATTTGACTGAAATTCATTTGTTATCATCATGATTTGGGCTGATTGCCATATTTGGGTTTCGTGCCAACTATTTGAACCCTTCGGGGATTTTTATCACTGTTTCCTCACTGCTTGACTTATTATTTGAATTCAGTCCTGTTGATATCTACTGTTTTACAAACTCAACCACTTTTACTCAGATTTGAAACTTAAATGATATTTCTACATCATATCATGGGCTGAGAACTACTGCTTTACTAATGCCCAAGGGGCTTGTGATGATTTTTGGACTGAGTGAGGCCGAGGGCCATATGTGAGGATATGCTGAGTGATATGAGGCCGAGGGCCTGAGATACTTTATATGCCACGAGGTGGCTTGAGTGATGTGAGGCCGAGTGCCGAGTGATGATGCCACGAGGTAGCTTGATATAGCGCTTGGGCCGTAAGGAGCCCCTCCGGAGTCTGCACACCCATAGTGAGCGCGAGTACCCATTATGCTGAGTTATTGATACTATGCCCGAGGGGCTGATATGAGTGATTGTGAGGTAGCCCGAGGGGCTGATACTGTCCTGAGTGATTGATACTGAGCCTGAGGGGCTGATACTGTACTGAGAGTGAGCCCGAGGGGCTGATACTGTGTTGAGCGATTGATACTGTGCCCGAGGGGCGGATTTCTACTTGTTATCTACCTGTTAATTTACCGGTTTTACTTGTTTCAAAAGGAATATCATTCGATTTCTTCACTGATTTACTGCTTTAAGTGATTTTTACTGCTTGATATGGAATTGCTTTGTGCCTTTATGTGTTTTCATACTTTCAGCCATTATTTATAATTATTACTCACTGAGTCGGAGTACTCACACTACTCCCTGCATCGTGTGTGCAGATTCAGGTATAGCAGAGTCCGCACCTGAGCGCTGATTCCGTCCAAGCTAGGCAGTGATTTGGAGTTACGAGGTAGCTGTTGACGCCCGCAGCCCCTTGTCTCTCTTATCCTCTATCATTTATCTTTTCTTCATACTGTTGTATCAGATTCCGTACTTTGTAGACCTATTGCAGATTCTATAGTAGCTCATGACTTGTGACACCCCGGTTTGGGCTGTGTTGGGATGGTTCCTGCTATTGTTAACGTTAAAATTCCGCAATTTATGAGTATTATATTATATGTTATTACTGTTTATGATGATTAACTGTATTAAAGAGGTGTTCACTTTTGGTCTGGCTGGCCTTGTCTTCATGAGAGGCGCCATCACGACCGGGTTCGGGGATTGGGTCGTGACAAGTTGGTATCAGAGCCTAGGTTACTTGGTCTCGCGAGTCATGAGCAGGTTTAGTAGAGTCTCGCAGATCGGTATGGAGACGTCTGTATTTATCCTCGAGAGGCTGCAGAACCTTTAGGAAAATTTCATATTCTTGAAACTCTTGTCGTGCGAACTTGTTGGTCCGAGTACTAAACTTATGATATTCTATTCTCTCACAGATGGTGAGGACGCGAGCTACCGGACGAGGTGGACGACCACCAGTGCCACCCACTGAGTCCATCAGAGGCTGTGGACGCGGTCGTGGACGTGGCAGAGGTAGAGCAGCGAGGGCAACACCTGTTGACCCACCGCTACCCCGGGTCCGGATCAGGCTCCCGCTATGGATGCTCCAGCAACACCAGTTCAGGCACCAACTGTGCCCATCGTGGTTCTAGGTCTTCAAGAGGCCTTGGCACAGATCTTATCAGTTTGCACTGGCCTGACTTAGGAAGTTTCAGCCACTACAACAACAGCTACTTCACAGGCCGGGGAGGCAATTAGACCCCCGCTGCTCGCACACCTGAGTAGGTAGTGCAGGGACTACAGACACCAGGGGAACCTCCAGCTCAGCCGGTTGCACCAGCTCAGGAGTTTGTTGTGCCAGTTATGCCGGATGATGAGCAGCGTCGTCTTGAGAGGTTTGGTAGACTCTAGCCTCCGTCATTTAGTGGTGCCGAGGGCAAAAATGCCCAGGGTTTTCTTGATAAGTGTCAACGGATGCTCCGTACAATAGGGATTCTTGAGACTAGTGGTGTGGCATTTACCACCTTTTAGTTTACTGGGGCTGCTTTCACATGGTGGGAGGCGTATGAGAGGCGTAGGCCGGTTGGAGCAGCGCCCCTTACTTGGCAGCAATTCTCCACTCTCTTCTTGAAAAAGAATGTGCCGCAGTCCCGCAGAGAGGAGCTGCGTAGACAGTTCAAGTAGTTGCGACAGGGGGATATGACTGTGTTAGAGTATGAGTCGAGGTTTTCTGAGTTGGCTCATCATGCCATTTGGATGGTTCCGGCATATTGTGAGAAGATCAGGAAATTTGTTAATGGCCTTAACTATCACCGTATTCTTATGACCCGAGAGAGGGTGTTGGGTGCTACGTTTGAGGAGGTGGTCGATATCGCTCGTGAGATTGAGACGGTTCGCCGTCAGGATCGAGAGGAGAGGGAGGCCAAGAGTTCTCGAGGATCTAGCAGTTATAGTGGTGCTTTTTCGAGGGGCCAGTCTCAGCTTTGTAGGGTCCGTTCTTTCAGGCATGTTCAGTCAGCCCGCCCAGAGTATCGCGGGGCATCTTCGGGTCATGGTCATCATGGATCTCAGCGGGGCCAGTCATCACTCAGTGCCCTTCCAGCCTAGAGTTCATCTCGTGCCCCGCCAGCTCAGGGTTCTTCTATGCCTAGTGCATCAGTTGGTCACTCCGGTGCGAGGGGTTCCCTTCGGTCCCCTTCTCCAGCACCTGGGAGTTGTTTTGAGTGTGGAGAGTTTGGACATGTGTGAAGGCAGTATCCTCATCGTGTTGCTAGTCCGTCCCAGCAGAGGGGTCAACCCTCAACTTCTGCTCCAGTTAATTCACCACCCGCCCAGCCAGCTAGGGGTGGAGATCAAGCAGCTAGGGGTCGCCCCATAGGGGGAGGTCGATTAGGGGGCGGTCAGGCCCGTTTCTATGCACTCCCGGGCAGACCCGATGCCATTGCTTCGGATGCTATCATTACAGGTATTGTTTCAGTCTGCCATAGGGATGCCTTTGTATTATTTGATCCCGGTTCCACCTTTTCTTATGTGTTATCATACTTTGCTCATTATTTGGGTACATCTAGTGAGTTTCTTACTTTACCTATTCATGTATCTACCCCAGTGGGCGATACTGTTGTTGTAGACCGTGTGTACCGGTCATATGCGGTGACTATTGGGGGTTTGGAGACCCGAGTGGATCTATTGCTATTGAGCATGGTGGATTTTGATGTCATTTTGGGCATGGATTGGCTATCTCCATGTTGTTCTATTCTAGACTGTCATGCTAAGACAGTCACTTTGGTTATGCCGGGTATACCACGGATCGAGTGGCGTGGTGTGACTGATTATATCCCTAGTAGAGTGATCTCTTTCTGGAAGGCCCAGCGTATGGTGGGGAAGGGTTGCATTTTATATCTAGCATCTGTAAGGGATGTAGGAGCTGAGACTCCTAGTATCGATTCTGTCCCAGTTGTGAGGGATTTTCCCGATGTGTTTCCTGCAGACCTGCCGGGTATGCCACCGGACATGGACATTGATTTTGGTATTGACCTGGTGCCGGGTACTCAGCCCATTTCTATTTCGCCATATTGTATGGCACCAGCAGAGTTGAAAGAATTGAAAGAACAACTTCAGGAACTCCTAGATAAGGGGTTCATCCGGCCTAGTGTGTCCCCTTGGGGTGCACCCGTTTTATTTGTGAAGAAGAAGGATGGCACGATGATAATGTGCATTGATTATAGGCAATTAAACAAAGTAACAATTAAGAACAAGTATCCTTTGCCTCGCATTGATGATTTATTTGATCAGCTTCAAGGAGCGAGGGTATTCTCCAAGATTGATCTCCGTTCGGGTTATCACCAGTTGAAGATCAGAGATTCATATATTCTTAAGACTGCTTTCAGGACCAGATATGGTTATTATGAGTTTCTTGTTATGTCCTTCAGGCTAACCAATGCCCCAGCAGCATTCATGCATCTGATGAACAGCGTGTTCCGGCCTTATCTTGATTCGTTCGTTATAGTATTCATTGATGATATTCTGGTATACTCGCGTAGTCAGGAGGAGCACGCGGAGCATTTGAGTGTTGTGTTGCAGAGATTGAGGGAGGAGAAGCTTTGTGTAAAATTCTCTAAGTGTGAGTTTTGGCTCAGTTCAGTGGCTTTCTTTGGGCATGTGGTGTCCAGCAAGGGTATACAGGTTAATCCGAAGAAGATAGAGGCGGTTCAGAGTTTGCCCAGACCGTCCTTAGCCAAAGAGATTCATAGCTTTCTTGGGTTGGCAGGCTACTATCGCCGGTTTGTTCAGGGATTTTCATCCATTGCATCGCCCTTGACCAAGTTGACTCAAAAGGGTGCTCCATTTGTATGGTTGGACGAGTGTGAGGAGAGCTTTCAGAAGCTCAAGACAGCCTTGACCACAGCTCCAGTGTTGGTTTTGCCATCAGTTTCAGGTTCATATACTGTGTATTGTGATGCTTCGAGAGTTGGGATTGGTTGTGTGTTGATGTAGGAGGGTAGAGTTATTGCTTATGCTTCTCGTTAGTTGAAGCCCCATGAGAAGAACTACCCTGTTCATGGTTTGGAGTTGGCTACCATAGTTCATGCATTGAAGATTTAGAGGCATTACTTGTATGGCGTATCTTGTGAGGTGTTCACTGATCATCACAATCTTCAGCATTTGTTCAAGCGAAAGGATCTTAATTTGAGGCAACGGAGATGGTTGGAGTTGCTTAAGGATTATGATATCACTATTCTGTACCATCTAGGAAAGGTCAACATGGTGGCCGATGCATTGAGCCGAAAGGCAGTGAGTATGGGGAGTTTGGCATATATTCCAGTTGGGGAGAGACCCCTTGCAGTTGATGTTCAGGACTTGGCCAATCGGTTTGTGAGATTGGATATTTCGGAGCCCAGTCGGGTGTTGGCTTGTGTGGTTTCTCGGTCTTCCTTATATGATCGCATCAAAGAGCGCCAGTATGATGATCCGCATTTGCTTGTCCTTAAGGACAGAGTTCAGCATGGTGATGCCAAAGATGTGACCATCGGTGATGATGGTATGATGAGGATGCAGGGCCAGATTTGTGTGCCCAATGTGGATGGGCTTAGAGCGTTGATTCTGGAAGAGACCCATATCTCGCGGTATTCCATTCATCCTGGTGCCGCGAAGATGTATCAGGATTTGAGGCAGCACTATTGGTGGAGAAGAATGAAGAAAGATATCGTGGGATTTGTAGCTCGGTGTCTCAATTGTCAGCATGTGAAATATGAGCATCAGAGACCAGGTGGCTTGCTTCAGTAGATGGTTATTCCTGAGTAGAAGTGGGAGAGGGTCACCATGGATTTTGTGAGTGGTCTTCCTCGGACTTTGAAGAAGTTTGGTGCTATTTGGGTGATTGTGGATCGGCTGACCAAGTCTGCGCACTTCATCCCTGTGTGTACTACCTATTCTTCAGAGCGGTTGGCAGAGATTTATATCCGGGGGATTGTTCGGTTGCATGGTGTTCCGGTCTCCATCATCTCAAATAGAGGTACTTAGTTTACTTCGCAGTTTTGGAGAGCCGTGCAGAGAGAGTTGGGTACTCAGGTAGAGTTGAGCACAACGTTTCATCCTCAGACGGACGGACAGTCCGAGCGTACTATTCAGATATTGGAGGACATGTTGCGTGCTTGTGTTATTGACTTGGAGGTTCATGGGATAAGTTTCTACCACTTGCAGAGTTTGCTTATAACAACAGCTACCAGTCGAGTATTCAAATGGCTCCATATGAGGCTTTGTATGGGAGGCAGTGTAGATCTCCGATTGGTTGGTTCGAGCCCGGCGAGGCTAGACTATTGGGGACAGATTTGGTTCAGGATGCCTTGGAGAAGGTGAAGGTGATTCTGGAGAGGCTTCGTACAGCACAGTCGCGTCAGAAGAGTTATGCAGACCGGAAGGTTCGAGATGTGTCCTACATGGTCAGTGAGAAGGTCTTGCTGAAAGTTTCGCCCATGAAGGGTGTTATGAGATTTGGGAAGAAAGGCAAGTTGAGTCCTCGGTTCATTGGGCCTTTTGAGGTGCTTCGGAGGATTGGGGAGGTGGCTTATGAGCTTGCTTTGCCACCCAGCCTGTCGAGTGTGCATCCGGTATTTCATGTTTCTATACTCCGGAAGTATATTAGGGATCCGTCTCATGTTTTGGACTTCAGCACGGTTTAGTTGGATGTCGATTTGACCTTTGATGTGGAGCCAGTAGCTATTTGGGTTCGCCAGGTTCGGAAGTTAAGGTCAAAGGATATAACTTAAGTGAAAGTGCAGTGGAGAGATCGGCCCGTGGAGGAGGCTACCTGGGAGACCGAGCGGTAGATACAGAGCAGATATCCTCATCTGTTTGAGGCTTCAGGTATGTTTCTTGACTCGTTCAAGGACGAACGTTTGTTTTAGTTGGGGAGGATGTGACGACCCAACCAGTCATCTCATGAGTTACCGCTCTGTTTCCCCTATTTTAGCTTCTTTAAGCTTCGTTATCCGTGTTTTATGTGATCGAGTTGATTAGTTCGAGTTCGGAGAGGATTTGGTTAGAAATGAGACACTTAGTCTCTTTAAGAAGGCTTAAGTTGGAAAAGTCAACCGAGATGTTGACTTATGTGTTAGAGGGCTCGGAAGTGAGTTCCGATGGTTCGGTTAGCTTCGGGAGGTTATTTGTGACTTAGGAGCGCGATCAGAATGGGGTTGGGAGTTGTAGAGAAGAATTAGGCTTGAAATTGGCGAAGTTGGTATTTTGGCGAATTCCGGTTGGTAGGTGAGATTTTGATACAGGGGTCAAAATGGAATTCCGAGAGTTGCAGTAGCTTCATTAGGTGATTTTGGATGTGTGTGCAAAATTTCAGATCATTCGTAGGTGTTTTGGTCGGGTTTTTGATCAAATGCGTATTTCTGAAGTTTTTAAGAAATTTAGGCTTGAATCCGATGTAATTTGATGGTTTTGGTGTTGTTTGTGGTGTTTTGATGATTGGAACAAGTTTGAATGATATTTTAGGATGGGTTGGCACTTTTGGTTGAGGTCTCGGGGGCCTCAGGGTGATTTCGGATGGTCAATCGGACCAATCTTGGTTTTTGAAGTTGCAGATTTCAGCTGAGTGTTGCCGAACATTTTTGTTCTCTACGATCGCAGGAGTGAAATTGCGATCGCATAGAAGGTTTGGGGAAGGCCGTTCTGATTGCTCAATGCGATCGCGGAATAGGGTATGCGATCGCATAGGTTGAGGAGGTTGTTCATTGCGATCGCATGAGGAGTAATGCGATCGCGTAGCGTTAAATGGACCTGAGGTTCTGAGGGGTACTTTGCTCAATGCGATCACGTAGGTTTGATTGGTGAAGCAGTGCGATCGCAGTTAAGGGGTCGCGTTCGCATAGGACATTTTGGAGGCCTGGGAAAGTTGAGTTATGCGATCGCAAAAGCTTGGATGCGATCGCATAGAGTAAAATCTGGGCTGACAGAAGGGTTTTAATAATCATTTCACCCGCGAACCAAGTCCCATTTCCTCCATTGTTGAGTAAACTTGGGATATTTTGACGAGTATTAAAGAGGGTTTTCACTGGGAATCGATTGGAGGTGAGTCCTATGGCCTAGAAACGTCATTTAATTGTAGATTCAACATCTAAATTCATGGAAATTTGATTAAAAGGGAAGGATTAGGGCTTGACTTTTGAAATAGAAATTTGGGGGTTTGAGGGAGCATTTGAGCTCGGATTTCGGTAAATTTGATATGTATAGACTCGTGGCGAGATAAGGAATCCGGTGATGTCAATTTTTTGATTTTTCGAGAAGTGGGCCCGGGGCTCGGGTTTTGCCAACTTCGTGATTTTCGATATTTTTCGAGTCTTTTCGATTGGGTTGTATTCCCTTAGCCTATTGTAACGTATTACTTGTGGTTTTGATCAGATTCGACACCCGAGGAGGTTGATTTGCGAGGCAAGGGAGTAGCGAGCTAGGATTTCGGCCTATTTGAGGTGAGTAGTGGTTGTAAATGATGTCCTGAGGGTTTGAAACCCCGGATTTGCACATCGTAGTGCTATATTGAGGCAAGATATGCGTTGGAGGATGAGCGTGGGGTTTTTCACTACTGGGGATTGTGACTTGGTCCATCCTGATTGATGATTTTACTGAATATTTGACTGAAATTCATTTGTTATCATCATGATTTGGGCTGATTGTCATATTTGGGCTTTATGCCAACTATTTGAACCCTTTGGGGATTTTTATCACTGTTTTCTCACTGCTTGACTTATTATTTGAACTCAGTCCTGTTGATATCTACTGTTTTACAAACTCAACCACTTTTACTCAGATTTGAAACTTAAATGATATGTCTACATCATATCTTGGGTTGAGAACTACTGCTTTACTAATGCCCAAGGGGCTTGTGATGATTTTTGGACTGAGTGAGGCCGAGGGCCATATGTGAGGATATGCTGAGTGATATGAGGCCGAGGGCCTGAAATACTTTATATGCCACGAGGTGGCTTGAGTGATGTGAGGCCGAGTGCCGAGTGATGATGCCACGAGGTGGCTTGATATAGCATTTGGGCCGTAAGGGCCCCCTCCGGAGTCTGCACACCCACAGTGAGCGCGGGTACCCATTATGCTGAGTTATTGATACTATGCCCGAGGGGCTGATATGAGTGATTGTGAGGTAGCCCGAGGGGCTGATACTGTCCTGAGTGATTGATACTGAGCCTGAGGGGTTGATACTGTACTGAGAGTGAGCCCGAAGGGCTGATACTATGTTGAGCGATTGATACTGTGCCCGAGGGGCGGATTTCTACTTGTTATCTACCTGTTAATTTACCGGTTTTACTTGTTTCAAAAGGAATATCATTCGATTTCTTCACTGATTTACTGCTTTAAGTGATTTTTACTGCTTGATATGGAATTGCTTTGTGCCTTTACGTGTTTTCATACTTTCAGCCATTATTTATAATTATTACTCACTGAGTCAGAGTACTCACATTACTCCCTACACCGTGTGTGCAGATTCAGGTATAGCAGAGTCCGCACCTGAGCGCTGATTCCGTCCAGGCTAGGCAGTGATTTGGAGTTACGAGGTAGCTGTTGACGCCCGCAGCCCCTTGTCTCTCTTATCCTCTATCATTTATGTTTTCTTCAGATTGTTGTATCGGATTCCGTACTTTGTAGACCTATAACAGATTCTGTAGCAGCTCATGACTTGTGACACCCCAGTTTGGGCTGTGTCGGGATGGTTCCTGCTGTTGTTAACATTAAAATTCCGCAATTTATGAGTATTATATTATATGTTATTACTGTTTATGATGATTAACTGTATTAAAGAGGTGTTCCGTTTTGGTCTGGCTGGCCTTGTCTTCATGAGAGGCATCATCACGACCGGATTCGGGGATTGGGTCGTGACTGATAGTATATTTGGAGAATATAAGAGATTTATTTTAGTATATGTAGATGATATATTAGTATTTAGTAAGGATATTAAGGAACATTTAGGACATCTACAGACAGTATTTAGATTATTTGTAGATAATGGAATAATAATTAGTAGAAGATAATGGAACTATGTAAAAATTATATAAATTTTCTAGGAGTAATTTTAGGGGATAAAAAAATTAAATTACAACCCCATATAGCTAAAAAAGCTCTAAAATGCCAGATAAATTGGACAATACTAAAGAACTACAAAAGTTTTTAGGAATAGTAAATTATGTAAGAAATTTTATAAAAGACTTAGGAAAAATAGCAGGACCACTATATGCTAAGACATGCTCTACATGACAAAAACATTTCAACACAGAAGACATTAAATTAGTACAAAAATTTAAAGAAAAAATAAAAAATATTCCTGATTTAAATATGCCATTAGAAACAAACTACTTAATTATAGAAACAAACGGGAGCTTTGAAGGATGGGGAGCAGTTCTAAAGGCAAAACCAAATAAATACAGTGATAAGAATATAGAAAAAATATGTGCTTACCAAAGTGGTAAATATAGAGAAAAAGAAAATATGAGTAGTATAGATGCAGAAATATTAGTTGTAATCTACGGATTAAATAGTTTTAAATTATATATATTGAATAAACAAGAAGTAACAATTAGAACTGACTGCGAAGCTATAGTTAAGTTTCACTAAAAGATAAACACAAAGAATAGTAATAGAAGAAGATGGTTAAATTTTATTGATACTATATCAATATATAATTTGGTTTTTGAACATATTAAAGGAAAAGATAATAATTTAGCAGATCAGTTAAGTAGGCTTAAAATTACTGTCAATTAATAAAAGTATTTTACATGTACAGCATGAGACCAACAGTTCCCAAGACTGAAGACAAGGGAAAGGGCATTCAAGCCTCACATGAACAAATACTTGCAGATAGTATTAGGTAATCTTCATTTTAAGCCACAATCTTTTGCAGAACAAGCTAATATGGATAAGATAAGTTTTGGAAAATATAATTTAATATTCTTTCCACCATCAAACATATCATTTAGTGTTTTACCAGAATGTGTCATAGATAGACCTCAAAGATGTTTAATTGATAACTTATGGATAACATATAATAAAAAGGACACTAAATATTTTTTAGTGGCTCTTAATGCCTTAGGACAATATTTTACATACAAAAACTAAGATAAAAGATTTAAATACTATGTAGTTATACATGGTAAGATAACTGGTATTTTTCAGACATGGTTAGAAGTATTAGACTCTATTAAAGATTTAGAAAAATCGCTTTTCAAAGGTTTTAATGACTTCACTGAAGTATTAAACTATGCAAGAGGAATACTAGGACCAAATTACTATATCTCCCCAGCACTCTGACAAAACCCAGAAAATAACCCCCAATATAACATTCAAAAAGACAACGATAAGATAATATTCAGTGATCATTGCTCATCCATGACAGAAGCCTTCAAACGAACAAACTAGAAGAATGAAATTGTGTCACAGGAAAAAACAAGACTTATGGAACAAGTGAAGGTACTAGAACATAGAGCACATGCATTAAAATTTGAATTGACACAATCACATACTCAAGTTATTTCTCAACAAGACACGGAGATGAGTAGTCCAAAACAGAGTTCTCCATCTTAAGAAAAAATGGATGAGAAGGGTGTGCCTTCCCCAACGAATGCAACAAAATCTACTGTATCGGATAATGATACAGCTAGTCCAGTTCAAACGGTGACAGGTAAAGACACATCAAATCCGTTTATGGCTGTCACTTTGCCAAAAAGTGAAGATGAAGGTTCATCAAGACGAAGACTACCTAGAACACTAACACATGGAGAAGCATTAAAAAAGAAGGGTATAATTTCTAAAAAGAAAAAAAATGAAAAAATAGAAAACATAATTAAACAGACATTAGAAAATTTCTTTCAAGAAAAAGAAAAACAAGACAAACATATGATAAAAAATCCCAGTCTTAATTCAAGTCTAGAAAGGTCTCAAAGCTCAGGAGAAGATGATAATTACAAAGATGAAAATCACCTAAATTATCAAGATGCTCAAGATCCATACGAAGATGATTCAAGAATGAGTTTTGATTCAATAGCTCTACATAACTTAGACACGTAAAAAGAAGCAATATCTTAGTCAAAAGCAATTGAGAGCATCAAAGACAAAGAAAACCAAGAGCAATAATGCGAGAGTCAATTGAAAAAGAAGAAGTGACATAAAGAAAAAGAAGAAGTGACATAAAGAAAAGGAGAAGTGATATAAAGAAAAGAAGATGTGACAAAAGGTAGTGCTACAAGACAAGCTGAATTTTTGAGTGAAAGAAAAAGTTACAAATACTAAGGGAATCTCTGCCCAAGCCATGTGAAGATGAGGCCCAATGAAGTACCCTATAAGGCTAGACAAGAAAGATTTCTAGAAATGTTTGAAGTCCATTTTTCAAATCCATTTCAAAAGCTTAGCTATAAAAAGGGGAAGAAAGAAGAAGAGAAAGACACAAGTACAAGAGAGAACACTCTGAAGAAAATCATCAAAACACCCTCCTCCATCACCAACCATTCTCCAAACACTTTGTATTATACATTTGTAAAATATTTCCTTATGTATGCCTTAGTAGTTCCACTTTCAAGCTTGTAAAATAAATAAATCCTTAGGCTTATGTGTGTTCGTTTTTAATTTCCAAGTCCAGTAAACTCTTTCGGGGTTTCCCGAAAGGGAAATCTCTCTCTTGTAAACATGTAAGTTACTTATCTTTATCTAAATTATGTTTCTAGATATTACCCCTGTTTTTACAGTTTTATGTTATTATAGCTTTATGTTTATTATCCTTCAATTAATTAGTTTGTAAATAACCAGACATCACTCTCAGTATATGGTTATCTTTCCAATCTCTTAACAATTTTGATGGATTAGCCTATAAATTCCTAGGAGAGACCAGTTAAGTTAAACCCGAAAATAACCAATAATGGGTATATGTGTTTAACCGTGGCCATGGTGAGGTTAAAGAAAAAAGAGTTAAGAATAGATTTATTTATTTAAAAGTTTGGGAAGAAGAGATGAACAAAGTGAAGTTAAAAAAAAAGTATAGAAGGGGTAAATTCAATTCATAATTTAGATAATACTGTAACAATACAGGTCTATAGCATAAGAGAGAGAGCGTACTGAGTTGGATTTTACAACATAAGTTTTTAATCACAAAAAATATTTTTTTTACCGCAAAAAATCCTTACCTTTTTACCTTACAAATTTTACCGTACCATAAAAATAAAAAACAAATTTTTAATGTCTATTAATTTAAGTAACAATAATTCTAACGACCCGATCGGTCGTTTTGAGCTCTAGCGCGTTGTTCCGCAATATGAGGCCATGAGCAACATCACTTCAGGTATTATGACTTGTGCGCATAGTCGGAATTTCATTTCGGGTAGTTCGGAGTTGATTTGGAAAGAGAATTATAATTTCGGAAGCTCTAAGTTGAAAGAATTGACTAAGATTGGATTTCAGAGTAAACGACATCGGAATCGGGATTCGAAGGTTCTAGCAGGTTCGCATGATGATTTTGGACTTGGGCGTATGTCCGGATCAGGTTTTGGAAAACCCGGGAACGTTTTGGCGCCTATTGTGGAAGTTAGCATTTTGGAAGAAATTTTATAAGTTTGGGTTGAAGTGCATTTCAGTGTTATCGATATCCGTTTGGGATTTCGACTCTGGGCGTAGCTCCGTATGGTGATTCTGGATTTGGTAGCGTGATCGGAAGTGAATTCGGAGGTTTGTAGTTCATTTTGGAGTCATTTGGCTAAACATAGAAATTCTAAGGTTTTTGAGAAGTTTGACCGAGAGTTGACTTTTTGATATCGGGGTCGGATTCCGATTCCGGAAGTTGGAGTAGGTTCGTAATATCAAATATGACTTGTGTGCAAAATTTGAGGTTAATCAGATATGATTTGATAGGTTTCGGCATCGAATATGGAAGTTTGAAGTTCTAAAGTTCATAAAGCTTGGATTGGAGGTCGATTCATGGTTTTAGCGTTGTTTGATATGATTTGAGTCCTCGACCAAGTCCGTAATGTGTTTTGGGACTGGTAGGTATAATTAGTTGGGGTCCCGGGGGCCTCGGGTGGATTCCGGATGGTTAACGGATCGAGAATGAAATTTTTGGAAGGCTGAAGTTGCTGGTTGCAGGTATAACCGCACCTGCGAGAATTGGGCCGCAGGTGCGGAGGCACAGAAGCGGCCAAAGGAGCCGCAGATACGGTTTGGGCCAAAAGTGAAGGGGACCGCAGATGCGGTCGAGCAGCCGCAAAAGCGAGACTGCACCTGCGGTGGTTGAGTCGCAGAAGCGGAAGGGAGGGCCTGGTGAGATATCCGCAGAAGCGGTAGAAGTGCCGCACCTGCAGAACCGCAGGTGCGGAAGTGCTGGAGGCAGAATGGTTCTTTTAAAAATCGGGATTTGGCCATTTTCTCTTATATTTTCTTGGCTTGGGCGATTCTTGGAGAATTTTAAGAAGGGATTTTCATCATCAACGATAATGTAAGCTAATCTCACATATCTTGAGTTAAATATATCGATTATGTATGGATTTTAGCATGTAAATTGGTAGAACACTTGGGGTTTGAGGGAAAACCTAGAAAATTGATATTCTTGAAATTTGACCACGATTTTTGGGCATGAAATTGAGATTAAATTATATATTCGAGTTTGTGAGGCTATGCGTAAACTTTATCTTGGAAAAATTTCGGAATCCGGGCATGTGGGCCCGGGGGCAATTTTCTTATAAATTGGATTTTAATGAGTAATTGAACATATATTAATGGATTCGCATAATTAATGGCTAGTTTTGGAGCATTGTACATCGATTCGAGTCTTCGGAAGAGCGTGAAATGCCGGTTATGGATCTTCGGAGCAAGGTGAGTCTCCTTTCTAACCTTGTATGAGGGAATTGTCCCCATAGGTAATATAATTGGTTATGTGCTTCTATTTGTGGAGGTGACGAGAGTCCGTGCGTAGCTGCTATTATGTATAAGTCCGGGTAGACTAGGACCCAAAAACATGCTATACTTGGAATATCTGTAATCGTGTTGGCAGTTGAATTTCTTAAATCTTATCGAATTGGTAAATGAATTTCTAAAAGGATTAAACTTCTTTTTTATTAAATCGCTAAAAGAGAATTGGCTTTTATTTGGATAAACGTTCCCCGATAGATTCATAATTTGCTGTTTGAGCATGTATTTCTATATATACCTGCGTCGCATGTATGATTCGCGAGCAGGGTGTTTGTTTATTTATGTTAACCGCGTTGCATGTTTGATTCGCGAGCGGGGTAATAAATGTATCTATGGTTCGCGTCGTTCGACCCTCGACAGTGCACACTTTACATTTCTGTTGGATCGGGCCTTACGACCTCGGCATGATTTGCGCATGCTTGTATTGCTTGTCTTGAAACTTATTGAAGTTTTTATTGCCTCTTCCCGGCTTATGAATATATGTTTAAATGATAAAGAGAATTTTGAAAATTTCCTAGAAAAGAAAGAATTGTCTACTTGCTTCAACCTATTGAATTACAATCATATTTATAAAAAATCCACGATTTAATATATTATTGATATAACACTATTGGGCCACTAGCAAGTGGCGAAGTCGACCTCTCGTCTCTACCTTTTCGAGATTAGACGGGATACTCATTGGCTACATGTTGTTTTCGTACTCATACTACACTTCTGTGCATTTTTGTTGCACATGCACATGTATCTCTAGTGGCCTATTGGGCGTAGCAGCATAGTTGATCGGAGACTTAGGTGAGCTGCATTTTCCGAGACGACCCGCAACCAGCAAGTCTCTTTCAGAGTACTGTGTTTATTTTCTGTCCAACATTGTATTCCGAACGATTGTTGTATTATATTATTTGTTAGAAATTGCTCATACACTTGTGACACCGGGTTCTGGGATGTCTATGGGTTTATTGAGAATTTTTTAAAGGTTGTTGAATGTTTCATTATTTATTCAGTGGAATTTACTATGTATTGTTTAAACGTGTAAAAAAGGTGATTTCAGAAATAAAAACGAGAGTTTAGTCAAGTATTTTGGTTGGTTTCCTAACAGTGGTGTCCGACACCATCACAACCCTTAGTGGATTTTGGGTCGTGACAATAATATTCCAGAAATATTTGTTAGAAACCTTACCTCAAGTTTAAAAGAGTTTAAACTAGATGTGGAAACCGAAATTTATTCGATAATAGATTTAGCTGAACATCTTATATACCTACAACAAAATAGTAGTATTTGTTCAGATATGTATAGAAAACAACTGCATCTGATAATTTTAATATTATCATATCATCAATCATACCATCTAAGAAGAAGATTATAATCTAAAGACTCTATTCGACTAGAATTTATTCCATCTCTATTTCATGATTTCATGAACCACATATTCCTTTCCAAAGTAGTATATATATATATATATATAAACAAATGTATTTCATGTGATGATTGGTTTGCATGAGTGAGCAAAATAAATAAAAAACGAGAAAATTAAATGTTGTAAATTTGAGTTAATTATCACATTTTTTTCACTTTTTTCTATTTTTTGTTTTGCATTCAAGCTCTTAGATTGAGTGACATGTAATTTCTCATATTTGTTTCAAATTTTAAGTTGTATTAGAGAACCAAAATATGTTTTATTATAATATATGTATGTCACTTGAATAGTATAGTTTCGTTCCAATCTTACCGGATGTCCCCAAAGAGACAATAGTATAGTTTCAGCACTTTCTAGTAATGACCTTATTTGATTATAAGTTTTTTGATAATGCAGTCACACATTTAATATATTAGAGGTTAAATTCGAATATGATCATTCTCGCCTATTAACAAAAAGAATTTCGATATGTTTAGCCTATGGAAAAAAAACTACTCACTAGAGTATGTTGAAAATATAATTAAATAAATAAATAAGTACGTGCTTTTTTTTAATAACTTAAACTTTTAAATAAAGTATTCATACAATAAATTTTAAAGAATTAGATGTAAAACCGTTGAAGGTGCATAATATTACAACATCTCTTATTTTTTTAAATCACAAATCAACTACCTTTATTAATTAGAATCATGTTACTCTTTTAGCAGTTCACAAATATGTGATTATGAAGTAAATATGCTCCTCCTTTCGTATAGTGATGTTATGATTGCAAATTTGGACATTTAGCATAAAGAGAAAATAAAATTATAGAAGCAAATACACAATTAATTGTTCCCTTATAGACTAACTTTTCCAAATTTTGGTATTTTGTTACCATATTGCTTGTGCTTTGTCCCTTTTCTTTTTCTCTCATGACTTTTTTTCCTTTTCCTTTTTACAGAACAAAGAAATACCAAATTAAATAACATGTGGGTTAGGAACCTATTCTAGTAGTTCTTTAACGTATAAGATCCTTAGGAGCAAAGTTACCCTGTGTCTATAAATGATTGATGCAATCATGTTAATATTGTTTTTTTCTAGTTTAGTTTGTGTACGTCTTGACTAATTTTACAAGGTATTTGTTATCTTCCACGAGCATAAATATCGGGTAAATATCTCCATCAAAATTTTTATTCCTAAAACGACAAAGGGCCAAATATACCCTTGTATTATGAGAAAAAGTTAAATATACTATTCGTTATACTTTGGGTTCAAATATACCCCGGGCGTAATACTATTGGTTTAAATGTATCATTCATACTATTGGTTCAAATATACCCTTCTTCTGTTAAGTTTGATGAGGTGGATGCCACATGGCATGCCATCTCAGTGCCCCTAGTCTATATATAAAAGACTAAAATGTGAAATACAATATTTTTCATGATAACACTAATGGTGGCAATAGTGGTAGGGAAGAAAATTTTAGTGGTGGAGAAAAATATAAGGGAGAGGTAAAATGGGTTAGGAGCGCTGAGGTGGCAAGCCATGTGACATCTACCTCATCAAATGTCAGTGTGATGACCCAAGAGGTCATCACTTATTTTTAAAATGAATTCTGCGTTCCGAGGCTTTAAAAACCTCTTTTAGCATCACCTCGATTTGCGTGCTCAGTCCGGACGCGTAGCCGAAAAGCCTATATGTGAAAATCTATGAAAAATGATAAATTTTGACTATAAAATGAATTTAATTTGACTTCGGTCAACATTTTGGGTAAACAGACCCGAACCCGTGATTTGACGGTCCTGAAGGGTCCGTAGAAAAATATGGGACTTGGGCGTATGCCGAAATCGAATTCCGAGGTCCCAAGCCCGAGAAATGAATTTTGAAAGAAATTGTTTTTCTGAAAAATATAAAGATTTTTGAATGTGAAATGTTATGTGAAACCTGTGGTATCAGACCCATATTTTGGTTACGGAGCCCGGGACAGGTTAAATATGATTTATATGTGTTGTCGGTAAAGTTTGGTAAGAAACGGAATCCATTTGACGTGATTCAGACTTTGAATGCAAAATTTGATGTTGTCATGACCCTAAACCCGGACCCGGTCGTGATGGCGCCTCTCGTGAAGACAAAGCCAGCCAACTAGTCCCAATTCAATTTTTAAAATAGTTAAACATCTATAAAACAGTCTAAACATGAGTAAATAAACCAAAGACTAAGCAAAAGATTTTATAATGTGCGGAATACAGCCCAAACACAGCCAAATACCGGAGTGTCATAAGTCACGAGCATCTACTAGAGGTCTAAAAAAGTCTGAAATGTACAAAACACAGACTAATGAAATAAAGAGGGAGTAAAGCTGTGTTGCGGACGTTAGGCAGCTACCTTGCTAAAACTCCAATGACTCTGCCTCAGCTCAGCCAATACCCGCTACTGGGTACAGAAATACCTGAATCTACACACAAGGTGCAGGGAGTAAAGTGAGTACTCCAACTTAGCGAGTAATAATCATAACTAAAGTCTGAATGATAAGAAATCACGCAAAGCATATCAAGGTGTTGTATAAAAGCAGTTCAAAAACCAGGTAAGAAAGCAATGAAGCTGTAAAATCTCTTAAAACATCTTAGCTCAGTTTAAACTTCTTTGAAAATGACTTTTTCAACAGTTACGCAATTGAATGCAAAATAATTAGTGCAGATAAGCACAGAAATCCGCCCCTCGGGCACAAATACACAATTAAACAGGTAAATGGCAGGAAAATAAGAAAGATAAGCACATAAAGTTCGCCCCTCGGGCACAATGTCATCAAATCCGCCCCTCGAGCAATATCTTAGAACAGTACCAGCCCCTCGGGCACATCACATAGAACAATATCAGCCCCTCGGGCTATATCTCACATCACAATGGGTACCCGCGCTCACTGGGGGTGTGCAGACTCCTGGAGGGGCCCCTTACGGCCCAAGCGCAATATCAAGCCACCTCGTGGCATCATAAATAGGCTCTCGGCCTCATATCAATATCAAGCCACCTCGTGGCATACAATCTCAAGCCCTCGGCCTCATAATCAATATCAGTGTATCACCTCTGCGGCGTGCAGCCCGACGCAGAAGATATCCTCACAATACATGCCCTCGGTCTTACTCAGTCAAAAATCACATAAGCCTCTCGGGCAACAGTAAAATAATGTTTCTCAGTCCAAAACATCATTTAAATATAATTTGAGTATTAGAACTGAGTGAACATGACTGAGTTTTGAAAAAATAGTAGAAAATAACATGACTGAGTTCAAGTATAAAGTCAAAACAGTGAGGCAATATCAACAAAAATCCCAAAGGGTTCACATAGCTGGCACTAGGCCCAAATATGGCATTCAGCCCAAATAATGATGATAGCAAATAGTTTTCAATCAAATATGCAGTAAAATCATCAATCGTGACGGACCATGTCATAATCCCCAATAGTGCACGACCCCATGCTCATCATCAAGCGTGTGTCTCACCTCAATATAGCACTACGATGTAAAATCCGGGGTTTCAAACCCTCAGAACATCATTTACAATCATTACTCACCTCGATCCGGTCCAAGCTCTAGCCCGTGATGCCTCACCCGCACGAATCGACCTCTGAATGCTCCAATCTAGCCCCAATCAGTGCATAATCATTAAAATATGCTAAGAGAATGAAGTCCACTCGAAAATATCCAATTTACATCAAAATCCTGAAATTGCCCAAACCCGGCCCCCGGGCCCACGTCTCGGAATCCGATAAAAATTACATCAATAGAATCTTCATCAAATCACGAGTCTATACATACCAAAAACATCAAAATCGGACCTCAAATGGCCCCTCAAATCCCCAATTTACACTCTCCAATTCCAAGCCATAATTCTTCAATACTAGGCTTAATTCCATGATTAATTAGGTAGAATTCACACAAGAATCGAGTATTGAGTTAAAAAATCTTACCTCCAAGTGATTCCTCTTGAATCCCTCTTCAATCCTCTTCAAAAATCTTTAAAATTGACCAACAATGGAGGAACTTAGCCTCAAATTGACGGAAATGAGCTTTTAAAACATTCTGCCCAGCTCTTATTTTTCCTTCATCGCGATTGCGGAAAATCCTTCGCGATCGCGAAGCACAAATACTCACCTCCCAAAATTTACTCTACGCGAATACATAAAATACCCTGCGAATGCGATGCTCACCCCTTTTACGTTACGCGATCGCGGACCCACTGCCGCGTTCGCAATGAACAAAAATCAAGCCAAGACCCCTGGTCCAATAACTCTACGCGAACGCGACCTCCCCAACGCATTCGCGATCAACAAATTTCCTTACCTCTATCCGATCGCAACTCATCCTTCGCGAATGCATTGAACAAAATGGACTACCCCTCAGAAAGCTCTACGCGATCGCGAACCCTTGTACGCGATCGCAATGAACAAAATACCTACAACTGAAGCCTGAAAATTTGCAACTCTTAAAACATGAAATTGATCTGTTTAACCACCCGAAACTCACCCTAGGCCCTCGGGGATCTCAACCAAACATGGAAACATATCCCATAACATCATTCAAACTTGTTCCCACCTTCGGAATACTAAAAACAACATCAAAATACCAAATTTGCATCGGATTCAAACCTAAGAATCCCAAAATCTTCTAAATTACACCTTTGATAAAAAATCCAACCAAACCATGTCCGAATGACCTGAAATTTTGCACACACATCCCAAATGACACCACTGAACTACTGCAACTTCCGGAATTCCATTCCGACACCTATATCAAAATCTTACCTACCAACCGGAAAACACCGATATCTCAATTTCGTTAATTCAAGCCTAAGCCTTCCACGGACTTCTAAAATGCATTCCGATCATGCTCCTAAGTCCCAAATCACCTAACGGAGCTAACCAAATCATAAAAATTCCGATCCAAGATCATATACAAATAAGTCAAATCTTGGTCAAACCTTTCAAATTTCAAGCTTCAACTGAGAACTGTTTTCTTCCAAATTCAATCCGATTACCCTGAAAACCAAAACCAACAATTTACATAAGTCATAATACATCACACGGGGTAGGTAACACTCGAGAACTGACAAGCAAAGAGTAAGAGCTCAAAACGACCGGTCGGGTCGTTATAGATGTTTAAAGAAGTTTTGAGAAATTTTATTGATCTTGAGGTTTAAGTCGATGTTCATGATGTTATTTTGGTGATTGATTACACGAATAAGTCTGTATGATGTTTTTGAGGTTGGGTGTATATTTGGATTGGAGACCCGAGGGCTCGGGTGAGTTTTGGATAGGCCATGGGGTGCATTTTGAACTTAGAAAATTACAGGATTTTTTGCTGGTATGATCAGGTTTCCAAGCTTCGCATTTGCGAAGCCTGGCTCGCAAATACGGTATCGCAAATGTGAGGGCTTGGTCGCAAATGCGAACCAGACCAGGCCTGCCCTTCCTCGCAAATGTGAGATGTTCCTCCCAATTCCGACCTCGCAAATGCGAGGGTGCCTTCGCAAATGCGACGTATGCTGGAAATGCTTGAAGTTGCAAATGCGACATTTCTGATCGCAAATGCGAAAGCCCAAATTTCTTGAAGGGTTCGCAAATGCGAGCCCTGTTTCGAAATTCCCAAGCCGGCAGAGGTCAGGGTTCGCAATTCCCACATCTGAGACCTGCAACTTTTATACTTAGACGAATTTTAACCCATTTTTCATATCCTCTCAAAACATAAACACACTAGGGCGATTTTTCAAAGGCTTCTTTTTATCCAAATCAATTGTAAGCCATTTTTTAACTAGTTTTCTTCAATCATTAACATCTTTTAACATGATTTCAACTTAAAATCAATGATTTTCATGGGGGAAATTGGGTGTTTTGGGTAGACCCTAGGTTTTTCAAAAATTGGGGATTTGGACTTCGATTTGAGGTCCGATTTCAAAACAAATTATATATTTGGTTTATGGGGGAATGAGTAATCGGGTTTTGGTTCGAACCTCAGGTTTTGACCAAGTGGGCCCGGGGCGATTTTTGACTTTTTGGGTAAAACTTTGGAAAACTCATTTTCATGCATTGCGGTTGATTCATTTAGTGTTTATTGATGTAATTAAGTAACTTGTGGCTAAATTCGAGCGAATTGGTGGTGGAATCAAGGGGTAAATCTAAAATTGAAACGTGAATTATGTTCGTGGTATCGAGGTAAGTGTTTGGTCTAACCTTAGCTTGAGGGATCAGGAGTCGTGTCTTATTTGTTACGTTTTAATTGTGGAGTACGACATATAGGCATGGTGACGAGTATCTATACGTCAGTGTCAAAAATGTCCGTGAGTCTTGTATTATAATTGTTATGACTCCGTTGTGGTTTATTGCGCTTCATATGTTATATCGTCATTGTTCCCTTGCCAGGATGTTTGTTTTGCTATTAATGTTTCCCTGCTGGGATGTTTGTTTTGATAGTATTGTTCCCTTGCCGGGATGTTTGTTTTGATATTATTGTTCCCTTGCCGGGATGTTGTTTAAATATCATTGTTCCCTTGCCGGGAAGTTGTTATATTGCTCTTGTTCCCTGTCACAGAAATATATAAAATGGGAGCGGGTTGCATGCCTGTCACAAGATAATTGAAATGGGAGTGGGTGGCACGCTTGCCACAAGATCATTGAAATGGAAGCGGGTGGCACGCCTGCCACAAGATATATAAAATGGGAGCGGGTGGCACACCTGCCACAGGATGGATGAAATGGGAGCGGGTGACACGCCTACCACAAGATAAATGAAATGGGAGCAGGTGGCACGCCTGCCACGAGATAAATGAAATGGGAGCGGGTGACATGCCTGCCACGAGATACATGAAATGGGATCGGGTTGCATGCCTGCAACAAGATGTGAAATGAAAGTGAAATCTGAGTTTGTTTGCCACATCCTTGTTAGTAGCTGGATTTTTGGTTCCTTTATAATTCTCTTGATATTCTGGTTTACCTGTTATTCCCCGAAGCAAGTTTTTCCCTCTCCCATCTTTATTTGTCTATTTCTGCTCTACTTTCTCCTGTATATTATATAACTGCACAGGCCTATTTGGTAGTCTAGTTCTAGCCTTGTCACTACCTCGCCGAGGTTAGGCTAGACACTTACCAGCGCATGGGGTCGGTTGTGTTGATACTACACTCTACACTATGTGCAGATCCCGGAGTAACTCTTAGACCGTAGTTTGGAGGCTACCTTCAGTTCACACGGAGATCCAAGGTAGTCTTGCAGGCGTTCGCAGGCCCTGACGTCTCCCTCTATCCCTTATTCCCTATTTCATTTTCCTTAAATTCAGAAACAATGTATTGATAATTTTCTTCAGACCTTGTATGTAGTAAATCTTAGACTGTCTGTGACACTATGACACCAGATTTTGGGCAATTAAGTTTTAAGCACTTGTAATAGATACGGATCTCAGCTATTTTATTGTTTTCTTCCGCTTAAATTTAAATTTTTGCTGTCTTTACATTATCGTTTTATGTTTGCTAAAAGAAAATAATTGGATAATGAAGTAATTGGTTTAGAGGATTGGCTTGCCTAGCTCACATTAGTAGGTGCCATCACGACTCCCGAGGGTGGGACATCCGGGTCGTGACAGTCACTGTCACGTAGGATTGAATATCCAATTTGGACAAAATTAATGGAAAATAGATATATTTAAACTAATAGTATTACGACAGGGGTATATATTGTTGGGCTTTTGTTATTATTTGTTATTTATAATAAAAGAGGTATGAATGGAAATGGTGGAAAAAAATGGAGGGAAGTGAAATTTTGAATTAGTTCACTTTACTAATGCACTTTGTCCCTCATTGGTAGAAAGAAAAAATATCTTTGTGTATATATATAGAGAATCTCATCTTTTATCTCTTAAAGAGCTAAGAAGAAGGCAAGCCTCACGCCGTCGTCGTCGTCTCTCGCTCGGCTTCGCATTTGGTCAAAGATTGATTGATTAATCTTTTTGGACAAAATTCTTTTCAATTAATTAATTAATTAATTAAATTAATTAACAAAAAATCAATTCGGAATATACCATGACTCGCGACTCGGTTCGGTCCGGCCCGTTTTTTTCCCGGATTATTTTAAATCCGTTTTAATTTTCCCGCAATATTTCCAACAACTATGGATATTCTGAAACAGTGTAATCTGTTCCAATTTGGGCTTCGTGCCAACTGTTTGAACCTTTAGGGGATCGTTAATGATACTTTCCTCACATTTGATTTCATACTTGTGCTTAGTCATGCCAAATCTTTCAATGTTTTCAAAACTCAGCTATGTTAATCTATTTTAGAAACCTTAAATGATGTTTTAAAGATATTTTGAGCTGAGGTGTATATTTTTACTATTGCTCGAAGGGCTTTTGAGATTCTGACTGAGTAAGGTCGAGGGCCTGTATTGTGAGGATATTTTTGGGTCAGGCTGCATACCGCAGTAGTGATACACTAATTATGATAATAAGGCCGAGGGCCTGAGATTGTACGCCACGTGGTGGCTTGATATTGATATGAGGCCGAGAGCCTGTTTATGATGCCACGAGATGGCTTGATATTGCGCTTGGGCCGTAAGGGGTCCCTCCAGGAGTTTGCACACCCCAGTGAGCGCGGGTACCCATTGTGACATGAGATATAGCCCGAGGGGCTGGTATTATTCTGTGATATTGTTCGAAGGGCTGATTTGATGTTATTGTGCCCGAGGGGCAGTTCTTATGTGTTTACTATTCCTAGTTATTTTTCCTATCTATTGTTGACTACTTAAAAAGGTATTTTTATGAGATTTCATTATTAAATTGTGTTACTAATTTTGTTATGCCTCTGATAGCTAAATGTTGTGTTTAACGTGATTTTATATCGTTCAGTCTTCATTTATTCTTATTACTCACTGAGTTGGAAGTACTCATTTTATTCCCTGCTCTTCTGTGTGCAGATTCGGGTGCTACAGGTCCTGCTACTAAGGGTTGACAATTCCAGCAGATCTTCGGAGGTTTACTAGGTAGTTGCTTGGCGATTCGCAGCCCAGTGCAACCTCCCTCTATCTTATTTATTTTCTGATTCAGTTATTTAGTAGTGGAGTAGACTTTCAGACTGGTAGTATTATTTTAGATGCTTATGACTGGTGACACCCCGATGTCGGGCTGTATTGGCTTTTATTTCCGCAAATTATACTGTTAAATGCTTATTTTGGGATTTTATTTTCAATTAAAAACTTAGTAGTTATTATTTTAATTGCTTAAAGTGAATTGGAAGTGAGACGGATGGCCTTTTCTTCACGAGAGGCGCTATCACGACCGGGTTGGTTTTAGGGTCGTGACAGATATATTAGAAAAAGACTATACTTTAATAGATATTGAAATAGAATTATATATTTTTAAAACAGGAATACAAAAAATAGGAATAACAAAAAATGAAAAGGATCTAGATAATATAATAAAAATATTAGATGAAATAGAAATAATAGGAGAAAAACCTTTAAAACATTAGGAAAATAATAAAATTATGTGTAAATTAGATATAATAAATCCAGAATATATAATTAAAACAGCGTCAATAGAAGCTACAAATCAAGATTTAGAAGACCTTAGAATTCAAATTAAAGAACTCATAAATTTAGGGGTGATAAGGAGATCTACTTCTAAACATAGGTCAGCAGCCTTCATGGTTAGAAATCATAAGTCAAATAATAAGAGGAAAAGCACGAATGATAATAAACTATAAGAGACTTAATGATAACACTTGAACAGACTGATATAAGTTACCTGATAAAATAGAACTAATAAATAAAATACAAAGAAAAAGGATATTCAGTAAGTTTGACTGTAAATCAGGGTATTGGCAAGTAAAATTACATGAAGAAAGTATTGAATGGAATAATAATTATTAAAAAGAAAATGGAACTATGCAAAAATTATATAAATTTTCTAGGACTAATTTTAAGGGATGGAAAAATTAAATTACAACCCCGCATAGCTAAAAAAAACTCTAGAAATGCCAGATAAATTGGACAATACTAAAGAACTACAAAAGTTTTTAGGAATAGTAAATTATGCAAGAAATTTTATAAAAGACTTAGGAAAAATAGCAGGACCACTATATGCTAAGACAGACTCTACAGGACAAAAACATTTCAACACAGAAGACATGAAATTAGTACAAAAAATATTCCTAATTTAAATATGTCATTAGAAACAGACTACTTAATTATAGAAACAAACGGGAGCTTTGAAGGATAGGGAGCAGTTTTGAAGGCAAAACCAAATAAATACAGTGATAAGAATACAGAAAAATATGTACTTACCAAAGTGGTAAATATAGAGAAAAAGGAAATATGTTGAATAGTTTTACTGATATTTTTAAATTATATATATTGAATAAACAAGAAGTAACAATTAGAAGTGGCTGCGAAGCTATAGTTAAGTTTCACCAAAAGATAAATGCAAAGAATAGTAGTAAAAGAAGATGGTTAAATTTTATTGATACTATATCAATATATAATTTGGTTTTTGAACATATTAAAGGAAAAGATAATAATTTAGCAGATCACTTAAGTAGGCTTAAAATTACTGTCAATTAATAAAAGTATTTTACATGTACAACATGAGACCAACAGTTCCCAAGACTGAAGACAAGGGAAAGGGCATTCAAGCCTCACCCTCAGACAAATACTTGCAGACAGTATTATGTAATCTTCATTTTAAGCCACACTCTTTTGTAGAACAAACTAATATGGATAGGATAAGTTTTAGAAAATATAATTTAATATTCTTTCCACCATCAAATATATCATTTAGAGTTTTACCAGAATGTGTCATAGATATACCTCAAAGATGTTTAATTGATAACTTATGGATAACATATAATAAAAAGGACACTAAATATTTTATAGCGGCTCTTAATGCCTTAGGACAATATTTTACATACAAAAATCAAGATAAAAGATTTAAATACTATGTAATTATACATGGTAAGACAAATGGTATTTTTCAGACATGATTAGAAGTACTAGATTCTATTAAAGATTTGGAAAAACCGCTTTTCAAAGGTTTTAATGACTTCATTGAAGCATTAAACTACGCAAGAGGAATACTAGGACCAAATTAGTATATCTCCCCAACACTCAGACAAAACCCAGAAAAAACCCCCCAATATAACATCCAAAAAGACAACGATAAGATAATATTCTGTGATCATTGCTCATCAATGACAGAAGCCTTCAAATAAATAAACCAGAAGATTGAAATCCTGGCACAGAAAAAAACAAGACTTATGGAGCAAGTGAAGGTACTAGAACAGAGAGCACATGCGTTAAAATTTGAATTGACACAATCCCAGACTCAAGTTATTTCTCAACAAGACACGGAGATGAGTAGTCCAAAACACCGTTCTCCATCTCAAGAAAAAATGGATGAGAAGGGTGTGCATTCCCCAATGAATTCAGCAAAATCTACTGTAAATGATACAGCTAGTCCGGTTCAAACGGTGACCGGTAAAGACACATCAAATCCGTTTATGCCTGTCACTTTGCCAAAAAGTGAAGATGAAGGTTCATCAAGACGAAGACTACCTAGAACACTAACACATGGAGACGCATTAAAAAAGAAGGGTATAATTTCTAAAAAGAGAAAAAATGTGAAAATAGAAAACATAATTAAACAGACATTAGAAAATTTCTTTCAAGAAAAAGGAAAACAAGACAAACATATGATTAAAAATCCCAGTCTTAATCCAAGTCCAGAAAGGTCTCAAAGCTCAGGAGAAGATCATAATTACGAAGATGAAAACCACCTAAATTATCAAGATGTTCAAGATCCATACGTAGATGATTCAGGAATGAGTTTTGATTCAATATCTCTACATAACTTAGACACGTAAAAAGAAGCAATATCTTAGTCAGAAGCAATTGAGAGCATCAAAGACAAAGAAAACCAAGAACAATAATGCGAGAGTCAATTGAAAAAGAAGAAGTGACGTAAAGAAAAAGAAGAAGTGATATAAAGAAAAGGAGAAGTGATATAAAGAAAAGAAGATGTGACAAAAGGTAGTGCTACAAGACAAGTTGAATTTTTGAGTGGAAGAAAAAGTTACAAACACTAAGGGAATCTCTGCCCAAGCCATGTGAAGATGGGGATGTCACAACCCAAAATCCCACCATATGAGTCGTGATGGCACTTAGTATCTAAGACTAAGTAAGCCGATTATAATAACAATTCAAGCCATTTTTGTTTTTAAAATAGATAATCGAAACTAACAGCAAAAATAAAGATACAACCTCCCAAGACTGGTAGTACTGAGTCACGAACTCTAACTGAATACATGAAATGATCTGAAGGAAATTAAATATACAATACTGCTCGAATAATATATGATAGTACGATAAAAGGGAAAGACTCCAAGGGACTACGACGACCAAGCAGCTTTACCTTGAATCCTTGCGATCACTCTCTAACTCTTTCCGAGGCCTATATCTCCAATACCTGGCTCTGTACATAAAAAAATGTACAGAAGTATAGTATGAGTACACCACAGCGGTACCCAGTAAGTATCAAGACTAACCTCGGTGGAGTAGTGACGAGGTACAGTCAAGACACATCTAATAACCTGTGCAATATAGCATACCACAATAATAGGAAACAAATAGCAATGATACCAACAATTATCAACTAGTGATATAAACAACAGGACAACAGGAGCACCATAAATATCGCTCAACAAACTATGATTACAAGTACAACCATTTAATCAAGTCCTTCAATTACATATCTTTCATCTAAAAGTTTTCCAAATAATAATCTTTAGAATATAATACTTACCAATAAATATATTTCGAATATACTTCCTTCAAATAAATATTCTTCAAATCTAATTCTTTGAAATAATATTTTGAATATAATTCTTTCAAATAAAAGTCACATTGTGACACCTCATTTCACAATCATAAAAATACGGGTCTCAGCCCACCTTCATATTTTTCATAATACGGGAATCACCCCACTTTCATATTTCCACGACACCTCGTGCCCATATTTCTATCACAACTGCATGGACAACTCACATGCCAAAAATATCAATATATAAAAAATATGCACGACCAATTTACTTTACAGATAGTTTGAGTGAAGAAAATGACATTGCACTTAAATTAAAGCATCATATAAACTATTGATTTGGATGTAAAACTTATTAATTTAAAACATAATAGTAATTTCTTTTATTTAAAACAACTCAATCATTGAAAATCGCTAAAAACCAAAAATATAAATCTTCAAAGTCTCGTACTAAAAAGTCAAAGCGAACACAATGCAACAAGGAGCACAAAACACATAATAATAATAATAATAATGTCAACTAGTACATCACGGAAGAAGATAAGAATTTACATATTAATGAAACAAAATACCAAAGACAAGAACATAAGTAAAGATATATCAACAGGGCACTACCGAGGTACCGCCTCATAGTCCTAAATCATAAATAAATTCACAATATCTCATTTTCTTATATCACCGCGGGAGCCTTCACATATAATTTTAAATAAAACAATTTTCCCAGAAATAGCATCCCGCGTTTTAGCCACCCTTATCACACCGCATGACTTCTAGTAGTTCCCCTACTAGCCACGCGTTTCAAGTCACCCTTATCTCACCGCATGCGTTTCAACACCCTAACCTTATATCACCGCATGCGTATCAATATTACAATATTTCACAAATCGCACCTCAAGTGCCCAAATATCACAACATAATACAACTTGCACCTCAAGTGCCCAATTATCGCAACATAATACAACTTGCACCTCAAGTAATCACATATCAAAGCATATCACAAATTGCACATCAAGTGGTCAAATCTTACAGCATATCACAAATTTCACGTCAAGTGCTCCAATATTACAACATATCATAAATTTCACATCCAGTGCTCAAATCCTACAACATATCACAAATTTCACGTCAAGTGCTCAAATATTACAACATATCACAAATTGCACATCAGGTGCCCAAATATTACAACTTGTCACATGAATCAACAATACATTATTTTTCCACAATAAGAAGCCCACGGCTCGGTCATAATGCGCACAAAAATTCTAACAAAATATCTGGGAGTGAAAACTCAACAAAATAATATTTCATAATTTAACACTTCGTCTCAATATGATTTACAGCCTTTATAACTCAATATCAATTTCAACAACATGAATTGAAAAGAAATTCATCAAGGGACAACACATTTTTTTTAATTCACAACTTCATGAAATAAATAGATTTATTCATCTTATTAACTAAATTTCTCATTTAAATTGTATGTAGATAAAATCAATAATGAAAATTATTTCCATAAAAATGGCTACTCAAACAAACACAGAATTCACATAAAAGTCAAGTAGCAATCGCACCAAATTATCATATAAAAATAATCTAGACAAATAAGGAATGAGACATGACAAATAAGAGATTTAATAAGTCCCAACAATTTTCTAATTTAATACATAAGGTTGTCTACGAATTTTAACCGATATAGTTTGCACATATAAACCAAGTACGTACTCGTCACCTCGCGTACATAGTTTTCAATCACACAAGTTCCACATAAGACTCAATGCCTAAGGGAAAATTCCCCCACACAAGGTTAGGCAAGATACTTACCTCAAATCACGCTATCTCAATCCAATAATTGACATTTTTCATCGATTATCCAACTCTGAATGGTTCGAATCTAGCCAAAAATAATTCAATACAATCAACACAGATTATTGGAATCAATCCCATGTGAAAATACCAAATTTTCCAATAAAATTCGAAATTAGATAAAAAATCGCCCGTGGGGCCCACGTCTCGGAATCTGACGAAAGTCACAAAATATGAACGCCCATTCAACCACGAGTCTAACCATACCAAAATTACTAAATTCCAACAACAAATCGACCTCCAAATCTTAAATCTAAGGTATAGAGAATTTCTACCAATTTCAACCCAATTCATTAGTTTCATGATAAAAACAACAATAGATTCATGTATTTTAACCAAAATCGAGTTAGAATCACTTACCCCAATCCATATGGTGAAAATCGCCTCAAAATGCTTCAATCCGAGCTCCATAGCTCCAAATGTGTTAAAAATGGCTGAAACTCGTGTTTTGTAATCTGTCCAGGTAAGTCGCAGGTGTCGAATACGATTTATAAATCGCATTGGGTAACTGCGATTTGCCTCTGTCCCAGAACACAGCATTACCCGCCTTCAGTAAATCCATCATAGCGTTTTGTACAAATGTCCAAATGATGAACAGTTTGAAGCAGTAGAAACTAGACGCAAACACATTTAATTTGATAGGTTGTTCATCACATAACACCTTATATATATGTAGATGTGCTCGTCTAAAGTGTGATCTTGTGCTTGCTCATTTAAAATTTTAGCCTATCTTGAAATTTTCCAACTTGGCTTAGACTTAGGCTTCTCCTTAGTCCCCAAATCACTTATAATATACTTCGTATGCTTATTATCATATCCAATTGATATCCATCATATTAATAATCCGTCTTTGCGCACAAAATAATATAATTAGCGCACATCAACTTTGTTAATAGCTTAAGTACTTCAAAAAAATTCTGAGGTGTTACAGGGGCCCAATGAAGTACCCTACAAAGCTAGACAAGAAAGATTTCTGAAAATATTTGAAGTCCATTTTTCAAATTTGTTTAAAAAACTTAGCTATAAAAAGGGGAAAAAAAGAAGAAAAGAAAGACACAAGTACAAGAGAGAACACTCTGAAGAAAATCATCAAAACACCCTCCTCCATCACCAACCATTCTCCAAACACTTTGTATTATACCTTTGTAAAATATTTCCTTATGTATGCCTTAGTAGTTCCTCCTTCAAGCCTGTAAAATAAATAAATCCTTAGGCTTATGTGTGTTTGTTTTTAATTCCCAAGTCTAGTAAACTCTTTCGGGGTTTCCCGAACGGGAAATCTCTCTCCTGTAAACATGTAAGTTACTTATCTTTATCTAAATTATGTTTCTAGATATTACCCCTGTTTTTACAGTTTTATGTTATTATAGCTTTATGTTTATTATCCTTTAATTAATTAGTTTGTAAATAACCAGACATCATTCTTAGTATATGGTTATCTTTCCAATCTCTTAACAATTTTGATGGATTAGCCTCTAGGAGAAACCGGTTAAGTTAAACCCGAAAATAACCAATAATGGGTATATGTGTTTAACCGTGGCCATGGTGCGGTTAAAGAAAAAAGAGTTAAGAATAGATTTATTTCTTTAAAAGATTGGGAAGAAGAGATGAATAGAGTGAAGTGAAAAAAAAGAAAAAAAGTATAGAAGGGGTAATTTCAGTTCATAATTAAATAATACTGTAAAAATACAGGTCTATAGAATAAGAGAGAGAATACCTAGTAGGATTTTACAACATAAGTTTTTAATCACAAAAAATATTTTTTACCGCAAAAATCCTTACCTTTTTACCTTACAAATTTTACCGTACCATAAAAACAAAAAACAAATTTTTAATGTCACGACCCAAAATCCACTAAGGGTCATGATGGCGCCGGATACCGCTGTCAGGCAAGCCAACAAAAATACTTAATTAGATTCTCATTTTTTAATATTTTCGAAATCACTTCTTTTATACTTTTAAACAGTACATAGTAAATTTCTCTGAATAAATAATGAAACATTTAACAACTTTTAAAATTTCTGAATAAACCCATAGACATCTCAGAACCCGGTGTCACAAGTGCATGAGCAATTTCTATGAAATAATGTAATACAACAACCGTTCGGAATACAATATTGGACAGGAAATAAATACAGTAATCTGAAAAAGACTCGCTGGCCGCGGGTCATCTCGGGAAATGCAGCTCACCTAAGTCTCCGTATCAACCATGCTGCTACGCTCACTATGCCACTAGAGATGCATGTGCCTATGCAATAAAAATGCACAGAAGTGTAGTATGAGTACGAAAACAACGTGTACCCAATGAGTATCCCGTCTAATCTCGAAAAAGTAGTGGTCCAATAGTTATATATTTTTAATGCGAGTAGTCATGTATTTATTAAGAACAACAGTAATTTCAAATAAGTCACGAACAGGTAAAAGTTCCTTTTTATATTAAAAGTCTCCGGATTCATAATCTATTAACTAACACTTTTCTCAAGTCGGGGAGAGCAAATATCAATATCAATAAATTTTCAAGCAAGCAATACAAGCATGCACAAATCATGCCGAGGACGTACGACCCGATCCAACAATATTTAAACTGTGCACTGCCAGAGGGTCGAATGGTGTGAACCATAGATGCATCTATTTAATCTGCCGAGGCGTTCGGCCCGTTCTAGAATTTAAACACGCACAAATAATCAATCAAGAAGTCATCAGGAAACAATTATCCAAAGAAAACCAATTCTCTTTTAACAATTTAGAAAAATGAAATTTAATTCTTTTTAGAATTCCATTTACCAGTTCGATAGGATTTAAGCAATCAACTGCCAATAAGGTTACAGATATTCCAAGTATAGCATGCTTTTGAGTCCTAGACTACTCGGACAATAGCATAATAGTAGCTCGGACTCTCGTCACCTTGTGCGTACGTAGCCCCCACAAATAGGAGCACATAACCAATTATTTCACCTATGGGGATAATTCCCTCTTGCAAGGTTAATAAAGAGACTCACCTCGCTCCAAAGCCTATATTCCAATTCAAGAACGCGCTCAAACCTTCAATTTGGCACCAAACGATCCAAAACTATTCAAATAGGGTAAGAACTAGTCAATACATGCTCAAAAGTTCATATTCTAATTACTAAACCAATTTTCCAACCCTAAGTGCAAGGTTCCTAAAATTCATTCCCTGGGCCCACGTGCTCGGATTCCGAAATTTTCTGAAGTAAGTTGTTCTCTATAACTTAAGGATTAATAATATATTATTTTTATTCCATGTCATAACGAATTTCATGGTAAAATCTAAGTTCTATTAAAACCCTAAGTCTATCTCTAACCCTTGATTTCTTCAAATTTTTAGGTGTTAATCTACCCAAAACTCGAGTGTTAAACTTAGAAATAAGGGGGATGAACTTACCTCACGATGCTATGTGGAAATACCTTATCAAGAGCTCCAAAATCACTCAATACCCGAGTGCCAAATGGTCAAAAATGGCTGGGGCTCGAATTAAATGGCGAAGGGAGGCCGCATCTGCAGAATTGGCTAAAAGGGCTGGGACCGCTTTTACGGTCTCGAAGCCGTATCTGCGAAGTCGGTGCGGCGAAGGAGCCGCTTCTGAGATTTGGCCTGGCCAGCTCTGGGCCGCATCTACAAGGCTATGACCTCTTCTGCGGTCTCGCACCTGCGGTCGACCAACCGCAGGTGCGGTTACGACAGAAGCACATGCTTCAACACTTCTCCAAATTCTATTTTCGTTCTATTAACCACTCGGAATCCACCCGAGGCCCCCGGGACCCCAACCAATCATACCAATCAGTCCCAAAACACATTACGGACTTGCTCGAGGCCTCAAATCATATAAAACCATGCTAAAACCACGAATCGACCTCCAATCCAAGCTTTATGAACTTTAGAATTTCAAACTTCTACTTTCGATGTTTAAACCTATCAAATCACGTTCGATTGACTTCAAAGTTTGCACACAAGTCATATTCGACACTACGGACCTACTCCAACTTTCAGAATCGGATTCCGACCCCGATATCAAAAAGTCCACTTCCGGTCCAACTCCTCAAACACCTTCAAATTTCTATCTTTAGCCAAATGACTCCAAAATGACCCACGGACCTCCGAATTCACTTCCGATCGCGCTCCCAACTCTAGAATCACCATAGGGAGCTACTCCCAGACTCGGAATCCCAAACTGATATCGATTACACCAAAATGCACTTCAATCCAAACTTATGAAATTTCTTCCAAAATGCTAACTTCCACAATAGGCGCCAAATCGCTCCCGGGTCATCCAAAACCCGATCCGGACATACGCCCAAGCCCGAAATCATCATACGAACCTACTGGAACCTTCAAATCCCGATTCCGAGGTCATTTACTAAAAAATCCAATCTTAGCTAATTCTTTCAACTTAAAGCTTCCGAAATGAGAATTCTCTTTCCAAATCAACTCGAACTTCCCAGAAATTCAATTCCGACTGTGCGCACAAGTCATAATACCTTAAGTGAAGCTGCTCATGGCCTCAAACTGCTGAACGTCGTGCTAAAGCTCAAAACGACCCGTCGGGTCGTGACATTCTCTCCCACTTAAACATACGTTCGTCCTCGAACGTGCTAAGAACTGTGTTGGGGTTGTTCGAAATCACTGTTTAACACCTCGAGCACCTACCCGTGCTACCACAACTCAGTTGGGCACCCTAGATCTCTAAAGATATCCTTTTTCACTTAAGCAAATAAGCTTTAGAGCCCAATTCCATCATCTAGAATTCTCTGCCAGGACTGCTCCAACATACGGTCACTGTATCAATAACTACACGCAACACCAAAACACGACTGCATACCTTAGCTGAATTCACAACTTGCACCACTTTACTCACAGGACCACAATAACATTCTCTGATCAAATTAATCGAAATTCCACGAATATGATGCTCCCATTGCACCTCATGACCTACATAGGTCTTTCTCTAACTCTTACAATACCGCCACGACGGAAGAGATGTGTAGAAATTCATAACCGATTGTTGAATCAACAAATCATTGGGTCTATACTCCTGACAAGAACCATTACCTCATTCTGAACCAAATAATGGTCTTAGTTCCTTAATATACTTCATATAATCAGATTGCACTGATCCTAAATCCAATGATCGCGTCTCACCCAGTACGAACTGCTCAGGCAATAAGCCACCCTGAACATGATCAAAAGTCTCATATGATGTCACAATGTGCTAATAGGCCACCAATTCGAACGGGATACAAAGGGAAACAAACTCTAGAAGGAACTACTCAACTCGCGCGACTAATATGAACTTTCCTCGGAAAATGAGAAACAAACACACATAAGATGAAGTATCAAAACTGTATTCACCATCACACTATTGCGGCGCGCAACCCGATCCAAATAACATACCCATGGTGGCGTGCCACCCGATCCACATATAACACTCACCTAAGGAGATGCACATCGAGCTAAATTGCTCATTACAACTAAATACCGAATATTGATCACAAGCACGCTAAGTGCATAGTACCATCCATGAGGGGACATATAGCGCTATAAGTTACAAAAGTTAAGCACAACTAAGGTGCGATATACGATCTGAATCTCAAGATCCAGTTTACTTATATAACATCTGTCACACCTCCTTTTTTTACACCCGAGAGGGGATATAAGAGAGTTTTTCCAATTTAAGTGAGATTATTCAAAATGGGATTAATTATTCATTTTAGAGTCGCCACTTGGGATAGTTTATTTGGTGTCCTAAGTCACTAGTTTATTTTAAATCCCAAATCGAGGAAATTTCGACTTTCCTTTTGAAGTCTGCGAACCAGAAATTCTGAATAAGGAATTCTGTTAACCCGAGAGAAGGTGTTAGGCATTTCCGGATTCCGTGGTTCTAGCATGGTCGCTTAAACTATTATAATTGGCCTATTATCTGATTTTAATACATGTTTTAGCCTATGGTACATTTTAACTTATTAAACCGCTTTTAATTATTTTAAGAAAGATTCAACGTTATGTAAAACACATCTTGAACCACGCCATATGAAATGCACCCACAGTCCGCGACACATCTTACTTAACATTGTTGAGAATTGGATTGGGATCACATGAAATGCACACCCGAGTTTAAGGAAGTTAATTTAAATTACGCGCCTAAAGCAACTACGACACTCGGGATTGTTTCTTTCTAAGTATGACATCATGTATTGAGAGATCTATAATTATGAAATTATTTGTGGGAAAAGGGGTTAATTTGGCTATCGTTTTCATTAAAGCATAACCTATACTTTGATCTTATTAAAAGGTTTCAACTTAATATATTACAAATATTCAATACTTGGGATTATTTTGGGAGAATCGATAGTTGACGAGCAAACTCACTGCCACAAACGTTGATCCAATAATTCAAACAATAAGATATTAGCCACCTGAACATGTAAAATAAATATATGCATTTCAACCTTTAAAGAAGTCCTAATAAATTATCTTCAACACTATTAACCAATCCAGTCACTGAGATGGTTCACTTGATTTTTCATCCATGTGACTCAATCAGCATTAATTTTCATGATTCAATTAAACCTTACAATTTCCATGAGGAAGGTAGAAGACATGGTAAATGAATATGCCTACCGATCCTTGAAGCACAAATAGGACACACAAAATAATTACACTAAGCATAGATGAAATAAGCAAAGCAAAACAGGAAAATCTACAAGAAATCAAATAGAGAAACAATTCAAGCATTTAGTTAAACAGTTACGAGCTAAAGCAAACTTAATACTATTAAAATAGTAAATAGAGAAATGAACCTTTGGACGCGCCTCGGTCAAACTTTATTTAGCAGGATAATTCAAGCATACTTTTGTATAGAAACGATGGCCACCCAGCTATGAGATCCAGCAACAAAATAAAAAATGCGAAAAAACCTCAAACCAAAACCTCGACTTTGAACCGAATACCTCCACTCGACTCAAGCAACCTTAGCTATTATTATGGTGGTGTTTTTGAAGGTAGGAAAGCTGAATTTTGGGGTTAAAATAAGGCAGTTTGGTCGATGGTTTATGGCTGGATTTTGGGGGTTCCTTCAGCTCGTTTTTGGAGCTATTTTGAGGTCATTTTTGGCTGATTTTCGCGGGGTAATTGGGTTTATTTTTTAGCTTATTGTTGCTGGGTTCAGAGATGTTTATCAGCTGGTTTTTGGAGCTATTTTACATTGGTTCGGGGCTGAAAATTAGTCCCTTTTCAGTTCGTTTTGTGCGCTTTTGGGGGCCTATTATGGTGCTATTTTTTTGGGGGGTAGAAGAAGGTGTTTTATCGATCTTTCATGGTTGACATGAGAGGATTTTTAATGTAGAAAAGGAGATGAGGTGATTATGGTCTACGACTGCTTCTCCGTTTTTTGATGATTGTGCAGCTCAGATTTTTAGGTCTCTCCCTTTATTTTAGGTGTTAGATACTATTATATAGGGGTAGGGATTAGGTTAGAGGTATGAGCCTAGGAATTATGGGCTTGGGAATTATGGGCTAGGTCCAAAATTAGGCCTAAAAATGGGTTGCTCAAACCCAAGTTTTATTCTTTCTCCGCGAACGAGCCTAAAAATACGATCTCATTTATTAATTAATCCTATTTAAATAAAATAATCATTAAAATAAGACTGGCCGTTAAAACAAAACTATTTTTGTTTCAAGATTAAAATGATTACAAAATATTAATGAAACTATTTTTTTTGTAATTTTCGTTTTCTTGTAATAAAATAAAGTAAAAGAGTAAAAATTAGTTGAAATAACTATATTAGACCTAAACTAAATATTTATATGCTAAAATATATAAATTCGTGGGGAGAGTCAAAAATCACATGTCTACAACATCATCTCTACACGGAACCTCAATACATAAGCAATTCACCAAGCCGCCTCACAACTCACACGGCGCAATGTATCATTACATGAAATAACTGACGACGAAATACCACCCTGACTACTCTTCCACATGGAGCGTATTACTGAAATGAACACATCTGGCCTGATATAGAGCCCATATTCACATTTAAATCCATCCACAGACCTCAAGCTGATTATGATCACACTGAACTAAGCTAATAACCTTTCAGAGGTCCATAATAACTCCCCTTTTCCCCATAACACATAGGAACAACCATCATAACCGGAGTAATCATCCACAGTCCACAACTCAATAAATCAAGTGCCCTCCAGGCATCAATTCTCAAATTAACGATATCACCACAAACTTCATACTTGGTTTAATTCTTCAATCAATCCAGTGACTAAATGCCACACTTATACAACCTTCCCGTGGGGCACTCTCCCACGACCTTCCATAATAGATAACAGGTCTGTACGTCTATACCACCAACCACACTAACACTGAAAAGCGATTAATAATCCTTAACCAGGATGCAAAGACTTTTTCACAAAACACCGATCTCAGGTGATGTTGAAGACAATGCCAGCTTACTCTAAACATTCAAATCCCTTTCCTGCTCATCCGAGCTCGTGACATCCTTGTCAATACCGAACCGCAACCTTGATCCTCACTTTCAAATTCTATACCGCTCACTGCACCTAACAAGCCAATATGCGATAGTACAAGAATTTCATCATAACTCCTGAACCACTATTAGGGTAAACACTTCATCATATAGAAACTTTTTACTTAACTCATTCCAAGAGAACCATAGCTACACGCGAGTGAATTCTCATAACCGTAGAACATTCAAATCCTCAAGTAGTGGTCTAAACCACCATAGCCCTTCCGGGATCCGCCTACACATAACAGGTCATAACATTAGAATACTTCTGAATAACATCAATTACGGTAGCCGACAAGTGTCACACGTACCGTCACAAATCACTTGCATAACTTGATTACACTGAAGGAACTGATCACTACCACCAATATGCCAATTCAACTATGGCTAGCCAATCTATGTTGGTCCAATTTATCCTTGACTGCCTTTGAAATAATAACAATAACACCATTCAACACATAGCTTACTCCATCCGTACTCATCCCGAGTGACCTTGAATCATGAGACCATGCTGTCTCAAATTCCACGAACTATTTCATACCTCCCTTGTGCGCACATTCACATCCTCAATTGGTACGCCCATTCAGATAATCTCTCTACGAATCTGAAGTCCTTTCTCATTTTCCTCCCAAATGTAGCACTACAAGTCAAAACATCATAGAACATTCTAGGCCTCTTCTCATAAGCTACTACAAGTCCATTCACCCCTCGTGGACATCAATTAGATGTGCGGTAACATCCTTCTAATTCAAAGTTATGTTGTATCCTTCTTTATTTCAAGCAGCTCCTTTCCGTTATATCAAATCTCCTGCCGCATCATAGCCCATTCTCCAAATTACATCCGTAGGCCCCAATCACCAATCTCTAAAATTCCCAAATTATTCCAAACTCTCCTCAAGGTGCGTGGTCATCTTACCACCAAGCCCATATGCAACTCCGCCACTCTCCCATTTTGGCAGAACTCACCCCTTTAATCGACCACTCGACCTTTGCTTCTTGTACCTGGCCTTCTAGAAATTTTAACCACCGCCTGACACTCCCCACATGTCCTTCCTCATCCTTTGCTGTTCAGTTGTTGCCTCAATAAAATCTATCTTCCTAGCACTTGAACCCACAAATCGCTACTAACTTTAAACCTTTCCGGAGATCATCTTTCTTGAGCCATCAACATTAGAAACACCGATTTAATCCTGAACCACCGTACCCCGCAATATCCAACAGTCGTTTCTCCAATATTATTTCACAATATCCTTCCCCAAGGGCGAATTGCAGAAGACCATAATACCGACGAACTTAACACATACAAGCGAGGACGAGGACCCTACATCGTAGATAAAAATTCCACCATGCTCGAAATTACCAAGTCTCATTACTCCATCACCCCAAATATGGACATTCATAGGCTAATTTCTTTTCCTTCGCCGGAAGTGAAATGTCAGATCTTTGAATCGTGCACTGAGTAGACTTCCTTCCAAATCATTCAGCGCCCCAATACATAGGCAAGTATCCTACCATCAAGTCATTACTGTGCGATAACCAATCGTGAGCATCATAGCAACCTTTGCATAGCCTCCAAGCTCTTAGAAGCACAACTACCGAGCTGAAATGATAAAAAACCCTTCCGCAAGGCGACGACGATATCCCAACCAACTATACCGGGAGAAGCATCCCGCACCTCTGTAGTACCATTACAATTCTTCAATTTTCGATTTATAACAAGCGGTTCGCGTTGCGTAAGATTGAGTAGGAAGGAAATAAGGGCATAAGCCTCAAGGAATCAAATTGCACTATGGGGAATCAAGAAGGGAAGTACTCCTAAAAGCCCTGTAGTCTCCCGAAGATAAGTACAGACATCTCCGTACTGATCAGCGAGACTCTACTAGATTTGCTCATGACTCGTGAGACCTAAGGGAACCTAGTGCTCTGATACCATGTTGTCACGATCCAAAATCTACTAAGGGTCGTGATGACGCCGGACACCGTTGTCAGGCAAGCCAACCAAAATACTTACTTAGATTCTCATTTTTAAATATTTCCGAAATCACTTCTTTTATACGTTTAAACAGTACATAGTAAATTCCTCTGAATAAATAATGAAATATTTAACAACTTCTAAAATTTCTGAATAAACCCATAGATATCCCAGAACCCGGTGTCACAAGTGCATGAGCAATTTCTATGAAATAATGTAATACAACAACCGTCCAGAATATAATATTGGACAGGAAATAAATACAGTAATCTGAAAGAGACTCGCTGGCTGCGGGTCGTCTCGGGAAATGAAGCTCACCTAAGTCTCCGTATCAACCATGCAAATACACTCACTAGGCCACTAGAGATGCATGTTCCTGTGCAACAAAAATGCACAGAAGTGTAGTATGAGTATGAAAACAACGTGTACCCAATGAACATCCCGTCTAATCTCGAAGAAGTAGAGATGAGAGGTCGACTTCGACATTTACTAATGGTCCAATAGTAATATATTTTTAATGCGAGTAGTCATGTATTTATTAAGAACGACAATAATTTCAAATAAGTCACGAACAAGGTAAAAGTTCTTTTTTATATTAAAAGTCTCCGGATTCATAATCTATTTACTAACACTTTTCTCAAGTCGGGGAGAGAAAATATCAATATCAATAAATCTCCAGGCAAGCAATACAAGCATGCGCAAATCATGCCGAGGACGTACGACCCAATCCAACAATATTTAAACTGTGCACTGCCAAAGGGTCGAATGGCGCGAACCATAGATGCATCTATTTAATCTGCCGAGGCGTTCGACCCGTTCTAGAATTTAAACACGTACAAACAATCAATCAAGAAGTCATCAGGAAACAATTAACCAAAGAAAACCAATTCTCTTTTAACAATTTAGAAAAATGAAGTTTAATTCTTTTTAGAAATCCATTTACCAATTCGATAGGATTTTAGCAATGAACTGTCAATAAGGTTACAAATATTCCATGTATAGCATGCTTTTGGGTCCTAGACTACCCGAACAATAGCATAATAGTAGCTACGCATGGACTCTTGTCACCTCGTGCGTACGTAGCCCCGACAAATAGGAGCACATAATCAATTATTTCACCTATGGGGACAATTCCCTCCTACAAGGTTAGAAAGGAGACTCACCTCGCTCCGAAGCCTATATTCCGATTCAAGAATGCGCTCAAACCTCCAATTTGGAGCCGAACGATCCAAAACTATTCAAATAGGGTAAGAACTTGTCAATACATGCTCAAAAGTTCATATTCTAATTACTAGACCAATTTTCTAACCCTAAATGCAAGGTTCCTAAAATTCATTCCCTGGGCCCGCGTGCCTGGATTTCGAAATTTTCCGAAGGAAGTTGTTCTCTATAACATAAGGATTAATAATATATGATTTCTAATCCATTTCATAACCAATTTCGTGGTAAAATCTAAGTTTTGTTAAAACCCTAGATCTAGCTCTAACCCCTTGATTTCTCCAAATCTTTAGGTGTTAATCTACCCAAAACTCGAGTGTTAAACTTAGAAATAAGGGGGATGAACTTACCTCACGATGCTATCTGAAAATCTCTTCTCAACAGCTCCAAAATCACTCAATACCCAAGTGCCAAATGGTCAAAAATGGCTGGGGCTCGACTTAAATGAAGCTGACTGCTTCAGCAGTTTCCGCATCTGCGGTCAGGGGACCGCATCTGCGAAGGGAGGCCGCATCCTCGGAATTGGCTAAAAGGGCTGGGACCACTTCTATTTTCTTGAAGCCGCATCTGCGAAGCTGCTTCTGTGGTTTGGCCTGGCCAGCTCTGGGCCGCATCTGAGAGGCTACGACCGCTTCTGCGGTCTCGCACCTGCGGTCGGCGGTTACGATAGAAGCAGATGCTTCAACACTTCTCGAAATTCCATTTTTGTTCCGTTAACCACCCGGAATCCACCCGAGGCCCCCGGGACCCCAACCAATCATACCAACCAGTCCCAAAACACATTACGGACTTGCTCGAGGCCTCAAATCATATCAAACCATGCTAAAACCACGAATCGACCTCCAATCCAAGCTTTATGAACTTTAGAATTTCAAACTTCTACTTTCGATGTTTAAACCTATCAAATCACGTCCGATTGACTTCAAATTTTGCACACAAGTAATATTCGACACTACAGACCTACTCCAACTTTCGGAATCGGATTTCGACCCCGATATCAAAAAGTCCACTTCTAGTCCAACTCCTCAAAAACCTTCAAATTTCTATCTTTAGCCAAATGACTCCAAAATGACCCACAAACCTTCGAATTCACTTTCGATCGCTTCCCAACTCCAGAATCACCATACAGAGCTACTCCCAGACTCGGAATCCCAAACGGACATTGATTACACCAAAATGCACTTCAACCCAAACTTATGAAATTTCTTTCATAATGCTAACTTCCACAATAGGCGCCAAATCACTCCCGGGTCATCCAAAACCCAATCCGGACATACGCCCAAGCCTGAAATCATCATACGAACCTGTTGGAACCTTCGAATCCCGATTCCGAGGCCGTTTACTCAAAAATCCAATCTTAGCTAATTCTTTCAATTTAAAGCTTCCAAAATGAGAATTCTCTTTCCAAATCAACTCCGAACTTCCGGGAAATTTAATTCCGACCATGCGCACAAGTCATAATACCTGAAGTGAAGCTGCTCAAGGCCTCAAACTGTTGAACGGCGCGCTAAAGCTCAAAATGACCGGTCGGGTAGTGACATTTAATGTCTATTAATTTAAGTAACAATATTATTCCAGAAATATTTGCTAGAAACCTTACCTCAAGTTTAGAAGAGTTTAAACTAGACGTGAAAACCGGATTTTATTCGATAATAGATTTAGCTTAACATTTTATATAACTACAACAGAATAGTAGTATTTGTTCAGATATATATAGAAAACAACTGCATCTGATAATTTTAATATTATCATATCATCAATCATACCATCTAAGAAGAAGATTATAATCTAAAGACTTTATTCGACTAGACTCTATTCCATCTCTATTTCATGATTTCATGAACCAACTATTCCTTTCCAAAGTAATATATATATATATATATATATATATATATATTAACAAATGTATTTCATGTGATGATTGGTTTGCATAAGTGAGCAAAATAAAAAACGAGAAAATTAAATGTTGTAAATTTGAGTTAATTATCACATTTTTTTTTACTTTTTCCTATTTTTGTTTTGCATTCAAGCTCTTAGAATGAGTGACATGTAATTTCTCATATTTGTTTCAAATTTAAAGTTGTATTAGAGAACCAAAATATGTTTTATTACAATATATGCATGTCACTTGAATAGTATAGTTTCGTTCCAATATTATCGGATGTCCCCAAAGAGACAATAGTATAGTTTCAGCACTTTCTATTAATGACCTTATTTAATTATAATTTTTAGATAATATGATCACACATTTAATATATTATTAGACAGAGGTTGAATTCGAATGTGATCATTCTCGCCTATTAACAAAAATAATTTTGATGTGTTTAGCCTATGGAAAAAAACTACTCACTAGAGTATGTTGAAAATATAAATAAATAAGTACGTGCATTTTTAATAACTTAAACTTTTAAATAAAATATTCATACAATAAATTTTAAAGAATTAGATGTAAAACCGTTGAAGGTGCATAATATTACAACATCTCTTATTTTTTTAATCATAAATCAACTACATTTATTAATTAGAATCTTGATACTCTTTTAGCAGTTCACAAATATGTGATTATGAAGTAAATATGCTCCTCCTTTCGTATAGTGATGTTATGATTGCAAATTTGGACATTTAGCATAAAGAGAAAATAAAATTATAGAAGCAAATACACAATTAATTGTTCCCTTTTAGACAAACTTTTCCAAATTTTGGCATTTTGTTACTATATTGCTTCTGCTTTGTCCCTTTTCTTTTTCTCTCATGACTTTTTTTCTTTTTCCCTTTTAAAGAACAAAGAAATACCAAATTAAATAACTTGTGGGTTAGGAACCAATTCTAGTAGTTCCTTAACGTATAAGATCCTTAGGAGCAAAGTAACCCTCTGTCTATAAATGATTGATGCAATCATGTTAATATTGTTTTTTCCCGGGTTAGTTTGGGTACGTCTCGACTAATTTTACAGAGTATTTGTTATCTTCCACGAGCATAAATATCGGGTAAATATCTCCATCAAAATTTTTATTCCTAAAACGGCAAAGGGCCAAATATATCCTTGTATTATGAGAAAAAAGTTAAATATACTATTCATTATACTTTGGGTTCAAATATACCCCGGGCGTAATACTATTGGTTCAATATCACGACCCAGATTTCCCACCCTCGGGAGTCGTGATGGCACATACTCGTGGAAGTTAGGAAAGCCGCGAAATAAAGAATCACTAACTCTTTCATTTTAGCCATTTTTAGCAAGTTGGATTAACATGTAATCAACATTGAATATTAACAATAAATCAAATAAGCGGGAGACTTAAACTGATAAAATAAAAGAGCCAGTACTACAATGCCAACATACGCCTCTACCCGGAATCCGGTGTTACAATATCACAGACTGTCTATGAGTACTACATACAAGTGTCTGAAAAGAAAATACAATCTGTCTCGGAAATAAGTGAAAATAGAACACATAATAAGATAGAAGAGAACGTCGGGCCTGCGGACGCCTGCTGGACTACCTCGGGATCTCTATCTGGACTGAAGGCAGCCACCCAAATGCTATGGTCCAAGAGCTGCTCCAGGATCTGCACATAGTGCAGAGTGTAGCATCAGCACAACCGACCCGATGTGCTAGTAAGTGCCTAGCCTAACCTTGGCGAAGTAGTGACGAGGCTAGGACCAGACTACCAAATAGACTTGTGCAGTTATATAATATACAACAGAAAATAAAATAGGAATAACCAAGTAAAGATGGGAGGGGGTACATGCTGCGGGGAATATCAATACCAACAGTAAATTAAGAGAAAAGCATAAGGAACAGTTAAGAATCTACAGCAAATCAATGAAAAACTCGCAGCCAATCTATAAACAATTCGTATTTTCTATTGTGGCGGCGCGCAGCCTGATCCAAAATAAAATAACACTGTTGCGGCGTGCAACCCGATCCATATCATTTATCACTGTTGCGGCGTGCAACCCAATCCATATCATTTATCACTGTTGCAGCGTGCAACCCGATCCAATATATACAGTTCAATACCAATTCACAAATAGAGTCCCGACAAGGGATCAATAAAGAAACAATGCTAACCCGGCAAGGGAATCGATAGTATAAGTAAATACATCCCGGCAAGGGAGAAACAACTCTAATAAAACTTGTTCCAACATCTAACTACCTCAAACAACACCAATACTCAATCATAAGTAATTTCCACGAGAATAATCTTAATCCTTGCTCAATACAGGGAATCATCAACTTAAGCATCCGTAGTATTATTTAAGAACACAATAAATTTCAAATTAAGACTCACGGTCATGCTCGACACCAATGTATAGATACTCGTCATCTTGCCTATACGTCGTACTCAACAAGAAACAAGTAGTAAATAGGACACAACTCCTAATCTCTCAAGCTAAGGTTTGACCAAACACTTACCTCGAACTTCCACGGCCAACTCAAACCTCAAACACTGCTTTTCCTTTTGAATTTGTCTCCAAATGAATTGTATCTAGACATAATCGACTTAATAACATCAGTAAACGCTAAACAATCCAATTCTAATGCTTAATTATAGCTTTCTAATCATTCTTCCCAAAAAGTCAAAAATCGAACCCGGGCCCGCTTGGTCAAAACACGAGGTTCAGACCAAAACTCGATCACCCATTCACCTACAAGCTTGAATATATAATTTATTTTTAAATCCGACCCCTAACCGAGGTCAAATTCGCAAATAATCAAAAAGCCCTAACTCTACCCAAATCCCTAATTTTCTACCATTAATATCATGTTTTAGGCCTAGAAATCTAGTGGATGTTGATAAAAATGGAAGAAAATGAGCTTAGGATTACATACCTATGAAGCTATGGTGAATTTCCTCTTCAACAATCACCCAAGAGGTGTGGAGAAGATGAAGTTTATGAAAAATGGTAAAATTCCCGTAATGCATTCTGTTTTTGAATTTAAAAATAACTGGGCGAATTTGGTCTATGCATTCGTGACAGGCTCATCGCGTTCGCGATGAGCTAGGCCTGAGAGACCTTCACGTTCGCGGAAATGGGCTCGCGTTCACGGAGCACTAACTCCTCGAGCCTTCGCGTTCGTGTCTAGGTGGTCGCGTTCGCGTAGGTCTAATACTCCTCCCCCTGCCTAGGCTTATAAGCATTCGCGTTCGCGATACCAGGATCGCGTTCGCGAAGGGAAGACCCCCCAAAGCTTCGCGTTTGCGACCTGGGTCTCGCATTCGGGTAGAAGGAAATTTCCTTCAGCATGAATAACTCATCGCGTTTGCGAGGGTCCTCCCTTGAACGCTAAGAAGAAAATACCAGAACACCAGAATGAAAAACCTGCAACTTTTTATGAGTTCAAAACCTTCCGAAATACATCCGAAACTCACCCGAGCCCTCGGGGCTCAAAACCAAACATAAGTACTAACTCAATAACACAATATGAACTTATCCGGGCGATCAAATCGCCAAAATAACATCATGAACATCGAATTAAACCTCAAAATCAATGGAATTTCTCAAAACTTCTTTGAACATCAAATTTTGCATTTAAGGTTCGAATCACGTCAAATGGGTCCCGTTTCTTACCAAACTTTACCGACAACACATTTAAATCATATTGAACATGTACCGGGCTCCGAAACCATAATACGGGCCAGATACCACAGATTTCACATAGCATTTCACTTTCAAAAACCTTTATGTTTTTCAGAAAACAATTTCTTTTAAAAAATTCATTTCTCGGACTTGGGACCTCGGAATTCAATTTCGGGCATACGCCCAAGTCCCATATTTTTCCACGGACCCTCCAGGACCGTTGAATCACGGGTCTGGGTCCGTTTACCTAAAATATTGACCGAAGTCAACTTAAATGCATTTAAGTCAAAATTTTAACATTTTCATAGTTTTTTACATAGTAGCTTTCCGGTACGCACCCAGACTGCGCACGCAAATCGAGGTGATGCTAAAAGAGGTTTTTGATGCCTTGAAACACAAAATTCAATTTGAACACAAGTGATGACCTAAACATTTTCCACCTCTAAAACAACCATTCGTACTCGAACGGACATAAGAAGGAAGTACCTGAGTTGGGGAAAAGATGGGGATAACGGCTCCGCATATCAGACTCGGACTCCCAGGTCGATGCCTCGGCAGACTAACCTCTCCACTGAACACGAATAGAAGGAAAACTCTTCGACCTCAACTGATGAACCCGCCAGTCTAGAATAGCTACCGGCTCCTCCTCGTAAGACAAGTCCTTGTCCAACTGGACAGTGCTGAAATCTAACACGTGGGATGGATCGCCGTGATATTTCCAAAGCATGGACATATGAAACACTGGATGTACGGCTGATAAACTCGGTGGCAATGCAAGTCTATAAGCCATCTCTCCCACTTGATCAAGAATCTCAAATGGGCCAATGAACCTAGGGCTAAGCTTGCCCTCTTCCCAAATCTCATCACGCCTTTCATAGGCGACACTCGAAGCAATACCCGCTCACCAACCATGAAAGCCAAATCTCGTACCTTGCGGTCGGCATAACTCTTTTGCCTGGACTGAGCTGTACGAAGCCTATCCTGAATAATTCCGACCTTGTCCAAGGCATCCTGAACCAAATCCGTACCTAATAACCGAGCCTATCCCTGCTCAAACCATCCAACCGGAGACCAACACCGCCTACCATATAAAGCCTCATAAGGAGCCATCTAGATACTCGACTGGTAGCTGTTGTTGTAGGCAAACTCTGCTAAAGGCAAAAACTGATCCCACGAGCCTCCAAAGTCAATGACATAAGCTCGGAGCATATCCTCCAAAATCTGAATAGTCCACTCGGACTGCCCGTCCATTTGAGGATGAAATGCTATGCTCAACTCAACCCGTGTGCCCAACTCTCGCTGAACTGCTCTCCAGAAATGTGAGGTAAACTGCGTACCTCGGTCCGAAATGATAGACACGGGCACACCATGAAGACGAACAATCTCCCAAATATAGATCTCAGCTAACCTCTCGGATGAATAGGAGACTGCCACAGGAATGAAATGCGCTGACTTGGTCAGCCTATCAACAATGACCTACGCTGCGTCGAACTTCCTCCGAGTTTGGGGGAGTCCAACAACAAAATCCATAGTGATCCGCTCCCATTTCCACTCAGGAATCTCAATCTTCTGGAACAAACCACCAGGCCTCTGATGCTCATACCTTACCTGTTGAAAATTCAAACACCAAGCCGCATATGCAACGATATCCTTCTTCATTCTCTGCCACCAATAACGCTGCCGCAAATCCTGATACATCTTCGCGACACCCAGATGATTAGAGTACCGGGAGCTATGGGCCTCCTCTAAAATCAACTCTCGGAGTCCATCCATATTAGGCACATAAACTCGACCCTGCAATCTCAATACTCCATCATCACCTAAGGTAACCTGCTTGGCACCTCCGTGCTGCACCGTGTCTCTAAGGACACACAAATGGGGATCATCATACTGTTGATCACGTATACGCTCCAATAAAGAAGAACGAGCGACTGTGCAAGCTAACACCCGACTGGGCTCAGAAACATCCAACCTTACAAACTGATTGGCCAAAGCCTGAACATCCAAATCAAGCGATCTCTCACCGACCGAAATATAAGCAAGACTGCCCATACTGGCTGACTTCCTACTCAAAGCATCGACCACCACATTAGCCTTTCCCAGATGATATAAGATGGTGATATCATAGTCCTTTAATAGCTCTAACCACCTTCTCTGCCTCAAATTCAACTCCTTTTGCTTGAACAAGTACTGCAGACTCTTGTGGTCCGTGAACAACTCACATGATACACCATACAGATAATGCCTCAAAATCTTCAACGCATGAACAATGGCCGCTAACTCCAAATCATGAACCGGATAATTCTTTTCATGAATCTTCAACTGTCGTGAAGCATAAGCAATGACCTTGTCATCCTGCATCAACACCACACCAAGCCCAATACGAGATGCATCACAATAAACTGTATATGACCCTGAACCTGTGGGCAAAACCAACACCGGTGTCGTAGTCAGAGCTGTCTTGAGCTTCTAAAAGCTCGCCTCACACTCGTCCGACCATCTGAACTGGGCACCCTTCTGGGTCAACCTGGTCATCTGGGCTGTGATAGATGAAAACCCTTCCACGAACCGATGATAGTAGCCTGCTAATCCCAAGAAACTCCGAATCTCTGTAGCTGATGCTGGTCTAGGCCAGTTCTTGACTGCCTCAATCTTTTTCGGATCAATCTGAATACCCTCTGCTGATACAACATGACCCAGGAATGCAACTGAACTCAACCAAAACTCACACTTCGAAAACTTAACATACAACTGACTATCCCTCAAAGTCTGAAGAACCACTCTAAGATGCTGCTTGTGCTCCTCCCGGCTGCGAGAATATATCAAAATATCATCAATGAAGACTATCACGAACGAATCCAAATAAGGCCTGAACACTCAGTTCATCAAATCCATAAAAGTTGCTGGGGCATTTGTTAACCAGAATGACATCACCAAGAACTCATAATGCCCGTACCGAGTGCGGAAAGCTGTCTTAGGGACATCGGATGCCTTAATCCTCAACTGATGGTAGCCAGATCTCAAGTCAATCTTCAAAAGTACCTTGTCACCCTGAAGCTGATCAAACAAATCATCAATCCTCGGCAATGGATACTTATTCTTGGTTGTAACCTTGTTCAACTACCGGTAATCAATACACATTCTCATCGATCCGTCCTTCTTCTTAACAAACAACACCGGCACACCCCAAGTCGAAAAACTAGGTCTAATGAAACCCTTCTCAAGCAAGTCTTGTAACTGCTCCTTCAACTCTTTCAGCTCAAGTAGGGCCATACGATACGGCGGGATAGAAATGGGCTGAGTGCTCGGAGCCAAGTCAATGCAAAAATCAATATCCCTATCGGGTGGCATACCCGACAGGTCTGAAGGGAATACCTCAGGGAACTCATGAACAATGGGCATAGAATCAATAGAAGGAATCTCGGCACTAGAATCACAAACATATGCCAAATAGGCCAAATACTCCTTCTCGGCCATACGCCGAGCCTTCACATAAGAGATAACACTACAGGTAGAATGACCAAGAGTCCCTCTCCACTCTAAACGAGGCAAACCCGATAAGGCTAAGGTCACAGTCATGGCATGACAGTCCAAGATAGCATGGTAAGGTGATAACCAGTCCATCCACAATATACAATCGAAATCAACCATGTCCAGAAGCAACAAATAGACACGAGTCTCAAGACCCCCAATCACGACTATACAAGAGCGATGGACTTGATCTACCACAATAGAAACACCTACCGGTGTAGACACATATACAGGGGCACTCAATGAATCGCTAGGCATGACCAGATACAATGCAAAATAAGATGACACATAGGAGTACGCAGACCCTGGATCAAATAAAACTAAAACATCTCTTCCACAAACCAGAATTGTACCTATGATAACTGCATTGGAAGCCTCAACCTCTGGCCTGGCTTAAAGAGCATAACATCGGGGGTGGGCCCTACCACCCTGGACTACCTCTCTAGGACGACCTGCAGTTGGCTAGCCTCCACCTCCAGCGGTCTGAGCTCCATCTCTAGCACCTTTACCTCCACCTCTAGCACCTATACCCCCACCACTAGCTGGTTGGGCGGTCTGTGGAACACCCGGTGCCTGAACCATAGCACGGGAACCCTACTGCTACGACGGAGTACATACCAATCTCGGACAAGTCCTCCTGATATAACCATACTCACCACACTAAAAACATCCACCTGAGTGCTGCGGCTGAGGAAACTGAGACTGACCTTGGTGACCTGAATGATCACCCCGAAAACTCTGGAGTGGCGGTGCACTGATAGGAGCTGGTGGTGCACTGTAGGGTTGCTGATCAGAATATTGCATATAAGAACCACGACCACCTGAAGCGCTGTGAGAAACCTAGAGTTCTGACTGAAAGGGCCTAGGAGGACGGCCTCTACCATACAAATCCCTACCTCTAGACGAGGCACCACTGAACCTGCCTAAATGACGAGGCCTTTTGTCCGACCCATGACCACCTCCCTATTACAAAACCATCTCCACTCTCCTAGCCACATTGGCGGCCTCTTGGAAAGTAATCTCACTCTCTGTCTCCCTAGCCATCTGAAGACGAATCGGCTAAATAAGTCCATCAATGAACCGCCTTACCCTCTCTCTCTCGGTGGGAAGTATGACAAGAGCATGACGAGCCAAGTCGATGAATCTGGTCTCATACTGGGTAACAGTCATAGAACCCTGTTGGAGACACTCAAACTACCTCCAATAGGCCTCTCTCTGAGTGATGGGGAGAAACTTTTCCAGAAATAGCTGAGTAAACTACTCCCAAGTCAAAGCTGGCAATCCGGCTGGTCTAGCCAAACAATAATCTCTCCACCAAGTCTTGGCGGATCCAGACAAGCGAAAAGTAGAAAAATCGACCCCATTGATCTCAACTATCCCCATGTTCCTAAGAACCTCATGATAGTTGTCTAGATAATTCTGGGGGTCCTCAGAAGATGCACCGCTAAAAGTAGTAGTGAAGAGCTTGGTGAACCTATCCAACCTCCACAAAGCATCGACAGACATAGCTACTCTATCACCGGCCTGCGTTACCACACCTGACTGAACTGCTGGAGTCTGAAACTGGGGAGCTACCTGCTCCAGAGTGCGAGTAGCAGGAGTCTAGGATCCTCCTCCAGCCTGAGAGACGGCTGGTGCTACAGGAAGCAAGCCTGCCCGAGTGACACTCTCCATAAGTCCCACTAGACGGACCAGAGCATCCTGAAGTACTGGGGTAGCAATAAACCCCTTTGGGACTTGAGCTGGGCCCACCGGAACTGTTAGGGCCGGAACCTCATCATCAAAGTCAACCTAAGGCTTCGACGCTGGTGTTGCTGCTCTGGGTTGAGCTCTACCCCTGCCTCTCCCTATAGCACGGCCTCAGCCTCGCCCTCTGCCCCTCGTGGGAGCTACAGTTGGGGGCTCGGGTTGCTGATCGGTGGATGAGGAAGTGCGTGTTCTCGCTATTTGCGAAAGAATATAGTAGAAATTCAATTAGCATTCAGAAACCAAACCGAACGACAAGAAGGAATAAATATGAAGTTTTCCTAACTCTGTAGCCTCCGAGGGATCAATACAGATGTCTCCGTACCGATCCCTCAGACTCTACTAAGCTTGTCCGTGAATTGTGATACCTTTGTAACTTAAAGCTCTGATACCAACTTGTCACGACCCGGATTTCCCACCCTCGGGAGTCGTTATGGTGCCTACTCGTGGAAGCTAGGCAAGCCGCGAAATAAAGAATCACTAACTCTTTCATTTTAGCCTTTTTTAACAATTTGGATTAAAATGTAATCAACATTGAATATTAACGATAAATAGAATAAGCGGAAGACTTAAACTGATAAAATAACCAGAGCCAGTACTACAATGCCAACATACGCCTTTACCCAGAATCCGGTGTCACAATATCACGGACTATCTATGAGTACTACATACAAGTGTCTGAAAAGAAAATACAATCCGTCTCGGAAACAAGTGAAAACAGAACACATAATAAGATAGAAGAGAACGTCGGGCCTGCAGACACCTGGAGGACTACTTCGGGATCTCTAGCTGGACTGAAGGGAGCCACCCAAATGCTATGGTCCAAGAGCTGCTCCAGGATCTGCACATAGTGCAGAGTGTAGCATCAGCACAACCGACCCCATGTGCTGGTAAGTGCCTAGCCTAACCTCGGCGAAGTAGTTACGAGGTTAGGACCAGACTACCAAATAGACCTGTGCAGTTATATAATGTACAATGGAAAATAAAACAAGAATAACCAAGTAAAGATGGGATGGGGTACATGCTGCAGGGGAATATAAGTAGCAATAGTAAATTAAGAGAAAATCATAAGGAACAGTTTAAAATCTACAACAAATCAATGAAGAACTCGCAACCAATCTATAAACAATTCGTATTTTCTATTGTGACGGCGCGCAACCCGATCCAAAACATAATAACACTGTTGCGGCGTGCAACCCGATCCATATCATTATCAATGTTGCGGCGTGCGACCCGATCCATATCATTTATCACTGTTGCGGTGCGCAGCCCGATCCATATCATTTATCACTATTGCGGCATGCAACCCAATCCATATCATTTATCACTGTTGCGGCATGCAACCCGATCCATATCATTTATCATTGTTATGACGTGCAACCCCATCCAATATATATAGTTCAATACCAATTCACAAATAGAGTCCCGACAAGGGATCAATAAAGAAACAACGCTAACCCGGCAAGGGAATCGACAGTATAAGTAAATACATCCCGGCAAGGGAGAAACAACTCTAATCAAACTTGTTCCAACATCTAACTGCCTCAACCAACACCAATCGTTACTGGATTATAACCACTTGGGCCCTAAAACATGGTATCTAAACGGTGACAAATGCGCAGGATTTTAGATGATCCCTATAGGCAGGTTATCTAGATGTGAAGTTGAACAAGAAGTCCCATAGACATGGTTTCTAAATGTAGTTTGAATATGCAGAAATTTAAAATAGTCCTATAGGCATGGTTTCTACCCTTGACATGCATAAAATACCCAACCCTTTTCAATATCCAGCCCCAAATGTTTATTACAACTTATTACAAATCAGGAATACTAAATACTAAATACATCAGGAAAATACAAAGAAAAGAATTACAACCAAAGGAAGCCTAATTCTTGACTTCCTATCTGAGTTATGAGATAAACCAACTCAAAGACCCTGATCCAAAACCTTTCTCAGACTTGAGTGTGTCATAGTTCCCTAAGGGCCTCAATAGGACCCCGGGCAGTGCTCACACCTAAGTTTCATAAACAGAATAGGGACAAGTACAGTGTGGAAACGCCAGCCCTTATGTGTCCAAGTTCAGAGAGAGCTCATGGGTCCCAAGGCAAGGCTCATATGAGGGGGGCAGAACTTAAGTCTAAGAGGAGAGTGCAAGTGCAGAAACAGAGATTTAAGAACTAAGGAAGTAAAGAAGAGGGGAAAGAGCTGTTGGGAAACAGCCATTAACACTTCAAACAAGTTGATAATTTTTCATCAAAGGGGGAAGAGGTTTGGGAATCCATTGTAAGGAGCCTATATACTTAGGCATAAGTTAATTCTGGGCATGCACAACAATAGGGAGTGCGGTCATGCTTGTAAAATCAACCAAAACACACAACATATAAGGGTAACATGGAGGTTATGATCCTAGGAGGACCAAGTTTGAGTCATGTTCAACAATATTCAATGTTGTCATGCCCCAAACAAACCATAAGTATCAAATACATTGGGTTAGGGATTTAGGATTCATAATACATTGATTCAGAGCAGGAGAAAAGAAATTACAGCATGCTAAATAAGGTACTGAATTAGATACAAGCAATAGGAAGACAAGAAGGCAAGAATATTAAGTAACCATGTTGTTGTTGATGCTAAAAACTTAACTAGAACATACCAATCAAAGAAGCAAAAAATGCAGTAAAGAAATGTAGCAGGACTTCGAAATACAGCGTTGTCTTTCAGCCAGCTAAACAAGCCATAGTACAAGTAGTAAAGCAAGAGAGAGTGTTTTTAGTGTAAGTGTGAGTTCAGAACTAAAGTGTTTCTGTTTGTGTTAATGAGAGAGTATGTATATATAGTAGTTCGAAACCATGTAAAATAAGGCAAGAAATACAATTGTATAGTAATTATGGAACTAGAACCAATTAGAACCAAAATTAGTACAAGTACTCCCTTAATTTAAGGGAATCAGTTAAAACGGTAAAAACAAATAAGGAAAGAAATCAATTTGCAGACAAGGAAATAATTCGAACATATTAGGCATAAAGTCCCAAACCCCACTTGTGTGATTATACTGGGTCGTTGTTGTTGTTGTTGTTGTTGTATATTAGGCATAGAGTAAACTATTATAGCTAGGTTCAGAAAAACTTTAATTAGGGAAATAGACAGTAAGAATCAAACAACCAAGGTAGGGAATCAATTAGATTGAGTAGAAAGTAGGGATCGAAGGTTTAAAGGAAAGTGTTCAAATTAGACCAAGAAACGGGGAATCAGAATCAATCAAAGAGAAAGTCATGTGTCAATATTTTGCATATAAATAAAGCAAGACATAGATTGTCAAGAGTCGACATACAAACCGAGCAAACATGAGAGTTAAATAATACTGATTTGATGAGAAAGAGGCAAGGTTCAAACAGTCAAGATGAACACAAACACGTAGAGTCAGTGTAAGTTTTTAGGCTAAGAAACTGAGTAGAAACAAATCAAGGCAAGATAGTCACGAAGAATCACAGAAACTCAAAAACGAGAACTGGCTAGTCATGCTGATACACAAAACTAAACAAAGAACCCCCTAAAATTAGGGCTTTCAACATAGATGAGTTAAAGAGAAGATAGAAACCCAGAATCAGAAGAATCACACAAAGGGAACAAGAGATTTCGAAAAGAACTTCTACACTTAAACGGATAGTCTCGGACCCCCAAAACCATAAGATTTTCAACAATAGAAGGGTTTTAAAAAGAGGATAAACAGACAGATCGGACAAAACTCAGGTAAACAAATATTCATTTAATAAACAGTTAAAAGAAATTAGTTTTTTTAACATGCAAACTCAGGCAGAAGGATAATACGAGCAAACACAACAAAACATATCAAAAATCAAAGAAAGGTTGCAAAATAACTTAACAGAACCTTAATCAGAAAGATAAGGAGTTTTGAAAGCGGATTTTTAAAAGAAACTTCGAGAAAAGTGCTTAGAAGTTCAGAGCATACATAGATCTGAAACAGATCTAAGAGAAATCGAGAGAACCTTAAAGGTTAGGGTTTTAGAAGAACCCCAAGCGGTGAGAAAGGCTTTGAAAACCATCGATCTAAGCAGGAGAGTCAAGAGTCAGACTCGAATAGCCATAGCTGGCCGGAGAACATCCGTAAACTAAAATCAACCAAGGTCTGAACCAAGCTCCTTCAAGATCTAGCCTTGAAACCATAATAATCAAACACGTAGAAGCAATGGGAGGTGGATACAGGTCTCCGATGACCTTGGAAGCCATGGATTTGGGAGGTTTTAGGGTTGTAGTTGAGGGCGGCGGCTAGGGTTTGAGAGGGTTTGAGAGAGGATTGAGAGAGAAGAGGATTCCGAGGCGGCGGAGTGTGTGAAATGGGGTTAGGGTTAGGGGTTGTTTGAATTAAAAAAGGTAAGGATTGTTGTTGGCCGTTGATTTGAATGATCAACGGCCTGGATTAAAACGGGCGAGTGGGTGGGTTATGAAGACGGGTTTGGGTCGAATTAAACGGAGATTGGGTCAGGGTAATTGGGCCACAGATTAGGTTTAATTGGGGTGCAAAATCATGCTAAAATTGAAATAAAATGGGGCTAATATTTAAATAGCCACTTTTCCCTATTTGATTTATAAAAAATAGTAAAATAATTTCTGAAAATAAATTAAAGGTACTAAAATAATTAATAGTACATAATTATCAAATTAAAAATATTGGACTTAATTTTTATGAATATAAACATAATTAATCTTAAAAGAGGCTAATGTTGTAATTATATACAATTTAACTTTAAAAATACTAAATGACTTTGTAAAAATATGCAAAAATTATATTACCTCTATTTTAGCATAAATATGAGAGGTAATATATTTTGGGAATAATTATTGGATTTTTCTGGATAAAATAGGGCAATAAATTGATTTAAAAAATCTTTAAAAATTAAGGAAAAATAATATAATATTTGGACATACATATGTTGTTTTGAAAATATTTTCCATATTAAAAATGTACAGGGAAAAATTGGGTATCAACACAGGCCCGCTTCGCGAAGGGAAGACCCCCTAAAGCTTCGCATTCGCGACCTGGGTCTTACGTTCGCGTAGAAGGAAATTTCCTTCAGCATGAATAACTCATCGCGTTGAGTCATCCCGCGAACGCGAAGAAGAAAATACCAGAACACCATAACTGAAAAACCTACAACTTTTTATGAGTTCAAAACCTTCCGAAACTCACCCGAGCCCTCGGGGCTCCAAACCAAACATACGTACTAAATCAATAACACCATATGAACTTATCTGGGCGATCAATAACTTCATGTTAATATTGTTTTTTTCCGGGTTAGTTTGTGTATGCCTCGACTAATTTTACAGGGTATTTGTTATCTTCCACGAGCATAAATATCGGGTAAATATCTCCATCAAAATTTTTATTCCTAAAATGTCAAAGGGCCAAATATACCATTGTATTATGAGAAAAAAGTTAAATATACTATTCGTTATACTTTGCGTTCAAATATACCCCGGGCGTAATACTATTGGTTCAAATATACCCTTCTTCTGTTAAGTTTGATGAGGTGAATGCCACATGGCATGCCATCTCAGTGCCCCTAGTCTATATATAAAAGATTAAAATTTGAAATACAATATTTTTCATGATAACAGTAATGGTGGCAATAGTGACAGGGAAGAAAATTTTAGTGGTGGAGAAAAATATAAGGGAGCGGTAAAATGGGTTAGGAGCGCTGAGGTGGGTGACATCTACCTAATCAAATGTCAGTGTCACGCAGGATTGAATATCCAATTTGTACAAAATTAATGAAAAATAGATATATTAAACTAATAGTATTACGACGGGGGTATATATTGTTGGGGTTTTGTTATTTATAACAAAAAATGTGTGAATGGAAAATGGTGGGAAAAGAAATAGAGGGAAGTGAAATTTTGAATTAGTTCACTTTACTAATGCACTTTTGTCCTTCATTGGTAGAAGGAAAGAAAATCTTTGTGTATATATAGAGAAGCTCATCTTTTAGCTCTTAAAGAGCTAAGAAGAAGGCAAGCCTCGCGTCGTCGTCTCTCGCTCATTTGGTCAAAGATTGATTGATTAATCTTTTTGGACAAAATTCTTTTCAAATATTTAATTAATTAAATTAAATTAATTAACAAAAATTAAATCAAGAATAACTCATGACTTGCGACCCAGTCCGGTCCGGCCTATTTTCTTTCCCGGATTATTTTAAATTCGTTTTAATTTTCCTGCAATATTTCCAACAGTTATGGATATTCTAAAACAGTGTCAAATCTGTTCCAACAGCTATGAATGTTCTGAAAGGTTGCAAACCTTTTTAGAAACAGTACCAAATTGGCTATAAATATTCCTTCAAATCCCAGAATATTTACTTACGAAATTTTCTGACTTACTTCTTCTTCTTCTGCACAAAAATTCCAGTGTGTTTTACAGCCTTCGAGTGGTTCGTTGTTCATCGGCGTTTTTGGTACCGATATGCTGGTGAGTTAAATCGTTCTATTCTGGGAGGATATTCTGATGACCCAAAAGGTCATCACTTGTTTCCAAAATGAATTCTGCGTTCCGAGGCCTTAGAAACCTCTTTTAACATCACCTAAATTTGCGTGCGCGGTCCGGGCGCGTAGCCGGAAAGAATTTGTGAAAAGTATTGAAATTTTGACTTAAAATGCATTTAAGTTGACTTCGGTCAATATTTTGGGTAAACGGACCCGGACCCTTGATTTGACGGTCCCGGGGGGTCCGTGAAAAAATATGGGACTTGGGCGTATGCTCGAAATCGAATTCTGAGGTCCTAAGTCCGAGAAATGAATTTTTGAAAGAAATTATTTTCTGAAAAATATAAAGGTTTATGAAAGTGAAATGTTATGTGAAACATGTGGTATCGGGCCCGTGTTATGGCTCCGGAGCCCGGTACAGGTTCAATATGATTTATATGTGTTGTCGGTAAAGTTTGGTAAGAAACGGAATCCATTTGACGTGATTCGGACCTTAAATGCAAAATTGGATGTTTAAAGAAGTTTTCAAAAATTTCATTGATTTTGAGGTTTAATTCGATGTTCATGATGTTATTTTGGTGATTTGATTACACGAATAAGTCCGTAGGATATTTTTGAGGCTGTGTGTATGTTTGGTTTGGAACCCCGAGGGCTCGGGTGAGTTTTGGATAAGCCACGGGGTGAACTTTTAGACTTAGAAAATTGCAGGATTTTGCTGGTATGATCAGGCCTGCAGGCTTCGCACGCAAATGCGATATCGCAAATGCGAGGGCTTGGTCGCAAATGCGAACCAGCCCAGGCCTACCCTTCCTCACAAATGGGATAATTCTTCACAATTCCGACCTCGCAAATGTGAGTGTCCCTTTGCAAATGCGAAAGTCCAAATTTCCTAAAGGGTTCGCAAATGTGAGCCCTGTTTCGCAATTCCCAACTTAGCAGTTGCGAACCCTTGTTCGCAATTCCCACATCTACGACCTGCAACTTTTATACTTAGCCGAAAATCAACCATTTTTCACATCTTTTCAAAACACAAACTCCCTAGGGCGATTTTTCAAGAACAACTCTTCTTCCAAATCAATTGTAAGTCATTTTTAACTAGTTTCCTTCGGTCATTAACATCTTTTAATATGATTTCAACTCAAAATCAATGATTTTCATGGGGGAATTTGGGTGTTTTGGGTAGAACCTAGGTTTTTTAAAAATTGGGGATTTGGACCTCGATTTGAGGTCCGATTTCAAAACAAATTATATATTTGGGTTCGTGGGGGAATGGGTAATCGGGTTTTAGTTCGAACCTCGGGTTTTGACCATGTGGGCCCGGGGGCGATTTTTGACTTTTTGGGTAAAACTTTGGAAAATTCATTTTCACGCATTCGAATTGATTCATTTAGCGTTTATTGATATAATTAAGTAACTTGTGACTAGATACGAGCGAATTGGTGGTGGAATCAAGGGGTAAATGTGACGACCCGACCAATCGTCTCATAAGTTACCACTCTATTTCTCCCATTTCTGCTTCTTTATGCTTCATTATCTGTATTGTATGGTATTGGGTTGGTCGGATCGATCCGGAATGATTTTGGTAAGGTTTGAGACACTTAGTCTCTTTTAAGGATGTTTGACTTGGAAAAGTCAACTGGATGTTGACTTATGTGTTAGAGGGATCGGATGCGAGTTCTGATGGTGCGGTTATCTTCGGGAGGTGATTTGTGGCTTAGGAGCGCGATTGGAATGAATTTTGGAGGTCCGTAGTAGATTTAGGCTTGAATTGGCGAAGTTGATATTTTGGCGATTTCCGGTTGATAGGTGAGATTTTGATATAGGGTTCAGAATGGAATTCTGAGAGTTGCAGTAGCTTCATTATGTCATTTGGGATGTGTGCGCAAAATTTCAGGTCATTCGGACGTGGTTTGGTTGGGTTTTTTATCAAAAGCGTATTTCGGAAGATTATAGACACTTAGACTTGAATCCGATGTGTTTTGGTTGATTTGATATTGTTTGATGTGTTTTGATGATTGGAACAAGTTTGAATAAGGTTTTAGGATATGTTGGTGCTTTTGGTTGAGGTCCCGGAGGCCTCGGGTGAGTTTCGGGTGGTCAATCGGACCATTTTGGAGATTGGAAAATTGCAGAAACAATAGTTCCAGCAGTTGTAGACATTTTTGGTCTTCGCGTTCGCGAAGAGTCTACTGAGGGAGGTGAAGGTTTAGCCTTCGCGTTCGCGAGGCAGGTGACGCGTCTGCGAAGGGCTACGAGGTTGTGCATCGCGTTCGCGAGAAGGTGTTCGTGATCGCGTAGAAGAACTGAGTCAGTTGGGTTAGAAGTCAAGTTGATCTTCGCATTCACGGGAGATGGAGCACGTTCGCGAAGGGTCACCTGGGTGAAGCATCCCATTCGCGAGGGCTTTATCACGATCGCGTAGAAGGAAATTTGGTCAAAATAAGTGTGTGTTTCGCGAATGCGAGGCTTTGACCGCGTTCGCGAAGAAGGATTTCCAGGCATGGGCAGAATGTTTAAAAGGTCGTCTTGTCTGCGAATATGGGTCTATTTTCCTCCATAGTTGATCGTTTTTAGAGCTTTTTGAAGGAGATTAAAGAGGGATTCAAGGGGAAATATTTGGAGGTAAGAATTTTGGACTTAAAACTCGATTCTTTTGTGAAATCTGCCTAGAAAATCATGAAAACTAAGCCTAAAATTGAAGAACTAGGATTTGAGAAATTGGGCTTTTGATTTGGGATTTGGAAGACCATTTGGGGTCGGATTTGAGAACTTTTGACATGTATGAACTCGTGGGGAGATAAGGAATCTAATGATGAAAATTTTTGAGTTTCGAGAAGTGGGCCCGGGGCTCGGGTTTTGCTAATTTCGGGATTTGTGCCCTTTATTGATTGTTTTCACTTGGGCTTTGTTCCCTTAGTATATTTTGACGTCCTCGTTCGGATTTTGGATAGATTCGGCGCGCGTGGAGGCCAATTCGAGGGGCAAAGGCATTGCGAGCTAGATTGGTTCGAGGTGAGTAATGATTGTAAATGATGTCCTGAGGGTTTGAAACCCCAGATTTGCACATCGTAGTGCTATATTGAGGTGAGACACACGCTTGATGACGAGCATGGGGTCATGTACTATGGGGCATTGTGAATTGATCCGTCCCAGTTGATGATTTTACTGCGTATTTGACTGAATCTTATTTGCTATCATCATGATTTGGGTTGAGTGCCATATTTAAGCTTCGTGTCATCTGTTTGAACCCTTCGGGGATTTTTATTACAATTTCCTCACTGTTTTGACTATATACTTGAACACAGTCGTGTTATTTTCCATTGTTTTCATGCTCAGCCATGTTTACTCAGTTTTAAGACTTAAATGATATTTTAATGATGTTTGGGCTGAGAAACACTGTTTTACTATTGCCCGAGGGGCTTGTGAGTATTTTTGACTGAGTAAGGTCGAGGGCCTAGTTGTGAGGAAACACTGATACTGATTTGAGGTCGAGGGCCTGAGATATATATGCCGCAAGGTGGATTGATTGATATGAGGCTGAGGACCTAGATTTGATGCCACGAGATGGCTTGTTATTACGCTTGGGCCGTAAGGGGCCCCTCCAGGAGTCTGCACACCCCCAGTGAGCGCGAATACCCATTGTGATGTGAGATTGAGCCCGAGGGGCTGCTATTGTTCTGAGATGTTGCCCGAGTGGTGGATGTGCTGATACTGTGCCCGAGGGGCGAACTTCTATTTGCTTACTCTACCTTAATTACTTGTCAGTTACTTGTTTATTTGTTGAAAGAGGATTTTACTTGACTTTCCACTATTGTATTTCTTTTAAATGGTTTTACTGCTTCATTGTAGAATGCCTTGTGCCTTACGTGTTTTCTTACTTTCAGTCGTTATTTACATTTGTTACTCACTGAGTTGGAGTAATCACTTTACTCCATGTACCCCTGTGTACAGATTCAGGTGTTGCTAGTTCCGCTCTGGAGTGCTGATTTCCTCCAGTCCCAGGTGGGCCTTTCGGAGATTACGAGGTAGCTGTTGACGTCCGCAACCCCGTGTCTCTACTCCTCTAGTACTTTTGTTCTTTTTCAAACATTTTTAGTAGTTTATGACTTTAGCAGACTTATATTATGGATCATAGATGCTCGTGACTTGTGACACCCCGGTTAGGGTTGTGTTGGGTTGTACTTCCGCACTTTATTGGCATTATCCGCTACTTAGTATTGCTATATCATGTTTTAGACTGCTTTTATGTTATTTAACTGTTTAAAAAGTGAATTGGGTTTAATTGGCTGGCCTTGTCTTTATGAGAGGCGCCATCACGACCGGGATCGGGTTTAGGGTCGTGACAAGTTGGTATTAGAGCCTAGGTTACATAGGTCTCACGAGTCATGAGCAGGTTTAGTAGAGTCTCGTGGATCGGTACGGAGACGTCTGTATTTATCCTTGAGAGGTTGTAGAACCTTTAGGAAAAACTTCATATTCTTGAAATGTTTGTCGTGCGAACTTGTTGATCCGAGTGCTAAACTTCTCTTATTCTATTCTCTCACAGAAGGTGAGGACACACACTACCGGACGGGGTGGACGACCACCAGTGCCACCAACTGTGGCTACCAGAGGTTGTGGACGCGGTTGTGGACATGGTAGAGGCAGAGCAGCGAGTGCAGCACCTGTGGATCCACCAGCTGCCCCAACTCAGGATTAGGCTCCAGTTGTGTATGCTCTAGCAGCACCAATTTAGGCACCAGCTGTGCCCATCGTGATTTCGGGTCTTCAAGAGGCCTTGGCACAGATCTTATCAGTTTGCACTGGCCTGGCTCAGGCAGTTTCAGCCACTACAGCTGCAGCTACTTCACAGACCGGGGGAGGCAATCAGACCCCCGCTGCTCACACACCTGAGCAGGTTGTGCAGGGACTTCAGATGCCGGGGGCACCTCCAGCCCAGCCGGTTGCTCCAGCTCAGGAGTTTGTGGTACCAGTTATGCCGAATGATGAGCAGCATTGACTTGAGAGGTTTGGTAGACTCCAGCCTCCGATGATGCCCAGGGTTTCTTGGATAAGTGCCAGCAGATGCTTCGTACAGTAGGGATTCTTGAGACTAGTGGTGTGGCATTTACTACCTTTCAGTTTTCTGGGGCTGACTTCACTTAGTGGGAGGCGTATGAGAGGCGTAGGCTTATTGGTGCAGCGCCCCTTACTTGGCAGCAGTTCTCCGTTCTCTTCCTGGAGAAGTATGTGCCGCAGTCCTGCAGAGAGGAGTTGCGTAGGTAGTTTGAGTGGTTGCGACAGGGGGATATGACTGTGTCACAGTATGAGTTGAGGTTTTCTAAGTTGGCTCGTCATGCCATCTAGTTGGTTCTGACAGATCGAGAGAGGATCAGGAGGTTTGTTGATGGTCTTACTTATCATCTCCGTATTCTTTTTACCAGGGAAAGGGTGACTGGTGCTACCTTCGAGGAGGTGTTGGATATCGTCCGTGAGAATGAGACGGTTCGCCGTCAGGAGCGAGAGGAGAGGGAGGCCAAGAGGCCTTGAGGATCTGGTAGTTATAGTGGCGCTCCTTCGAGGGGCCAGTTTCAGCACAACAGAAGCCGTTCATTAAGGTCTGCTCAGTCAGCTCACCCAGGTTATCATGGGGCATCTTCGGGTCATGGTTATCATGGATCTCAACAGGGCCAGTCATCACTTAGCGCCCTTCCAACTTAGAGTTCGACCCGGGCTCCATCAGTTCAGGGCTCTTCTATGCTGAGTGCATCTGCTAGTCAATTCGATACGAGGGGTTCCCTTCAGTCCCCTTCTCCAGCAACTGGGAGTTGTTATGAGTATGGTGAGATGGGTCACATATGGATGCGGTGTCCTCGTCGTGTTGCTAGTTTGTCCTAGTAGAGGGGTCAGTCATCGGCTTCAGCGCTAGATGCTTCATCACCAACCGCTCAGCCAGTTAGGGGTGGGGGTCAGTCAGCTAGAGGTCATCCCAGAGGGGAGGGGAGGTCGATCAGGGGTGGTCAGGCCGATTTCTATGCACTCCCAGGCAGACCCGATGCTATTGCTTCAGATGTTGTCATTACAGGTATGTTTCAGTCAACCACAGAGATGCTTCTATATTATTTAATCCTAGTTCCACCTTTTCTTATGTGTCATCATACTTTGCTCGTTATTTGGGTACGCCCTGTGAGTTTCTTGCGTTACCTGTTCATGTATCTACCCCGGTGGGCAATATTGTTGTTGTAGACCGTGTGTACCGGTCATATGTGGTGACTAATGGGGGTCTGGAGACCTGAGTGGCTCTATTATTGTTGACCATGGTGGATTTTGATGTCATTTTGGGCATAGATTGGCTATCTCTGTGTCGTGCTATTTTAGACTGTCATGCTAAGACAGTGGCTATACCGAGTATGCCACGGATCGAGTGGCGAGGTGTGACTGATTATGTTCCCAGTAGAGGATCTCATTCTTGAAAGACCAGCGTATGGTTAGGAAGGGTTGCCTTTCATATCTAGCATTTGTAAGGGATGTCAGAGCTGAGGCTCCCAGTATTGATTATGTTCCAGTTGTGAGGAATTTTCCCGATGTGTTTCTTGCAGACCTGCGGGGCATACCACTGGACAGGGATATTGACTTTGGTATTGACCTGGTGCTGAGCACTCAACCCATTTATATTCCACCGTATGGTATGGCACCAGCATAGTTGAAGGAATTAAAAGAAAAGCTTCAGGAACTCCTTGATAAAGGGTTCATTCGGCCTAGTGTGTCACCTTGGGGTGTGCCGGTTTTGTTTGTGAAGAATAAGGATGGCACAATGAGAATGTGCATTGATTATAGGCAATTGAACAAGGTAACAATCAAGAACAAGTATCCTTTACCTTGCATTGATGATTTATTTGACCAGCTTCAGGGAGCGAGGGTGTTCTCCAAGATTGATCTCCGTTTAGGTTATCACCAGTTGAAGATCAGGGACTCGGATATTCTTAAGATGCCTTTCAGGACCCGATATGGTCATTATGAGTTCTTGGTAATGTGTTTTGGGCTGACCAATGTCCCGGCATTGTTCATGCGTTTGATGAACAACGTGTTCTGGCCTTATCTCGATTCATTCATCATAGTCTTCATTGATGATATTCTGGTGTATTCGCGTAGTCAGGAGGAGAACGCGGAGCATTTGAGAGTAGTGTTGCAGACATTGAGGGAGGAGAAGCTTTATGCACAATTCTCCAAGTGTGAGTTTTGGCTTAGTTCAGTGGCTTTCTTGGGGCACGTGGTGTCCAGCGAGGGTATTTAGGTTGATCTAAAGAAGATAGAGGCGGTCCAGAGTTGGCCCAGACCATCGTCAACCATAGAGATTCGCAGCTTTCTTGGTTTGGCAGGCTATTATCGCCGGTTCATTCAGGGATTCTCATCTATCGCATTGCCCTTGACCAAGTTGACTCAAAAGGGTATTTCATTTGTATGGTCGGACGAGTGTGAGGAGAGCTTTCAGAAGCTCAAGACAGCCTTGATCACAGCTCCAGTGTTAGTTTTGTCATTAGCTTCAGGTTCATATATCGTGTATTGTGATGCTTCAAGAGTTGGTATTGGTTGTGTATTGATGTAGGATGGTAGAGTTATTGCTTATGCTTCTCGTCGGTTGAAGCCCCATAAGAAGAACTACCCCATTCATGATTTGGAGTTGACTGCCATAGTTCACGCATTGAAGATTTGGAGGCATTACTTGTATGGCGTAGCTTGTGAGGTGTTCACTGATCATCGCAGTCTTCAGCATTTGTTCAAGCAAAGGGATCTTAATTTGAGGCAGCGGAGATGGTTGGAGTTGCATAAGGATTATGATATCACTATATTGTTTCATCCGGGAAAGGCCAACGTGGTGGCGATGCTTTAAGCCGAAAGGCAGTGAGTATGGGGAGTTTGGCATATATCCTAGTTGGGAGAGACCTCTTGCAGTTGATGTTCAAGCCTTGGCCAATCGGTTCATGAGGTTAGATATTTCGGAGCCTAGTCGGGTATTGGCTTGTGTAGTTTCTCGGTCTTCCTTATATGATCGCATCAGAGAGCGCTAGTATGATGATCCACATTTGCTAGTCCTTAGGGACAGAGTTCAGCATGATGATGCTAGAGATGTGACCATTGGTGATGATGGGGTGTTGAGGATGCAGGGCCAGATTTGTGTGCCCAATGTAGATGGGCTTCGGGAGTTGATTCTTGAGGAGGCCCATAGCTCGCGGTATTCCAATCATCCGGGTGCCGCGAAGATGTATCAGGATTTGAGGTAGCACTACTGGTGGAGAAGAATGAAGAAAGATATTATGGGATTTGTAGCTTGGTGTCTCAATTGTCAATAGGTGAAATATGAGCATCAGAGACCGGGTGGTTTGCTATAGCAAATGGATATTCCTGAGTGGAAATAGGAGAGGATCACTTTGGACTTAATTGTTGGACTTCCACGGACTTTGAGAAAGTTCGATGCTATTTGGGTGATTATGGATCGGCTAACCAAGTCTGCGCACTTCATTCCTCTGTGTACTACCTATTCTTTAGAGCGGTTGGCAGAGATCTGTATATGGTAGATTGTTCGTTTGTATGGTGTCCCAGTTTCTATCATTTCAGATAGAGGCACTTAGTTTACATCGCAGTTTTTAAGGTCTGTGCAGCTAGAGCTGTGTACTGAGGTTGAGTTGAGAACAGTTTTTCACCCTCAGACGGATGGGCAGTCTGAACGCACTATTCAGACATTAGAGGATATGTTGCGTGCTTGTGTCATTGATTTCGGAGGGTCATAGGATCAGTTTCTGCCGCTTGTATAGTTTGCTTATAACAACATCTACCAATCGAGTATTCGGATGGCTCCATATGAGGCTTTGTATGGTAGGCGGTGTAGATCTCCAGTTGGTTGGTTCGAGCCTGGTGAGGCTAGGCTATTGGGGACAGATTTGGTGCAGGATGCTTTGGAGAAGATGAAAGTGATTCAGGAGAGGCTTCATACAGCGCAATCGAAGAAAAAGAGTTATGCTGACAGGAAGGTTCGAGATGTGTCTTACATGGTGGGCGAGAAGGTTCTACTGAAGGTTTCACCTATGAAGGGTGTTATGAGATTTGGGAAGAAAGGGAAATTGAGTCTGTGGTTCATTGGACCTTTTGAGGTGCTTCGGAGGATTGGGGAGGTGGTTTATGAGCTTGCTTTTCCACCCAACTTGTCACGTGTGCATCCGGTATTTCATGTTTCTATGATCCGAAAGTATATTGAGGATCCGTCTCATGTTTTGGATTTCAGTACGGTTCAATTGGATGATGATTTGACCTATGATGTGGAGCCAGTAGCTATTTTGGGTCGTCAGGTTCGAAAGTTGAGGTCAAAGGATATAGCTTCAGTGAAAGTGCAGTGGAGAGGTCGGCCCATGGAGGAGGGTACCTGGAAGACCGAGCGGGAGATACAGAGTAGATATCCTCACCTGTTTGAGGCTTTAGGTATGTTTCTTGACTCGTTCGAGGACGAACGTTTGTTTAAGTTGAGGAGGATGTGACGACCCGACCAATCGTCTCATGAGTTACCACTCTATTTCCCCCATTTCTGCTTATTTATGCTTCATTATCTGTATTGTATGGTATCGGGTTGGTCGGATCGATCCGGAATGATTTTGGTAAGGTTTGAGACACTTAGTCTCTTTTAAGGATGTTTGACTTGGAAAAGTCAACTGGATGTTGACTTATGTGTTAGAGGGATCGGATGCGAGTTCCGATGGTGCGGTTATCTTCGGGAGGTGATTTGTGGCTTAGGAGCGCGATTGGAATGAATTTTGGAGGTCCGTAGTAGATTTAGGATTGAATTGGCGAAGTTGATATTTTGGCGATTTCCGGTTGATAGGCGAGATTTTGATATAGGGTTCATAATGGAATTCTGAGAGTTGCAGTAGCTTCGTTATGTCATTTGGGATGTGTGCGCAAAATTTCAGGTCATTCGGACGTGGTTTGGTTGGGTTTTTGATCAAAAGCGTATTTCGGAAGATTTTAGACACTTAGACTTGAATCCGATGTGTTTTGGTTGATTTGATGTTGTTTGAGGTGTTTTGATGATTGGAACAAGTTTGAATAAGGTTTTAGGATATGTTGGTGCTTTTGGTTGAGGTCCCGGAGGCCTCGGGTGAGTTTTGGGTGGTCAATCGGACCATTTTGGAGTTTGGAAAATTGCAGAAAAAAACAGTTCCAGCAGTTGCAGACATTTTGGTCTTCGCATTTGCGGGAGGACCCTCATGTTCGTGAAGAGTCTGCTGAGGGAGGTGAATATTTAGCCTTCGCGTTCGTGAAGGGCTGTGAGGCTGTGCATCGCATTCGCGAGAAGGTGTTCGCGATCGCGTAGAAGAACTGGGCCAGCTGGGTTGGAAGACAAGTTGATCTTCGCGTTCGCGGGAAATGGAGCACGTTCGCGAAGGGTCACCTGGGTAAAGCATCCCATTCACGAGGGCTTGGTCATGATCACGCAGAAGGAAATTTTGTCAAAATAAGTTTGTGCTTCGCGAACGCGAGGCTTTGACCACGTTCGCGAAGAAGGATTTCCAGGCCTGGGCAGAAGTTTAAAAGGTCGTCTTGTCCGCGAATGTGGGTCTATTTTCCTCCATAGTTGATCATTTTTAGAGCTTTTTGAAGGAGATTAAAGAGGGATTCAAGGAAAAACGTTTGGAGGTAAGAAATTTGGACTTAAAACTCGATTCTATTGCGAAATCTACCTAGAAAATCATGAAAACTAAGCCTAAAATTGAAGAACTAGGGCTTGAGAAATTGGGCTTTCGATTGGGGATTTGGAGGACCATTTGAGGTCGGATTTAAGAACTTTTGACATGTATAAACTCGTGGGGAGATAAAGAATCTAATGATGCGAAAATTTCTGAGTTTCGAGAAGTGGGCCCGGGGCTCGGGTTTTGTTAATTTTGAAATTTGTGCTCTTTATTGATTGTTTTCGCTTGGGCTTTGTTTCCTTAACATATTTTGACGTCCTTGTTCTGATTTTGGATAGATTCGATGCGCGTAGAGGCCGATTCGAGGGGCAAAGGCGTCGCGAGCTAGAGATTTAGCCGGTTTGAGGTGAGTAATGATTGTAAATGATGTCCTGAGGGTTTGAAACCCCAGATTTGCACATCGTAGTGCTATATTGAGGCGAGACACACGCTTGATGACGAGCGTGGGGTCATGTACTATTGGGCATTGTGAATTGATCCATCCCAGTTGATGATTTTACTGCGTATTTGACTGAATCTTATTTGATATCATCATGATTTGGGTTGAATGCCATATTTAGGCTTCGTGCCAACTGTTTGAACCCTTCGGGGATTTTCATTACTATTTCCTCACTATTTTGACTATATACTTGAACTCAGTCATGTTATTTTCCATTGTTTTCATACTCAGTCATGTTTACTCAGTTTTAAGACTTAAATGATATTTTAATGATGTTTGGGCTGAGAAACATTGTTTTACTATTGCCCGAGGGGCTTGTGAGTAATTTTGACTGAGTAAGGCTAAGGGCCTAGTTGTGAGGAAACACTGATACTGATTTGAGGCCGAGGGCCTGAGATATATACGCCACGAGGTGGCTTGATTGATATGAGGCCGAGAGCCTAGATTTGATGCCACGAGATGGCTTGTTATTGCGCTTGGGCCGTAAGGGCCCCCTCCAGGAGTCTGCACACCCCCAGTGAGCGCGAATACCCATTGTGATGTAAAATTGAGCCCGAGGGGCTGCTATTGTTCTGAGATATTGCCGGAGGGGCAGATGTGGTGATACTGTGCCTGAGAGGCGAACTTCTATTTGCTTACTCTACCTTAGTTACCTGTCAGTTACTTGTTTATTTGTTGAAAGAGGATTTTACTTGACTTTCCACTATTGTACTGCTTTGAAATGGTTTTACTGCTTCATTGTAGAATGCCTTGTGCCTTACGTGTTCTCTTACTTTCAGTCGTTATTTACATTTGTTACTCACTGAGTTGGAGTACTCACTTTACTCCCTGCACCCCTGTGTGCAGATTCTGGCGTTGCTGGTTCTGCTCTGGAGTGCTGATTTCCTCTAGTCCCAGGCGGGTCTTTCGGAGATTAGAAGGTAGTTGTTGACGTCCGCAGCCCCGTGTCTCTACCCCTCTAGCACTTTTGTTCCTTTTCAAACATTTGTAGTAGTTTATGATTTTAGCAGATTTATATTATGGCCCATAGATGCTCGTGATTTGTGACACCCCGGTTAGGATTGTGTTGGGTTGTACTTCCGTACTTTATTGGCATTATCCGCTACTTAGTATTGCTATATCATGTTTTAGACTTCTTTTATGTTATTTAACTGTTTAAAAAGTGAATTGGGTTTAATTGGCTGGCCTGGTTTTCACGAGAGGCGCCATCACAACCGGGATCGGGTTTAGGGTCATGACAGTAAGCTATAATTGAAACGTGAATTGTGTTCGTGGCATCGAGGTAAGTGTTTGGTCTAACCTTAGCTTGAGAGATTAGGAGTTGTGTCTTATTTGCTACGTGTTAATTGTGGAGTACGATGTATAGGCATGGTGACGAGTATCTATAGTCAGTGTCAAGCATGCCCGTGAGTCTTGTATTATAATTGTTATAACTCCGTTGTAAATTATTGCACTTCACATGTTATTGAAATATTATTGTTCCCTTACCGGGATGTTGTTATATTGATCTTGTTCCCTTGCCGGGATTCGTTGTGATTGTTGTTGATTTGTAACTGGGATCGGGTGGCACGCCTGCCACAAGATAAAAGAAATGGAAGCGGGTGACATGCTTGCCATGAGATAAATGAAATGGGAGCGGGAGACACGCCTGCCACGAGATAAATGAAATAGGAGCGTGTGGCACGCCTTCCACGAGATACATGAAATGGAAGCGGGTGGCACGCCAGCCACGAGATACATGAAATGGGAGCGGGTTGCATGCCTACAACGAGATACGTGAAATGGGAGTGGGTTGCACGCCTACAACAAGATGTGAAATGAAAGTGAATTCTGCCTTTGTTTCCCTTATCTTTGTTAGCAGTTGGATTTTGGTTCCTTTATAATTCTCTTGATATTCTGTTTTTACCTATTATTCCTCGAAGTATGCTTTCCCCCTCCCACCTTTACTTGTTTATTCCTGTTTTACTTTCCGTTGCATATTATATAACTGCACAGGTTTAATTGGTAGTCTGGTCCTAGCCTCTCACTACTTCGCCAAGGTTAGGTTAGGCATTTACCAGCACATGGGGTCAGTTGTGTGTATACTACACTCTGCACTATGTGCAGATCCCGGAGCAGCTCTTGGACCGTATTTTGGAGGCAACCTTCCATCCACATGGAGATCCAAGGTAGACTGCAGGCGTTCGCAGGCCCTGTCATCTCCTCTATCTTTTGTTTCCTGTTTCATCTTTTTGCTTCAGAAACAATGTGTCTTTTATTTTCAGACCTTGTATTTAGTAGTCTTAGACTGTCTGTGGTACTGTGACACCAGGTTTTGGGTGATTAAGGCTTAAGTAGTTGTAATAGATATAGATTTCAGATATTTTATTGTTTTCTTCCGCTTAAATATAAATTTGTTGTTTATACGTTATCGCTTTATGTTGGTTAAAAAAAGTAAATGGATAATGAAGTAATTAGTTTAAAGGATTGGATTGCCTAGCTCACATTAGTAGGCGCCATCACGACTCCCGAGGGTGGGAAATCTAGGTCGTGACAAGTTGGTATCAGATCTCTAGGTTACATGGGTCTCACAGTTCACAGACAAACTTAGTAGAGTCTGAGAGATCGGTACGGAAACGTCTGTATTTATCCCGCAGAGGCTACAGAGTTAGGAAAATCTTCACATTTATTCCTTCCTATTGTACGGTTTGGTTTCTCAATGCTAATCGAATTTCAACTCTGTTCATTCGCAGATGGCGAGAACACACGCTTCCTTATCCACTGACCAGCAGCCCGAGCCCCCAATAGCAGCTCCCACGAGGGGCAGAGGGTAAGGCCGAGGCCGTGCTAGAGGCCAAGGTAGGGGTAGAGCTCAGCCCAAAGCAGCAGCACCAGCGGCGGAGGCTCAGGTTGACTTTGATGATGAGGTTCCGGCCCAGACAGTTATGGTGGGCCCAGCTCAAGTCCCAGAGGGTTTATTGCTACCCTAGTACTCCAGGATGCTCTGGTCCGTCTAGTGGGCCTTATGGAGAGTGTCACCCGGGTAGGTTTGCTTCATGTAGCACCAACTGTCTCTCAGGATGGAGGAGGAGCCCAGACTCTTGCTACTCGCACTCTAGAGCAGGTAGCTCCTCAGTTTCAGAATCCAGAAGTTCAGCCAGTTGGAGCAGTTCAGCCGGGTATGGTAGCTCAGACCGAAGATGGAGCAGTTATGTATGTCGATGCTTTGTGGAGATTGGACAGGTTCACCAAGCTCTTCACTACTACTTTCAGCGGTGCATCTTTTGAGGACCCCCAGGATTATCTAGACAGCTGTCATGAGGATCTCATGAACATGGGGATAGTTGAGACCAATGGGGTCGATTTTGCTACTTTTTACTTGTCTGGATCCGCCAAGACATGGTGGAGAGATTATTGTTTGGCTAGACCAGCCAAATCACCAGCTTTGACTTGGGAGCAGTTTACTCAGCTATTTTTGGAGAAGTTTCTCCCCGTCACTCAAAGAGAGGCCTATCGGAGGCAGTTTGAGCGTCTTCAGCAGGGTTCTATGACTGTTACCCAGTATGAGACTAGATTCATCGGCTTGGCTCGTCATGGTCTTATCATACTTCCCACCGAAAGAGAGAGATAGAGAGAGAGAGGAGGAGGTTCATTGATGGACTTATTCAGCCTATTCGTCTTCAGATGGCTAGGGAGACTAGGAGTGAGATTTCTTTCCTGGAGGCGGCCAATGTAGCTAGGAGAGTTGAGATGGTTCTATCGTAGGGAGGTGGTCAGGGGTCTGACAATAGGCCTCGTCATTCAGGCCGATTCAGTGGTACCTCATCTGGAGGCAAAGATTCATATAGTAGAGGCCATCCTCCTAGGCCTTTTCAGTCAGCACTTCAGGTTTCTCATGATGCTTCAGGTGGCTGTGGTTCTCATACGCAGTATTCTGATCAGCAGACCTATAGTGCACTACCAACTCCTATCAGTGCACCGCCGCTTTAGAGTTTCCAGGGTTGTCATCCCCAGTGGTCGACGGCTTGTTTTACTTGTGGCGACACGAGGCACATTGCTAGGTATTGCCCTCAAGCACCAAGTAGCTCTCACCATCAGGGTTCCTGTGCCATGCTTCAGGCACCAGGTGTTCCACAGCCTGCCCATCCAGCTAGAGTTGGGGGTAGTAGTGCTAAAGGTGGAGGTAGAGGTATTAGAGGTGGAGCTCAGGCCGCTAGAGGTGGAGGCCAGCCAGCAGCAGGCCATCCTAGAGATGTAGTTTATGGTGGTGGGGCCTAGCCCCGATGTTATGCTCTTCCAACCAGGCCCGAGGCTGAGGCTTCCGATGCAATTATCACAGGTACTGTTATGGTTTGTGATAGAGATACTTCGGTGTTATTTGATCCAGGGTCTACATACTCGTATGTGTCCTCTTATTTTGCACCGTATCTGGTCATGCTTAGTGATTCTTTCAGTGTTCCTGTTTATGTGTCTACACCGGTGGGTAATTCTATTATGGTATATCGAGTCCATTGTTAATGTATAGTTGTGATTGGAGGTCTTCAGACTCGTGTAGATTTGCTACTTCTGGACATGGTCAATTTCGATGTCATATTAGGGATGGACTGGTTATCACCTTACTACGCTATCTTGGATGTCATGCCAAGACTGTGACCTTAGCCTTGCCGGGTTTACCTCATTTAGAGTGGAGAGATCAGCCTGTTGAGGCATCGACTTAGGAGTCTAAGTCCGATATGCGGAGCTGTTATCCCCATTTTTTCCCCGACTCAGGTACTTCCTTCTTATGCATGTTCGAGGACGAACGGTTGTTTTAGAGGTGGAGAATATGATGACCCAAAAGGTCATCACTTGTTTTTAAAATGAATTCTGCATTTCGAGGCCTTAGAAACCTCTTTCAGCATCACCTCGATTTGTGTGCATGGTCCGGGCGCGTAACCGGAAAGCTATTATGTGAAAATCTGTGAAACGTATTGAAATTTTGACTTAAAATGCATTTAAGTTGACTTCGGTCAACAATTTGGGTAAACGGACCCAGACCCATGATTTGATGGTCCTGGAGGGTCCGTGGAAAAATATGGGACTTGGGCGTATGCTCGGAATCGAATTCCGAGGTCCCAAGTACGAGAAATAAATTTTTGAAAGAAATTGTTTTCTGAAAAATATAAAGGTTTATGAAAGTGAAATGTTATGTGAAACATGTGGTATCGGGCCCGTGTTATGGCTCCGGAGCCCGGTACAGGTTCAATATGATTTATATGTGTTGTCGGTAAAGTTTGGTAAGAAACGGAATCCATTTGACGTGATTCGGACCTTAAATGCAAAATTGGATGTTTAAAGAAGTTTTGAAAAATTTCATTGATTTTGAGGTTTAATTCGATGTTCATGATGTTATTTTGGTGATTTGATTACACGAATAAGTCCGTATGATGTTTTTGAGGTTGTGTGCATGTTTGATTTGGAGCCCGGAGGGCTCGGGTGAGTTTTGGATAGGCCACGGGGTGGATTTTTAGACATAAAAAATTGCAGGATTTTGCTGGTGTGATTAGGTCTGCAGGCTTAGCATTTGGCTCGCAAATGCGATATCGCAAATCGCAAATGCGAACCAGCCCAGGCCTGCCCTTCCTCGCAAATGCGAGATAATTCTTCGCAATTCTGACCTCGCAAATGAGAGTGTCTCTTCGCAAATGCGAAAGTCCAAATTTCCTGAAGGGTTCGCAAATGTGAGCCCTGTTTTCGCAATTCCCAACTTAGTAGGGGTCGGGGTTCGCAATTGCGAACCCCTGTTCGCAATTCCCACATCTGCGACCTGCAACTTTTATACTTAGCCGAAAACCAACCATTTTTCACATCTTTTCAAAACACAAACTCCCTAGGGAAATTTTTCAAGAACAACTCTTCTTCCAAATCAATTGTAAGTCGTTTTTAACTAGTTTCCTTCAGTCATTAACATCTTTTGGCATGATTTTAACTCAAAATCAATGATTTTCATGAGGGAATTTGGGTGTTTTGGGTAGAACCTAGATTTTTTAAAAATTGGGGATTTGGACCTCGATTTGAGGTCCGATTTCAAAACAAATTATAGATTTGGGTTCGTGGGAAATGGGTAATCGGGTTTTGGTTCGAACCTCGGGTTTTGACCATGTGGGCCCAGGGGCTATATTTGACTTTTTGGGCAAAACTTTGGAAAATTCATTTTCATGCATTCAAATTGATTTATTTAGCGTTTATTGATGTAATTAAGCAACTTGTGACTAGATACGAGCGAATTGGTGATAGAATCAAGGGGTAAAGCTATAATTGAAACATGAATTGTGTTCATGGCATCGAGGTAAGTGTTTGGTCTAACCTTAGCTTGAGGGATTAGGAGTTGTGTCGTAATTGCTACGTGTTAATTGTGGAGTACGACGTATAGGCATGGTGACGAGTATCTATGCATTGGTATCAAGCATGCCCGTGAGTCTTGTATTGTAATTGTTATGACTCCGTTGTGAATTATTGCACTTCACATGTTATTGAAATATTATTGTTCCCTTGCCGGGATGTTGTTATATTGCTCTTGTTTCCTTGCCGGGATTCGTTGTGATTGTTGTTGATTTGTAACTGGGATCGGGTGGGACACCTGCCACAAGATAAATGAAATGGGAGTTGGTGGCACGCCTGCAACAAGATAAATGAAATAGAAGCGAGTGGCACGCCTACCACGAGATAAATAAAATGGAAGTTGGTGGCACGCCTGCCACAAGATAAATGAAATAGGAGCGGGTGGCATGCCTGCCACGAGATAAATGAAATGGGAGCGGGTGGCATGCCTGCCACGAGATAAATGAAATGGGAGCGGGTGACACGCCTGCCACGAGATAAATGAAATGGGAGCAGGTGGCACGCCTACCACGAGATACATGAAATGGGAGCGGGTGGCACGCCTGCCACGAGATACATGAAATGGGATCGGGTTGCACGCCTGCAACGAGATACATAAAATGGGAGCGGGTTGCACGCCTGCAACAAGATGTGAAATGAAAGTGAATTCTTCCTTTGTTTCTCTTATCCTTGTTAGCAGTTGGATTTTGGTTCCTTCATAATTCTCTTGATATATTCTGTTTTTACCTATTATTCCCCAAAGCATGCTTTCCCCCTCCCACCTTTACTTATTTATGCATGTTTTACTTTCCGTTGTATATTATATAACTGCACAGGTTTAATTGGTAGTCCGGTCCTAGCCTCGTCCTATTTCGCCAAGGTTAGGCTAGGCACTTACCAGCACATGGGGTTGGTTGTATTGATACTACACTCTGTAGTATGTGCAGATCCCGGAGCAGCTCTTCGACCGTAGTTTGGAGGCTACCTTCCGTCCACGCGGAGATCCAAGGTAGACCTGCAGGCGTTCGCAGGTCCTGGTGTCTCCTCTATCTTTTATTTCCTGTTTCATTTTTCTGCTTCAGAAACAATGTGTCTTTATTTTCAGACCTTGTATTTAGCAGTCTTAGACCGTCTGTGGTACTGTGACACTAGGTTTTGGATGATTAAGGCTTAAGCAGTTGTAATAGATACAGATTTCAGATATTTTATCGTTTTCTTTCGCTCAAATTTAAATTTCCGTTGTTTATACGTTATCGCTTTATGTTGGTTAAAAAGAAAAAAATGGATAATGAAGTAATTAGTTTAAAGGATTGGCTTGCCTAGCTCACATTAGTAGGCGCCATCACGACTCCTGAGGGTGGAAAATCCGGGTCGTGACAGATGTATTCCAGAACCTCGGGTACTTGAGGGGAATAATTTCCTTAATGACACACTGTATATTTAGTGGGTTCGATTTGTTCCTATACTATTTTTCAAAATTTATTTTGAAGTTACAATACTGTTTTCAGAATTTATTTCTACTAACTTTCTGTTTCTGTTTCTTTTTCAGAAAGTTTATTGTTTTATTAATTTTACAGCAATACAGATTCAATAACATATATAAACTCAAAGTATAATGAGGGATACATTTAAACCTTTTCTGATAGTACAAAGCTATATTTAGCCCTTTCCGTTCCTAAAACTAGAAAGTTCAACCTATTTTATTTGGACATGTGGTTTTTTTGGCTCACCGGACAGTGGCGAAACCAGAATTGTTTCCAAGGGTGTTCAAACTTAAAAGAACTAAGAAGAAATTCCCAACAAATGGTGTTCAATATATATTTTATACATCTAAAATCAGTATTTTACTTATATACACAATATAATTTTTCGTAATATTTTTGTGAAGGGTGGTCAGTTGATCATCCTTTGTAAAAGGTGGTTTCGCCCTTGCCACCGATATGTGGTTTCTTAATTTTCTCTTTTTGGACATGTGATAGAATTATCTAATTATTGTGGTCCATTCACTTTCATTATTTTTCTTTTTGTATTTCCATTTTTGTTTTCCAAAGAAAATGTAAAAATTAAAATAATCAAAGGGAACATTAAAGAACATTCCGGGGGATCAGAATTTATTTTAGACACAAGTCTACCTCAACACTCATCTTGATTGCGTAGAATTAAAATATTATCTCAAAGTAGTAAAGCAAAAGGAAAAAGAAAGGCAAAAAAAATTAAAGAAATCTAAAGCGGATTGTGTTCTTTTATTTTTCGTAGTCGTTGTTGTCACGACCCGGATTCTTACCCTCGGAAGTCATGATGGCGCCTACTAGTACGAGCTAGGTAAGCCAATTAATTGCACAATTTACCTTTTTACCCATTTTATATTCATTAACTATTTCGAAATAATAACATTTAAACAACGGAATTTAACACGAGCGGAAGAAAGAAACAATAAGCTATCTGAACATGAATATCTAATACAACTGTTTGAGTCTCGACTACCTAGAACTGATGTCACAGTTTCACAGACGATCTAAGAATACTACAAATAAAGGGTTTGAAAGGAATAAATACAACACTATCTCTAGAAATGCAAGAAAGAAACAGGATTAGTAGATAGAAGGAAACGTCAGGCCTGCGGACGCCTGCAGGACTATCTCGGGTTGCCTGATGATCAAGAATCAGCAATCTCACTGCAGTCCGAAGTCCACAACACTGGGGTTTGCACAAAAGAGTGCAGAGTGTAGTATCGGGACAACTGACCCCATGTGTTGGTAAGTGCCTAGCCTAACCTCGGCGGAGTAGTGACGAGGCTAGGACCAGACTACCAAATAAACCGGTGCAGTTCAAATATATACAGCGGAAAAGAAATAAACAATTAAAGATAGGAGGGGGGAAACATGCTTCGGAGACTAACAGGTAAAACAGAATATCAAGAGAAATATAAAGGAATCAAAATCAACCACTAACAAGAATAAGGAAAACAAAGGCAGATTTCACTTTTTTCACATCTTGTTGCAGGCGTGCAACCCGATCCCATTTCCTGTATCTCGTGGCAGGCGTTCCACCCGCTCCCATTTCATGTATCTCGTGGCAGGCGTGCCACCCGCTCCCATTTCATTTATCTCGTGGTAGGCGTACTACCCGCTCCCATTTCATTTATCTTGTGGTAGGCATACCACCCGCTCCCATTTTATTTATCTCGTGGTAGGCGTACCACCTGCTCCCATTTCATTATATCTTGTGGTAGGTGTATCACCCGCTCCCAATTACAAGCCAACAAAAAATTACAAGGAATCCCGACAAGGGAACAAGAACAATATAATAACTTTCCGGCAAGGGAACAATGATATATCAACAACATCCCCAGCAAGGGAACAATAATATCAACAAACATCCCGGCAAGGGAACAATACTATCAAAACAAACATCCCGAAACGGGATCATTAAAATCAAACAAACATCCCGACAATTGAACAATGGTGATAATAACATATGAAGCGCAATAAACTACAACGGAGTCATAACACTTATAATACAAGACTCACGGGCATGCTTGACACCAACGCATAGATACTCGTCACCATACCTATACGTCGTACTCCACAATTAACATGTAGCAATTAAGACGCAACTCCTAATTCCTCAAGCTAAGGTTAGACCAAACACTTACCTCGATGCCATGAACACAATTCACGATTCAACTATAGCTTTACCCCTTGATTCCACCACCAATTTGCTCGTATCTAGTCACAAGTTACATAATTACATCAATAAACGCTAAATGAGTCAACCCCAATGCATGAAAATGGATTTTCTAAAGTTTTGCCCAAAAAGTCAAAAATCGCCCCCAGGCCTACATGGTCAAAACCCAAGGTTTGAATTAAAATCCGATTACCCATTCCCCCACGAACCCAAATATATAAATTTTTTGTAATCGGACCTCAAACCTTAAAAGATGTTAATGATTGAAGAAAACTAGTTAAAAATGACTTACAATTGATTTGGAGAAGAAAAAGGCTTTGAAAAATCGCCCTAATGTGTTTATGTTTTGAGAGGATATAAAAAATGGGTTTAAAATCGGCTAAGTATAAAAGTTGCAGATTGTAGGTATGGGAAATGAGAACAGGGGTTCGCAATTGCGAACCTCGACCTCTGCTAAGCTGGGAAATGCGAAACAGGGCTCGCATTTGCGAGCCCTTCAGAAAAATAGGATCGTCACATTTATGAACAGTTGGTCGCATTTGCGACTTGGGAATTGCGACAACTTCATCGCATTTGTGACTCAATGCTGGGACAGGGATTTTCGTATTTGCAAATGAAATCTCGCATTCGCGCAGGCCTGCTATGCACAGCTGAAATCTGCAACTTTTCTAAGTTTAAAATGCAGCCCGTGGCCTATCCAAAACTCACCCGAGCCCTCGGGGCTCCAAACCAAATATAGACATACCTCAAAAAATCTCACGGACTTATTTGTGTACTCATATCACCAAAATAACATTCAGAAACATCGAATTAAACCTCAATATCAATGAAATTTATCAGAACTTCTTAAACATCAAAGTTTCCATTTAAGGTCCGAATCATGTGAATCAGATTCCGTTCTTACCAAACTTCACAGAATCATCTTAAATCATATATAAGACCTCTATCAGGCGCCGGAACCAAAATACGGGCCCGATACCAACATGTTCTAATCAAAATTCATTTCCAAACTTTATAAACAATTTCAGAAAACAATTTCTTTCAAAAATTCATTCCTCGGGCTTGGGACCTCGGAATTCGATTCCGGGCATACGCCCAAGTCCCATATTTTCCTATGGACCCTCCGGGACCGTCAAATCACAGGTCCGGATCCGTTTACCCAAAATGTTGACCGAAATCAAATTGATTCATTTTATAGTCATAATTATCATTTTTCATAAATTTTCACATATAGGCTTTCCGGCTACGCGCTCTGACTGCGCACGCAAATCTAGGTGATGCTAAAAGAAGTTTTTTAAGCCTCGAAATGCAGAATTCCTTTTAAAAACAAGTGATGACCTCTTGGGTCATCACATTCTCCACCTCTAAAACAACCGTTCGTCCTCAAACGGACAGAAGAAGGAAGTACCTGAGTCGGGGAAAAGATGGGGATAACGGCTCCACATATCAGACTCGGACTCCCAGGTCGATGCCTCAGGAGGCTGACCTCTCCACTAAACATGAACAGAAGGAAAACTCTTCGATCTCAACTGACGAACCTGCCGGTCTAGAATAGCCATCGGCTCCTCCTCATAAGACAAGTCCTTGTCCAACTGGACAGTGCTGAAATCTAACACATGAGATGGATCGCCATGATATTTTCGAAGCATGGACACATGAAACAGTGGATGCACGGCTGATAAGCTCGGCGGCAATGCAAGTCTATAAGCCACCTCTCCCACTCGATCAAGAATCTCAAATGGGCCAATGAACCTAGGGCTAAGCTTGCCCTCTTCCCAAATCTCATCACGCCTTTCATAGGCGACACTCGAAGCAATACCCGCTCACCAACCATGAAAGCCAAATCTCGTACCTTGCGGTCGGCATAACTCTTTTGCCTGGACTGAGCTGTACGAAGCCTATCCTAAATGATCCTGACCTTGTCCAAGGCCTCCTGAACCAGATCCATACCCAACAATCGAGCCTCTCCCAGCTCAAACCATCCAACCGGAGACCCACACCGCCTACCATATAAAGCCTCATAAGGGGCCATCTGGATACTCGACTAGTAGCTGTTGTCGTAGGCAAACTATGCTAAAGGCAAAAACTGATCCCACGAGCCTCCAAAGTCAATGACACAAGCTCGGAGCATATCCTCCAAAATCTGAATGGTCCGCTCGGACTGCCCATCTGTCTGAGGATGAAATGTTGTGCTCAACTCAAACTGTGTGCCCAACTCTCGCTGAACTGCCCTCCCGAAATGCTAGGTAAACTGCGTACCTCAGTAAGAAATAATAGACTCGGGCACACCATGAAGACGAACAATCTCCCGGATATATATCTCAGCTAACCTCTCGGAAGAATAAGAGACTACCACGGGAATGAAATGCGCTAACTTGGTCAGCCTATCAACAATAACCCACACTGCATCGAACTTTCTCTGAGTCCGTGGGAGACCAACAACAAATTCCATAATGATACACTCCCATTTCCACTCAGGAATCTCAATCTTTTGAAATGAATCATCGAGCCTCTGATGCTCGTACTTAACCTGCTGACAATTCAAACATCGAGCCACATATGCAACGATATCCTTCTTCATTCTCTGCTACCAATAATGTTGCCGTAAATCCTGATACATCTTTACGGCGCCTAAATGAATAGAGCACCGAAAGCTATGGGTCTCCTTTAAAATCAACTCTCGGAGTCCATCCACATTAGGCACACAAACTCGACCCCGTAATATCAAAACTCCATCATCACCTAAGGTAACCTTCTTGGCACCTCCGTGCTGCACCGTGTCTCTTAGGACACACAAATAAGGATCATCATACTGCCGATCACGGATACGCTCCAATAAAGATGAACGAGTGACTGTGCAAGCTAACACATGGCTAGTCTCAGAGACATCTAACCTCACAAACTGATTGGCCAAAGTTTTAATATCTAAAGAAAACGGTCTCTCACTGACCGGAATATAAGCAAGACTGCTCATACTGGCTGACATCCTACTCAAAGCATCGGCCACCACATTGGCCTTTTCCGGATGATATAAGATAGTGATATCATAGTCTTTCAACAACTCCAACCACCTCCTCTGCCTCAAATTCAACTACTTTTGCTTGAACAAATACTGAAGACTCTTGTGATCCGTGAACACTTCACATGCCACGCCATATAGATAATGCCTCCAAATCTTCAACGCATGAACAATGGCTGCCAACTCCAAATCATGAACCGGATAGTTCTTCTCATGAATCTTCAGTTGCCGCGAAGCATAGGCAATGACATTGCCATCCTGCATCAACACTACACCAAGTCCAATACGAGATGCATCACAATAAACTATATAAGGCCCTGAACCTGTGGGCAAAACCAACACCAGTGCCGTAGTCAGAGCTGTATTGAGCTTCTAAAAGCTCGCCGCACACTCATCCGACCATTTGAACAAGGCACCCTTCTGGGTCAACCTGGTCATCGGGGTTGCGATAGATGAAAACCCCTCCACGAATCGACGGTAGTAGCCTGCCAATCCCAAAAAACTCTGAATCTCTGTAGCTGATGCTAGTCTAGGCCGATTCTTGACTGCCTCAATCTTCTTTGGGTCAACCTGAATACCCTCTACTGACAAAACATGACCTAGAAATGCAACTGAACTCAACTAGAACTCACACTTCGAGAACTTAGCATATAACTGATTATCCCTCAAGGTCTGAAGAACCACTCTAAGATGATGCTCGTGCTCCTCCCAGCTGCGGGAATAAATCAAAACATCATCAATGAAGACTATCATGAACGATTCCAAATAAGGCCTGAACACTCGGTTCATCAAATCCATAAAAGTTGTTGGGGCATTTGTCAACCCGAATGACATAACCAAGAACTCATAATGCCTGTACCGAGTGCGGAAAGCTATCTTAGGGACATCGGATGCCCTAATCCTCAACTGATGGTAGCCAGATCTCAAGTCAATCTTCGAAAATACCTTGGCACCATAAAGCTGATCAAACAAATCATCAATCCTTGGTAATGGATACTTATTCTTGATTGTAACCTTGTTCAACTGCCAGTAATCAATACACATTCTCATGGACCCATCCTTCTTCTTAACAAATAACACTGGCGCACCCCAAGGCGAAACACTGGGTTTAATGAAACCCTTCTCAAGCAAGTCTTGCAACTGCTCCTTCAACTCTTTCAACTCAGGCGGGGCCATTCGATACGGCGGAATAGAAATGGGCTGAGTGCCCGAAGCCAAATTAATGCAAAAATCAATATCCCTGTCGGGTGGCATACCTGGCAGGTCTGAAGGGAAAACCTCAGGAAACTCACGAACAACGGGCACAGAATCGATAGGAGGAACCTCAGTACTAGAATCACGAACATATCCCAAGTAGGCCAAACACCCCTTGTCAATCATACGTCGAGCCTTCACAAAAGAAATAACACTACAGGTAGAATGACCACGAATCCCCCTCCACTCTAAACGAGGTAAACCCGACAAAGCTAAGGTAACACTCTTGGCATGACAGTCCAAGATAGCGTGGTAAGGTGATAACCAATCCATCCCTAATATGACATCAAAATTGACTATGTCCAAAAGAAGCAAATCTACACGAGTCTCAAGACCTCCAATCACAACTATACATGAGCGATGGACTCGATCTACCATAATAGAATCACCCACCGGTATAGACACATAAACAGGATCACTCAAAGAATCACTAGGCATAACCAGATACGGTGCAAAATAGGATGACACATACGAGTACATAGACCCTGGATCAAATAACACTAAAGCATCTCTATCACAAACCAGAACCGTACCTGTAATAACTGCATCGGAAGCCTTAGCCTCGGGCTTGGCTGGAAGAGCATAACATTAGGGTTGGGCCCTACCACCGTGAACTACATCTCTGGGACGGCCTGTTGCTGGCTGGCCTCCACCTCTAGCGGCCTGAGCTCCACCTCTAGTACCTCTACCTCCACCTCTAGCACCTCTATCCCCACCTCTAGCTGGTTGGGTGGGCTGTGGAACACCTGGTGCCTGAACCATGGCACGAGAACCCTACTGTTGAGAACTGCTCGGTGCTCGAGAGCAATACCTAGAAATGTGCCTCGTGTCGCCACAAGTAAAACAAGCCCTCGGCTGCTGGGGCTGACGACCATGGAAACTCTAAAGTGGCGGTGCACTGATAGGCACTGATAGTGCATTATAGGACTGCTGATCAGAATACAGCATCTGAGAACCACGGCCACCTGAAGCACCGTGAGAAACCTGAAGTGCTGACTGAAAAGGCCAAGAGGATGGCCTCTACCATACGAATCCCTGCCGCTAGATGAGGTACCACTGAATCTGCCTGAATGACGGGGCCTCTTGTCCGACCCATGACCACCTCCCTGTGATAGAACCATCTCAACTCTCCTGGCCACATTGGCCGCCTCCTAGAAAGATATCTCACTCCCTGCCTCCCTAGCCATCTGAAGATGAATCGGCTGAATAAGACCATCAATGAACCTCCCCACCCTCTCTCTCTCGATGGGAAGTATGATAAGAGCATGACGAGCCAAGTCGATGAATCTAGTCTCATACTGGGTAACAGTCATAGAACCCTACTGGAGACGCTCAAACAACCTCCGATAGGCCTCTCTTTGAGTAATGGGGAGAAACTTCTACAAAAATAGCTGAGTAAACTGCTCCCAAGTCAAAGCTGGTGATCCGGCTGGTCTAGCCAAGCAATAATCTCTCCACCAAGTTTTGGCGGATCCAGACAAGCGAAATGTAGAAAAAATGACCCCATTGGTCTCAACTATCCCCATATTCCTGAGAACCTCGTGGAAACGGTCGAGATAATCCTAGGGATCCTCGGTAGATGCACCACTGAAAGTAGTAGTGAAGAGCTTGGTGAACCTATCCAACCACCACAAAGCATAGGCAGACATAGTCGCTCCATCACCGGTCTGAGCTACCACACCCGGCTGAACGGCTCTGTAAGGCCCCGGAAAATTTCGCTAAGTAATCTAGGATTTTGCGGTACTACATAGGCTAATTATAATATTTTATGTGCTATTAACATGGTGGGCATCAATTTAATTTGGTAAATAAGTCTACAAGTCTTATGGTAAGTAATTTGGGGCCCAAGGAAAGGCCTAAGCCTAAGTCACATTGGAAAATTTCATAATAGGCTAAGATTCCAACTGAGTTTGCACAAGACCACACTTTGAACAAGCATATATATATATTTGTAAGGTTTTATTTTATGAACAACCTATCAAATGAAAGGTCTTTAAGTCTAGTTTTCAACTCTTCAAACTGTTTGTCATTTGAACATTCATATACAAAGTTATGATCAAATTGCCAAAGGCTGGAAAAATGTGATCCTGTGTCGAATCTGCGATCGCAAATATGTCGCATTTTTGACTTTGCGATCGCAGATCTGTCGCAAATTGGGCCAGTGTTGCCCAGCTTTGGTCACCTATTTTACGGTGCATTTTGCAGCCCACATTCTTGTTTTTCGGTCTATTCTGCGATCCCAAACCCAGTTTTGGAGGGTTATTTTTCCTATTTTTATAACCCGACCCCATTTTAATATATAGGCTTTGGGGTTCATTTTGGGGTCATTTTCTACTGATTTTAGAGAGAGATGAGAGCATATAGAGAGATAAAGGAGGGGCCTAACTTCATAATCATCCAAATCTTGCTCAAGTCTTCAAGAATCAAGAAAGATAACCATAGATTGTCCTCTATCCGGGTAAGTCCTACTTCCAAAACTTCATGCAATAGGTTAAAGGTTCAAATATATTGTGGGGGTCAGAAATAGGCCATGTATGTGGGACTAAGTTGTAGTATGTGATGTTAAAAAACTAATATGGGTAGTTCATATTAAAATTGGTTGAGGGAGGAAGGAATTACCATTTCTAAACCTTGTAGTCTACTTCACATGTTAGGTGTTTGATGAAATTCCTAAGAGAGTTATACCATGGATAATTTTCCTAGTTATTAATCGATTTCCGCTATCGCCTTATAGATTGTTATTGTTAGAGGTGTTGGTGTATTGTAGAGATTTAAGGAAAGCTCCATTGAGGTATGTATGGCTAAAACCCCGTCTTTTAGAAATTGAGCTTCACCGGTGATTGTGTGAACATGGTAAGATTAAAGTTGAATTGTTGTATTGCTTGTTATTTTACATGAGTTGGTGTTGTAACCTTATATGTGTGAAAAATGTGTCCCAACATGATCAACGTGCTATCTTCACAAGTTGAAAGGGGAAAAGGTATGAATTATGTATTGAAATGTTTAAACCTTAAATCGAGATTGCAGCTGAATATATTGTGCCATCTACGTAAAGTCTTATCTATGCTTACAATTTAAATTACTCTTGTGTGCACCTACTGTCCTAAATGGCAAAGCTAATATTGAAATTGGGAACGATGTAAAATGCGGCCTAGTGCCAAGAATGATATGATAAGTTGTGGGCCCAAGTGCCTATGAAATAATATATGTGAAACGAATTGATTAATGAGAAGGGAACAATGCCTTGGTAAGGCGGCCTAGCTGATCAGGCCGAGATCGGACTCCGCTCAAGATAGCGGTGGTATTGTGAATGAATTCCGGGAAAAAGGGAAAATGAGATTGTGATTGAAGTATATATCTCAAATGAGGCAACCTAGCCGATCGGGTCGAGATCAGACTCCGCTCAAGATATTGGTGGTATTGTGAACAAATGATAAATATTGTGAAATTCCCCAAACTAAAAGTTATGGGAAAATGATGTGAAAGTAGTATGATTCTTTTATTTGATAATGTGGTGATCGTTTAAAGTTTGAGTTATACTTGTGATTTCTTATTTTTGTATGAAAGTTCTTTCTAAGTAGATGGTGTTTAGTTATACATACTAGTGCTATTCAATGGCACTAACGTCCCTTTTGCCGGGGGCGCTACGTCTTTAAATAGATGTAGGTGTTTCTATAGCAGGCAGTGTTGGTTTCAGCTAGTGTCGCATCATCCATTCAGCTAACTTGGTGAGCTCCACTTCGTTTCGGGGTCCTGTTTCATCTGTTCATAATGTACTTTGTATTTGAGGTATAGCCGGAGCCTTGTTACTGGCATTTCCATATTACATTTTGTGTTTAGAGGCTCCGTAGACAGGCTGTAGGTAGTGTCGGGTATTGGGATTAAAGTAGAAATATTGATGTTTGGCAAAGTTTTATAACATTTGTAATATTTTGATAATTATGATTTAAGCTGCTAATAGAAATAAAATGGAAGTTGTTAGTGGAATACTTACTAAGTATTATTAATGTAGTCCATCTCCTATCTATTCATGAATTAGTTTGGGTAGAATGAAACCTAACAGGCTTGCTCAGTCAGGTTTACTCGATTGAGCGTTGGTCGTGCTCCTCAGATTTTGGGGCGTGACAAACTTGATATCAGAGCCTAAGGTTTTAAAGTGTCCTAGGATGTCTCGGAGCCGTGTCTAGTAGAGTCCTTCTAATCGGTGTGTAGTCGACCACATCTATAAGTTGGAGGCTATTCGGACATTTAGGAATTTCACCTTTCCTTGATACTCCAATCGTGTGATAGAGCTCAAGTTAGGGAGTTAGTTTTCTCTCCAAGCCTTACTCTCAAAATTAGTAATCATGATACCGTAATACGCAAATTTGAGGTCATGAGAGGGTAGTGATCCCACAATTGAGTTTGAGTGGATTGCCCAAGGACTTATTAGGAGAATGTATTGAGTTGTGGAGGGATTGGTATAACCTAACGCTAATAGGGGAGTGCCCTTATTCCTATTAATCTCACTGCACCACCAGATAATGTAGTATATTCGTATGTTACCGACATGTGTTAGGGATGTGGAGTCGAGGGGCATCGATTATGTTATTGCCCTATCAACCTAAAGTCACCAAGTAATTCACTCCCTAGTACATCATTATGAACAACACAAAAATTTTACTCATTGCATGTGTACATCCTTATTGAAGAATTCTCATAAACATGGTCTTAATAAGGTGTTGAATAATAAAACATTGCATGTATCGACTCTTTGAACGAGACGCAATATTCGTGAATCCACTCTATTACAAATCCTCTTATTTACATTCTTGTGGAATTAAGTTCTATAATTGTGTCCTCGAATGGAGTTATGACTCTAGGATTAATACTTCCCACTTACTTTTCCTAAATTCTTAACAAGGGACTATACCTGATGAATTTCTTATAGAATATTTTATCTAAATGGACAACATCTACCAACTTGTGCCTATGCATGCACCATAGTAAAGTTTTCCTATGTGGTGTCAAGTTCCATGTAAAGCATCCCAGTTTGTGATCCTGCTCGAGTCACTCTTTTACTCACTTGTGTATATGGCTTATATGGTTTGAACAGTCACTCTATTCTTTTGCGAGTATCATCATGGAAGCTTCTCACTGTCTAGTAACATAAGAGCATAACTTAACACTTATCACATGAGTGCATGTCAATCGAAATGGTCACCGTGTGCATAAAGACTCTCTAAAAATTGAGATCCTCACATTCCCGTCATAGGAAGATCTTGTGTCACCATCTTAGTATAACTTTCGTGTCCACTTGGGACATCCCGCAGTAAGTAGATCACTTTGTCCTAGTATTGTGGTTGCTCGTGGCATGGTCGTATATTGCAGTTGGGGGTTAATATAGCAGAAGCATGTCCAGCTTATAATAAATGTTTATTTTCTCTTTACATCTCCACAACATGTGTTAATTGTGCTCTTTAGTTAGTGAATTCATTGTGCTAGTTTTCCAACACTTGTTCGATAACCATGAGAGAACATATCTTTCTATGTGTCATTGTAACACTTCCTTTCTCGTAATGACCCTTACTAGGCTCTCCATCAAGACCAAGCACTCCTTTGGGGGTTATTATAGCACAACGCATGTTTCTCATGTTTTGCTATCTTTCATTAGCATCTGGGTAGTTCTCAAGTCAAAATCCATGGAGAACTCATTATGAACATCTGCAAACCTTCCATGATTATTTTATACTATCTCATGGGGTTCCTACCTCACTTCAAGTTCATCAAAGGTTAACAGCATGCCGCAATTGCTGAGATTGAATGATCTCTTTTCGATAAGGGATTATCTACACATGTGCTGGTCTAATGATTTGCTTATCAGTCTAACTCTCGCCTTTTGGTTTTGGGTTTACCAAGGAGCAACACACCTAGTAACACATTCGTATGCCAAAGCTTCTCTCTCAGTCAAGTCTTGTAGCGTCTCTCAATTTGGCTGGTAATAGTTGGTTATGTAGAAGTGTGTTGTAGTGTTTCATTTTGAAGTAGAGTTGCTAAACATAACTAGATTTTTGAATTCTGGAGTTATACATCACATGACTACATACAGAGATCTTCTTTCAAAAATTTAGCTTCTCGTAATCGCTTTATATTATCACCTTTCCTAGTAGTTACAATGTAAAGGTCACTTCTATAAGCTCTCTCACTTTCTTTCCATTTGTCCTGCATCATGTGTTGTTTACCTGTAATCTTCAATGTGATATTATCTCAATGTATCGACAAGTTATCCAACTATATGATATGATTTAATTAACCTCACTTTTATGTATTCTACAAGCGCCTTGAGAGTGGGAACATTTCCCCTTTTCTACAGGCTTCTAATGTCTTCAACTCTATTTAAGCTTATCGATTCCAAGCGGTGCTCTTAGTTGTGCTGCCTTACTATCTATTTTCATCTGGTAACTCTCCTCGTGAATCTAATTTTATGCCTTATGGTGTCAAGGGTCGGAGTATGTTCCTTTTGTTAGGATAAAAAGATATTGCTTGCACTCCTTATGAGATTTTCTCCTAAACAAGCATCTACCTGCTCTACTTGTCCATGTGACTAGATAACTTGGGTTACTCTTCTCCAATAAGTGCATCAAGACTTCTCACCCTTTCAAAATTATTCATACAGTCGCTTCGAGACCTTATTCTATACTATCTCGTAATGATTTTAAGTACTTTCTTGCCAATCGTTGACGATTCTCTAGGACTACGAGGGCTTGTCTCATGGGTTTCAAAATTAATGATTTGCCTTAAAGTGCAAGCTTAAATTGCCATAATTTCAAACCAAAGTGTGTCCCCTTTTTAGAAAAGTCATGAATGGGTCGGATTTGATGAGGTTATGTGGCTCTTCACTCACTCGGCTTTTAGGAGTATTGACATCGCCATTGTCATGTATGGGAATTTTGCTACCTCTGGCATTCCACCGCCTTAGGAATGGTTAGATTGTTCGAATTATGATAATCTCATAAGTAGATGACTTTTTTTCCATCCTCATGCGCTTGTGGCATAAAGTCCTTGTGTCGCTTATTGTTAGGAGTGAAATCAAATTCTACGTATTTCATTTGCGGCCTCAATCACACCCATGTTGAAAGAGTCTTACCATTTGAGCTCAACTACTTACCTTACACTCAAGGACACAACTGGTGCATCCTACTTGATCACCTCTTTAAAAATCTCAAGTTCACAATACATGGTATCCACCTTATCTAAGAATATTAGTTACCACTATGCTTCATCTATCTGATAATTGATGTAGTCACCTGGATTAAACCATGTTAGCCTCATTAATAGAAATCCCCATGTCTCTCAGTATGTAACCCCATGAAATACTCTGCTTAGCGCATAAATGGATTCCTGAATAATTCCATCCCAATCTTGAACTCTGTTACTCCTTACTATATTAGATCTATTTGGTATTGAAGTTTCAAACGTGTCAAAGTCATCCTGTGATCACATATATTCAATAGGTAATTTTATGGTCAATTTATTATAGCACATCTTAGAGTAATCATGAAGGTCACCACAAGTTTAGTTTAGGTGTTCGCATGGAGATTTAGAATTCAGGAGGGTGAACCGGTTATTCTCAAAATTCTCCCCTGTAGAGGTTGTGTGAGTTGATGATGAAGGGTACGTAAACGCATTTCCCATTAGGTCACACTAGGAGTATGATGTTTCCCCATAGTTGTTCCTCATAAATTTGTGTTTTCATATGTCTATGTCTAAGAAGGTAGGTGGAGATCATTTGTGTATCATCGTGGTGAAAATTATTAAAGGTGAATGTTAATAGATAGTTAGCTTATGCGAGGTATCTAGCTGTCATCCTTGTTAGATAAGTTTGGAGGTTGGGGTTGTTTCCGTGAATGTGTTATGGAAGAGCCTATAAGTATAAGAGGCCACATTGAAGGCCAAGAGTATTGTGGAAATAAGGTATTTTCTCTTGATTGTATAACAGTTGGTTTTAATTTGAAAAGTACCTTCTAGGTGTTATGATTTAAAAATGTGCAGTCCATGTCCATGTATCATCATGATAATGTAGTGCTTGTAATGTTGAGGTTCATATTATTAATATATACATTTTGGTGCTTTGTCGAGTTATGGATGAGTTTTAGGATGGTGTTGGATGATTCTCTAACAGGTGGATAGGCCTAGTTTCAAAGGAGATGCTGCCGAAATTTCTGAAAAATTTGGGAGTTAGTCAAAATTTAGGGACTTGAGAAAGGGTAGAAAAGAGATATGTTATGTTAGTTATTTGGGTCAGGCTCTACTCCTCATTCGAGGACGAATGATCCTAAAGGGGGGAGAATGTAAGGCCCCAGAAAATTTCGCTAAGTAATCTAGGATTTCGCGGTGCCACGCAGACTAATTATAATATTTTATGTGCTATTAACATGGTGGGAATCAATTGTATTTGGTAAATAAGTCTACAAGTCTTATGGTAAGTAATTAGGGGCCCAAGGAAAGGTCTAAGCCTAAGTCACATTGGAAAATTTCATAATAGGCTAAGATTCCAACTGAGTTTGCACAAGACCACACTTTGAACAAGCATATCTATATATGTATAAGGTTTTATTTGATGTACAACCTATCCAATGAAAGGTCTTTGAGTCTAGTTTCTAACCCTTTAAACCATTCATCATTTGGACATTCCTACACAAAGTTATGGTCAAATTACCAAAGGCTAGAAAAATGGGATCCTGTGTCGAATCTGCGATCGCAAATCTGTCGCATTTTTGACTTTGCGATCGCAGATCTGTCGCAAATTGGGCCAGTGTTGCCCAGTTTTGGGCATCTATTTTACAGTGCATTCTGCGGCCCACATTCTTGTTTTGCAGTTCATTCTGCGATCGCAAACCCGGTTTCGAAGGGTTATTTTTCCTATTTTTATAACCCGACCCCATTTTAATATATAGGCTTTAGGGTTCATTTTGGGATCATTTTCTACTAATTTTAGAGAGAGATGAGAGCATATAGAGAGATAAAGGAGGGTTCTAACTTCATAATCATCCAAATATTGCTCAAGTCTTCAAGAATCAAGGAAGATAACCATAGATTGTCCTCCATCCGGGTAAGTCCTACTTCCAAAATTTCATGCAATAGGTTAAAGGTTCAAATATGTTGTAGGGGTCAGAAATAGGTCATGCATGTGGGAATAAGTTGTAGTATGTGATGTTAAAAAACTAATATGGGTAGTTCATGTTAAAATTGGTTGAGGGAGGAAGAAATTGCCATTTCTAGACCTTGTAGTCTACTTCACATGTTAGGTGTTTGATGAAATTCCTAAGAGAGTTATACCATGGATAATTTTCCTTGTTATTAATTGATTTCCGCTATCTCCTTATAGATTGTTATTGCTAGAGGTGTTGGTGTATTGTAGAGATTTAAGGAAAGCTCCATTGAGGTATGTATGGCTAAAACCCCATCTTTTAGAAATTGAGCTTCATCGGTGATTGTGTGAACATGGTAAGATTAAAGTTGAAATGTTGTATTTCTTGTTATTTTACATGAGTTGGTGTTGTAACCTTATATGTGTGAAAAATGTGTCCCAACATGATCAACATGCTATCTTGACAACTTAAAAGGGGCAAATGTATGAATTATGTATTGAAATGTTTAGACCTTATCGAAATTGCAGCTGAATATATTGTGCCATATACGTGAAGTCTTATCTATGCTTACAATTTAAATTTCTCTTATGTGCACCTACTTTCCTAAATGGCAAAGCTAATATTGAAATTGGGAATGATGTAAAATGCGGCCTAATGCCAAGAATGATATGATAAGTTGTTGCCCCAAGTGCCTATGAAATGATATATGTGAAACGAATTGATTAATAAGAAGGGAACAATGCCTTGGTAAGACGGCCTAGTCGATCGGGCCGAGATCGGACTCCGCTCAAGATAGCGGTGGTATTGTGAATGAATTCTGGGAAAAGGGAAAATGAGATTGTGATTGAAGTATATGTCCCAAATGAGGCAACCTAGCCGATCGGGTCGAGACCGTACTCCGCTCAAGATAGCGGTGGTATTGTGAACAAATGATGAATAGTGTGAAATGGCCCAAACTAAAGTTATGGGAAAATGATGTGAAAGTAGTATGATTCTTTTATTTGATAATGTGGTGATCGTTTAAAGTTTGAGTTATACTTGTGATATCTTATTCTTGTGTGAAAGTTCTTTCTAATTAGATGGTGTTTATTATACATATTAGAGTTATTCGATGGCACTAACGTCCCTTTTGCCGGGGGCGCTACGTCTTTAAATGGATATAGGTATTTCTATAGCAGGCAGTGTTGGTTGCAGCTAGTGCCGCATCATCCTTTCAGCTAACTTGGTGAGCCCCACTTTGTTTCGGGGTCCTGTTTCATCTGTTCATCATGTACTTTGTATTTGAGGTATAGCCGGAGCCTTGTTACCGGCATTTCAATATTACACTACTCTTCATTTGTGTTTAGAGACTTCGTAGACAGGTTGTGGGTAGTGTCGGGTATTGGAATTAAAGTAGAAATATTTATGTTTGGCAAAGATTTATAACACTTGTAATATTTTGATAATTATGATTTAAGCTGCTAATGGAAATAAAATGGAAGTTGTTAATGGAATACTTACTAAGTATTATTAATGGAGTTCATATCATATTTATTCATGAATTAGTTTGGGTAGAATGAAACCTAATAGGCTTGCTCAGTCGGGTTTACTTGGTTGAGTGCCGGTCGCGCTCCTCGGATTTTGGGGCGTGACATGCTCCAACTGGTTGAACCGCTGGAGTCTGAATCTGGGGAGCTACCTGCTCCGGAGTGCGAGTAGCGGGAGTCTGGGCTCCTCCTCCGGCCTGAGAGACAACTGGTGCTACAGGAAGCAAGCATGCTCGGGTGACACTCTCCATGAGACCCACTAGAAGGACCAGAGCATCCTGAAGAACTGGGATAGCAATAAACCCCTCTAAGACCTGAGTTGGGCCCACCGGAACTGCTGGGGCCGGAACCTCATCATCAAAATCAACCTGAGGCTCTGGTGCGGGTGCTCCTGCTCTAGGCTGAGCTCTGCCCCTACCTCGGCCTCTAGCACGGCCTCGGACTCGCGCTCTGCCCCTCGTGGGAGCTACTGCTGGGGGCTCGGGCTGTTGATCAGTGGATGAGGAAGCGTGTGTTCTCGCCATCTATGAAAGAACAGAGTAGAAATTCAATTAGCATTGAGGAACCAAACCGCACGATAGGAGAGAATAAATGTGAAGTTTTTTCCTAACTCTATAGCCTCTGGGGGATAAATATAGACGTCTCTGTACCGATCCCTCAGACTCTACTAAGCTTGTCTATGAACTGTGAGACACATGTAACCTAGAGCTCTGATACCAACTTGTCACGACCCGGATTCCCATCCTCGGGAGCCGTGATGGCGCCTACTAGTACGAGCTAGGCAAGCCAATTAATTGCACAATTTATCTTTTTACAAATTTTATATTCATTAACCATTTCGAAATAATAACATTTAAACAACGGAATTTAACACGAGCGGAAGAAAAAAACAATAAGCTATCTGAACATGAATATCTAATACAACTATTTGAGTCTCGACTACCCAGAACTGGTATCACATTTTCACAGACGGTCTAAGAATACTACAAATAAAGGGTTTGAAAGGAATAAATACAACACTGTCTTTAGAAATGCAAGAAAGAAAAAGGATTAGTAGATAGAAGGAGACGCCAAGGCCTGCGGATGCCTGGGGGACTACCTCAGGTCGCCTGATGATCAAGAATTAGCAATCTTAATGCTGTCCAAAGTCCACAACACTGGGGACTGCACAAAAGAGTGTAGAGTGTAGTATCAGCACAACCGACCCCATGTGCTGGTAAGTGCCTAGCCTAACCTCGGCGAAGTAGTAACGAGGCTAGGACTAGACTACCAAATAAACATGTGCAGTTAAATATATACAGCGGAAAAGAAATAAACAAATAAAGATAGGAGGGGGGAACATGCTTCGGGGACTAACAGGTAAACAAAATATCAAGAGAATTATAAAGGAATCAAAATCAACCACTAACAAGAATAAGGAAAACAAAGGCAGATTTCACTTTCTTTTCACATCTTGTTGCAGGTGTGCAACCCGATCCCATTTCCTGTATCCCGTGGCAGGTGTGCCACCCGCTCCTATTTCATGTATCTCGTGGCAGGCGTGCCACCCGCTCCCATTTCATGTATCTCATGGCAAGCGTGTCACCCACTCCCATTTCATTTATCTCGTGGTAGGCGTACCACCCGCTCCCATTTCATTTATCTTGTGGTAGGCGTACCACCCGCTCCCATTTCATTATATCTAGTGGCAGGCGTACCACCCGCTCCCATTTCATTATATCTTGTGGTAGGCGTACCACCCGCTCTCATTTCATTATATCTTGTGGTAGGCGTATCACCCGCTCCCAATTACAAGCCAACAAAAAATCACAAGGAATCCCGGCAAAGGAACAAGAACAATATAACAACTTCCCGACAAAGGAACAATGATATTTCAACAACATCCCCGGCAAGGGAACAATAATATCAACAAACATCTCGACAAGGGAACAATAATATCAACAAACATCCCGGCAAGGGAACAATACTGTCAAAACAAACATCCCGACACGGGATCATTAAATCAAACAAACATCCCGGCAAGGGAACAATGATGATAATAACATATGAAGCGCAATAAACCACAACGGAGTCATAACACTTATAATACAAGACTCACAGGCATGGTTGACACCAATGTATAGATACTCGTCACCATGCCTATACGTTGTACTTCACAATTAACATGTAGCAATTAAGACACAACTTCTAATTCCTCAAGCTAAGGTTACACCAAACACTTACCTCGATGCCACAAACACAATTCACGATTCAACTATAGCTTTACCCCTTGATTCCACCACCAATTCGCTCGTATCTAGTCACAAGTTACTTAATTACATCAATAAACGCTAAATGAGTCAACCCCAATGCATGAAAATGGATTTTCTAAAGTTTTACCCAAAAAGTCAAAAAATCGCCCCCGGGTCCACATGGTCAAAACCCGAGGTTCGAACCAAAACCCGATTACTCATTCCCCACGAATCCAAATATATAATTTGTTTTGAAATCAGACCTCAAATCGAGGTCCAAATCCCCAATTTTTGAAAAAACTAGGTTCTACCCAAAACACCCAATTTCCCCCATGAAAATCAATGATTTGAAGTTGAAATCATGTTAAAAGATGTTAATCATTGAAGCAAACTAGTTAAAAACGACTTACAATTGATTTGGAAAAGAAGAAGCTTTTGAAAAATTTCCCTAATGTGTTTATGTTTTGAGAGGATATGAAAAATGGGTTTAAAATCGGCTAAGTATAAAAGTTACAGGTCGCAGGTATGGGAAATGCGAACAGGGGTTCGCAATTACGAACCGCGACCTCTGCTAAGCTGGGAAATGCGAAACAGGGCTCGCATTTGCGAACTCTTCAGAAAAATAGGATCTTCGCATTTGCGAACAGCTGGTCACATTTGCGACTTGGGAATTGCGACAACTTCATCACATTTGCGACTCAAGGCTGGGACAGGGATTTTCGCATTTGTGAAAGAAATCCCGCATTAGCTAGACTGAGCTGGCATGGCTTCCTTCGCATTTGCAATCAGCCACTCGCATTTGCGATATCGCATTTGCGAGCCTGCTATGCACAACTGAAATCTGCAACTTTTCTAAGTTCAAAATGCATCCCGTGGCCTATCCAAAACTCACCCGAGCCCTCGGGGCTTCAAACCAAATATACACACAACCTCAAAAACATCCCACGGACTTATTCGTGTACTCATATCACCAAAATAACATTCAGAAACATCAAATTAAACTCAATATCAATGAAATTTATCAAAACTTCTTAAACATCAAATTTTGCATTTAAGGTCCAAATCACGTCAATCTGATTTCGTTTCTTACTAAACTTCACAGAATCATCTTAAATCATATATAAGACCTGTACCGGGTGCCGGAACCAAAATACGGGCATGATACCAACATATTCTAATAAAAATTCATTTCCAAACTTTATAAACAATTTCAGAAAATAATTTCCTTCAAAAATTCATTCCTCGGGCTTGGGACCTCATAATTCGATTTCTGGGCATACACCCAAGTCCAATATTTTCCTACGGACCCTCCTGGACCGTCAAATTACGGGTCCGGGTCCGTTTACCCAAAACATTGATCGAAGTCAAATTGATTCATTTTATAGTCAAAATTTGTCAATTTTCACATATTTTCACATATAGGCTTTCCGGCTACGCGCCCGAACTGCGCACGCAAATCGAGGTAATGTTCAAAGAGGTTTTTAAAGCCTCAAAAGGCAGAATTCCTTTTAAAAACAAGTGAGTCATCACAGTTGTCTATTGATTTGTCTTTTTCAAAGTTAAAAAAATAAAAATAAAAAAACAACAAAATAATCATTCATTCTCTTGCCGAACAAATGCACAATACTCCCAAAATAATAATTGTTGTGGCCTTGCAATTCCTTCTTCTTCTTTTTTTCTTCTATTTATCATTGGATGTCCATTATCCGCTTTGAGGTTCGAATAATTTATATTCTCACCACGTGAGGCACATTAAAGAGAAAAAAACTTCATATCATAATTTCTCATTGCCAATGCTCAAATCCGAGTTTATTTAGCTATAACTCCCATTAGTTTGTTTGAATCAATGGTTACATGTCATTACATCTTCGATTTCTTGCCTCATTATCGCGGACAACTTGAACATGCATGAAGAAATTCACATCATCGCCAAACTTTTTAATGATGGTGCTCGAACCACTTTGTTCATATCTGAATTAATTTTAATGGATATTTATTATCTTCTATCAGTATATATATAAAATAACTTTGTCCGTCAAAGTTTGAGCATATGAAAATAAATTATTTAGCATTTTTTGGTGCCCGTAAGAATTTAAACCTGAGATCTGATGGTTCTTCTCAAACTACACCATCACCAAGTGAAGGACCACAAACGACTAATATATTCAAACACATCAAATTCATTGTGTCACGATCCAAAACTAAGATCATGATTGGTGCTTGTGATAGCTTATGTTCATTCCTTTTCGCAATTACTTAAATTCCATGGACTTAACTAAAATTCATATCATTCATATAAGATATTTAGCTCAAAATCATATAAGTCAAAACTATGTCGAAAAACTCTAGGTATTAAAATTTTAAAGCTATTTGTTTTTGGTTGCTTATGAGATTAATTTTTTTAAACTTTTTCTCAATACATCAACATTTTTACTTCAAATCGAATATTGAAGGCATGTATTAATCTTCCTCTTTAACTATATTATTATTTCCATTCAAATTATTTAGTATTACTTCCTACTTTTCCAAACAAGAACTCGTAATTAATTATATTCTTATTTTAGTCTAAATATTCACAAAATTAAAATATAGTCCTATTCTCATATTATAACATTACATTTTTTCAACTGGTAAATTATTTTAATTGTTTATATATTTTTACCATTGAATTTGAGTTCTTTAATCATCTTGTATCTTTATTTTACAAAAACAAAATGGGTGAAAATGGCGTGTAGTAGCCACTAAATAAGAGTGTATTTAATTTTTATCCACTATTTAAAATGCTTATCAAAAATAGCCACTACTAAGGGGGGAAAGACACAATTACCCTTTCTCTATTTCTTGTATAATCCCAAAATCGACGAAAACCCTTATTTCATTCGTTCAGAGTTTTGCGTTTCTTCATCTTCCTCGTATGCAAACTACAATCTCAGTTAAACTTCTGCTCCTTCATCTTCTTCGTCATCTTCCGTCATCTTCATCTTCATCTTCTCCGTCATCTTCGTTTTTCTTTATTTGTAAGTTGGTTCAATGCCGTGTGAAGTATGTGTGAAATTTCAAAAATTAGCATTATATGTTGATTCAGTGTAGTATATTTTGTGTGATTCTGTTTTTGATAAATTTTTAGTGTGTGAAATTTGAAATGTGTTTGTGGTTGATTCAATATATTTGATTATGTAGGTATATTTCATAAAAATAGTCGTAGAAATTCATAAGCTTACTGATTATGAATTTTCAGTTAACTGTGTTCATTAAATGTAAAGAAGAAACGACATTAAATTTTGTAGTTGGAATTCAAAGTTAAGGACTGATTGTCCTTAACTTTTGCACATGAAACTTGAAGTTAAGGACAAAGTGTCCTTAACTTTGGATGTTGAAAGTATATGTTAAGGACTGTATTTCCTTAACCTATGCACTTACAATTTAAAGTTAAGGACTGATTGTCCTTAACTTTTGCACATGAAACTTGAAGTTAAGGACTAAGTGTCCTTAACTTTGGATGTTGAAAGTATAAGTTAAGGACTGTATTTCCTTAACCTTTGCATTTACAATTTAAAGTTAAGGACTTATTGTCCTTAACTTTTGCACATGAAACTTGAAGTTAAGGACTAAGTGTCCTTAACTTTGGAAGTTGAAAGTATAAGTTAAGGACTGTATTTCTTTAACGTTTGCACTTAAAATTTAAAGTTAAGGATTGTATTTGCTTAACTTTTAAACTTGAAATTTTAAGTTAAGTCCTAATCTTTGTTTGTTTTTCCTTCTTTTCTAGTGTTATAATGGAAGGCGATCATTTTTTTGATTTTGACGATTGGCGTAATTTTCTGGTATATTGGAAAGGAGATTTTCAATATAAGGAAACAATTAAAAGTTTTCTGTCGAATGGCCAATGGAAGAAATTGAGGGAAAATATTTTTGGCAACTTCTTCAGATTACAAAGTGTGAAGTTCTCGGGTAAACTTATGCACTGTGTATTGCTTTCTGAAATTGTTAGTAATGAACCTGATTCGATGACCTTCAAGGTATTTGACCGCGATATTAAGTTTACTCGTGATGCATTCCATATTATTACTGGTTTGAAGTCTTATTCGTCGCTTGACATGAAAGGTTTAAATGAGAAAGAGAATAGGCTTTTAAGAGTCTATTTCCCTGGAAAGGACAAAATTGAGTTGGCTGATTTGTATAGTTTTATTTCTAGTCGCCCACATGGTACAACTTCATCATTTGCTGGCAGTGATGATGATGCTTTGAAGTTGGCAACACTCTATTTTGTTGAGTCGGTTTTGATGGGCAAGAGGAAAAATAGGAATGTATCGGAGGAAATAATGAAAATTGTTGACAATGATGCACTTTGCGCTTCCTTCAACTAGGGCTCTCTTGCTTATGAGACGCTATTAAAATCATTGAAGAGTTGCTTGAAATCAAATGAGAATGATGTTCAGAAGGAGAAAGAGAAAGAAAAAGATATTGATAGCTACACTTTAGTTGGCTTTCCTTTTGCGTTTTGTGTCTGGATTATGGAAGTACTTCCTATTTTCCAAGAGAAACAATTTGTGAACTTCAAAGAAGTTGGTTATCCTCGAATGTTATGTTATTCTGAAATGAAGTCTCCACAATTTGATGCTCTTTGTAGAAAATATTTCCATAATAAAAAAGTAAGTTAATGTAATTACTATCTCTTTTTTTGTTTATTTGTTTTAGTTATGTATACTTATGTTTAGTTTTTCTTATATAATAGGTGTTTAAGTTGATTGAGGTGTCACCCTTTATTCCCGTGGAAGAAGAAGATACACAGCCTCTTTGTGTGGAGGAGCCAGTTTCACAAGATCAAGGCTCAAGGTCTTCTTCCACACAATTTGACGAAGGCGTACTTAAGGAAATTGTTAGAGTATGTGTTTCTGCCTTTGAATAGTATTAGTTTTTTATTTGATTATTTCTTGCTTACGAACACCTTTTTTTATATTATGTTTTTTGATTCAGAGATTATCAGAGAGTTTTAAGAAGGATTTGCAAGCAGAAGTTACCAGAGTTAATCAGAAAATTGTTGTATTAGAAAAAAAGATTGAGAACGAAATCAAGGTAATTTCAGTTAGTCCAACTTTAGGATTTTGTGTCCTTAAAATTTGAACTTGGAATTGAAAGATAAGAACTTCTTGTCCTTAACTTTTGAACTTTGAAATGAAACTTAAGGACATCATGTCCTTAAGTTTTGAACTTGGAATTCAAAGTTAAGGACTTCTTGTCCTTAACTTTTGAACTTGGAGTTCAAACTTAAGGATTGCATTTCCTTAAGTTTTGAACTTTAAGTTCAAACTTAAGGACTGCCTGTCCTTAAGTTTTAAACATGTCCTTCTCTTTGTAACTTAGTTGCTTTCTCAGGATTTAAAGAAAACTCTAGGATCAAAGCTTGATACTTTGATGAACATGTTTGGGAAAGCTGATCAGATGAACACAGATAGAGAATCTAGTGTTCCAATTAGAAAATATGGAGTTGATGATCATTGTCGTGCTACTGAGCGTACTGGCATATTCAACCAAGATGCAGGTGGTGTTGAACGTGATTATATGGATGTGCATGCAGAGGGTCAGTATGAAAGAGAATTTAGAGATGCACATCTAGATGATGAAACTGAAAATGTTACTGATATTGGGAAAGGTTAGTTATAGATTTTGATTTTTATTTTCGTTGAAATGTATATTCAATAGATTAATACATATAAACTATGCATGTGCATGCAGAAGTTTGTGGAGTGCCGGAGAAAATTTGTAGAGTTTGTGGATTGCAATCACAGGAGGATTTAACAAGTCCATTGGGGACAAGTGTCAGCGAGATTGTATGCAAATGCTTAGAAGGAACGTATGATCTCTCTACACCGCTGTCATACAAAGAAAAATTTGGAGTTCAAACTTGTGCCAGTCAAGGTTAGATAAAATTTTCATTATATATTGTATCTTTATTTCATTATATATTGTATCTTTTGAAGCAGCAAGCGAAGAAGCTGGAGTGCAGTATCAAGAGAAAACTGGACTACAATCTCAAGACATAGGCAGAAGTGAGATTGGTTCCAAATCTATAGATGCAACATGTGATGATGATGATGTAGCTGGAATGATCTTGGATATTGCAAATGGTTAGGCAGTGCTTTTTTAATTTTATATATATTTGTTTTAATTAAAGATTATTAACATGTTAGCTGTTGTAAATATTTTTCCAGAATCTTGTCAACAAGCATCTAAAGATCATGGTGAACAACTGCAAGATAAAGAAAATGTGGAATTTCAAGAAAAAGAAAATGCTGCACACAATATTTTAGCTGAGTTGTCTCTTGAAAAAATACAAAAAGGTACTGCGGAGAAGACAGGTACTGATTGTGCCCCAATTATTATATGTACAATTGAAATTTTGTCTCTTCATTTGACCTGTTGCAGAAAACTAATATGAATATGTATATATATATATATATATATAGTGTCGCCAACAGAGGAAAACAAAGAGGACACCAATGATGACAATCTTAACCAATATACAAGGAAAAGAAAGAGAGACAGTATTGGTTATGATGGTCCGTCATTTTCTCTTCTTACTCCTACTCCTCCAAGTATACAAATGGACATTGATGCGACTTTGACTATGGAGGGTGAAGGAAATGTTGAAGAAGAACTTGGTCGAGGTAAAAGGAACAAGAAGTTAAGCTGGCAGTTGAAATCTCCTTTTGATAAGGAAGGAAAAGCAGTAAGTTCCAAGGCAGACAATCAAAATACTCTGAAGAGTTCAGGTTGGATAAAATCAACCTATACTCGTAGGTGTATTTTTCATTATGCCAAAGAAGATGAAAAATTAGTGAAGAAATTCATTGTGTGGTTGGGCAAGGAGAAAAGGAGAGGTCGCAAAAAAGAGTAAGTCTCTTAATGTGTTTCACTACATCCTTAACTTCTGTGATTGTAAGACTAATTTTAGGACTAACTGTCCTTAACTTATAGATTCAAGTTTAAAACTTAAGGACTTCTTGTCCTTAAGTTTGAATTCAAAATTCATAAGCTAAGGACATGCAGTCCTTAAGTTTGAGTATCAAATTCAAAAGCTAAGGACACTTGGTCCTTAAGTTATAGATTAAAGTTTTCAAAATTCTAACGTGACATTTTCAAAATTTTCAGGGGACAAATTGATTTATATGTTGATGATAATAGTTTGAGGAAAACACCATACAAATTGTATCATCAAAAAATCAGTAGCAAAATATTTTTCATTGAGCTTTCAGATAGCAAATTTGTTCTTGATGATAAGGTTAGATAATTCACAAGGCATTTATTTTTTCTATTATTAATTTATCATTTTTTCATCATTTTATGACTGATTTGTTATTGATTTGTTTTATTTTTTGCCTTTTTATGAAGCATATTGACATTGCTCTCTATTATCTGAGAAAGAAGGAATGCTACCACCCTCACGATCATCCTTTTCGATGCACAACTACTGATGTTCTTTTTGATAATTATATGGCACTTGTGTATAAAGATTTCAGTGAAGATGCTAGTGATGAGTTTTGGTGTACTGGTGATAATCAGTTATTTCTGACACCATATGTGTGGGGGGACAGCCGTAGATGTGCAATTGCATGGACTGAGGTTGACAAAATCTTTTTTCCATGTCGGCTTCCTTCAGAAAATGATGAAGCTGTGACACACTTTTTGTTGGGAGTATTGGACTTGAATCAAAAAAAGATTAATGTATATGATTCCATATACAGTGAGCCATATGAAGCAGGAATGAACTACATGCAAATGTATGCACGCATGATCCCCCATTTGCTAAGTTCTCACAGTTTGACAAAAATCACAAGTCTTTTGGGAATGTTTTCAACAAATTTGATATACAGTGGCAAAGATCACCACACCAAACTGGATCGTACGTGTTATTATTTGTTTAACGACCTGAACCGTCGTTTCCTGTATTTTCGTCCCGTATTCCCCGTTAAATTCTTATTCATGTTTCAATATGTGTACTTAGTGAATTTGAGTCAATTCGGATCGAGTTTGGTATGAAATGGGAGAATTAGTCTCTTTAAGGAAGAATTAGTTTGGAAAAGTCAACCGGATGTTGACTTGTGAGTTAGAGGGCTCGGAATTGAATTCTGATGATTCGGTTAGTTTCGGGGGATGATTTAAGGCCTAGGAGCGCAATCGGAATTAATTTTGGAGGTCCGGTGAAGAAATTAGCTCATTTTGGCGAAGTTAGTATTTTGGCGATTTCCGGTTTGTAGGTGAAATTTTGATCCGACGGTCGGAATGGAGTTCCGAGAATTTCTGTAGCTTTGTTATGCCATTTTGGATATGTGTGCAAAATTTCAAGTCATTCGGACATATTTGTTCGAGTTTTGATCGAAAGCGCGTTTTGGAAGTTTTAAAGGAACTTAGACTTGAATTCGGTGTAATTCGATAATTTTGGTATTAGTCGAGGTGTTTTGATAATTGGAACAAGTTTGAATAATATTATAAGATGTATTGGTATTTTTGGTTGAGGTCCCGAGGACCTCGGGATGATTTCGGATGGCTAACGGGAACTTTTGAAGTTGGAAATTTCATAATAGACGAAAGTTGTAAATGAGTGCGCACAAGGCCTCACTTTGAACGATAATATCTCTCGTTATATAAGGAGTTGTGTGAGTTACAACCTATTAAATTAAAGCCCTTTGAGTCTAGTTTCCAACGCAACAAACCGTTCGTCATTTGGAAGTGTATACAGGAAGTTAAGACCATTTCACTGGTCAGGTGTCAGAGCGCGCGAAGTATCGCGCGAAGTATCGCGTGAAGACGTGCATTTCGTGCGTCTGAGGCAAAATGCTCAACAAAACGCGCGAACAAATGCGCGAACTACGCGACTGAAGGTTTTTAAGTACTCTAAAGACCGGAAATGAGAGAATTGAGTCATTCTCAAGCCTAGGGCTTCCCCAACACCCCCAATTCGACCAAGGCACCCAATTGCACTCCTAAGGTAAGATTTTTGGAGTATTTTGAGTTGATTACTACTCCCAAACACTTATATTAACATGGATTGATCTTAAAAATCCTTAGATTTTCAAGAAATTCCTTCAAGAACTCAAAGAAGGGTTTTGCAAGATTTCTTCCAAAAGGTAAATCCTACACCTTAGACTCACATATATGGATATATTATGGAAATATGAGTATGAGTCAAGTATTACAACTTATTGTATGGTGGTTGGAAGCCATAAATTCCTTATTTAAATACATGAACATGGTAGGGATTTAGAGGTGTTTATTTGATGGAATTTTTGTTGGTTTGGGTGTGAATGGTTGATCACACATGTGATGTTAGGAGTATAAATTGTTAAAGAATAATAGTGTGATGAATTGTTGGTTAATGGTGATAGTTGGAGGAACCAATGCTATAGTTAAGAGGTGTAAATATTTATACCTACAAGATGTTTGATAATATGCCTAAATGGCATAATTTATGGGATCTAGTACTAATATTGGCCATATTGAGTGTTATATGGTAGATTGAAGTTACATAACTGTATGGGATCATTATAGTATCATTAAGGGGCGAATTTCATATATGTATGGTTAAAACCCCATCTTTTAGAAATCGAACTTCATCGAGGTTTATGTGATTTTTGGCAGATTTGTCACACGAGGAGGCCAATTAGAGAGGCAAGGGCATAGCGAGTTAGAGGTGAGTAATAGATGTAAATGTTGTTCTGAGGGTTTGAAACCCCGGACTTTCAAATCGTAACGCTATATTGAGGCGTGACACGCACTCCATGGCGAGTGCGGGGTCGGATACTACTGGGGATTGTGACTTGGTCCACCCCGTGTGATGTTTATACTATACTGGTGATTGATACACATACTTCATTGATATTACTGGGCTTGATGCCATGTTTGGGGCCTTGTGCCGATTTGTAAAATCCTTCGAGGATTGATATTACTGCTTAGCATGATTTGCATATCATTTAATTTCAGTCCAAGGTTTTAAATGTTGTTTTGTAAACTCAGCCATAATTCTAAGTGTTGAAAACTTAAATGATATTTTTAAATGTATTCCGGGCTGGGAACTTCTGTTTTGTAAATGCCCAAGGGGCTTATTATATTATTTTCTGGACTGATTATAAAGTGACTTGAAACAGTGGTAACAATGACACTGTGTGATATACTTGACACAGTGGTAACAATGACACTGTGTGATATACTTGAAATAGTGGTAACAATGACACTGGATGATATACTTGAACAGTGGTAACAATGGCACTGTATGATATAAATTGGTCAGGTAACAATGGCTGACCGGTCAGGTAACAATGACTGACCAAGATATTGCGCTTGGGCTGTAGGAGCCCCTCCGGAGTCTGTACACACCCCCAGTGAGCGTCGTCGACGATAAATAAATATGGATGGCTCGGGCTGCACGCCGCAGTGGGTACTGGAATGTACCATCATATGCATTGCATTGTATTCATGTATTTGAATCTATACTATTGTTTAGCTGCTCAGTTCCATATGTTGCTGCATATTTGGATTTTAGCTTACTTTGTGTATTTACTGGTTTTTCTTATCTTCGGACTGTAGTTACTTTTATTACTCACTGGGTCGGAATACTCACATTACTCCCTGCACCATGTGTGCAGATACATGCAGAGCTGAGTTCGCTCCTGAGCGCTGATTCTTTCCAGGCCAGGCGGTGACTAGGAGTAACGAGGTAGTTGTTGACGTCCGCAGCCCCGTTATTTCCCTTATCTTTGTTATTTATGATAATTTCAGACTTTGTAAAATATTAGTAAACTCGGTAGTAGCTCATGACTTGTGACACCCCGATTTCGGGCTGAGTTGGGATGGTTTTCCTTGTTCTATCACGTTTATTTCGCATTTAAGATTATATTGCCCATGATTTAGACTTATTCCTGCTAAGTTATTATAAAGAGATGTACTGTTTTGTTGATTGGATGGCCTTGTCCTCACGAGAGGCGCCATCACGACCAGGTTGGGATTTTGGGTCGTGACAAGTTGGTATCAGAGCCTAGGTTAATTGGTCTCGCGAGTCATGAGCCGGTTTAGTAGAGTCTCGCGGATCGGTACGGAGACGTCTGTATTTATCCTCGAGAGGTTGCAGAACCTTTAGGAAAAACTTCATATTCTTAATCGTGCCTCCTTGATTCAGCTTGAAAAAGTAACTTTTACAGTTCCTTGCACATATTCGTATGCGCGAACGAATGCTCAGTATTAGATGTGCCTTGATGGCTTGTAATTCCCCGATCGATGGACGAGGTGTAGTCTCTGTGAGTTTGATGTTAGGCCAGTCGGGAGGACTTGAGGCCGGATCATTGCCTATGGCTTGAGCACCGGGGTGCTGATTATGTGAGCAAGTGTTTTGAACTTATATGTTCGGTATTGTCCCTATTAGTGGGAATGATGGATGGATAGCTACGTGATGAGTATGTTACAATTGCGAGATGTATCTATATGACTTGGAAGTGATGATGGAGACCTGTTGGATGATAGGTGGACTATTAAATGTTTGATTTTTCATTGTGATGCTTTGTCAAGTTGTGGATGTGTTGTCAGGATGGTTTTGGTGATTCTCTGACAGGTGGATAGGCCCAATTACAAAGGAAACTCTGCCAAAATTTTTGAAAAATTTGGGACTTAGTAAAAAAAAATATTGTCGCCTAATAGTGGGCTTAACTGTTGTGTGAGTGAATGAAGGAGTGAGTTTAATCTCACCATGGTATTACGACAGCAATAGTGTATATGTGTTGTGATCTATGGCTTCGAGCCAAGTTGGGGAGTTTGCTATTGATTAGATAATTGTGCGGTCATATGCTATGTTGGTTCCGGTTCGAGGCATGCTGGCGAATCAGCTCTGGTTACGGAAATTGGTCCGAAGATGGCACGAGTGAGGGAAAACTTGGACAAAGGCTACATGGTGCTTTATAGATGTGTGAGAATCACAGTATGTCTTAAGCTGTCGTTGGTAAAGAATGCTCGGTGCATGGAGCAGGAAGATGTTTGGTTGTAGTGGAATGAGGTCATACCCTGCGGTGTCAAAATGCTAATGAGGCACGTGTGGTTATGTTCCTTGGATCAGGTGAATTGCATTTTGAATAAGAGTAAATGACTTGAGAGAATGGTTCTAATGTGTTCGAAAGTCGTGTAATAGTGGCTTTGAGCTAAGTGGGAGAGTCCCACCGCTTACGATTGGGTTGCATGGTTAATTACCTACGTGAATTCTAGTTATTAGCGTATTGATGGGTTATTACAGCTACGGAAAAGGACCATGAGTGGTAATTTGAGTAAATGAATTGTTGAATGCATGTTATGGTTAGCCTTATTGGCTCATGTTCAGACCTGAGGGAAGATTCATGATTTATGCCTCGTATAGGTGTAGGCTTCGAGGGAAGTGATCCCGCTGGGTGCTTCATAGAGAGGGTATTCATATGTTATAAAATTCAATGGAGTGGTTGCATTCGGGGCCAAGCCGGAGCGGGTGGCTCTCAGTAACGGTCCTCATGAATTCAAAGGGCAAAGTGTGGTGCCTAATGATGTCGATATTATAGATACATATAAGAATCAAGTTTTATAGCAGCTTATGAGAAGGTGCCCAAAATGTTCTATAATATTTTGACTTGTGGTGTAGCATTTGGGAGATATGAAATGGTTCGTGGGATTTGAGACAACATGGTCTCATGATTCAAGGTCACTCCGGAGGAGTGCAGATGGAGTATGTTAGGTGTTGAATGGAGAAGTATTATTTCCAAGGCAATTAAGGGAAAATTGGAAGGAGGTAGGTTGATTAGCCATAGTTGAATTGGCATATTGGTGTCAGTGATCAGTTCCTTCAGCGTGAGCAAGTTATGCAAGTGATTTGTGGTGGTACGTGTGAGGCTTGTCGACCACCGTAATTGATTTTGTTCAGAAGCATTCTTCTGTTATGGCTTGTTATGTGGAGGCAAATCCCGGAAGGGTTATGGTGGCTTGGACCACTACTTAGATATTGGCATATTCGACGGTTATGAGAATTCACCTGTATGTTGCTATAGTTCTCCCGAAGTAAGTTAAATGGAAAGCCTTATGTGATGAAATATTAGCCTATCGGCGGTTCCAGAGTTGTGATGGAAATCATGTCTATCGTATATCGGCACGTGAGGTGCAGTGAGTGGTATGGAATTTGAAGTAAGGACCAAGGTCGCAGTTTGGTCAATGACTGTGATGTCACAAGCTCGGATGAGCAGGAAAGGAGTTACAGTGTTTTGAGTAAGATGGGTATTGATGTCAGTATCACCTGAGACCGGTGTTATGTGAGAAATGCTTTGCATCCTGGTTAGGGATTCTTGATCACTTTTCAGCGTTAGTGCAGCCGGTGGTTTGGAGGTACGCTCCAGATATTGTTGTGGTAGGTTGTGGGAGTGTGTCCCACGGGAAGATTATATAAGTGTGGCATGTGATCACTTGATTGATTAAAGATGTAAACCAAGTATGAAGTTTGTGATGGTGTCGTTAAATTAAAGATTCATGCCTGGAGGGCACTTGGCATATTGGGTTGTGAACTGGGGAGGATTACCCCGATTGTGATGGTTGTTCTTGTGTGTTATGAGAAAAATGGGAGTTATTATGGACCTTTGAAAGGTTATCAGACTAGTTCAGTGTGATCAGAATCGGCTTGAAGTCGATGGATAGATTTAATGTGAATAATGGCTCTATATCAGGCCAAATGTGTGCATTTTAGTAACGCGGTCCTCATGGAGGAGTAGTTAGGTTGATGTTTCATTGTTCAGATATTTCGCGTAGTGATACATTGCGCCGTGTGAGTTGTGAGACGACTTGAGAAATTGCTATGTGTTGAGAATCTGTGTAGGAATGACGTTATATGAGCATCTTGGCTCTTGAAATTCAGATTGTACATCGCACCTCAGTTGTGCTTGAGTTTTGTAGCTTATAACGCTATATGTCCCTCAGAGATATTATTATGCACTTAGCATGCTTACGACCGATACTCGGTATTTTGTTGTAATGAGCAAATTTGGCTCGATGTGCATCTCCTTATGTGAGATCTATGTGTGGATCGGGTGGCACGGTGCCATGGGTATGTTATCTGGATCGGGTTGCACGCCGCAACAGTGTGATATTGAGTATAGTTTTCTATATGCTATTTTGTATGCCTTGCTTCCTGTTTTCTAAGGAAAGTCTGTATTAGTGTGTGAGATTGGTAATTCCTTCCAGAATTTGTTTTCCTTTTGTACCGCGTTCGAATTGGTAGCTTATTGGCATATTGAGGCATCATATGCGACTTTTGATTATGTCTGGGGTGGCTTATTGCCTGAGCAGTTCGTACCGGGTGAGACGAGATCATTGAATTTGAAATTAGTGCAATCTGAGTATATAAAGTAAATTAAGGAGCTAAGACCATGATTTTTCTCAAAATGAGGTGATAGTTCTTGCCAAGAGTATAGAATCAACGAATCGTTGTCTCGACAGTGGTCATGAATTTATGCATACCTCATCCGTCATGTCAATATTGTAAGAGTTATAACAATACCTATGTACATCATGCAGAATATGAGATGTGTAGCGATTTTCTTCTAGGTGATTAAAAAAAAGGCTTCAGATGATTAGGGCGAATGATCTTCGGATGATTGGGGAAATAGTATTGCTAATTGAAAGTGACTTGACGAGAGTATATGTCTCATAAAAAGGTAATGTTATTAAACTAATGATATTTCGGTAGTATTGCGGCATGTTCTTGTTGGGTCCGCTGATGGTACTGATGAGCTTGAGGTACGGCTCTTTCGTTTGAGTCATTTTTCATGACTTGAGTATGTTCAGGCCGTTTCTTATTGGTGCGCGTATTATGAAAGTTGTGGCTTAGGCCTGTATTGAGGTGTCATATCACCAGAGTGGTGTGTTGGATTCGAGGTGATCATTGGGGTCATTGATGAAAACGAACGGATTTGATTTCAGCATGTTTGATGGGTAAATATCGAGGTTCGGTTTTTAAAAAAAAATGTTACTATAATTGCTAGAGGAGAAATGGCCTCATGAATGGTTGATTTGAGCAATGGTTATGATTTATTGCGTGTTTCAATTATCATTGGCAGTATATGAGAGTGTTGGAACGAGACATTGGCTAATAAGAGATTTCTATGGGTATTTGGTTGTTGTGGGCAGCTGCTGTGAATGGAAGTTATTGCTGCATTTGTTTGATTTATTGGTATATCATACAATTGCACCTAAGGTTGCAGGCATGGTCTATTACAGCTGGTTCAAATTTATTCTGAATGTAGGTGTGAGGTTCTGATCTTGTGTATGATTCCGAAAAGGTGAAATGTGGCTCTATGATTTATGGGCTAGACTAGATTGTGTGATCTTGGTTACAACGTGTTATCGGACCCATGTGAGATAGGGTGACGTGGGATCATCTCTGGGTTTATGCTTGATAAGGTCATTCAGCTTTTGGTTGGCTTCTAGGACAACTCTGGGTACGCTCGAGGACGAGCGTTTGTTTTAGTTGGGGAGAATGTAACGACCCGAACCGTCGTTTCCTGTATTTTCGTCCTGTATTCCCGGTTAAATTCTTATTCATGTTTCAATATGTGTACTTGGTGAATTTGAGTCAATTCGGATCGAGTTTGGTATGAAATGGGACAATTAGTCTCTTTAAGGAAGAATTAGTTTGGAAAAGTCAACCGGACGTTGACTTGTGAGTTAGAGGGCTCGGAATTGAATTCCGATGATTCGGTTAGTTTCGGGGGATGATTTAAGGCCTAGGAGCGCAATCGGAATTAATTTTGGAGGTCCGGTGAAGAAATTAGCTCATTTTGGCGAAGTTAGTATTTTGGCGATTTCCGGTTGATAGGTGAAATTTTGATCCGACGGTCGGAATGGAGTTCCGAGAATTTCTGTAGCTTCGTTATGCCATTTTGGATATGTGTGCAAAATTTCAAGTCATTCGGACATATTTTGGTCGAGTTTTGATCGAAAGCGCGTTTTGGAAGTTTTAAAGGAACTTAGACTTGAATTCGGTGTAATTCGATAATTTTGGTATTAGTCGAGGTGTTTTGATAATTGGAACAAGTTTGAATAATATTATAAGATGTATTGGTATTTTTGGTTGAGGTCCCGAGGACCTCGGGATGATTTCGGATGGCTAACGGGAACTTTTGAAGTTGGAAATTTCATAATAGACGAAAGTTGTAAATGAGTGCGCACAAGGCCTCACTTTGAACGATAATATCTCTCGTTATATAAGGAGTTGTGTGAGTTACAACCTATTAAATTAAAGCCCTTTGAGTCTAGTTTTCAACGCAACAAACCGTTCGTCATTTGGAAATGTATACAGGAAGTTATGACCATTTCGCAGGTCAGGTGTCAGAGCACGCGAAGTATCGCGCGAAGTATCGCGCGAAGTCACGCATTTCGCGCGTCTGAGGCAGAATGCTCAGCAAAACGCGCGAACAACGCACGAACTACGCGACTGAAGGTTTTTAAGTACTCTAAAGACCGGAAATGAGAGGAATTGAGTCATTCTCAAGCCTAGGGCTTCCCCAACACCCCCAATTCGACCAAGGCACCCAATTGCACTCCTAAGGTAAGATTTTTGGAGTATTTTGAGTTGATTACTACTCCCAAACACTTATATTAACATGGATTGATCTTAAAAATCCTTAGATTTTCAAGAAATTCCTTCAAGAACTCAAAGAAGGGTTTTGCAAGATTTCTTCCAAAAGGTAAATCCTACACCTTAGACTCACATATATGGATATATTATGGAAATATGAGTATGAGTCAAGTATTACAACTTATTGTATGGTGGTTGGAAGCCATAAATTCCTTATTTAAATACATGAACATGGTAGGGATTTAGAGGTGTTTATTTGATGGAATTTTTGTTGGTTTGGGTGTGAATGGTTGATCACACATGTGATGTTAGGAGTATAAATTGTTAAAGAATAATAGTGTGATGAATTGTTGGTTAATGGTGATAGTTGGAGGAACCAATGCTATAGTTAAGAGGTGTAAATATTTATACCTACAAGATGTTTGATAATATGCCTAAATGGCATAATTTATGGGATCTAGTACTAATATTGGCCATATTGAGTGTTATATGGTAGATTGAAGTTACATAACTGTATGGGATCATTATAGTATCATTAAGGGGCGAATTTCAGATATGTATGGTTAAAACCCCGTCTTTTAGAAATCGAACTTCATCGAGGTTTGTGTGATTTTTGGCAGATTCGTCACACGAGGAGGCCAATTAGAGAGGCAAGGGCATAGCGAGATAGAGGTGAGTAATAGATGTAAATGTTGTTTTGAGGGTTTGAATTCCCGGACTTTCACATCGTAACGCTATATTGAGGCGTGACATGCACTCCATGGCGAGTGCGGGGTCGGATACTACTGGGGATTGTGACTTGGTCCACCCCGTGTGATGTTTATACATATACTGGTGATTGATACACATACTTCATTGATATTTCTGGGCTTGATGCCATGTTTAGGGCCTTGTGCCGATTTGTAAAATCCTTCGAGGATTGATATTACTACTTAGCATGATTTGCATATCATTTAATTTTAGTCCAAGGTTTTAAATGCAGTTTTGTAAACTCAGCCATAATTCTAAGTGTTGAAAACTTAAATGATATTTTTAAATGTATTCCGGGCTGGGAACTTCTGTTTTGTAAATGCCCAAGGGGATTATTATATTATCTTCTGGACTGATTATAAAGTGACTTGAAACAGTGGTAACATGACACTGTGTGATATACTTTACACAGTGGTAACAATGACACTGTGTGATATACTTGAAATAGTGGTAACAATGACACTGGATGATATACTTGAACAGTGGTAACAATGGCACTGTATGATATAAATTGGTCAGGTAACAATGGCTGACCGGTCAGGTAACAATGACTGACCAAGATATTGCGCTTGGGCTGTAGGAGCCCCTCCGGAGTCTGTACACACCCCCAGTGAGCGTCGTCGACGATAAATAAATAGGGATGGCTCGGGCTGCACGCCGCAGTGGGTACGGGAATGTACCATCATATGCATTGCATTGTATTCATGTATTTGTATCTATACTATTGTTTAGCTGCTCAGTTCCATATGTTGCTGCATATTTGGATTTTAGCTTACTTTGTGTATTTACTGGTTTTTCTTATCTTCGGACTGTAGTTACTTTTATTACTCACTAGGTCGGAGTACTCACATTACTCCCTGCACCATGTGTGCAGATACAGGCAGAGCTAAGTTCGCTCCTGAGCGCTGATTCTTTCCAGGCCAGGCGGTGACTAGGAGTAACGAGGTAGCTGTTGACGTCCGCAGCCCCGTTTTCTCCCTTATCTTTGTTATTTATGATAATTTCAGACTTTGTAAAATATTAGTAAACTCGGTAGTAGCTCATGACTTGTGACACCCCGATTTCGGGCTGAGTTGGGATGGTTTTCCTTATTCTATCACGTTTATTTCGCATTTAAGATTATATTGCCCATGATTTAGACTTATTCCTGCTAAGTTATTATAAAGAGATGTACTGTTTTGTTGATTGGCTAGCCTTGTCCTCACGAGAGGCGCCATCACGACTGGGTTAGGATTTTGGGTCGTGACAATTTGTTATATTATTTATATGTACTTAAGATTTATTGTTTAATTCACTGCATATCTTACATTTCTCTTAGGACTGATTGTGGTGCATTCCTGATCAAATTTGTCGAGTTGTTGATGATTGGAAAGGACGTGCAGCAATTCCAATCCGAAGACATAAAAGACTTTCGAAAAGAACTTGCTGCAAATCTTTGGGCACATGGTGAATGGAAAAGAAATTCTGGTTATGATACTCCACCAGAAAATGTTGGTGATGATTATGAGAGTGAAAATGAAACATTCTGTCCAAAGGAGTTGTAAAGAAATTGTGGTGTTATTTTTGTATAAAATTGCTGTAAAGGTGACATCTGAATTATGCCAGTTTAGGATAGTTCTGAAATATTCTGTAAATTTGTGAAAAGGCACTTATATTTTGTTTTGTTGGCATAGCGTAATTTTTTGTAACAGCTATGCAAAATTACAATTTCAAAAGTTATGTCAAGGCATTTTGTTATTTATTTCGTTGTTTCTCTCAACTGTTGATTTGTCCATTGAGTTTGTTAGTATTTGTTCATGACTAAGTGCAACTGAACTTCAAATTCAAAGTTAATGACCAAATGTCCTTAACTTTTGAACTTGAAATTCAAAGTTAAGGATCGACAGTCCTTAAGTTTTGAACATGGGACTATAACTTAAGGACCTCATGTCCTTAACTTTTGAACTTGTATTTCAAACTTAAGGACTCCTGTAGTTAATGACAAACAGTCATCAAGTTTTTAACATGGGACTATAACTTAAGGACCTATGTCCTTAACGTTTGAACTTAAAATTCAAAGTTAAGGACAGACAATCCTCAAGTTTTTAACATGGGACTATAACTTAAGGACCTCATGTCCTTAACGTTTGAACTTAAAATTCAAAGTTAAGGACAGACAGTCCTTAAGTTTTTAACTTGTATTTCAAACTTAAGGACTCCTGTAGTTAATGACAAACAGTCCTCAAGTTTTTAACATGGGACTATAACTTAAGGACCTATGTCCTTAACGTTTGAACTTAAAATTCAAAGTTAAGGACAGACAGTCCTCAAGTTTTTAACATGGGACTATAACTTAAGGACCTCATGTCCTTAACGTTTGAACTTAAAATTCAAAGTTAAGGACAGACAGTCCTCAAGTTTTTAACATGGGACTATAACTTAAGGACCTCATGTCCTTAACGTTTGAACTTAAAATTTAAAGTTAAGGACAGACAGTCCTTAAGTTTTTAACTTGTATTTCAAACTTAAGGACTCCTGTAGTTAATGACAAACAGTCCTCAAGTTTTTAACATGGGACTATAACTTAAGGACCTATGTCCTTAACGTTTGAACTTAAAATTCAAAGTTAAGGACAGACAGTCCTCAAGTTTTTAACATGGGACTATAACTTAAGGACCTCATGTCCTTAACGTTTGAACTTAAAATTTAAAGTTAAGGACAGACAGTCCTTAAGTTTTTAACTTGTGTGATTTTACCTATTTTAAATATTTTAATATGTGTGTAATAATTGCATTAAGTGTTAACTAATGGGGTTTAATTTTGTTTAATTAGGTTTTGTGTTTTAAAAATTAGAAAATAAAAGAAAAGGGTGCAAATTGGTTTAAAGTCGGATTGGGCCCGTGTTCATTTTTAAACCTGAGGCCCAAAAGCATGCCGGTCCAAGCAGCCCATCTCCCAGGCCACCAAAACGACGTAGTTTGAGACAAAAACTACGTCGTTTCAAGGCCAATCCATCTCGGCCATCAAACCAAATTGATCTAACGGTCCAGATCTCTCACCCATAACCCCATTACCCGACCCGTTACCCGAACCAACCCCGACCACAATACTAAACCAAACGACACCGTTCGTTTAAACCTTCAGATCCAGGCCGTTGATCTCGATTGATCTAACGGCCGAGATCAAGCCATCCACCCCATATATAAGCTTTCCTCTCGTACCCCGCCCCCTATCCAAACACCCCTCCTTCGTCCTCATCCCCCTCACCTAACCCAAGCCACCACGGAACCCTAGAGCCGCCCCCTTTCCCCTCACCAAAAACCCGGCGGCACGGACGCCGGTGACCACCACCTTAACACCATAGGACCGCCTCACCACCCTGAACATGGATTTGTTGTCCCTTTGCCTCGAATCAACCCCTAGGTTCTCGAATCTTCATTTGAAGATTCGAGCAAAACTCGATCTACACCAAACCACCCCAGGTTCTTACCGGGCACTCCCCTGACCTCCCTTGTGACAAAACCATGCTTGGTTTGGTCCGACTCTAACCAGGGAAACACAAATCCCAAATCTGCCCCTTAGGAACCCTAGAAACCCTAAGCCCGATCTGTGTCCGTTTGAACCATGAAGATTAGGGTCTAATGGACCTTAATCGAAGTGTTCTCAGTTGGGAACACTTCGATTCAAGTCCGTTCAACCCCAAGAAAGGTCGATTCAAATCCGAGCTAGGGCTTGTTGATTTTTCAAGATTTTAAGGTATTTTTGCTTTCCTTTTCTTATCAATTCATGTGTTTGTTGTAATTGAATGTATGTTCATTGCCCCAAATGTTTAGTTGATTTTATTTTTGAATTGTTTGTCGACTATTCCTGACCACCTTGCCCGGACCTTTGTATTTGGACAAATCTTTCTTCATTTGTTGATAATGTATATATGTGTAAACTGTACAACCAACTGAAATTGAAATGGGTCGATTAATTAGTTCCCAGGGCCAATTTTGTTTTGGTCAGTACAACTTGAACCCCCTGCTAATACTGTTGGATTCTGATCATTGGGCTTCGATTGTATGTGTTGTGATTCGCATAGTCGATTCAATATGTCGTCAATTAGTTCAGCTTTGAATGGTGATAATTTGATTCATGTTATTGGCTTTCCTGCTGATGTTTTGGTTGAATTCAATTAGGAACTGAGTATGTTGCCTGTGATTTGTTCAATTTGAATCAGAAAACATTTAAGGGTGGTGTTATGGTTGCAATTCAGACTTTGGTTTTTAAAATGGATAGCATGTTCACTTGGTTTAGATTTTGGGCAGCATGTGTATGGTCAGCTGTTAAGGAATTAAAATAATTGGACAGTATGTGCTGTCAGATTATATTCTTGCTGCCCATGTCTGGTTTTAGTTTAATAAGGTGATAAAAAGCTGTCAGGGAATCTCATGGGAGGGTTTCTACTTTTAAATGTTTGAGTGGAAAAACAGCAGAAAAGGAGGGATTTCTGATTGGTTTAACAGGCTGTAAAATGGCCTGATGCTAGGTTATAAGTAGAGAGGAGCTGCCACTTAAGAAAAAAAAATTTGGAGAGAGGATACAAAGAGATAGACAGGCATATACAGATACACATTGAGAGAGGCATATATACAGGAGACAGTTAGAGGAAACACACAGATAGATAGAGGGCGAGAGATAGAAAACACACAGACAAAATCAGAAACTGTTCTTCCTATTGTTGTTTTGATTTCACTTGTTTCGACCTGTTTAATCAATACTGATTTTTTCAAGTCCCAACTGAGGTTATTGGTTGTGTGTTTCATTGGTTTATTTCTGGATTTGTTCTATCTGAGTTCTGATCCTACTCCACTGTTTGCTGCTATCATTTGCTACTTTTTCCATCGGCTATAGATGCATCTTGCACTGGAACTTGTTCTGCTGTTACTTGTTTGTTACTGCTGTGTTGGTTGCCATTGTTGCTATCTTCTACTCCTGCTCTACTGACTTTCCTGCTTCTTCCATTGTAAGCAGTCCCAGGTACACATCTCATACTGATGTAACAATGAAAAGCATGAATTGAAAGATCTGAAGGAATTGTAATCATCTGTTGCTTTACTTATAGTTTTTTTATAAATGTTGTTAAATTGTGTAAATTTTAGTCTGTAGTTCAATAGAGAATGCATCAGTAAGTTTGTACTTAATTGAAGCTTATGCTGATCTAAAACCGCGATATATGATTCATTTAGTGGTATACAGGATGTAACTATATAATTCATGGAATGTGCAACCATTTAATGTAATCATTAATTCGAACTTTTCTTCAGTTGTTTTGAGCATGTATGGCGAATGGCTTTTAAAATCTTGCCGAATACAACACAGTTTTAAATTTGGGAGTTTCAATTTCAGTAGGCAGTTTATAGGATTAGTTCCAAATATCATTAGTAGCATCCTCTAATAAGTAGTTTTATTAATCCTGTTTAAATGAGTTAAATTTAATTCGAGGAGCGCTTGTAGTAAGTGTAGCATTTCATCAATCTTGTATGTAATATTTATCAAATTAAAGCATGTTTACCCATGGAATAAGACATAAAAATAATTCCCGTAAATAATTAATCAGATGACTAACAAGAGTTTTAGTTAGGCCATACATGTAACTTAATTAGAATGTATTTACTTGTTTCATCTATTTTTAGAAAACCAAAAAATAGTAAAGGTAATCATGTCAAGATTATCCAGTAGAAAATAACGAGACGAGCCTCACCAAATGAAAGACACGAACTGCGGGGCCCTCATAAATGTATATATTAAAAATACTTAGAATTTGGGAAGGGTCGTTTAAGCGAATTTCATGGCCTTCCTCAAAGATAATAACGTGTTAGTCTCTTTAAGCACGTTTTTAATAATATTACTTTGCTAAATTAGGGTGCGCATTTATGTGACCCAAATCCAAATCTCAACGAAGTCGAAGTGTGTTAACAACTACGGATGCATTGATTGTGACGTGGTTCGAGATGCATTTTCACGACGTTGCAATTCTATCAAAAATAAAATGATAATAATAAAAGCGGTTTTAAATTCAATAAAAGCACATAAGTCACAACATGTATTAAAATCAGATATTTAGCCATTATAACAATTTAAGCGACCGTGCTAGAACCACGGGATTCGAGGGTGCCTAACACCTTCCCTCGGGTCAACAGAATTCCTTACTTAGAATTTCTGGTTCGCAGACTTCATTTGGAAAGTCAAAAATTTCCTCGATTTGGGATTCAAGATAAACCGGTGACTTGGGACACCAAAAGCCAAACCTTTCCCAAGTGGCGACTCTGAATTAAATAAATAATCTCATTTCAAATATTGTCACTTAAATTGGAAAAACTCCCTCGCGCATTTATCCTTCGGGGCGGGCGCGCAAAAAGGAGGTGTGACAATAGACAGTCCTTAAGTTTTTAACATGGGACTATAACTTAATGACCTCATGTCCTTAACTTTTGAACTTGAAATTCAAAGTTAAGGACAGACAGTCATTACGTTTTTAATATGGGACTATAACTTAAGGACCTCATATCCTTAACGTTTGAACTTAAAATTCAAAGTTAAGGACAGACAGTCCTTAAGTTTTTAACATGAGACTATAACTTAAGGACCTCATGTCCTTAACTTTTGAACTTGAAATTCAAAGTTAAGGACAGACAGTCATTACGTTTTCAAAATTGCAAGTTGAACTTACTGACTCCTGTTAATAACTTTTAATTGTTGAACTCAAAAGAAATTAAAAGAACGTAACAAGATATAAATATTGAAAATCTAGGCATCCGCTCAAATTAGAATAATAATGAATACAATCTATAGCAAAAACTTAAAAGAGTCGATAAACATAAGTGTATATTTCTACTCTTCTCTATGCTTTCTTGAAAATGGATGGAGTGCCGGAGAATATATACAAGTTGTTCTATTATGACCAATTCTTCTGCAACGACCACATTTGAATGTTATTTTTGATGGCTCGGTAGCAGGAATATGCCTTTTCTTTTGCCTTCTACCTGGTGGCACTTTGAAATCTGGAGGTTTAACAATTTGTGACTTAACACTCTCTGGTACAATCCATGAATCAGTATGTCCTACAGGATGTATTTGTCTTTCATATGTTTTCAGCCAAGATTCCTTTAAGTACCAGTGCGAACAAAAGTCAGACTTCTTGATGTTTCTCTTCTCGATAGCTGCAATTGCATGTATGCATGGTAATTCATCAAGTTGAAATTGAAAACAATCACATGTTCTTTTGTTTAAGTCCACCAAGAAAGTTATTCCTTCTTCTTCAACTCTAGAACGCCATGAATCAACAGGGAAGACCTTCAATGTTGAAAAATTATAAGTGAGTACATTATGTTAAAAAATGTCAAAATCATAATATAAACATAAAACATAATACTTACGTTCAAAGTAAATGCTAAATCTATTCTGTTCTTCAATTCCTCCTCTACCCAACAAGAAACATCATAAAATGTTCCTTCTGCTTTATTTCTTCTTTCATAAAACCAATGTTGTAGCTTCACTTGAATGAAATCCATCATTCTTAGTATAGGCAGCTCCCTTGCTTCTAATAGCACTGAATTCATCAACTCAACTATATTTGTTGTGAGCATGTCATATCTTCGTTGTGGACTACAAGAACGTGCCCATCTTTCTGGTGGTTCTTCCATCAAGTATTCATAAGTTTTCTTATCTACATTTGCAATATCTAACATGTATATGTCAAATTCTTTACGCTTGTATACTCTTGCAGCACTTTGAAAAAGTTTTATGACCTCACTTTTCACCTTTCTTCGCTTTAGGTTCTGCTCCAAATGATAGATGCAAATCCCATGATGACTTTCAGGTATACCTTTACAATACCATTTGCAATAGCTTGATGCATGTCTGAGAAAAAAATCAAATTCTCACGGCTCCCAATTGCATTGCGAAGCTGACTAAAGTACCACTCATAGGAATTGTTGTTTTCAGATTCTGCTATTCCAAAGGCTAATGGGAAAATTTGGTTATTTGCATCTTTTGAAACTGAAATCATTAAAACACCACGATATTTTGACTTCAAAAAAGTCGCATCAATAGCAATCACTGGTCTACAATGATTCCAACCAGCTATCGATGATCCATATGCGTAAAACATATAAAGAAACCTGAAAATACAATATAAAACAAGGTTAAAATACCCGAAGTTTAGGACAGTCAGTCCTTAACTTACATTTACAAGTTATAAAGTTAAGGACATGCTGTCCTTAACTTTTATTTCAAAGTTCAAAACTTAAGGACTGGAAGTCCTTAACTTTTAATTACAAGTTCAAAACTTAAGGATAGGTAGTCCTCAACTTCTGGTTATAACTCAAAAGTTAACAAGGCTAAAGACAGCATGTCCTAAATAGTTTACCTGTTGTTGTCGTCTATCTTTATGTTAGTATAAGTTCCCGGGTTTTTACTTGTCATCATATACAAGTATGAACACAATAATCCATAATTTTCTTCGGGACTTCCTCTTATTAAAGCGGAAGCATGTTGAATAGCACGCCATGCCTTGTGATATCCAATGTCTAGTTCATGCAATTTTTGCATCTCTGCCATGACAAAAACTGGTGTAACGTCAAATCTTGGGTCCCGAAGATTATCGATAATGTAACCACTAATCAACTTTGAAGTAGCATGCCTTTGATCTACTTTCCTAGTGTTAACAGAGCAGTCATGCTTTTTCTCAAGCTTTACTATCTTGAATAATGTTGAGTCTTTAATTCTGAAAGCACGCACACACCAACGACACCTATCATCATTGCATGTCAACGAATATCTTGTTGAGCTTGATCTAACAACTTTGAATTCAAAATGTCCTTTGATTGCTACATTAGAAAAACAATTAATTATGCTCTTCTTCTTGTCAAATACTGATCCGACTTTTATTTGATCCAAAGAAGCATTTTCTCTTAATATCGTAGTTGGGGATTCTTTTTGTTTCAAATTTGATCTTCGTTTAGTTATTTGAGTGCAGGTTTTGTCAGCAACTACTTCGATTACCGGTGCACTCTCTAAGACTTGAATACCCAAAGCTTGTTCGTTGTCAATCTCTATAATGCTTTGTCCTTCTACTTGAATAGAATCAAATGTTTGATGCACCTCTTCATTTAATGGTTGAGCTTCAACCATATCTACTTCAACTATCTGTTGGCATCGCTCTTGATTGTCATGTTGAGTTTTTGTGTTGGCATGTTCATTGCTTGTTGATGCAAAAACTCTTTCCGAAATATCAACTATGAAACGACAGCTCTTGAAGAGTGAATGAGTTTTTAGCAACTCTATACATGTGTGAAGATCTAAATCTTTGGATACAAGCATTCCTTTGCTTGTTCCAAGGTTGATATCAAACCATATCACTATTTCAAACTTTTCTCTATCCAATTCAATAAGCTCAAAAATCTGTTTAACGAAATCTTCAAACTAAATTGACTCAGGTGCTAGGAAAAGCTTTGTTTGATGATCAAGATATTTATAGTCTTCAGTCCATCTACCATTAAAAACAACTATTATGCATATTGTTTCCATCCTACAAGTCAAGAGAATGGGAAACAAAGGACATACGTTATAAAGCAATCCTTGTAGAATTAAGAACAGGTGTACTGTAAGTGCAAGACCAAGATAAGGACTGTCTGTCCTTAACATTTAAACATGTAATTAAAGTTAAGGACTGCCAGTCCTTAACATTTAAACATGTAATTAAAGTTAAGAACTGTCAGTCCTTAACATTTAAACATGGAATTAAATGTTAAGAACTGTCAGTCCTTAACATTTAATCATGGAATTAAAAGTTAAGGACTGTTAGTCCTTAAGTTTTAAACATGGAATTAAAAGTTAAGGACTATCAGTCCTTAACTTTTGAACAAGAAATTAAAAGCTAAGGACTGTCAGTCCTTAACATTTAAACATGGAATTAAAAGTTAAGGACTGCCAGTCCTTAACTTTTAAAGATGGAATTAAAAGTTAAGGACTGTCAGTCCTTAACTTTTGAACCAGAAATTAAAAGCCAAGGACTGTCAGTCCTTAACATTTAAACATGGAATTAAAACTTAAGGATTGCTAGTCCTTAACTTTTGAACCAGAAATTAAAAGCTAAGGACTGTCTGTCCTTTAACATTTAAACATGGAATTAAAATTAAAAGTTAAGGACTGTCAGTCCTTAAGTTTTAAACATGGAATTAAAAGTTAAGGACTACCAGTCCTTAACTTTTGAATCAGAAATTAAAAGCTAAGGACTGCATGTCCTTTAACATTTAAACATGGAATTTAAAGTTAAGGACTGCTAGTCCCTAACATTTAAACATGTATTTAAGAGTTAAGGACTGTCAGTCCTTAACATTTGAACCAGAAATTAAAACATACAATTTGAAACTCAAGCTACAGGACTTTGTATACAGAAGAACAACAACAAAGTGAATGACATTTTGTCCTTAAGTTTTTTTATTCAATTTGCAAAATGAGGTCAGTAGAATCAAAGTTAAGGACCTAGTGTTCTTATTGTTTTGAATTCAATTTCCAAAATGAAGACACTATGTCCGGAATGCAGAATTATCATAGGAGACGGTGTCTATAAATTTATCAATCCAGAAATTCAAAAAAATCAAATTCTTATCTAATATATAATCAAATCAATACAGATCTAAAAAAGTATAACTATAGCGAAATAAAAATTGATAGAAACACATGAAATTACAACTTACTGTTTATCTATGTTGTTTTTTTGGATTAGATTGCTGAATTTTTGAAATCGGGAAGAGAAATGGTGGTTCGTCCTCAGTTGATCGTCGTTGCTGCTGTTGCTCGCTTCTTCTCTTTGTGTAACTGCTGCTTGTGTTGATAGCGTAGGTATAAGTTATACCAGAAGGGTATTTTCGTCCAGTCAGGTATAAGTTTTTTAAAAGGAGTGGCTAAAGTCTAAATACATTGAAAACAGTGGCTTTAAAATAAAAGCCACAACTTTTAGTGGCTATTTGTGCCGTTCGCCCACAAAATGATCCTATCATAAGCCCAAAAAAAAAATGAATACAAAGGGAAAAGGGAATGGGCTAAGCTGCAGCCTGAAATTGGGCCGCCTTGAAGCCCAATTAAATCTTTCAAGTAGGTCGCCGAAATAAAAGGGAAATTTTCATAATTACTTCTGAATTCATAAAATATTCCATAATTTACAACTAGTAAAAAAATAACATATTCTACAACAATATACAAAAAATATACTTAAAAATATGGTAGATTACATATTAAGGGGAATCACATTCTGAAACGTATCCCATATAATTAGCCCCTAAAAATGCTCCATTTTCTTAATTATTGATTACCACTATAATAACTTATAACAGAAATTATTATAATATTTTACATTATAGTCGGTACAAGTAATTGGTTACCAAATATATCAAAAAAATCTCATCTCTCTCTCCATCTGTGCAAAATTAGTCAATCGAATTAAGAGGACCCAAAATTTTAGCAAACTTTGAAGGAATCCTTATTCAAAGGAAATCCCCAAAAAGATATACAATGATATATATATATATATATATATATATATATAAAACCATCAAAACACCCTCCTCCATCACCAACCATTCTCCAAACACTTTGTATTATACCTTTGTAAAATATTTCTTTATGTATGTCTTAGTAGTTCTTCCTTCAAGCCTGTAAAATAAATAAATTCTTAGGCTTAAGTATGTTCGTTTTTAATTCTCAAGTCCAGTAAACTCTTTCGAGTTTCCCGAAAGGGAAATCTCTCTCCTGTAAACATGTAAGTTACTTATCTTTATCTAAATTATGTTTCTAGATATTACTCCGGTTTTTACAGTTTTATGTTATTATAGCTTTATGTTTATTATCCTTCAATTAATTAGTTTGTAAATAACCAGACATCACTCTTAGTATATGGTTATCTTTCCAATTTCTAAACAATTTTGATAGATTAGCCTATAAATTCTTAGGAGAAACCGGTTAAGTTAAATCCGAAAATAACCAATAATGGGTATATGTGTTTAACTGTGGCCAGGGTAAGGTTAAAGAAAAAAGAGTTAAGAATAGATTTATTTCTTTAAAAGATTGGGAAGAAGAGATGAACAGAGTAAAGTGAAAAAAAAAGTATAGAAGGAGTAATTTCAGTTCATAATTTAGATAATACTGTAACAATACAGGTCTATAGAACAAGAGAGAGAGTACCGAGTAGGATTTTACAACATAAGTTTTTAATCACAAAAAATAATTTCTTTACCGTAAAAAATCCTTACCTTTTTACCTTACAAATTTTACCGTACCATAAAAACAAAAAACAAATGTTTAATGTCTATTAATTTAAGTAACAATAATATTCCAGAAATATTTGCTAGAAGTCTTACCTCAAGTGTAGAAGAGTTTAAACAAGACGTGGAAATCGGATTTTATTCGATAATAGATTTAGCTGAACATTTTATATATCTACAACAGAATAGTAGTATTTGTTCAGATATATATAGAAAACAACTGCATCTGATAATTTTAATATTATCATATCATCAATCATACCATCTAAGAAGAAGATTATAATCTAAAGACTCTATTCTACTCTATTTTAAATTTTTAAAGACTCTATTCCATATTTATTGCTCTATTCCATATTGGTACTAAGAAGATTATAATCTAAAGACTCTATTAGACTCTATTTTAAATTTTTAAAGACTCTATTCCATATTTATTGCTCTATTCCATATTTTCTTATTTTCTTGCAGGTTTTTCTGGTTTGCGCTCAATCGTGTCTTTATCCTGGTTACAGTTTCTATTGTTTATACTGGTGTATGTGTAATATTTTTAAAAATATTACTCCATCTCTGCTGAGTAGGCAACTACCATTGTTATGTAATATAAAACTATATATATATATATATATATATATATATATATATTGTCACGACCCAAAATCTGACCTGTCGTGATGGCGCCTATCATGGTACAAGGCAAGCCTCAACTCAACATCTCAACACAGTAGAACTTTTAAATAAAGGCGGAAGCAGTTAATATTAAATAAAACCTTTTAGAACAGAATATAACTCCAAAAGTACTAAACAATCCATCCCCAAAACCCGGCGTCACTGAGTGCATGAGAATCTAAATGATAACAACATCCAAGTGATAAAACACTATCTGGAAATATAGAATAGTACAACATGAAAGGAAAGGAGATTCAAGGTCAGCGAACGCCATGCAGCTACCTCAATAGTCTCTTGAGTCTGACTCCTCAATCAGCAACCGCCGTGACCAGAAGTGTCTAGATCTGTACACGAGATACAGGGGGTAACGTGAGTACACCAACTCAGTAAGTAACAGAAATAAATAAGGAACTGAGAAGTAGTGACGAGCTATACAATAGAGTTATCTCAATAACTTTCAAATAAGAGTAGTCACACTTTCAATTTAACAGTTTAAGTCACATCAGTACGTACTCAATAAACCAGATATCAAATTTGACTGAGCAGTAAATAATATCTTCCAATAATTTTCAAAACAGTGATGTGACATCTGTGATGCAACAGTAATGAAGTAAATGTATTTTCTCAGAATAACAGTCACTCTGTCCTCCCATTCACTCCAACCTCACAATCACTCATTCCTCACATTCACTTATTCCTCCCAGTCGCTTAGAACTCGACACTCGCACTCAGCACTCGCACTCAGTAGGTACTTGCGCTCACTGGGGGTGTACAGACTCCGAAAGGGCTCCTTCAGCCCAAGCGTTATAACAAGCCACCTCGTGGCATAAATCACTCAGGCCCTCGGCCTTACTCAATCATAAATCAGTAACAACATGCTGCGGTGTGCAGCCCGATCCCATAAATATCCTCACAGATCAGGCCCTCGGCCTCACTCAGTCATAAATCAGTAACAACATGTTGCGGCATGCAGCCCGATCCCATAAATATCCTCACAGATCAGGCTCTCGACCTCACTCAGTCATCAATCTCTCCAGTCTCTCGGGCTCTCAAATCATATAAACAGCCCAAATAGAGGTAATGTCATGTATCAACAATGAACAACAAAAGATAGAGGCATAATAAGCAAGAAAAGCTATAACTGGGTACAAAACAGCAAATAACAGCTAATTAAGTAAGTACACGACCTTGCAGGTCTCAACAATGATCACATAAGGCCTAAACATGATTTCTAATATGAAGTACAGTCAATTTCTATAAAAACTGAGGGAACATGTATTAAACAGTAGGCCAATTAATTCCACAGTCTCGCGGGACAGACCAAGTCACAATCCCTACGGTGCACGCCCACACGCCCGTCACCTAGCATGTGCGTCACCTCCAAAATAGTTATACGACACAATGTCCACGGTTTCATACCCTCAGGACCAGATTTATAACCGTTACTTACCTTAATCCGAGCAAAACTCCTACTCTGAAATGTCTTTGCCCCTCGAATCGGCCTCCAATCAACCCGAATCTAGCCACAGTTAATTCAATTCAGTCAATACCAATTATAGGAATTAATTTCGTATGAAAATACTAATTTTCCAACAAAATCCGAAATTTAACTCAAAATCGCCCGTGGGGCCCACGTCTTGGAATCCGACAACACATTTAGCCACGAGTCCAACCATACAAAAATTACTAAATTCCGATAACAATACGACCTCCAAATCTTCAAATCTTATTTTCAAATCCCTAGGTCTAAATCCCAATTTACACCTCAAAAACATGTAATCTAGTCGGATTATTCGATGATAATTCAATATTATGGAGTAGAAATGATCACAACTGAATTACCTCAAGATTTCCCATAATTTCTTGCTCAAAAATCGCCCCAAGCCGTGTTCTTTCACCAAAAAAACGTCAAAATGAGCTAAAAATAGAAACAACATTAAAAAGCCAATTCTGGTCGCTAAAAGTCAACTCCCGTCGCTAAAAGTGGTCAAATCTGGTCGCTAAAAGTGCACACCAGATCTGTTGCACCAGCAGTCTTTAATTTCACTAAAAAGGCTCTAACTCCATCATACGAACTCAGAATTCGATGATTCTTGTTCCTATGAGTCACAAATAATAATACGAACATAGTCCTTCAATAGAAACTCAATTCGGAGCTCATTTGCTTAGTGAGATTCACATTTCGCTCATTAAACAATTAACTCATGTTTCGCGTTAAAAACTCAATCGCGACTTGATGAAATTAGATCAAACTTTCCAGATCACTCCAATAATTCATTATCAAAATCCCAGAAGTCTCAAAATCAAATTTCGATCACTATAACTGAAAATAAACCTTTGGATCATTACATGTTTATGCTCAAAACGCCAAAATCTTCCACAAACTCTTCCAAAATTTATCCGAGCCTCATGGGACCCCAACCAAGTGTACTAACAAGTCCCATAATATGATACAAACTTAGTTGATGCCTCAAATTACATCAAACAATGCTAAAACCGTGAATCATACCCCAATTCAAGCTTAATGAAACTAAGAACTTCCAACTTCTATATTCGATGCCGAAACCTATCAAATCAAGTCCGATTGACCTCAAATTTTGCACACAGGTCATAAATGACATAATGAAGCTATAAAAATTTTTAGAACTAGATTCTGACCCCGATATCAAAAAGTCAACCCTCGGTCAAACTTTTCAAAAATCTTCTATTTTCTAACTTTTGCCAAAATGCGCCAAATTATCCTATAGACTTCCAAATCTAAATCCGAACATGCGCCTAAATTCAAAAATCACCATACGAAGCTATTGAAATCATCAAAAATCTAATCTGGGGTCGTTTGCTCAAAAGTCAAATCTCCGGTCAAACTTAAGAAATCTTTAGCCTTAGATTTCTAGATTCCATTAATTGCCGATAATTTGATTTAGGGACCTCCGAATTCGATTTCGGACACATGAACAAGTCTCAAATCACGATACGGAACTACCGGAATGTTCAAAACTTGTATCCGAGTTCGTTTGCTCAAAATGTTGACCGAAGTCAACTCAGTTGAGTTTTAAAGCTCTAATTCACAATTTAATCCATTTTTCACATAAAAACCTTCCGGAAAATTATATGGACTGCACACGCAAGTCGAGGAATTATTGATACTGCTTTTCAAGGTCTTAAAATACCAAGATGATTATTTAATTTAAAGATGACATTTTGGGTCATTACATATATACACACACACACACACACACACTGATACATTATAAATAAAACTTGACGAAGAAGAAGCAAACTTGGGGAAAGCCTCAGAGATTTTTGGATGGTGCATAGGTGTTCTAATAGAGAAGGAAATGAAAATCTTGTAAAATTAAAACTGAAAATACGAATTTTATTTATGGTGAATGTCTATATTTAGAGAGATTCTAGGGTTTATTACTTAGTGGCTAAGTCATCCTCTTACTATAAATAGAGGGTTCTATTCTATTGTAAATCATCTTATATCAATAAGAATCCTCTTTCTCTACTTTGCTCTGCAATACTCTTCTTCTTCTTTTATTGTTTTATAACACGTTATCAGCACGAGACTCTAACCAATTGAGTAGAAGCTTTGGATTGAGCATAATGATTGTCAATTGTTCCATGAAATTCCTTCATGATTAAATTCTGGATTTAAGGTAAGTATTTTACTTTATTTTTCTCTTTTAAATTCTTGACATTTTGTGTGATGACCCAAAAGGTCATCACTTGTGTTGCAAGTGAATTTAGTGTTCTGGGGCCTAAAAACCTCCCTTTTACTTCAACTTGATTTGCGTGCGTGGTCTAGACCTATATTCGAAAAGCCTGCTATGTGAAAATATGAGAAATAGAAATTTCTAGAGTTAAAAATTTGATTATGGTTGACTTTGGTCAACATTTTGAGCAAACGGACGCGGATCCATGTTCCGACGATCCCGGGAGGTCCGCAGTAAAATATGAGACTTGGGCATATGCCCGGAAATGAATTCCAAGGTCCCAAGCCTTAGAAATCAATTTTTGAAAGAAATTATTTTATTGAATTATCTAAGAAATAAAGAAAAGAATTAATGTTTGAAACAAATGTTATCGGGCCCGTATTTTGGTTCCGGAGCCTGGTACAAACTTGTTATAGTATTTGAAAGATAACTGTGAAGTATGGTGAAAACCGGAGTTTATTTGATGTGAGTTGGACTTTCGGTTAAAGAGTTATGAACTTTGAGAGTTCTTGATGAAAATGTTGAGTTTTGAGATTTAATTCATGATTTTACATGTTATTTTAATGATGTGTTCGCACGAGTAGGTCCATATGATGTCTTTGTAACAATCCGACCGATCGTTTTGAGCTTCGGCGCATCATTCAGCAGTTTGAGGCCATGAGCGGCTTCATCTCAGGTATATTGACTTGTGTGTATGGTCAGAATTAAAATTCAGGAAGTTTGGAGTCAAATCTAAATGGAAATTCTCATTTTGAAAGCTTAAAATTGAAGAAATGAACTAGGATTGGAATTTTGAGTAAACGACCTCGGAATTGGGATCCGAAGGTTCCAGCAGGTTCGTATGATGATTTCGGACTTGGGCGTATGCCCGGATCGGGTTTTGGATAACCCGGGAGCGTTTTGGCGCCTATTGTGGAAGATAGCATTTTAGAAGAAATTGCATCAGTTTGGTTTAAAATGCATTTCAGTGTTATTGATGTCCGTTTGGGATTCCGAGACTGGGAGTAGCTCCGTATGGTGATTCTGGATTTGGGAGCGCGATCGGAAGTGAATTCGGAGGTCCGTAGGTCATTTTGGAGTCATTTGGCTAAATATAAAAATTTGAAGGTTTTTGAGAAAATTCGATCGGAAGTGGAAATTTTGATATCGGGGTCGGAATGCGGTTCCGAAAGATGGGGCAAGTCCGTAATGTCGAATGTGACTTGTGTGCAAAATTTCATTCCGGAATGATTTTGGTAAGGTTTGAGACACTTAGTCTCTTTTAAGGAGGTTTAAGTTGGAAAAGTCAATCGAACGTTGACTTATGTGTTAGAGGGATCAGATTTGAATTCCGATGATTCGGTTAGCTTCGGGGGATGATTTGTGACTTAGGAGTGTGATCAGAAGTAATTTTGGAGGTCCGATGTAGAATTAGGCTTGAATTGGCGAAGTTAGTATTTTGGCGAATTCCGGTTGATAGGTGAGATTTTGATACGGGAGTCAAAATGGAATTCCGAGAATTGATGTAGCTTTGTTATGTCATTTGTGATGTGTGTGCAAAATTTCAGGTCATTCGGACATCGTTTGGTCGGGTTTTTGATCGAAAGTGTATTTTCGGAAGTTTTTGGAATCTTAGGCTTGAATTCGATGAGTTTTGGGTAATTTGATGTTGTTTGAGGTGTTTTGATGATTTGAGCAGGTTTTAATGATGTTATGAATTATGTTGGCATTTTTGGTCAGGGTCCCATGAGGCTCGGATAAGTTTTGGAAGAGTTTTTGGAAGATTTTTGCCGTTTTGAGCATAAGCATGTAATGATCCAAGGGTCCATTTTAAGTTTTAGAGATCCAAATTTGATTTTGAGACTTCCAAAATATAAATCATGAATTATAGGACTGATCTGGAAATTTTAGTTTAATTTCATCAAGTCGCGATTGGGTTTTTGACGTGAAATGTGAGTTAATTGTTTAACGAGCGAAATGGGTATTGAACTGGGCAAACGAGCTCCAAATTGAGTTTCGATTGAAGGGTTGTGTTTTTATTATTATTTATGACTCATAGGAACAAGAATCGTCTAATTCCGAGTTCGTATGATGGAGTTAGAGCCTTTTTAGTGAAAATAAAAGCTGCTGCAATTTCTGCTGCTAAGCTGTCTTTGGACAGCAATGTGCAGTCGTGGAGCGTACTTCGGAGACCTATATCTTTTGATCTACAAGAAATTTTGAGATGAGTTAAAAACGAAAGTTGTAACCCTTCATATCTAGTTTCCAGAAAGCTAAAATCGTAATTTGGACATTTGTAGGGAAAGTTATGATTGATTGAAGATGACTGGTGGAGCAGTTTCTCCAGAAATTTTCTGATTTCATGGAGCCGATTTAGAAGCTCATATCTCGGGATATATAAAGAGTTATATGGTGTACAACCTATCAAATTAAAGATCTTTGAGTCTAGTTTCTAAATCTTCAAACCGTTTGTCATTTGGATATTTATACAAGACGTTATGGGTGTTTAAACAGAAGGTGTCCAACAAGGAACAATTTTAATAGGATGTACAACGTGTATAGCACAAGTGCAAGGTACAACTCGAAAGCACGGACAGATTCTTTTAAACACGGATTTGGCTTATTTCTTTCATTTCTTTCATTTGGCTTGGATTATTTTGGAGAGAATTTCAAGGGGGATTTCATCAAGCATCAAAGGTGAGTTGTTTCTACTTATTTCCAAGTTAAATACATGGATTAGAGCTGAAAACTCAAGTAATTTATGGACAAAAATGGTGGTTTAGGGCTTGAAACTTAAGAGAATTAAATGGTGATTTGAGGGGTCAAATGAACTCCGATTTTTGTGAATTTGGTATGTATAAACTCGTGGAGAGATAAGGGTCGTATTGATATAAAAAATTCTGAATTTTGAGACGTGGGCCCGGGGCTCGGGTTTTGCTAATTTCGGGATTTTCGACATTTTTCGAGTCTTTTCGATTGGGTTATATTCCCTTAGCATATTGTAACGTATTCGTTGTGGTTTTGACTATATTCGACGCGCGAAGAGGTCGATTCAAGAGGAAAGGGCATTGCGGACTAGTCCACGGCCGGTTAAAGGTGAGTAATAGATGTAAATGATGTTCTGAGGGTTTGAAACCCCGGACTTTCACATCGTAATGCTATATTGAGGCATGACACGCACTCCATGGCGAGTGCGGGGTCAGATACTATTGGGGATTGTGACTTGGTCCATCCCGTGTGATGTTTATACTATACTGGTGATTGATACACATACTTCATTGATATTACTGGGCTTGATGCCATGTTTGGGGCCTTGTGCCGATTTGTAAAATCCTTCGAGGATTGATATTACTGCTTAGCATGATTTGCATATCATTTAATTTCAGTCCAAGGTTTTAAATGTTGTTTTGCAAACTCAGCCATAATTCTAAGTGTTGAAAACTTAAATGATATTTTTAAATGTATTCCGGGCTGGGAACTTCTGTTTTGTAAATGCCCAAGGGGCTTATTATATTATTTTCTGGACTGATTATAAAGTGACTTGAAACAGTGGTAACAATGGCACTGTGTGATATACTTGAAACAGTGGTAACAATGACACTGTGTGATATACTTGAAACAGTGGTAACAATGTCACTATGTGATATACTTGAAACAGTGGTAACAATGACACTGTGTGATATACTTGAAATAGTGGTAACAATGACACTGGATGATATACTTGAACAGTGGTAACAATGGCACTGTATGATATAAATTGGTCAGGTAACAATGGCTGACCGGTCAGGTAACAATGACTGACCAAGATATTGCGCTTGGGCTGTAGGAGCCCCTCCGGAGTCTGTACACACCCCCAGTGAGCGCCGTCGACGATAAATAAATATGGATGGCTCGGGCTGCACGCCGCAGTGGGTACTGGAATGTACCATCATATGCATTGCATTGCATTCATGTATTTGTATTTATACTGGTGTTTAGCTGCTCAGTTCCATATGTTGCTGTATATTCGGATTGTAGCTTACTTTGTGTATTTACTGGATTTTCTTATCTTCGGACTGTAGTTACTTTTATTACTCACTGGGTCGGAGTACTCACTTTACTCCCTGCACCTTGTGTGCAGATCCATGACAGTATCAGGCTCAGTAGATCCAGTTGATCAGCAGATCCAGCCTCTGGGAGTATCGAGGTAGCTGCACGGCGTTCGCAACCATTGATCTTCTCCCTCCTATCCTATCTCTTTATTTCCGCATTATCGGACTTTAGATATACCGTGTATTAGGATGATATTCTGTATTCTAGAGGCTCATATTCGTGACACCGGGTCCTAGTGAGATTATATTGTGTATTTTGTTAAAATCTTCAGTACTTGAATCTTGCTTAATTGATATTTCTTTCCGCTGTTTTTGATAAATTGGGTTAAGTGTTGAATAATGGTCGGGCTTGCCTAGTAGTGTGCTGGGCGCCATCACGACCGGGATTTGGGTCGTGACAAAGTTGGTATCAGAGCTTAGGTTACTTGGTCTCATGAGTCATGAGCCAGTTTAGTAGAGTCTCGCGGATCGGTACGGAGACGTCTGTACTTATCCTCGAGAGGCTGCCGAACCTTTAGGAAAATTTCACATTCTTGAATTCTTATTGTGCGTCCTTGATTCAGCTTGAAAAGAAACTTTTGAAATTCCTTCCGCGTGATCGTATGCACCAACGGGCACTCAGTATCAGATGTGTCTCGATGGCTTTTGATTCCCCGATCGAGGGACGAGGTGTAATCTCTGTGAGTTTGATGTTAGACCAGTCTGGAGGACTTGAGGCCAAATCTTTGCCAATGGCTTGAGCACCGAGGTGCTGATTTTGTGAGCAAGTGTTTTGAACTCATATGTTCATTATTGTCCTTGTTAGCCGGAATGGCGGTTGGATATCCACGTGATGAGTATGTTAGTGTTGCGAGGTGTATTTGTACGACTTGGTAGTGGCGAAGAAGCCTACTGGATAGTAGATGAACTGTTAAGTGATTCGTTTCTTATTGTGATTTGTTGAGTAGCCCGAGTTATGGGCGCGTGAAGAATATTTTTCGTGTCTCCTAGTTAGATAAGTCTGGGAGCTGAGATCGCTTCCGTAAATGTATTATGACGAAATCGTTGAGTCAAGGAGACCACCTTGAAGGTCGAAAATATTAAAGGAAGAATATGTTCCTACTTGGTTGAATAGCCCAATAATGGAGGGTTGAAGGGTATTTTCTATGTGTTATGATTCAAATAGGTGCAACGCATGTCCATGTATCAATTTAGATTTATGTAATTGATATGCATTGTGATGCTTTGTCAAGTTGTGGATGTGTTGTTAGGATGGTTTTGGTGATTCTCTGGCAGGTGGATAGGACCAATTACAAAGGAGGCTCTGCCAAAATTTTTGAAAAATTTAGGACTTAGTAAGTGGGCTTAGCTGTTGTGTGAGTAAATGCAAGAATTGCAGAAGAGTTAAAATTCCAGATGATTCATGTTTCCATGAGCTTATGATGGAGTGAGTTTAATCTCACCATGATATTACGACAGCAATAGAGTATATGTGTTGTGATCTATGGCTTCGAGCCAAGTTGGGGAGCTTGCTGTTGATTAGCTGATTGCACGGTTTATTACCTGCGTGAATTCTGGTTATTGGCGTATTGGTGGGTTATTGCAGCTACGGAAAAGGACCATGAGTGGTAATTTGAGTAAATGAATTGTTGGATGCATGCTATGGTTAGCCTTATTGGCTCATGTTCAGACTTGAGGGAAGATTCATGATTTATGCCTCGTATAGGTGCAGGCTTCGAGGGAAGTGATCCCTCTAGGTGCTTTATCGAGAGGGTATTCATATGTTATAAAATTCAGTAGAGTTGGTTGCATTCGGGGCCAAGTCAGAGCTGGGTGGCTCTCAATAGCGGTCCTAGTTAATTCAAGAGGTAAAGTGTGGTGCCTAATGATTTTGAGTCTATAAGTACGGTTAAGAGTCAAGCTTTTGAAGCAGCTTATGAAGAAAGGCACAGAATGTTCTATGATGTTTTGACTTGCGGTGTAGCATTTGAGAGACATGAAATGGTCATGGTATTTGAGACAGCATGGTCTCGTGATTTAAGGTCACTCGGGGTGAGTTTGGTTGAAATAAGTTAGGTGTTAAAGGGAGATATTATTATTTCTAAGGCAATCAAGGATAAATTGGAAGGAAGTAGATTGATTAGCCATAGTTGAGTTGGTATACTGGTGTCAGTGATCGGTTCGTTCAGCGTGATCGAGTTATGCATGTGAGGCTTGTCGGCCGCAGTGATTGATGTTATTCTGAAGCATTCTTTTGTTAGGGCCTATTATGAGTAGGCGGATCCCAGAAAGTGTTATGGTGGCTTGGACAACTACTTAGAGATTGGCATATTCGACGATTATGAGGATTCGCCTGTATGCTGCTATAGTTCTCCTGAAGTGAGTTAAATGGAAAGTCTTATGTGATGAAGTATTAGCCTATCGGCGGTTCCAGAGTTGTGATGGAAATCGCGTCTATCGTATATTGGCACGTGAGGTGCAGTGAGTGGTATGGAATTTGAAGTAAGGACCAAGGTTGCAGTTTGGTCAATGACTGTGATGTCACGATCTCGGATGAGCAGTATATGAGTTTCAGTGTTTTGAGTAAGATGGGTATTGACGTCAGTATCACCTGAGGTCGGTGTTCTGTGAGAAAGGCTTTGCATCCTGGTTAGGGATTCTTGATCGCTTTTCAGCGTTAGTGCAGCCGGTGGTTTGGATGTGCAGACCCGTTAATTATTTCGGAAGATGGTGGGAGCTTGTCCCACAGGAATATTGTATAAGTGTGACATGTAGTCACTTGATTAATTAGAAATTTAAACCAAGTATGAGGATTTTGGTAATATCATCCATTTGAGAATTTATGCCTGGAGGGCACTCTGTTTATTGGGTTATGGACCTGTGAAAGATTATTGGCCTAGCTTGGCACGATCAGGATCGACTTGAGGTCGGTGGATAGATTTAAATGTGGAAGTGAGCCTTACGTCAGGCCAGTTGTGTTTATTTCAGCAATGCGCTCTTTATGGAAGGATAGTCGCAGTCTTATTTCGTGGTCAGTTAATTCATGTAAAGATATATTGCACCGTATGAGTTGTGAGACGGCTTGGTAAATTCCTTATGTGTTGAGGTTCCGCTCAGCGGTGATGTTATATGAGCAGGATGAGACTTAGATCATGTATCGCACCTCAGTTGTGCTTGAGTTTGTAGCCTATAGCGCTATATGTTTCCTTGGGAATGATATTATGCACCTTAGTGTGTTTATGACCGATATTCGGTATTTTGATGTGATGAGCTATTCAGCTCGACGTATATCTCCTTATGTGAGTTCTATATGTGGATCGGGTGGCACACCGCCATGGGTATGTTGTTTGGATCGGGTTGCACGCCGCAACAGTGTGATGTTCAGTTCAGTGCCCATATTTGCTTTTGTGTGTTCTGTTTCCCTGTTTTCTGAGGAAGTCTATGTTAGTGTGCGAGTTGAGTAGTTCCTTCTAGAGTTCGCCTTCCTTTTGTATCGCGTTCGAATTGATAGCATACTGGCACATTGTGGCGTCTTGTGGGATTTTTGATTATGTCTGAGGTGGCTTATTGCCTGAGCAGTTCGTACTGGGTGAGACGAGGTTACTAGATTTGGGGTCAGTGCAAACTGATTATATGAAGTATATTATAGAGCAAAGATCATTCTTTGGTTTGGGACAAGGTAATGGAACTTGTCAGGAGTGTAGATCCAATGAATTGTTGATTCAGCAGTTGGTTGTGAATTTCGGCACATCTCTTCAGTCGTATCGGTGTTGAAAAAAAAACATAAAAAAACTAGAGTAAGACCTATGTAGATCATGAGATGCAATGGGAGCATCAGATTCGTGGAATTTCGACCATTATGTTTAAAGAATGTTATTGTGGTTCTATGAGTAAGTGATGCAAAGTGTGAATTCAGCAAAGTTATGCAGTCATGTTTGGGTACAGCGTGTGGAGATTGATATGGTGGTCGTATGATAGAAACAGGCTTCGCAGGGAAATTCAGGATGTTGGAATTGGGCCTAATGGCTTATTTGCTTGAATAAATAAGTATATCTACAGAATTATCGAGCTAATGTGCTCAACGGAGTAGTGGTAGCATGGGAAGGTGCATGATGTGTTAAACAAGTGATTTCAGACTACTTCAGTGTAGTTCTCAGCACGTTCGAGGACGAACGTATGTTTAAGTGGGGGAGATTGTAACGACCCGACCGATCGTTTTGAGCTCCGGCGCGTCATTCAGCAGTTTGAGGCCATGAGCGGCTTCATCTCAGGTATATTGACTTGTGTGTATGGTCAGAATTAAATTTCAGGAAGTTTGGAGTCAAATCTAAATGGAAATTCTCATTTTGAAAGCTTAAAATTGAAGAAATGAACTGGGATTGGAATTTTGAGTAAACGACCTCGGAATTGGGATCCGAAGGTTCCAGCAGGTTCGTATGATGATTTCGGACTTAGGCGTATGCCCGGATCGGGTTTTGGATAACCCGGGAGCGTTTTGGCGCCTATTGTGGAAGATAGCATTTTAGAAGAAATTGCATCAGTTTGGTTTAAAATGCATTTCAGTGTTTGATGTCCGTTTGGGATTCCGAGACTGGGAGTAGCTCCGTATGGTGATTCTGGATTTGGGAGCGCGATCGGAAGTGAATTCAGATGTCCGGATGTCATTTTGAAGTCATTTGGCTAAATATAAAAATTTGAAGGTTTTTGAGAAAATTCGACCGGAAGTGGAAATTTTGATATCGGGGTCGGAATGCGGTTCCGAAAGATGGGGCAAGTCCGTAATGTCGAATGTGACTTGTGTGCAAAATTTCATTCCGGAATGATTTTGGTAAGGTTTGAGACACTTAGTCTCTTTTAAGGAGGTTTAAGTTGGAAAAGTCAATCGAACGTTGACTTATGTGTTAGAGGGATCAGATTTGAATTCCGATGATTCGGTTAGCTTCGGGGGATGATTTGTGACTTAGGAGTGTGATCAGAAGTAATTTTGGAGGTCCGATGTAGAATTAGGCTTGAATTGGCGAAGTTAGTATTTTGGCGAATTTCGGTTGATAGGTGAGATTTTGATACGGGAGTCAGAATGGAATTCCGAGAATTGATGTAGCTTTGTTATGTCATTTGTGATGTGTGTGCAAAATTTCAGGTCATTCGGACATCGTTTGGTCGGGTTTTTGATCGAAAGTGTATTTTCGGAAGTTTTTGGAATCTTAGGCTTGAATTCGATGAGTTTTGGGTAATTTGATGTTGTTTGAGGTGTTTTGATGATTTGAGCAGGTTTTAATGATGTTATGAATTATGTTGGCATTTTTGGTCAGGGTCCCATGAGGCTCGGATAAGTTTTGGAAGAGTTTTTGGAAGATTTTTGCCGTTTTGAGCATAAGCATGTAATGATCCAAGGGTCCATTTTTAGTTTTAGAGATCCAAATTTGATTTCGAGACTTCCAGAATTTAAATCATGAATTATAGGACTGATCTGAAAATTTTAGTTTAATTTCATCAAGTCGCGATTGGGTTTTTGACGTGAAATATGAGTTAATTGTTTAACGAGCGAAATGGGTATTGAACTGGGCAAACGAGCTCCAAATTGAGTTTCGATTGAAGGGTTGTGTTTTTATTATTATTTGTGACTCATAGGAACAAGAATCGTCTAATTCCGAGTTCGTATGATGGAGTTAGAGCCTTTTTAGTGAAAATAAAAGCTGCTGCAATTTCTGCTGCTAAGCTGTCTTTGGACAGCAATGTGCAGTCGTGGAGCGTACTTCGGAGACCTATATCTTTTGATCTACAAGGAATTTTGAGATGATTTAAAAATGAAAGTTGTAACCCTTCGTATCTAGTTTCCATAAAGCTAAAGAAATCGTAATTTGGACATATGTAGGGAAAGTTATGATTGATTGAAGATGACTGGTGGAGCAGTTTCTCCAGAAATTTTCTGATTTCATGGAGCCGATTTAGAAGCTCATATCTCGAGATATATAAAGAGTTATATGGTGTACAACCTATCAAACTAAAGATCTTTGAGTCTAGTTTCTAAATCTTCAAACCGTTTGTCATTTGGATATTTATACAAGACGTTATGGGTGTTTAAACAGAAGGTGTCCGACAAGGAACAATTTTAATAGGATGTACAACTTGTATAGCACAAGTGCAAGGTACAACTCGACGAAGCACGGACAGATTCTTTTAAACACGGATTTTTCTTTCATTTCTTTCATTTGGCTTGGATTATTTTGGAGAGAATTTCAAGGGGGATTTCATCAAGCATCAAAGGTGAGTTGTTTCTACTTATTTCCAAGTTAAATACATGGATTAGAGCTGAAAACTCAAGTAATTTATGGACAAAAATGGTGGTTTAGGGCTTGAAACTTAAGAGAATTAAATGGTGATTTGAGGGGTCAAATGAACTCCGATTTTTGTGAATTTGGTATGTATAAACTCGTGGAGAGATAAGGGTCGTATTGATGTAAAAAATTCTGAATTTCGAGACGTGGGCCCGGGGCTCGGGTTTTGCTAATTTCGAGATTTTCGACATTTTTCGAGTCTTTTTGATTGGGTTATATTCCCTTATCTTATTGTAACGTATTCGTTGTAGTTTTGACTAGATTCAACGCGCGAAGAGGTCGATTCAAGAGGAAAGGACATTGCGGACTAGTCTACGGCCGGTTAAAGGTGAGTAATAGATGTAAATGTTGTTCTGAGGGTTTGAAACCCCGGACTTTCACATCGTAATGCTATATTGAGGCATGACACGCACTCCATGGCGAGTGCGGGCTCGGATACTATTGGGGATTGTGACTTGGTCCATCCCGTGTGATATTTATACTATACTGGTGATTGATACACATACTTCATTAATATTACTGGGCTTGATGCCATGTTTGGGGCCTTGTGCCGATTTGTAAAATCCTTCGAGGATTGATATTACTGCTTAGCATGATTTGCATATCATTTAATTTCAGCCCAAGGTTTTAAATGCTGTTTTGCAAACTCAGCCATAATTCTAAGTGTTGAATACTTAAATGATATTTTTAAATGTATTCCGGGCTGGGAACTTCTGTTTTGTAAATGCCCAAGGGGCTTATTATATTATTTTCTGGACTGATTATAAAGTGAAACAGTGGTAACAATGGCACTGTGTGATATACTTGAAACAGTGGTAACAATGACACTGTGTGATATACTTGAAACAGTGGTAACAATGACACTGTGTGATATACTTGAAACAGTGGTAACAATGACACTGTGTGATATACTTGAAATAGTGGTAACAATGACACTGGATGATATACTTGAACAGTGGTAACAATGGCACTGTATGATATAAATTGGTCAGGTAACAATGGCTGACCGGTCAGGTAACAATGACTGACCAAGATATTGCGCTTGGGCTGTAGGAGCCCCTCCGGAGTCTGTACACACCCCCAGTGAGCGCCGTCGACGATAAATAAATATGGATGGCTCGGGCTGCACGCCGCAGTGGGTACTGGAATGTACCATCATATGCATTGCATTGCATTCATGTATTTGTATTTATACTGGTGTTTAGCTGCTCAGTTCCATATGTTGCTGTATATTCGGATTGTAGCTTACTTTGTGTATTTACTGGATTTTCTTATCTTCGGACTGTAGTTACTTTTATTACTCACTGGGTCGGAGTACTCACTTTACTCCCTGCACCTTGTGTGCAGATCCAGGACAGTATCAGGCTCAGTAGATCCAGTTGATCAGCAGATCCAGCCTCTGGGAGTATCGAGGTAGCTGCACGGCGTTCGCAACCATTGATCTTCTCCCTCCTATCCTATCTCTTTATTTCCGCATTATCGGACTTTGGATATACCGTGTATTAGGATAATATTCTGTATTCTAGAGGCTCAGATTCGTGACACCGGGTCCTAGTGAGATTATATTGTGTATTTTGTTAAAATCTTCAGTACTTTAATATTGCTTAATTGATATTTCTTTCCGCTGTTTTTGATAAATTGGGTTCAGTGTTGAATAATGGTCGGGCTTGCCTAGTAGTGTGCTGGGCGCCATCACGACCGGGATTTGGGTCGTGACAGTCTTTGAGTTAGTATGCACACTTGGTTTGGAGTTCTGAGGTCTTGGGTGAGTTTCGGGTAGGTTCTGGGATGTCTTAGGCTTAAAAACATAGTTGTTGCAGGTTCAGAGAAGTGAAAGGCCTCTGAACAAACCAGTGTGGTCCGCACAAAATGGAATGCTACCGCGGAAGGGCCTGTGCGGCCGCACTGGATTTTGTGCGGACCGCAGTGGGGGCTTTGCGGCCGCAGTGGATTTTGTGTGGTCTGAGGTGAAGAAAAATTTCACTGGTCCGACTTTGTAAGCCTATAGCTTTTGATATACAAAGAAATTTGAGATAATTTAAAAACAAAAGTTGTAGCCCTTCGTGTCTAGTTTTCATAAAGCTAAAGAAATTATAATTTGGACATTTGTAGATAAAGTTATGGCTAAAATACTAAAACATGTCACTGTAGTACACAGGAAGGGCTATGCATAGGGCATCTGAGAGTAGTATATTAAGACGGAATTTTGAGTTATTTTTCATTTTTCAAAATCCCAAAAATATAAGAGGCGATTTTTCAAACAACCTTTCTTCTCCAAAATATTGGCAAGTGATTTCTAACTCGTTTTCTTCAATCATTAACATTTTTTCACATGATTTCAACTCAAAATCAATGATTTTCATGGGGGATATTGGGTGTTTTGGGTAGAACCTAGGTTTTTCAAAAATTGGGGATTTGGACCTCGATTTGAGGTCTGATTTCAAAATAAATCATATATTTGGGTTCGTGGGGGAATGCGTAATCAGGTTTTGGTTCGAACCTCGGGTTTTAACCATGTGGGATCAGGGGCGATTTTTGACTTTTTGGGTAAAACTTTAGAAAACTCATTTTTCATGTATTAGGGTTGATTCATTTAGCGTTTATTGATGTAATTAAGTAACTTGTGACTAGATACGAGTGAATTGCCAGGGAATCAAGGGGTAAAACTATAATTGAAACGTGAATTGTGTTCGTGGCATCAAGGTAAGTGTTTGGTCTAACCTTAACTTGAGGGATTAGGATTTGTGTCTTATTTGCTACATGTTAATTGTGGAGTACGATATATAGGCATGGTGACGAGTATCTATACGTTGGTGTCAAGCATGCCCGTGAGTCGTGTATTATAATTGTTATGACTCTGTTGTGGCTTATTGCGCTTCATATGTTATTATCACCATTGTTCCCTTGCCGGGATGTTTGTTTGATATTAATGATCCCTTGCTGGGATGTTTGTTTTGATATTATTATTCCCTTGCCGGGATGTTGTTGAAATATCATTGTTCCCTTACCGGGAAGTTGTTATATTGCTCTTGTTCCCTTGCCGTGATTCCTTGTGATTATTGTTGGCTTGTAAATGGGAGCGGGTGGTACGCCTACCACAAGATATAATGAAATGGGAGCGGGTGGTATGCCTACCACAAGATATAAAAAAATGGGAGCGGGTGGTACGCCTACCACAAGATACATGAAATGGGAGCGGGTGATACGCCTACCATAAGATAAATGAAATGGGAGCGGGTGACACGTCTGCCACGAGATAAATGAAATGGGAGCGGGTGGCACGCCTGCCACAAGATACAGGAATTGGGATCGGGTTGCACGTCTGCAACAAGATATGAAAAGAAAGTGAAATCTGCCTTTGTTTTCCTTATTCTTGTTAGTGGTTGATTTTGATTCCTTTATAATTCTCTTGATATTCTATTTTACCTGTTATTCCCCGAAGCATGTTTCCCCCTTCTATCTTTATTTCTGTATTTCTTTTCTGCTGTATATATATTTGAACTGCACAGGTTTATTTGGTAGTCTGGTCCTAGCCTCGTCACTACTTTGCGGGGTTAGGTTGGACACTTACCAGCACATGGGGTCGGTTGTGCTGATACTACACTCTGCACTATGTGCAGATCCCGCAGTAGCTTTTGGACAGTAGCTTGGAGGCTTCCTTCAGTCCATCCGGAGACCCAAGGTAGACCTGAAGGCGTCCGTAGCCCTGGCGTCTCCCTATGTCCCTATTTCCTGTTTCATTTTCCTTTTATTCAGAAACAGTGTACTGTTATTTCTACATACTTTGTATATAGAAATCTTAGACAGTCTGTGATACTGTGACACCAGGTTTTGGGTGGTTAAGGCGTAGGTATTTGTAATAGATGCAATTTTCATAAATCTTATTGTTGTATTTCGCTTAAATTTGTATTTCCGTTGTTACCACGTTATCGTCTTATATTTGTTAAAAATAAATAATTGGTTAATGAAGTAACTAGATCAAAGGTTTGGCTTGCCTAGCTCACATTAGTAGGCGCCATCACAACTACCGAGGGTGGGAAATCCGGGTCGTTGAGAGCTCTAGGTTACATGGGTCTCACAGTTCACAGACAAGCTTAGTAAAGTCTGAGGGATCGGTATGGAGACGTCCGTATTTATCCCCTAGAGGCTATAGAGTTAGGAACAACTTCACATTTATTCTCTCATGTCATGCGATTTGGTTTCTCAATGCTAATTGAACTTCTACTCTGTTCTTTCGCAGATGGCGAGAACACGCGCTTCCTCATCCACTGACCAGCAGTCCGATCCCCTAGCAGCAGCTCCCACCAGGGGCAGAGGGTGAGGCCAAGTCTGTGCTAGAGGCCGAGGTAAGAGCAGATCTTAGCCCCGAGCAGCAGCACCAGCGGCGGAGCCTCAGGTTGGCTTTGATGATGAGGTTCCAGCCCCAGCAGTTCCGATGGGCCCCGCTCAGGTCCCAGAAGGGTTTATTGTTACCCCAGTTCTTCAGGATGCTCTGGTCCGTTTAGTGGGCCTCATGGAGAGTGTCACCCAAGCAGGCTTGCTTCCTGTAGTGCCAGTCATCTCTCAGGTTAGAGGAGGAGCCTAGACTCCTGCTACTCACACTCTAGACCAGGTAGCTCCCTAGATTCAGACTCCAACAGTTCAGCCAGTTGGAGCGGTTCAGCCGGGTGTGGTAGCTCAAACCGGCGATGGAGAAGCTATGTCCGCCGATGCTTTGTGGAGGTTGGATAGGTTCACCAAGCTCTTCACTACTACTTTCAGTTGTGCATCTATTGAGGATCCCTAAGATTATCTAGACAGCTCTCACGAGGTTCTTAGGAACATGGGGATAGTTGAGACCAATGGGGTCGATTTTGCTACTTTTTGTTTGTCTGGATCCACCAAGACTTGGTGGAGAGATTACTGTTTGGCTAGACCATCCAGATCGCCAGCTTTGACTTGGGAGCAATTTACTCAGCTATTTCTGGAGATGTTTCTCCCCGTCACTCAAAGAGATGCCTATCGGAGGCAGTTTGAGCATCTTCAGCAGGGTTCTATGACTGTTACCTAGTGTGAGACCAGATTCATCGACTTAGCTCGTCATGCTCTTATCATACTTCCCACCGAGAGAGAGAGATAGAGAGAGAGAGAGTGAGGAGGTTCATTGATGGACTTATTCAGCCGATTCGTCTTCAGATGGCTAGGGAGACTAGGAGTGAGATTTCTTTCATGGAGGCGACCAATGTAGAGGAGAGTTGATACGGTTCTATCGAAGGGAGGTGGTCAGGGGTCTGACAAGAGGCCTCATCATTCAGGCCGATATAGTGGTACCTCGTCTAGAGGTAGGGATTCGTATGGTAGAGGACATCCTCCCAGGCCTTTTCAGTTAGCACTTCAGGTTTCTCACGGTGCTTCAGGTGGCCGTGGTTCTCAGATGCAGTATTCTGATCAACAGTCCTATAGTACACCACCAGCTCCTATCGGTGCACCGCTGCTTCAAAGTTTCCAGGGTCGTCAGCCCTAGTAGCCGAGGGCTTGTTTTACTTGTGGCGACACAAGCCACATTGCTAGGTATTGCCCTCGAGCACTGAGTAGCTCTCAGCATCAGGGTTCCTGTGCCATGGTTCAGACACTAGGTGTTCCACAACCCTCCCAACCAACTAGATGTAGGGGTAGTGGTGCTAGAGGTGGAGGTAGAGGTATTAGAGGTGGAGCTCAGGCCGCTAGAGATGGAGGTTAGCCAGCAGCAGGCCATCCTAGAGATGTAGTTCAGGGTGGTAGGGCCCAGCCCCGATGTTATGCTCTTCCAGCCAGGCCCAAGGCTAAAGCTTCCGATGCAGTTATTACAGGTACGGTTCTGGTTTGTGATAGAGATGCTTCAGTGTTATTTGACCCAGGGTCTACGTACTCGTATGTGTCCTCTTATTTTGCACCGTATCTGGTCATGCCTAGTGATTCTTTGAGTGATCCTATTTATGTTTCTACGCCGGTGGGTGATTCTATTGTGGTAGATCGAGTCCATCGTTCATGTATAGTTGTGATTGAAGGTCTTGAGACTCGTGTAGATTTGCTTCTTTTGGACATGGTCAATTTTGATGTCATATTAGGGATGGACTGGTTATTACCTTACCATGCTATCTTGGACTGTCATGCCAAGACTGTGACCTTAGCCTTACCGGGTTTACCTCGTTTAGAGTGGAGAGGGACTCCTAGTCATTCTACCCGTAGTGTTATCTCTTATGTGAAGGCTCGACGTATGGTCGAGAAGGGGTGTTTGGCCTATTTGGCATATGTTCGTGATTCTAGTGCTGAGGTTCCTTCTATTGATTCTGTTCCCGTTGTTCGTGAGTTTCCTGAGGTATTTCCTTCAGACCTGCCGGGTATGCCACCCAATAGGGGTATTGACTTTTGCATTGATTTGGCTCCGGGCACTCAGCCCATTTCTATCCCGCCGTATCATATGGCCCCCCTAAGTTGAAAGAGTTGAAGGAGCAGTTGCAAGACTTGCTTGAAAAACATTTCATTAGGCCTAGTGTTTCGCCTTGGGGTACGTCGTTGTTGTTTGTTAAGAAGAAGGATGGATCAATGAGGATGTGTATTGATTGCCGGTAGTTGAACAAGGTTACAATCAAGAATAAGTATCCATTGTCGAGGATTGATGATTTGTTTGATCAACTTTATGGTGCCAAGGTATTTTCGAAGATTGACTTTAGATCTGGCTACCATCAGTTGAGGATTAGGGCATCCGATGTCCCTAAGACAGCTTTCCACACTCGGTACGAGCATTATGAGTTTTTGGTGATGTCATTTGGGTTGACGAATGCCCCAGCAGATTTTATGGATTTGATGAACCAAGTGTTGAAGCCTTACTTGTATTCATTCGTGATAATCTTCATTGATATTATTTTGATATATTCCTACAGCCGGGAGGAGCACGAGCAGCATCTTAGAGTGGTTCTTCAGACATTAAGGGATAGTCAGTTATATGTTAAATTCTCAAAGTGTGAGTTCTGGTTGAGTTCAGTTGCATTCCTGGGTCATGTTGTATCAGCAGAGGGTATTCAGGTTGATCCGAAGAAGATTGAGGCAGTCAAGAACTGGCCTAGACCAGCATCAGCTACAGAGATTCGGAGTTTCTTGGGCTTAGCAAGTTACTATAGTCGGTCCGTGGAGGAGTTTTCATTTATCGTAGCCCCGATGAACAGGTTGATCCAGAAGGGTGCCCCGTTCAGATGGTCGGATGAGTGTGAGGCGAGATTTCATAAGCTCAAGACAACTCTGACTACGGCACCGATATTGGTTTTGCCCACAGGCCTAGGTTCTTATACAGTTTATTGTGACGCATCTCGCATTGGACTTGGTGTGGTGTTGATGCAGGATGGCAAGGTCATTACTTATGCTTCGTGGCAGTTGAAGATTCATGAGAAGAATTATCCGGTTCATGATTTGAAGTTGGCAGCCATTGTTCATGCGTTGAAGATTTGGAGGCATTATTTGTATGGCATGGCATGTGAGGTGTTCACGGATCACAAGAGTCTGCAGTACTTGTTCAAGTAGAAGGAGTTGAATTTGAGGCAGAGAATATGGTTGGAGCTGTTAAAGGACTATGATATCACCATCTTATATCATCCGGGAAAGACCAATGTGGTGGTCGATGCTTTGAGTAGGAAGTCAGCCAGTATGGCAGTCTTACTTATATTCCGGTCGGTGAGAGACCGCTTGCTTTGGATGTTCAGACTTTGGCCAATCAATTCGTGAGGTTGGATGTTTCTGAGCCCAGTCGTGTGTTAGCTTGCACGGTCGCTCGTTCTTCTTTATTGGAGCGTATCCGTGATTGGTAGTATGATGATCCCCATTTGTGTGTCCTTAGAGTCACGGTGCAGCACAGAGGTGCCAAGCAGGTTAGCTTAGGTGATGATGGAGTTTTGAGATTGCAGGGTCGAGTTTGTGTGCCTAATGTGGATGGGCTCCGAGAGTTGATTTTAGAGGAGGCTCATAGCTCCCGGTACTCTATTCATCCGGGCGCCGCAAAGATGTATCAGGATTTGTGGCAACATTATTAGTGGCGGAGAATGAAGAAGGATATCGCAACATTTGTGGCTCGGTATTTGAATTGTCAGCAGGTCAAGTATGAGCGGCCTGGTAGTTTGTTCCAAAAGATTGAGATTCCTAAGTGGAAGTGGGAGTGGATCACTATGGACTTTGTTGTTGGACTCCCACGGACTCAGAGGAAGTTCGATGCAGTGTGGGTTATTGTTGATAGGCTGACCAAGTCAGCGTATTTCATTCCTGTGGCATTCTCCTACTCTTCCTAGAGGTTAGCTGAGATCTATATCCAGGAAATTGTTCGTCTTCATAGATTGCCCGAGTCTATCATCTCGGATCGAGGTATAAAATTTACCTCCCATTTCTGGAGAGCAGTTCAGCGAGAGTTAGGCACACGGGTTGAGTTGAGCACAACGTTTCATCATCAGACGGACGGGCAGTCCGAGCGGACTATTCAGATTTTAGAGGATATGCTCCGATCTTGTGTCATTGACTTTTGAGGCTCGTGGGATCATTTTTTGCCCTTAGAAGAGTTTGCCTACAACAATAGAAACCAGTCGAGTATTCAGATGGCTCCGTATGAGGCTTTATATGGTAGGCGGTATTGGTCTCCGGTTGGATGGTTTGAGCCGGAAGAGGCTCGGTTGTTGGGTACGAATCTGGTTCAGGGTGCCTTGGACAAGGTCAGGATTATTCAGGATAGGCTTCGTACAGCTCAGTCCAGGCAAAAGAGTTATGCCGACCGCAAGGTTCATGATTTGGCATTCATGGTCGGTGAGCGGGTATTGCTTCGAGTGTCGCCTATGAAGGGCGTGATGAGATTTGGGAATAAGGGGAAGCTTAGCCCTAGGTTCATTGGCCCGTTTGAGATTCTTGATCGCGTGGGAGAGGTGGCTTATAGACTTGCATTGTCGCCAAGATTATCGGCCGTGCATCCAGTGTGTCATGTGTCCATGCTTCGAAAGTATCACGATGATCCATCCCACGTGTTAGATTTCAGCACTGTCCAGTTGGACAAGGACTTGTCTTATGAGGAGCAGCCGGTAGCTATTCTAGACCGGCAGGTTCGTCAATTGAGATCGAAGAGTTTTCCTTCTATTCGTGTTCAGTGGAGAGGTCAGCCCACTGAGGCATCGACCTGGGAGTCCGAGTCCGATATGCGGAGCCGTTATCCCTATCTTTTTTCCGACTTAGGTACTTCCTTCTTATGTCCGTGATTTCAAGTCAAAATCAATGATTTTCATGGGGAAAATTGGGTATTTTGGGTAGAACCTAGGTTTTTCAAAAATTGGGGATTTGGACCTCGATTTGAGGTCCGATTTCAAAACAAATCATATATTTGGGTTCGTGGGGGAATGGGTAATCAGGTTTTAGTTCGAACCTCGGGTTTTGACCATGTGGGCTTGGGGGCGATTTTTGACTTTTTGGGTAAAACTTTAGAAAACTCATTTTTCATGCATTGGGGTTGATTCATTTAGCGTTTATTGATGTAATTAAGTAACTTGTGACTAGATACGAGCGAATTGCCAGTGGAATCAAGGGGTAAAGATATAATTGAAACGTGAATTGTGTTCGTGACATCGAGGTAAGTGTTTGGTCTAACCTTAACTTGAGGGATTAGAAGTTGTGTCTTATTTGCTACATGTTAATTATGGAGTACGACGTATAGGCATGGTGACGAGTATCTATACGTTGGTGTCAAGCATGCCCATGAGTCGTGTATTATAATTGTTATGACTCCGTTGTGGTTTATTGCGCTTCATATGTTATTATCACCATTGTTCCCTTGCCGGGATGTTGTTGAAATATCATTGTTCCCTTGCCGGGATGTTGTTGAAATATCATTGTTCCCTTGCCGGGAAGTTGTTATATTACTCTTGTTCCCTTGCCGAGATTCCTTGTGATTATTGTTGGCTTGTAAATGGGAGCGGGTGGTACGCCTACCACAAGATATAATGAAATGGGAGTGGGTGGTACGCCTACCACAAGATATAATGAAATGGGAACGGGTGGTACGCCTACCATAAGATATAATGAAATGGGAGCGGGTGGTACGCCTACCACATGATATAAAGAAATGGGAGCGGGTGGTACGCCTACCACAAGATAAATGAAATGGGATCGGGTGGTACGCCTACCACGAGATAAATGAAATGGGAGCGGGTGGCACGCCTGCCACGAGATACAGGAATTGGGATCGGGTTGCACGCGTGCAACAAGATGTGAAAAGAAAGTGAAATCCGCCTTTGTTTTCCTTATTCTTGTTAGTGATTGATTTTGATTCCTTTATAATTCTTTTGATATTCTGTTTTACCTGTTATTCCCCGAAGCACGTTTCCCCCTCCTATCTTTATTTGTTTATTTTTGTATTTCTTTTTCGCTATATATATTTGAACTGCACAGGTTTATTTGGTATTCTGGTCCTAGCCTCGTCACTACTTCGCCAGGGTTAGGTTGGACACTTACCAGCACATGGGATCGACTGTGCTGATACTACACTCTACACTATGTGCAGATCCCGGAGCAGCTTTTAGACAGTAGCTTGGAGGCTTCCTTCAGTCCATCCGGAGACCCAAGGTAGACCTGAAGGCGTCCGCATGCCTGGCGTCTCCCTCTATCCCTATTTCCTATTTTATTTTCCTTTTATTTAGAAACAGTGTACTGTTATTTCTTTAGACTTTTTATGTAGAAATCTTAGACAGTTTGTGACAGTTTGACACCAGGTTTTGGGTGATTAAGGCGTAGGTATTTGTAATAGATGTAGTTTTCATAATCTTATTGTTGTCTTTCGCTTAAATTTGAATTTCCGCTGTTACCACGTTATCGTCTTATATTTGTTAAAAAGAAATAATTGGTTAATAAAGTAATTAGATCAAAGGTTTGGCTTGCCTAGCTCACATTAGTAGGTGCCATAACAACTCCCAAGGGTAGAAAATCTGGGTCGTGACATTTTATAACTTGATTATAATTACAAGCAAAGACGATAAATTATGATTGTAACTCTAATGGAGTTTGAAAGAAATTATAACCATCCGAAGTGATAAAATTTCTATGCCTTGCCATGATCAAATTCATGTATGATTGTGGGCAAAGAATTGAAAACTCGTCCCATTGAATTTGCTCCATTATCATTCCCTTAAGAGAATGTGATAGCAGTATGTAATAAATCTGAAAAAGGACAAAATTATTACTATGAATGTATCAATGAATGTGGACGTGGCAATAGACGAAATTATAGTCGTCATCATTGTAATAATGGGAATAATAAGGATTCTCAAAATAATATTTCACTTTGTGAAAGTAATATTTGCCATTGATTTGACATGAGATTTTGTAAAGCATATATAGATGATTATGGTCCATTCATGATGTGAATGTGACAACATCTGATTTTTTATGAATACATATTCATTCTTCAAAGAATATGAACATGCTTGTCACGAGCCAAAATCTACTAAGGGTCGTAATGGCGCCGGACACCGTTGCCAGGCAAGCCAACCATAAATACTTAATTAAATTCTCATTTAAACAATTGTAAAAAACTCTGATTTTACTTCAATTTTTACTAGTAAAAGATACTCAGTTCGAATTAAATATACATGTCAAGAAGTCAATACAAAATACCCCATAACTATCCCAGAACTCGGTGTCACAAGTGCATGAGCTATTTCTAGGAAGCAATACAATACAACAACCGTCCGGAATACAAATTGGACAGAAAATAAATACAATAATCTGGAAGAGACTCTGCTGGCTGCGGGTCGTCTCGAGAAGTGCAGCTTACCTAAGTCTCCACATCAACCATGCTTCTACGCCCGCCAGGCCACTAGTGATGCATGTGCCTGTGCAACAAAAATGCACAGCAAGTGTAGTATGAGTACGAAAACAACATGTACCCAATGAGTATCCCGTCTAATCTCGAAGAAGTAGAGACGAGAGGTCGACTTCGACACTTACTAGTGGTCCAATAATGATACGTCCGTAATATAATGAATCGAGGATTTAAATAAACAAGATTTGTAATTCAATAGGGTGAAACATGTAAACAATTCTTTCTTTTATAGAAAATTTCCAAATTACTTTTCATCGTTTATACAAATATTCTTAAGCCGGGAAGAGGCAATAACAACTTCAATAAGATTCAAGGTAAGCAATTCAAGCATGCGCAAATCATGCTGAGGTCGTATGGCCCGATCCAACAATATTTAAACTGTGCACTACCAGAGGGTCGAATGGCGTGAACCATAGATGCATCTATTTAATCTACTAAGGCGTTCGGCCAGTTCCGAAATTAAACACATACAGACAGTCAATCAAGAAGTCAATAGGGAACAATTATCCAAAGAAAAGCCAATTCTCTTTTAACAATTTTATGAAATGAAGTTTAATCCTTTTAGAAATTCATTTACCACTTCGATAGGATTTAAGCACTTCAAACCGTCAATAGGATTACAAATATATCCAAGTACATCATGCTTTTGGGTTCTAGACTACCCGTACAATAGCATAATAGTAGCTACGCACGGACTCTCATCACCTCGTGCATACGTAGCCCCCACAAATAGGAGCACATAACAAATTGTTTCACCTATGAGGACAATTCCCTCTTACAAGATTAGAAAGGAGACTCAGCTCGCTTCGAAGATCCATAACCGGCATTCCACGCCCTTCCGAAGACTCGAACCGATGCACCATGCTCCAAAACTAGCCAATAATTATGCAAATCCATTAATATATGCTCAATTACTCATTACAATCCAGTTTATAACAATTCCTAACCCCGATCGAAAGGTTGACATAATTTCCCTCGGGCCCACGTGCCCGAATTCCTAAATTTTTTGAAGATAAACTTTACCCATAACCTCACGAACTCAAATATATAATTTGCTCTCAGTTTCATACCGAAAATCGTGGTCAAATTCCAAGAATATCGATTTTCTAGGTTTTCCCTCAAACCCCAAGTTTCTACAAATTTCATGCTCCATTCCATACATAATAAGGTACTTAACTCAAGATACGTGGGGCTAGCTTACCTTGTCGTTGATGATGAAAACCCCCTCTTGAAACCCTCCAAGAATCACCCAAGCTAAGAGAAAAATGAGAGAAAATGGCCAAATCCCTATTTTTAAAACACTCACTGCCTCCAGTCCTTTCGCACCTGCGGTCCCGCAGGTGCAGACCAATTGTCGTTTCTGCGGTCTTTCCCCAAGCCTTCAACTTTCGCATCCACGCTTCTCCTTCCGCTTGTGTGGTCCCACATCTGCTGCAAAATGACTGTATCTGCGATCCCAACCTAGCCGTCCATTTCTGCTTCTGCGGCACGAAGGCCGCTTCTGCAGCTCTACACCTGCGGCCCTAGTATCGCAGGTGCGGTTACACCAGCAACCAGCAACTTCAGCCTTCTCCAAAATTATATTTTCGATCCGTTAACCACCTGGAATCCACCCGAGACCTCGAGACCCCAACTAATCCCAAAACACATTACGAACTTGCTCGAGGACTCAAATCATATCAAATAACGCTAAAACCATGAATCGACCTCCAATCCAAGCTTTATGAATGTTAGAATTTCAAACTTCTACTTTCGATGTTTAAACCTATCAAATCACGTCCGATTGACCTCAAATTTTTCACACAAGTCATATTTGCCATTACAAACCTACTCCAACTTCCGGAATCGGAATCCAACCTTGATATCAAAAAGTCAACTCTCGGTCAAACTTCTCAAAAACCTTAAAATTTCTCTCTTTAGCCAAATGACTCCAAAATGACCTACGGACCTCCGAATTTACTTCCGATCGCGCTCCTAAATCCAAAATCACCATATGGAGCTACTCCCAGACTCGGAATCCCAAACGGACATCGATAACACTGAAATGCATTTCAACCCAAACTTATGAAATTTCTTCCAAAATGCTAACTTCCACAATAGGCGCCAAAATGCTCCCGAGTCTTCCAAAACCCGATCCGGACATACTCCCAAGTCCGAAATCATCATACGAACCTGCTGGAATCTTCGAATCTCGATTTCGAGGTCGTCTACTCAAAAATCCAATCTTAGCTAATTCTTTCAACTTAAAGCTACCAAAATGAGAATTCTCTTTCCAAATCAACTCTGAACTTCCCGGAATTCAATTCCGACCATGCGCACAAGTCATAATACCTGAAGTGAAGCTGCTCATGGCCTCAAACTGTTGAACGGAACGCTAGAGCTCAAAACGACTGGTCGGCTTGTTACGTTCTCTCCCACTTAAACATACGTTCGTCCTCGAACGTGCTAAGAACTGTGTTGGGGTTGTCCGAATTCACTGTTTAACACCTCGAGCACCTACTCGTGCTACCACAACTCAGCTGGGCACCCTAGCTCGATCAATCTGAAGATATTCTTTTTCACTTAAGCAAGTAAGCCTTAGAGCCTAATTCCAACATCCGGAATTCTCTGCCAGGCCTGTTCCAACATACGCTCACCGTATCAATAACTACACGCAGCACCAGAACATGACTGCATACCTTAGCTGAATTCACAACTTGCACCACGTTACTCACAGGACTACAATAACATTCTCTGATCAAATAATTCGGAATTTCACGAATCTGATGCTCTCATTGTACCACATAACCTACATAGGTCTTACTCTAACTCTTACAATACTGCCACGATGGAAGAGATGTGTAGAAATTCATAACCGACCGCCGAATCAACAAATCATTGGGTCTATACGCCTGACAAGAACCCTCACCTCATTCCGAACCAAATAATGGTCTTTGCTCCTTAATATACTTCATATAATTAGGTTGCACTGATTATAAATCCAATGATCTCGTCTCACCCAGTATGAACTGCTCAGACAATAAGCCACCCCGAACAAGATCAAAAGTCTCATATGATGCCCAATGTGCCAATAGGCTATGAACTCGAACGTGACAAAAGGAAAACAAACTCTGGAAGGAACTACTCAACTTAGGCACTAATGTGGACTATCCTTAGAAAATGGGAAACAAGGCATACAAAAATAGCATATAGAAAACTGTACTCAACATCACACTGTTGCGGCATGCAACCCGATCCAAATAACACACCCATGACGGCGTGCCACCCGATCCACATATAGAATTCACAAAAAGAGATATACATCAAGCTAAATTGCACATCACAACAAAATAATGAATATCGGTCACAAGCACGCTAAGTGCATAATACCATCCCTGGGGAGACATATAGTGTCATAGGCTACAAAACTCAAGCACAACTGAGGTGCGATATATGATCTGAATCTCGAGAGCCATCCTGCTCATATAACATCATCTCTATGCGGAACCTCAACACATAAGAAATTCACCAAGCTGTCTCACAACTCATACAGCGTAATATATCATTACATGAAATAGCTGACGATGAAATAGTACCTCGACTACTTGCCCAAAGGAGCGCATTGCTGAGATGAACTCATCTGACCTGATATAGAGCCCATATTCACATTTAGATCCATCCACATACCTCAAGCTAATTCCGATCACACTGAACTAGGCTAATAACCTTTCGAAGGTCCATAATAACTCCCTTTTTCTCATAACAAATGAAAACTACCATCATAACCGGGGAAATCCTCCACGGTCCACAACCCAATAAGTCGAGTGCCTTCCAAGCATAAATTCTCAAATTAATGATATCACCACCGTCTTCATACTTGGTTTAAATCTTCAATCAATCAAGTGACTACATGCCACACTTATACAATCTTCCTGTGGAGCATGCTCCCATAACCTTCCGTAACAGACAACAAGTATGCGTATCCATACCACCAGCCGCACTAACACTGAGAAAGCATTCAAGAATCCATAACCAGGATGCAAGGCCTTTTTCACAAAACACCGATCTCAGGTGACGCTGAAGACGATACCCACTTACTTTAAACATCGAAACTCCTTTACTACTCATCCGAGCTCGTGACATCCTTGTCAACACCAAACTATAACCTTGATCCTCACTTCAAATTCCATACCACTCACTGCACCCAACATGCCAATACACGATAGAACACGATTTTCGTCATAACTCTGTAACCACTAATAGATTAACACTTCATCATATAAAACTTTTCACTTAACTCACTTCAGCAGAACCATAGCAACACACAGGTGAATTCTCATAACCGTAGAATATGCAAATCTCTAAGTAGTGGTCTAATCCACCATAGCCCTTTCGGGATCCGCCTACACATGAAAGGCCATAACAGTGGAATACTTCTATATAACATCAATTACGGCGGTCGACAAGCCTCACATATGCTATCACAAATCACTTGCATAACTTGATCATGTTGAAGGAACTAATCAATACCACCAATATGCCAATTCAACTATGGCTAACCAATTTATTTTCTTCCAAATTAATTTTTGATTGCCTTAGAAATAATAATAACTCCATTCAACACATAACACACTCCATTCGCACTCATCCTGAGTGACCTTGAATCACAAGACCATGCTGTCTCAATCCCATGAACCATTTCATACCTTCCAAATGCTACACTGCAAGTCAAAACATCATAGAACATTTTGTGCCTCTTCTCATAAGCTGCTACAAAGCTTGATTCTTAATCGTACCTATAGGCTCGTAATCATTAGGAACCATACTTTGCCCCTTTGAATCCACTAGGACCGTTGTTGAGAGCCACCCGCTCTGACTTGGCCCCAAATATAATCAACTCCATGAATCTTCTAGCACATGAATACCCTCTCGACGAAGCACCCGACAGAATCACTTCCCTTGAAACCCGCATCTATACAAGGCATAAATCTTGAATCCTTCCCCAAGTCTGAACATGACAATAAGGCCAACCATAGCATACCTTTAACAATTCCTTTGCTCAAATTACCACTTAGCTTGAAGCCACTATTACACAACTCTGAAATTCATCAGGATTTTTTATCTCTTATTGACATAACCTTGCACAATCAACCGCCATAATTCGCGGAATCTTTCTGTAAAAACCCCTTTTTATACTCTGAATCATCAACCACATTTGCACGACCGGTCTCTTTGCTGTATAACTAATAGAATTCTTCGCAGAAGCTTCGTCAACCATGCGACCGCCGATCTGCTCACTGGAGATAACCCACCTGTGGAATTTACGTGCCGACATCTTCCAACGCTACTGCACGAGGTACAATCACTACGACATCAATAACCCATCCTAAGTCCGAGCTCACTCTCTAGCTGCAAAAGTCCATTCACCCCTTGTGGACATCAATTAAATGTGCGGCAACATCCTTCCAATTTAAAGTTACGTTGTATCCTTCTTCATTTCAAGTAGCTCATTTCCATTATATCAAATCTCCTGCAGCATAATAGCCCATACTTCAAATTAGATCCGTAGACCCCAACATCAATCTCTAAAATTCCCAAGTCGTTACAAACTCTCCTTAAGGTGCGTAGTCATCCTACCACAAAGCTCATATACAACTCCGCCACTCTTCCACTTTGGCAGAACTCACCCCTTTAATCGACTACTCGACCCTTGCGTCTTATACCTGACCTTCTAGAAATTTTAACCACCGCCTGACACTCCTCACATGTACTTCCGCATCCTTTGCTGCTTAGTTGTTGCCTTAATAAAATCTATCTTCGTAGCACTTGAACCCATAAATCACTACTAACTTTAAACCTTTCCGGAGATCATTTTTCTCGAGTTGTCGACATTAGAAACACCGATTCAATCTTGTACCACCGCACCTCGCGATATCCAATAGTCGTTTCTCCAATATTATCTCATAATATCCTACCCCAAGGGAGAATTGCAGAAGACCATAACACCGGCGAACTTAACACATACAATCGAGGATGATGACACTACATCGCAGATAAAAATTCCACCACGCTCAAAATTACCAAGTCTTGTTACTCCATCACCCCAAATCTGGACATCCATAGGCTAGTTGTTTTTCCTCCACCGAAAGTGAAATATCATATCCCTGAATCGTGCACTGAGTAGATTTCCTTTCAACTCATTCACCGCCCCAAAAAATAGGCAAGTCTCCTACCATCAAGTGAATACTGTGCGATAACCAATCACGAGCATCATAGCAACCTGTGCATAGCCTCCAAGCTCTTAGAAGAACAACTATCGAGCCGAAACGATAGAAAAATCCTTCCGCAAGGCGATGACAATAGGGGTTATACTGGGTTCAGACAAGAGGGGTTGCTCTGATGGTAAGCAACCTCCACTTCCAACCAAGAGGTTGTGAGTTCGAGTCTCCCCAAGAGCAAGGTGGGAAGTTCTTGGAGGGAAGGATGTCGGGGGTCTATTGGGAAACAGCCTCTCTATTCCAGGATAGGGGTAAGGTCTGCGTACACACTACCCTCCCCAGACCCCACTAAGTGGGATTATACTAGGTTGTTGTTGTTGTTGTTGTTGTTGTTTGTTTGTTGTTGTAAGGTGATGACAATAGCTCACCCAACTATACCGGGAGAAACATCCCGCACAACATCTGTAGTACTATTAAAATTCTTCAATTCTTGATTTATAACAAGCGGTTCGCGTCACATAAGATTGAGTAGGAAGGAAACAAGGGCATAAGCCTCAAGGAATCAAGTCACACGATGAGGAAATCAAGAAGGGAAGTGCTCTTCACAGCCTTGTAGCCTCCCGAAGATAAGTACAGACGTCTCTGTACCGATCCACGAAACTCTACTAGACTTGCTCATGACTCCTGAGACCTAAAGGAACTTAATGCTCTGATACCATGTTGTCACGACCCAAAATCCACTAAGGGGCGTGATGGCACCGGACACCGCTGTCAGACAAGCCAACCATAAATACTTAATTAAATTCTCATTTAAACAATTGTAAAAAACTCTGATTTTACTTCAATTTTTACTAATAAAAGATACTCAGTTCGAATTAAATATACATGTCAAGAAGTCAATACAAAATACCCCATAACTATCCCATAACCCAGTGTCACAAGTGCATGAGCTATTTCTAGGAAGCAATACAATACAACAACCGTCTGGAATACAAATTGGACAGAAAATAAATACAATAATCTGGAAGAGACTCTGCTGGCTGCGGGTCATCTCGAGAAGTGCAGCTCACCTAAGTCTCCACATCAACCATGCTACTACGCCCACCAGGCCACTAGTGATGCATGTGCATGTGCAACAAAAATGCACAGCAAGTGTAGTATGAGTACGAAAACAACATGTACCCAATGAGTATCCCGTCTAATCTCGAAGAAGTAGAGACGAGAGGTCGACTTCGACTTACTAGTGGTCCAATAATGATACGTCCGTAATATAATGAATCAAGGATTTATATAAACAAGCTTTGTAATTCAATAGGGTGAAACATGTAAACAATTCTTTCTTTTATAGAAAATTTCCAAATTACTTTTCATCATTTATACAAATATTCTCAAACCGGGAAGAGGCAATAACAACTTCAATAAGTTTCAAGGCAAGCAATACAAGCATGCGCAAATCATGCCAAGGTCATACGGCCCGATCCAACAATATTTAAACTGTGCACTACCAGAGGGTCGAATGGCGCGAACCATAAATGCAGGCATTCAGTCCGTTCCGATATTAAACACATACAGACAGTCAATCAAGAAGTCAACAAGGAACAATTATCCAAAGAAAAGCCAATTCTCTTTTAACAACTTTATAAAATGAAGTTTATTCCTTTTAGAAATTCATTTACTACTTCGATAGGATTTAAGCACTTCAAACCGTCAATAGGATTACAAATATATCCAAGTACAGCATGCTTTTGGGTCCTAAACTACCCAGACAATAACATAATAGTAGCTATGCATAGACTCTTGTCACCTCGTGTGTACGTAGCCCCCACAAATAGGAGCACATAACTAATTATTTCACCTATGGAGACAATTCCCTCTTACAAGATTAGAAAGGAGACTCAGCTCGCTCCGAAGATCCATAACTGGCATTCCACGCCCTTCCGAAGACTCGAATCGATGCACCATGCTCCAAAACTAACCAATAATTATGCAAATCCATTAATATACGCTCAATTACTCATTACAATCCAGTTTATAACAATTCCTAACCCTGATCGAAAAGTTGACAAAATTGCTCTCGGGCCCACGTGCCCGAATTCCTAAATTTTTCGAAGATAAACTTTACCCATAACCTCACGAAATCAAATATATAATTTGCTCTCAGTTTCATACCCAAAATCGTGGTCAAATTCCAAGAATATCGATTTTCTAGGTTTTCCCTCAAACCCCTAGTTTCTACAAATTTCATGCTCAATTCCATACATAATCAATGTATTTAACTCAAGATAGGTGGGGGTAGCTTACCTTGTCGTTGATGATGAAAACCCCCTCTTGAAACCCTCTAAGAATCGCCCAAGCCAAGAGAAAAATGAGAGAAAATGGCCAAATCTCAATTTTTAAAACACTCACTGCCTCCAGTCCTTTCGCACCTACGGTCTATTGATCGCTTCTGCGATGCTGCAGGTGCGGACCAATTGCCTCTTCTGCGGTTTTTCCCCAAGCCTTCAACTTCTGCATTTGTGCTTCTCCTTCCGCAGGTGCGGTCCCGCATTTGCGGCGAAATGACCGCATCTGCAGTCTTAGCCTAGCCGTCCATTTCCGCTTCTACGGCACGAAGTCCGCTTCTGCGTCTCTATACCTGCGGCCCTAATTTCGCAGGTGCGGTTACACCAGCAACCAACAACTTCAGCCTTCTCCAAAATTCCATTTTCGATCCGTTAACCACCCGGAATCCACCCGAGGCCCCCAGGACCCCAACCAATCATACCAACCAGTCGCAAAACACATTACGGACTTGCTTGAGGCCTCAAATCATACCAAACAACGCTAAAACCACGAATCGACCTCCAATCCAAGCTTTATGAACTTTAGAATTTCAAACTTCTACTTTCGATGTTTAAACCTATCAAATTATGTCCGATTGACCTCAAATTTTGCACGCAAGTCATATTTGCCTTTACGGACCTACTCCAACTTCCGGAATTAGGATACGACCCCGATATCAAAAAGTCAACTTTCGGTCAAACTTCTCAAAAACCTTAAAATTTCTATCTTTAGCCAAATGACTCCAAAATGACCTACAGACCTAGAATTCACTTCCGATAGCGCTCCCAACTCTAGAATCACCATACGGAGCTACTCCCAGACTTGAAATCCCAAATGGATATCGATAACACTGAAATGCACTTCAACCCAAACTTATGAAATTTCTTTCAAAATGCTAACTTCCACAATAAGCGCCAAAACGCTCCCGGGTCTTCCAAAACCTGATCTGGACATACGCCCAAGTCCAAAATCATCATACGAACCTGCTGGAACCTTCAAATCCCGATTCTGAGGCCGTTTACTCAAAATTCAATCTTAGCTAATTCTTTCAACTTAAAGCTTCCGAAATGAGAATTCTCTTTCCAAATCAACTCCGAACTTCCCGGAATTCAATTCCGACCATGTACACAAGTGATAATACCTGAAGTGAAGCTGCTCATGGCCTCAAACTACTGAACGGCGTGCTAAAGCTCAAAACGACCGGTCGGGTCGTTACAATGCTAGTGGTAGCGAATATACCTTACTCACCTCTAGAAGGAGGTTTGAGATGATATAAGAAAATAATGTCATTATTATGGCATGAATGATCATTGGTCACGTACCTATTGTACGCCAAAATATTTTGGCAATGTGATTATTAAAGGACAACAATAATGTAAGAAACATATCTTGCATATAATTTTGACCATGACCATAATGGTATAACTTTCTCCTTGAAAGAGATATATGACCATATGGATGTTGATGAATATGTGGTAGTACAAAATTAATTGAGAGCTCTCGAAGAGCCAATTACCACTATTTTGGAGAAATAAAATTGATTATCAATAAGATATTGTGTTGTAGTAAGTCTCAAAGAAACTTATTCACTTTCCAAAGTACACGCGAAAGCAGTTGATTATATTGAGGCTATAAATAAAGGAAAGATTTAATATCTTCTATTACTACAACTTGTAGTGGGGTAATATGTATATGAAAAGTTACCCGCTTTATTCTCCAGTTTATACTACACAAATAAAAGAATGTCACAATAAAGTAGAACTTTATTGATATAAAACTCATATCATAATAAACTTGGAGTTTATTGATATCCAGTTGGCATATCTAGTTTAGTCATATCAATTTAAGTATGATGTACAAAAATAAAAGAGAATTCACATGAGTAAACATTAAAGAACTAGAAAGTTCTTTACGAATTCTCCTATGTTGCTTGTTCTCATTACTTAATAGACCAACTAAAATTGGGATTGAATCCCATGAATGCTGGAAATATCAAAGGTGAATATGAGTCCATTCACCTGCCATGTATACCACATAAGATACATCTATGAGATGGTTACATGTGTGATTATTAACCCGCAACATGGTATTTGCGAGGTAAATTGCTCAATAATTTAATTTAGAGCATAATTTCCGGATTTTCTATTCAAGATAGTTTATCTTGATAAGTTGGTTTACATCATAGTTGGTTTAGCAAAAATAATTCATTAAGTGTCTCCACTTAATAGCTAAACTATTGCTTATGAGAACAAAGTTATCTATATCAGTTTGATATAGGTTATATACGAAAGTATATTTCATTCTCCCCTCACAAGTGGTTCAGGGCCAGGAACCAAATAATTCCATCTTATTATTATTGTTGTGCAGTGTATTTGGATTAACACCATAACGCACAAAGATGAGTTTCCAAAATTGAGGAAGCAAGTTAGTTTTTCTAACATGAGGGGGAGACATGATAAACACTTGAGAAAAAGTTACGTGGAATGAATTATCATGTGTACCTCTAGACCCTCGAATAAAATAATATGAACTTGAGTTCATAAAAGGATAATTCATTTGCAATATATTGCAAAACATGCCGAACGCATTTGTTGACCCAAATAAAGTTACTATATTCTCACTGAAAATGCTCCTATTAAGTCCTAAAAGGACAAAGTCTATGGTACGGTTAAAGCGTGTAGACAAATCGGTTTCAAATAAACTTCTTGATAAAGAAGATGAGCAAAAGAGGCAAGTGATCTAGAAGATCACATGACATAACACTTCATAAAATCTCAAAAGAGATTCAGGTACCTGAAAATTTGAATGAAGAGATCTCTATGTTATGTCTTTATGAAAAAATATTGAAACTGATATAAAATATTCGTCGACAACATCTATGATAGCGCTAAGTATAGATGGGGATCTCAAGTCTGTCGGACCTCAAGTCTATCGAATACAGACACAAAAATATTGGCCAAATGGAAGAGAAACAATTCAAGTAGAATTGATTACATATGAAAGACATATAATTTTGTCTATGTCGTTCAAATACTTGAAAGTGTAAAGTCAACGGTGTGTGCAATCACCTTTATCTATCTTATATGTCTAGCATGACATAAAAACTTGATATGCATCTAATTAAAGTCCATTAGATGACTTATATGACAATCCTTGAAGGATTTAAACTGCTTAAAGCATATACAATTCTTGATATTGAAGTACCAATTCCTCAGTACAATTTGCATACAAATTATCTTGCTATAACTATAAACATGATAATGTGATAGTGAGAATACCTCTATGGAGATATTGAAAAGACCATTCCACGGCATTTTATGAAGACATTACATCTCTATCAAGAATGATGATTTCAAGATGCAATATGTTCATTCAAGTTAATATGGCGAATTTGTTTATCAAATCTCTACCAACAATCTTTTGAAGATGGTGCACAAGATTGGGATGCGAAGGCTCAAGGATGTGAATTGATGTTCTTATAAGGGGGAGTTAATACGCGTTGTACTCTTTTTCCCTTACAAGATTTTGTCCCACTGGATTTTTCTTACAAGGTTTTTAACGAGGCAACCAAAAGGCGTATTATTAGATATGTGTACTCTTTTTTTTTACTAGAATTTTTTTCCACTGGGTTTTATTTTAGTTAAGGTTTTAACGAGGAACATTATCTGTTGAATAGACATTCAAGGGGGAGTGTTATAAATAGAATTTTATTTATGGTGAATGTCTATATTTAGAGAGATTCTAGGGTTTATTACTTGGTGGCTAAGTTATCTTCTCCCTATAAATAGAGGATTCTATTCCATTGTAAATCATCTCATATCAATAAGAATTCTCTCTTTCTACTTTGCTCTGCAATACTCTTCTTCTTCTGTTATTATTTTATAACATGTTTGTTTTAAAAGTGGATATACTTTGATTGTATTAATGACTAGTAGATGGATAGTTGAGACATTATACGAGTCTAAAAAATTAGTCATTCTGCAATTGAGTACTTAAAAGTTTATTTGTGTCATTATCCCACGTTTAGGGGAGTAATTTTAGGAATTTATGAAATTAAAAAGTTCAAAAGTTGTAAGAAATTGCATTTTATGGAATTTTATAAAAAGTAGTTGTAATATTTCTAAATAAGTTTTAAAGAAGTTGTATTCTATATAAATTCCTCGTAACGAGACCTAAGGTCGCTGGAAAAAACAACGACGTAATATTTTACTTTTCAGATAGTGAATATATTAGAGAAAAAAAACATCCCCCCTCCCCTCGAACCACTTCTCTAAAAATTCAATTAATTATATAATTAAACACTGAATTTGAAAATATTTTTTGGGATTTTTTTAATATGTTCAAACGACTCCTTAAAATGATGATCTTGACAAATATATGCTCCGCTCTGCTTCCATAACTTGTACTATGTGTTTGCTATCTTGTCAAATACATTTCACCTACATTCATCTTTCTTTAATTGTATTTTCACTCCTTTTTACTTTTCCTTTCAGCTATCAATAAGCATTTGAGTTGAACGTTTAAATTTTAACTTATCTATGCAATTGGTAAACATTTAAATGTTATAAGCACACCAAAATCAACCAAATGTTTGACCATTCCCAAAATAAAATTTTATCTTAATCTCTTTTTATATTGATGACAAGATGCGGGAAGCGAGACTCAGATGGTTTGGGCATATTAAGGGGAGAAGCTCAGTGTCACGACCCTAAACCCAGACCCGATCGTGATGACGCCTCTCGTGAAGACAAAGCCAGCCGACACAACACCCAATTCTTTTTAATCAATTAAATTAATATGAATTAAGTCTTTAACATAATAATAATAATCCCAAAATAAACAGTGAAACAGTACAATTTGCGGAAATAGAACCAACACAACCCAACATCGGGGTGTCACCAGTCATGAGCATCTATCATAATACTGCAAGTCTGAACGAGTCTACACAAACTATTACATAACTAGGACAAGGGAAAGCAATGATGATAAAAGGGAGAGACACTGGGCTGCGAAACGCCGAGCAGCTACCTAGTGAACTCCGGAATCTGCTGGAAGCTCTCAACCATCGCAAGGAGGACCTGAAGCGCCTGAATTTGCACACGGAGTGCAGGGAGTAAAGTGAGTACTCCAACTCAGTGAGTAATAATAATTAATGAAGACTGAGCGATGAGAAATCACGCAAAGGCACATCAACAGGCTATAAAGAAGCAGTATAAAGCCAGTGGAGACAATGAAACAATGCAAACACGTAAAGTCACCTTAGTTCAGTTTAAGCTTCTTTAAAAATCTCTTTTTAATAATTAAGCAAGTAAATGACATGCAGCTAGAAAAGATAAACCCATAAAGAACAGCCCCTCGGGCACAATACCAACAGAATTAGCCCCTCGGGCAATACATGGAACAACACTAGCCCCTCGGGCTATATCTCATTTCACAATGGGTACCCGCGCTCACTGGGGGTGTGCAGACTCCGGGAGGGGCCCCTTACGGCCCAAGCGCAATATCAAGTCATCTCATGGCATAATCAGTAGGCTCTCGGCCTCATATCAACAAGCCACTTTGTGGCATACAATCTCAGGCCCTCGGCCTTACTCAGTCAGAATCTCATAAGCCACTCGGACAACAGTAAAAACATGATGCTCAACTCAAATTATCATTTAGAATATCATTTAATGTGTTAAAACAGAGTAAACATCGCTGAGTTATGAAACAATAGAATATAGCATGACTGAGTACAAATATAAAGTCAAAACAGTGAGGAAATATTAGTAAAAGTCCCCTAAAGATCCAAATAGTTGACACGAGGCCCAAATATGACATTCAACCCAAAACATGATGATAGCAAATAGTTTTCAATCAAATACGCAGTAAAACAGTCATTTGGGATAGACTAAGTCACAATCTCCAACGGTGCATGACCCCACGCTCGTCATCTAGCATGTGTGTCACCTCAATATAGCACCACGGTGTGCAATCCGGGGTTTCATACCCTTAGGACAACATTTAAAATCATTAATCACCTCTATCTAGTCCAACTCTAGTCTGCGACGCCTTTGCCCCTCAAATCGGTCTCCACTCGTGTCGAATTTATCCAAAATCAGAATCACGATGTCAAAATATGCTAAGGCAACGAAGCCTATGCGAAAATAATCAAGTTATAGCATAAATCCCGAAATTAACCAAAACCCAACCCCCGGGCCCACGTCTCGGAATTCGATAAAATTTACATCAATAGATTCCTTATCTCCCCACGAGTTCATACATATCAAAAGTCCTAAAATCCGACCACACATGACCCCTCAAATCCTCAAGTCAAGGTCTCCAATACCAAGCCCTAGTTTCCTAATTGTTAACCCTAAATTTCCATTAATTAGTGCTCTAATCCATGAAATAATACCATAGGATCGATTATTAGACTCAAAAATCTTACCTCCAGACGATATCCCTTGATTCCCTCTTCAAAATCTCCCAAAAAGCTCCAAAACCGACTTGAAATGGTGAAGAACAACTCAAAAATCGCGAAAGAATGCTTTTGTACCTTCTGGCCCAGGCTTTTCGCACCTGTGGTCCAGATCTCGCTTCTACAGTCCCAAGCACCGCATCTGCGGTCCTCACTTAAGTGGACAAAATCCGCATCTGTGATGCATAATCCACACATGCGCCATCGCAGGTGCGGTCCCTCAACCGCATCTGCGGTTTCTACCTTCCTAGGCTCTTTCCGCTTCTGCGAGACCGCACCTACGGTCCCCTAGCTGCATGTGCGGTTATGATAGCAATGGAACATCTTTAGCTGCCAAAATCAACTTCCAAACTTTCTGCCAACTACCCGAAATCACCCCGAGGCCCCCGGGACCTCAACCAAAAGCACAAACACATCATATACCACCATCCAAACTTATACCAATCTTCAAACACACCTCAAACAACATCGAATCAACCAAAACACATCGAATTCAAGCCCAAATTTCCAAAATCTTCCGAATTACGCTTTTGATCAAAAAGTATACCAAACCACGTCCGAATGACACAACGGACCTACTGTAACTCCCGAAATTTCATTCCGACCTTTATATCAAAATCTCACCTATCAACCGGAAAACGCCAAAATACCAACTTCGCCAATTCAAGCCTAAATCTACTACGGACCTCCAAAACACATTCCGATCACGCTCCTAAGTCCCAAATCACCTCCCGAAGCTATCCGAACCACCAGAACTCACATCCGAGCCCTTTAACATATAAGTCAACATCCGATTGACTTTTCCAACTTAAGTTTCCTCAAAAGAGACTAAGTGTCTCAAACCTTACCAAAACCTTTTCGAACCTAAGCCAACCAACCCCGATCATATATAGAACCAATAAACAAAGCAATAAGAAACAGAAATGGGGGAAATGGAGCGGTAACTCATGAGACGACTGGTCGAGTCGTCACACCTAGATGCTCCGGTAAGGAGATGTGAGCGGCTGGTTCTGGAGAGCATGAGAAGAGGTAGAAGGCGGCCTATGAAGTATTGGGGAGAGGTGATCAGGAAGGATATGGCGAGGCTTCAGATTTTCGAGTACATGACACTTGATAGGAAGATGTGGAGATCGAGTATTAGAGTTCTAGGTTAGAAGGTAGTTGATTTTTGCCTTACTACTAGGCTGGTAGGATTTTTGTCTAAGATAGATAGTGACAACGTTGTGTCTTACTATTTCACTTTTCAGTGTAGAACCTATTTAGTAGCTATCGTTTTTGCTTTGCTTTGCTTTGCATCTTTCTTCTGGATTTTATGTTGTTCCTATTTTTCCTATGATTTCTATGGTGATGCTAATATTGTCTCTTTTTGTCTTTTTTGTTTTCTTGAGTCGGGGGTCTTTCAGAAACAATCTCTCTACCCCTTCGAGGTAGGGGTAAGGTCTGCGTACACACTACCCTTCCCAGACCCCACTAGTGAGATTTTACTGGGTTGTTGTTGTTGTCTTTCTATATTCATTATTTCTTCTTTTCTTGACAAAGATACTTTTTAAGTTTATAAAAAAATTAAGGGTATTTTATTTTGGCAAAATACATAGTTTACCCAACAACCTTATAGCGAAATCCCTGTTACATACTTCTCTTTCTCGGAAAACCTTTTACACACTCAACCGTTCAAAAGTATGTCTAAGGCGCACCACTTTTGTGCTTGACCAATTTTTTCAGATAATGTGAAAGTCACGCCCTAATAGGGCCGTGACACGTGTCATTAACTTTAAAAAGGAAAAAAATATTAGAAATTAAAATTAAAACCCATCTTCTTCACCTTTCCATTTTTTATCTTAAGCACCATAATTTTTTGTGAGAAAGTTTCTAACAACACCAAAATTCAACCATACTATCTAAACAACTAGCCGAAAATAATCGAGCAACAAATTGAGTTTAATAACACAATAATCAACAAGACCCAATTGAATTTTCATTACCCCAACAATGGTAGATTCTAGACTTTTTCACCAAACTTTCAATACTACTGTTAAAGCTTTTAAATCTATCACAAATGAATAGTTTCCAATATTTGGACAAATAAACCAACAAAATTCGCTCAATTTTAGATTTAAAATTGATATGTTCTTTCAAAAATTCTATTTAGGGAAGAAAATGAGGGGGAGGGTGGTGAGGAAGAAGACCAGAGGGAGGGGGAGGGGTTCTTGGGGGAGGTGAGACAAAAAATGGTTTTTTTTACGGGTTTCACGTGTTTTTTTGTGGGTAAACACCCAAGTGCTATCTGGTCAAAAGTAGTATGTTTTAGACACACTTTTAAAAAATTGAGTGTGTAAGATATTTCCTGTGAAAGAAAAATATGTAATAAGGATTTTGCTATAAGATTAACGGGTAAACTATGTATTTTGACTTATTTTAACATAAGAATAACTTGTAAGTACTACTGCTTATATGAATTTTAACATTCATCTCCAAACACGTAACCAGTGGAGGTTATTTTGGTCTTTCAAATAAAAAGAGTTGAGATTATGGAGGTTATTTTGGTCTTTTCACATAGAAAGAAAGTTTAGATTAGCGAATATCAGAAAACAAAAAACCACGCGCGGCCCTTTCTTTCCTGTTCTTGTTGGTCTGTTCCATGGAAAGTAATTACAGTGATGATTTCGAGAAATACACACTCACTCTGCTTCCATAACTTGTACCATATGCTACCTTTGTAGTACATTTCTGCTACATTCTTCTTTCTTTAATTGAATTTTTCCTTTCAGCTATCAGTAAGCATTTGAGCTGAATACGAAATCATCAGTTTCCCATATGTCTAAGGTTTATCGCGTTAAAGGTCAGTACTTTCTGAAATACCATTACTTTATACTGCTAAAGGGTCTATCTCTCTCTTCTTCGTTTTTTTAATTTCTATTTTATTTTATTTTATTTTATAAATTTCAAGATTCTCATTTCTGATATTTCTCCTAGGTTGTTTGATAGAATTGAAGAGGAGTTAGTTGTTTATTTCAATTACCAGTAATATTGTGCACATTAATTTTTAACCCTAATAAGAAAGTTTATTACTAGTATCCAAGGGTATGGTTTAGTGGTTAATGAATGGATACAAACCTTGGAGAACGGGTTCGAGTCCGTACCTAAGGTTTGATGAACATACTTACCTAGTACCTGTGCTGGTGGGAGTTAATAGGTATTCAGTAGAACAGTTGGAGTGCTCGCAAGCTGGCCTTGACACCATAGTAGAACAAAAGAAGAGAAAAAGCTCAAGCTGGTCTAGACACTACTGTTAATTAAAAAAAGGAAAAGAAGATTATTACTACTTGTAAATTGTTCATAAATAAAGTAAATGTTGAAAAATATCTGATGAAACTACATATGATCCTGTTGGAGGTGAAAAAGCTTCTTTGGTTTAAGGCATGCCGCATGCAATATGTTTTTGGGGTGCGTAAAATCTTTGAAAAATTGCAACTTCTTAGTTGGGAAGGTGGTAAAGCGGCAAGATGCTTCTTTAACAGTTACACAACGTGTTAGTAGGAGAGCTTTGGAGTTGTTCATAGATCAAGTGACATTGAGAAAGAGTTGATGGAAGTACACATAATGTTCTTGAAAGTGCAAAAGTTTTGGCTAAATGGGTGCAATGTGTTTATGCTGGGTTATAAAAAACTTGCAACTTGTTAGAGATAAAGGTTGTAAGGTGGAATGCCAATTTGTTGAGGTGGTTGCACAGCACGTTAATAGGAGCATGCACAGCCTTGAAACTTCGGAGTTTCTAAACTCAGAAATTTCTACTTCTGTCTTAGCTTATTGTGCACAATTACTAATTTTACTTCCTTTTTTGGTTAATACATAATTTATGTAATGAAGACTGTTATACAGCACACACTAGGTGAATGAGGCATAAATTCTCCTGCTTATAACAAGTGATATGGTTTTCGCCTTGGGAATGCTTGATTGGTTGCAACGGAGACAAAGAGGAAAGAAACTAATCTCAATCTGTATGCAGTGATAATAAATATATCCGACAGCTTTTTCTGATCTATTTACCATGAGTATTATCACCAAAAAACCATTTGCTTCCTTTTAGGTACTAATTCTCTTTATAAATACAATTATGAATTCTGACTTAGATGATAGTTATCTTAGAGAAGTCAAAGGATATGATTTTCACAGTAGAAAATGCTTTAAGGGAAGGTAACCATTACTTTGTAACTTTATATTTTCTGGGCTGGTTGTATCCTTGCAAGTTGCATCTTAGAAACATACTTTGGGTCCAAGTAGTATATGATAACTCAACTGTGATATGTAATGGTTCTTGCAGTAGGAAAGTCTCTATTGTTGAATTATCATCTGTTTTACTATTGGCTGAATCATCATTTGATTAAACTGCGATGACAGTTCTTCGTAAGAGAGTCGAGAGGGCTGAGCGGAAGCGAATGCAAAACTATAAAGTGCACCCGGAGCGACTATCTGCGCTTGAAGAATTGCTTAATGAGATTTATACAATTTGCCGCCCTAAACCAAGTGATTATGAAGTTAGGAGAAATTTGGTTTCTGTCTTCAATGAGATAGCAAAGGATATCTACGGTAACCTCTGCAACCTTTTATAGTGTAACTCAGCAAATGGATCCTGTGCACTGGCTTGTAGTAGCTTTGTTAATAGACTTAATCAACTACACAAATTTGAGTGAGTAGGCTATTTATTGGATTATATTTTTACATATTACAGCATGATGTGACAGTTCTTTTTTTCAGGGCGTTCTGGTAATATTCCTGTTGTGGAGGAGTTTGGATCTTTCGTGATGGATCTATTCCATTCAAAGAGTGATCTAGATATATCTGTGAATTTTGACAACAGTTCAGTTAAGATTTCGCATGAGAAGAAGATTCAAACTCTCAGGAAATTTGCAAGGAAGTTGTATGCACTTCAAAGTAAATCTTTGATTTAATTCCTTCTTTTTCCTTGATACTGTCTGCAGTTCATGGGTCACTGTCTTTGTGTCCAACATTTTACTTTGAAGAGTAGGACTAATTCTAGAAGAAAAGTAGATTAACTGCTCTGATTATTTTCTAGGTAAATAATTATGCCGCCACTTCCAAGAAATGGCTATTTCCATTAGTAGAACCATTTAAATAAAGCTTTTCATCTATGGTTTTCTGTGCTTCAGGAGATGGGCATGTTTCTGGCGTTCATCCAATAACAGCTGCCAAGGTGCCCATTCTGAAAGTTGTTGATTGTGGAACGAAAATTGAGTGCGATATATCAGTTGAAAACAGGGATGGAGTTTCAAAGTCTAAGATAATCCACATGATTTGTTCACTCGATGAAAGGTTTCAGAAGCTGAGTTTTTTGGTAAAATTCTGCTCTCTTGTATGGTATGCAATATGCACAGTTGTTCATGAAACGAAGTTAAAGTTTAGTTCTGCTTGTGCAATAGTTTGGAAGATCTCTTATGTGATTCGCGGATGCACAGTAGCAGTACCATAGGGCTCACTAGTTCTTGACACAGTTGCCTGTGTGCTACCCAATCAGAAAGTCATCAAGTTGGTGAGAAGGCCTGTGCTAGTAATGCTGTATGGTGGGCCGGGCTGGGACCGGGACCGGACCGGGCCGCGGTCCTAACGGGCTAAAACGACGCGGCGGGCCGGGTCACATAAAATAGCCCACGATAATGCTGTATTCTGGGCCGGGCCCGGGCCTAAATGGGCCAAACGGGCCGGGCTTAACGGGCCTGGTCTTAGCGGGCCTGAGCTCTGGCGGTCCTGGGCCTCACGGTCCCGAGCTTCGTGGGCTCAACGGGTGGAACCAGCCCGTGACGGGCCTAAGCCCATATGGTCTGGGCTAAACGGGCCGTGCTCGCGGGCTTAGCAGGCCTAACGGGCTTTTTTATTTCCGGGCTTTTTTTTTAAATTTTTTTTTGTTTAAGGCAATTTCTTGTAAACCATATCATGGCTATATAAAAAATATATATGTAGTATATATGTAGAAATCTAATTATTAAAGTGCTTGACGAAAAAGTAAAATAACAAAACAATAGTAAAACTAAATTGCCATGCATAATAAATTAATAAGAAAGTACAACATGAAGCATAAATACGTCTAATAATTTTAAAATAACACAAATTGTTGAAAAATCTTAAAGACGAATTTGCGGATAAATACCATCAACACAATACGTTATATGCCTCCTTAAAATGCCTGTGGTACACCCTGAACGAAAATTTAAGACTCTTCCACAGTTCTTGCACTTTAATATTTGGCCTTCTTCATTTTCTTCAAGCACTTCATAGTAGTGCGAAACAAATAAGTGCACTCTTTCCGAACGAGGCATGATGTAACTTGAAAATTAAGATTGAGACTTGAAGTCTTGAAAATTGGAGATTGAGAGATTGAGAGAAATTTAGATTGAGAAATGAGTATTGAGTATTGAAATGAAGAAGAGGGAGGGGGTATTTATAGTGTTAGAGAAGGTTAGTTTTGTAAATTGAAAAAAAAACGGCTATTTGTGCAATATGGCCGTTGGTGGTCATTGGGGGTGGGGCCCTCATTTTGAATTTTGAAAAATCTTGTTTTGTAGTATATATAGTATACTAGTATAGTATATATAATATATATATATAGTATACTAGTATAGTATACTATATATAGTATGTTATGTATATATATTTCCAAATATAATTTCTTATAATGTTTTGTAGTATATATATATATATTTATATAGAGTATGTTATGTTATGTATATATATTACCTTATATATTTTCTTGTAGTATATATTGTATGTTATGTATATATATTCCCTTATATATTTTCTTGTAGTATATATTGTATGTTATGTATATATATTATAGCTTATAAATAATTGCAAGTTAAAGACAAAAAAATATTGCAAAAAGATATTCAAGGGCATGTCTTATAATTTTTATTACCAAAAATGACATATCTTTCTTAGTCTTCCTCCCCCCAATGGAATGAGCACAACAAGGTACTAATACCACCATTAAAAGGGAAAAAACTAAAAGAAGATGTGCCAAAGTACAAGTTACACCATAATCTACATTGTATCTCTAACAAATCTCATAAATCCTTCAAGGTTCGGAGGAGGTTGCGTTGGTGGTGGTGGAAAAGAAGCTTGTTCATCACCACTTCCGGGCGAAGCAGCATCCTCCGCAAGTTCCGCCATCATTTCTTCATAAGCTTCATCTATCGCCGGTTGTGATTCCGCAATTCCAAAGTTTCTTCTTTCCGAGCGGATCCAATCTCTGAACAGTACAGATTTTTCCAAGCTCTCCCTCATAGACGCTCTATGATCACCTATTTGAAGTCGTGCTTGACTGAAAGCGCTCTCTGATGCAACAATTGAAGCTTGAATAGATAAAATATCCCGAGTCATCCTTGCAAGAACCGGAAAATGTTTTTCCCTTGCCTTCCACCATTCCAAAAGGTCAAAAGTGCCGTCTGGATTCTCCTTTTCAAGTCCCTGCGACAAATAAACTTGAAGCTCATTTAGATGTGAAGTTTCATCATAATTATCACCTTGAGAACCCCTGAACTCCGTCTATGATTTAAGTGCTTTTAAGCCTGCAGCTCTTTTAGACGATTGTGAACTAGACGAAGTAGGGGTTGGAACATTTGGCCTAGCATGCTCTAAGGCAAGTTGATAATCATTATAAATTGTTTGAGCATTAATTTTAATTGAGGCTTTTGCATCTGCAAGTGTAGCAAATTCCTCATTTGAAAGATCTAAAGCCTTATAAATATTTGAGTACCAAAAATGAGGACCTCCTAATTTCATTGTAGGATTTAACATTGCAGCAACACCATAAATAGGAGGGATAGGGAAAAAATATTTTTTAAACTTTTCTTTCATTTCATTTATAGCAAGTTGATAAATTTCCCCACCCTCCGAAAATTCAACAAACAAATCACATAGTGCTGCAATATAAACTAAACAGTTTGAAGTAGTAGGATAATATTGCCCAGAAAATGCATTTGTAGCAATTTGAAAATGTTCTAAAAAATCTATAAGAATTTTAACATTCGTCCAATCTTGAGTAGTAAGCATTTTATCATCATCCTCACCACCTACCCGAGCATTGAACGTTGCATTAATTGGGTTTCTATATTCATATGCAACTACTAAACTTTTGTACATACAATTCCATCTAGTCGGGCAAGCTTTAGGAACCTTTCTTTCTATAAGGCCATATTCATCACATTTTTTAAAATAATCTCCAAGTCTGCTTCTACGGTTTGAATAAAAAAGCCAATTAAGAGTCATTCTAACCTTTTCAATTTCTAAATTTAAAATTCGCATACCATCACCGACAATTAAATGATAAATATGACAAATACATCTAACATGGAATATATTCCTAAATGCAGGATTTAGTGTTGTTGTAAGTATGCCTATAGCACTAGTGTTACTAGAAGCATTATCCATAGAAATTGCCATTATTTTATCTCTAAAGCAAAAATATCTACAAATATCTGCAACAGTGTTAGCTATAAACTTACCTGTGTGACATGAATTAATTATTCTATACGCAATAATGCGTTTTTGCATTGTCCACTCCTCATCTATCCAATGACTTGTAACAGTTAGATAATCACAATCATTACCACTTCTACCAATATCAGTAGTAATAGAAATCCGATTAGTTATATGAGTAAATAAATACCGCAAATATTGTTCATATTCATGTTTATATTTATAAATATCGCTCTTAACTGTTGCGCGAGGCCAACCTTTATAAGTAGGATTAAAAACTCTTCTAATATAATGCACCCAATTAGGATTAGAAGGAAAAGAATAGGGTAAGCACATAACGGTAACCATCTTTGCTAATTCTTCACGATCTCTATTTGGATCGTAATATAAAATACCTCCGGTCACAGTGTTAATTCCTGGTTGAACTAGATTTGAACCTGTACTAGGGTTAACATCAGAATCTACATGTGTTCCCCTCTAGCTGCGCTTTCATTTGTAAATTTCTAACTTTATCTCTAGGGTGTATTTTTATGTGCCTAGTCAAACTACCCGTGTCACTACGCTCTCCAGTATATTTATGCGCCAGTAATTTCCCATATGTTTTACACTTAGCCTTATTTTGTTCTCTTACTTGAGTAAAAAATTCCAAACTAATGATGTTTCTAGGCGTTTAGGAGGTTGTCTATTAAAACTAGGGGTTTCTACGGGTGGGTCGGGCGGTACATCAGTTGGGTTATTAAAAGGACTAGTAGGTGTATCATCTAAATCCGGTTGGGTTTCATTTTCATCCTCATTTTCCTCATCATTTTCAAAGATAGTTTGATTAGGATAAAGAGCATTCATAGTTTCATCATCTAAATTTTCACCTGGTGCAACATTATGGCAAAATTGACTATCGGAAAATTGAAAACAGGGGTTATCACTATCAAGAATAATAGGAGTAGCAGGACGTCTACCAGGTCTGGGTTGGAGAGCCGGGGGAAGGGTAGTAGGTTGGCCACTACTTTCACCAGTTTTAGCTTTTCCCTTACCACCAAACATTTTTATCAAAGATGTCATATTAATTACAATTATGCAAACTAAAACACACAAAAATATATTCTTAAAACTTAAGAGTTGAAACGAGTTTACCGAATTGCCGAACAACTTCTTGAAAATTGAAAATCGTTGAAGACTTGAATACTTCAATTCACCAACTCTCTCAATCTCTCTACTATAATTGCTTATTTTATTGTTGAAATTTCGTGAAAAAATGTGAAGTTGGTGAATTGAAGTATTCAAGTCTTCAACGATTTTCAATTTTCAAGAAGTTGTTCGGCAATTCGGTAAACTCGTTTCAACTCTTAAGTTTTAAGAATATATTTTTGTGTGTTTTAGTTTACATAATTGTAATTAATATGACATCTTTGATAAAAATGTTCGGTGGTAAGGGAAGCTAAAACTGGTGAAAGTAGTGGCCAACCTACTACCCTTCCCCCGGCTCCCCAACCCAGACCTGGTAGACGTCCTGCTGCTCCTATTATTCTTGATAGTGATAACCCTTGTTTTCAATTTTCCGATAGTCAATTTTGCTATAATGTTGCACCAGGTGAAAATTTAGATGATGAAACTATGAATGCTCTTTATCCTAATCAAACTATCTTTGAAAATGATGAGGAAAATGAGGATGAAGATGAAACCCAACCGGATTTAGATGATACACCTACTAGTCCTTTTAATAACTCAACTGATGTACCGCACGACCCACCTGTAGAAACCCCTAGTTTTAATAGACAACTCCTAAACGCCTAGAAACATCATTAGTTTGGAATTTTTTACTCAAGTAAGAGAACAAAATAAGGCTAAGTGTAAAACATGTGGGAAATTACTGGCGCATAAATATACTGGAGACCGTAGCGGCACGGATAGTTTGACTAGGCACATAAAAACACACCCTAGAGATAAAGTTAGATATTTACAAATGAAAGCGCAGCTAGAGGGAACACATGTAGATTCTGATGTTAACCCTAGTACAGGTTCAAATCTAGTTCAACCAGGAATTAACACTGTGACCGGAGGTATTTTATATTACGATCCAAATAGAGATCGTGAAGAATTAGCAAAGATGGTTACCGTTATGTGCTTACCCTATTCTTTTCCTTCTAATCCTAATTGGGTGCATTATATTAGAAGAGTTTTTAATCCTACTTATAAAGGTTGGCCTCGCGCAACAGTTAAGAGCGATATTTATAAATATAAACATGAATATGAACAATATTTGCGGTATTTATTTACTCATATAACTAATCGGATTTCTATTACTACTGATATTGGTAGAAGTGGTAATGATTGTGATTATCTAACTGTTACAAGTCATTGGATAGATGAGGAGTGGACAATGCAAAAACGCATTATTGCGTATAGAATAATTAATTCATGTCACACAGGTAAGTTTATAGCTAACACTGTTGCAGATATTTGTAGATATTTTTGCTTTAGAGATAAAATAATGGCAATTTCTATGGATAATGCTTCTAGTAACACTAGTGCTATAGGCATACTTACAACAACACTAAATCCTGCATTTAGGAATATATTCCATGTTAGATGTATTTGTCATATTTATCATTTAATTGTCGGTGATGGTATGCGAATTTTAAATTTAGAAATTGAAAAGGTTAGAATGGCTCTTAATTGGCTTTTTTATTCAAACCGTAGAAGTAGACTTAGAGATTATTTTAAAAAATGTGATGAATATGGCCTTATAGAAAGAAAGGTTCCTAAAGCTTGCCCGACTAGATGGAATTGTATGTACGAAAGTTTAGTAGTTGCATATGAATATAGAAACCCAATTAATGCAACGTTTAATGCTCGGGTAGGTGGTGAGGATGATGATGAAATGCTTACTACTCAAGATTGGACGAATGTTAAAATTCTTATAGATTTTTTAGAACATTTTCAAATTGCTACAAATGCATTTTCTGGGCAATATTATCCTACTATTTCAAACTGTTTAGTTTATATTGCAGCACTATGTGATTTGTTTGTTGAATTTTCGGAGGGTGGGGAAATTTATCAACTTGCTATAAATGAAATGAAAGAAAAGTTTAAAAAATATTTTTTCCCTATCCCTCCTATTTATGGTGTTGCTGCAATGTTAAATCCTACAATGAAATTAGGAGGTCCTCATTTTTGGTACTCAAATATTTATAAGGCTTTAGATCTTTCAAATGAGGAATTTGCTACACTTGCAGATGCAAAAGCCTCAATTAAAATTAATGCTCAAACAATTTATAATGATTATCAACTTGCCTTAGAGCATGCTAGGCCAAATGTTCCAACCCCTACTTCGTCTAGTTCACAATCGTCTAAAAGAGCTGCGGGCTTAAAAGCACTTAAATCCTGGACGGAGTTCAGGGGTTCTCAAGGTGATAATTATGATGAAACTTCACATCTAAATGAGCTTCAAGTTTATTTGTCGCAGGGACTTGAAAAGGAGAATCCAGACGGCACTTTTGATCTTTTGGAATGGTGGAAGGCAAGGGAAAAACATTTTTCGGTTCTTGCAAGGATGACTCGGGATATTTTATCTATTCAAGCTTCAACTGTTGCATCAGAGAGCGCTTTCAGTCAAGCAAGACTTCAAATAGGTGATTATAGAGCGTCTATGAGGGAGAGCTTGGAAAAATCTGTACTGTTCAGAGATTGAATCCGCTCGGAAAGAAGAAACTTTGGAATTGCGGAATAACAACCGGCGATAGATGAAGCTTATGAAGAAATGATGGCGGAACTTGCGGAGGATGTGCTTCGCCCGGAAGTGGTGATGAACAAGCTTCTTTTCCACCAACGCAACCTCCTCCGAACCTTGAAGGATTTATGAGATTTGTTAGAGATACAATGTAGATTATGGTGTAACTTGTACTTTGGCGCATCTTCTTTTAGTTTTTTCCCTTTTAATGGTGGTATTAGTACCTTGTTGTGCTCATTCCATTGGGGGAAGGAAGACTAAGAAAGATATGCCATTTTTGGTAATAAAAATTATAAGACATGCCCTTGAATATCTTTTTGCAATATTTTTTTGTCTTTAACTTGCAATTATTTATAAGCTATAATATATATACATAACATACAATATATACTACAAGAAAATATATAAGGGAATATATATACATAACATACAATATATACTACAAGAAAATATATAAGGTAATATATATACATAACATACAATATATACTACAAGAAAAGATGGCTGTTGATGTTTGCGCCGATCAGTGCCTTTTGGAACCGGAAAAGGCATATTGTAACTCTTCCTTACGAAGAAAATTTCTCTGAGGATGATATTCCTACTAAATCTCGACCTTGCCAGATGAATGCTGAACTAGTTGAATTCTGCAAAAACGAGATTGATAGTTTGTTACAAAAGGGTTTGATAAAACCCTCAAAATCTCCTTGGTCATGTTCTGCCTTTTATGTTAATAATGCGGCAGAAAAAGAACGAGGTATCCCTCGATTAGTTATAAATTATAAACCATTAAATAAACATCTAAAATGGATTAGATATCCTATCCCCAATAAAAGGGACTTGCTATCTAGGTTATATGACGCCAATATATTTTCAAAATTTGATTTAAAATCTGGTTATTGGCAAATTCAAGTATTTAAAGAGCATACTTATAGAACTGCTTTCAATGTTCCATTTGGGCAATATGAATGGAATGTTATGCCATTTGGTTTAAAAAATGCCCCTTCTGAATTTCAAAAAATTATGAATGATATTTTTAACCCTTATTTAGATTTTGTTGTCGTTTATATTGACGACATATTAGTATTTTCTAAAACTTTGGAGATGCATATTAAGCATCTTGATATTTTCAAGAAAATTGTTAATACAAAACGGTTTAATAATTTCTAAACCAAAGATGAGTCTATTCCAAACGAATGTTCGTTTTTTAGGTCATAATATTTGCCAGGGAAAAATTACCCCTATACAAAGATCAATTGATTTTGCCTCGAAATTTCCTGATGTTATTACTGACATGACTCAATTACAAAGATTTTTGGAAAGTTTGAATCATATATCCCCTTTCTATAAAGGTTTATCACGAGATCTAGCTCCTCTATACGATAGGCTGAAAAAGAATCATAGACAGCCTTGGACTGACCAACATACTGAGTTAGTCAAAAGTATTAAACGTGTTAAATCTCTACCTTGTTTAACCCTTGCTAATCCTACTTGGCAAAAGGTTATCGAGACAGATGCGTCTAATGTTGGCTATGGAGGGATTTTAAAACAAGTGAATCCCAACAATAAGAGTGAATACCTAATAAGATTTCACTCTGGTAAATGGACCGAAGCCCAGAAGAAATATGCTACTGTGGCACATGAAATGTTAACAATTGTTAAATGTGTTTTAAAATTTCAAGACGACTTGTATAACCAAAAGTTTTTGATAAAAACTGATGCTCAATCTGTTAAATATATGTTTGACAAAGATTTTAAGCACGATGCTTCTAAATTAATATTTGCTAGATGGCAGGCTCAGCTGACGCCTTTCGATTTTGAAATACAATACAAAAAAGGAATTGATAATTCCCTTCCGGATTTTCTATCCCGGGAATATTTAGAATAAATTATGAATTATTATACCATGTTATTTGATGATAAGGTGTTGATCACTATTCTTAAAGTGATTAATTTAAACAGAGACTTAAAGGAACTCATACTTGATAAAATTATGACTGACATTATTAATAAAATTGAAGATGAATGCTCTAATTTTAATGAAGTTACTGATATTCTTCAGTTAATTGAAAATGAATTCCCCAGCCAAGATTATATCGGCGATAGAATTATGATATCTTTTTTAATTACTAATGACTTGCTATTTATGTAGAATGGACCCTTCATGGGCCATTCCCCAGCCAAAATAGCACGCTTGCTATTTATGTAGAATGGACCCTTCATGGGCCATTCAAACTTCCCAAAAATCTTTGTAATTGAGTCCTGTCAGTAATAACATCAGGAAATTTCGAGGCAAAATCAATTGATCTTTGTATAGGGGTAATTTTTCCCTGGCAAATATTATGACCTAAAAAACGAACATTCGTTTGGAATAGACTCATCTTTGGTTTAGAAATTACTAAACCGTTTTGTATAACAATTTTCTTGAAAATATCAAGATGCTTAATATGCATCTCCAAAGTTTTAGAAAATACTAATATGTCGTCAATATAAACGATGACAAAATCTAAATAAGGGTTAAAAATATCATTCATAATTTTTTGAAATTCAGAAGGGGCATTTTTTAAACCAAATGGCATAACATTCCATTCATATTGCCCAAATGGAACATTGAAAGCAGTTCTATAAGTATGCTCTTTAAATACTTGAATTTGCCAATAACCAGATTTTAAATCAAATTTTGAAAATATATTGGCGTCATATAACCTAGATAGCAAGTCCCTTTTATTGGGGATAGGATATCTAATCCATTTTAGATGTTTATTTAATGGTTTATAATTTATAACTAATCGAGGGATACCTCGTTCTTTTTCTGCCGCATTATTAACATAAAAGGCAGAACATGACCAAGGAGATTTTGAGGGTTTTATCAAACCCTTTTGTAACAAACTATCAATCTCGTTTTTGCAGAATTCAACTAGTTCAGCATTCATCTGGCAAGGTCGAGATTTAGTAGGAATATCATCCTCAGAGAAGTTTTCTTCGTAAGGAAGAGTTACAATATGCCTTTTCCGGTTCCAAAAGCACTAGGGTGATCGGCGCAAACATCAACAACCATCTTTTCAGCAATCAATTTAATCTTTTGCTGAACTTTAGCAGACTGTAAAGTATCGAATATATTCATGCTAAGAATTTCTAATTGTAATGAATCAACATGCCTTTGTTTCATATTAATCAAGGCATTAATATCTCTAGTTACGGGATCTGTAACAAAAGAATAACTTATCTTTTTATCTTGATAAGTAGCAGAAAACCCATGTTCATCTATATTATTGAACGGATAAATAGCATTAATAAAAGGGGTTCCAAGTATAATTGGAGGGTATAACTGGGTTTTTACCAAAAAGAAGAAATGAGGAATACAGACTTTATTTTGGCAAATATGAGTATTTGGCAGTTTGTACTCTATATCTAAAGCATGATCAGAAGCGGATTTAACCAAATGAGTGGTCTTTTGAAAATATTTAGTTGGAATTAATCCTTCCTGAATGCAGCTTACATCTGCACCACTATCAATCATAGCTATATCAGTTATAGAAAAATTATTATCGATCAAAATAGTACATTTAATATACCATTTATGTGCAGTAATAATTTGCATCATACCTAAAAACAAATCAGATTTTTCTTCAGTTAGATCAGAAATATCTTTTCCTTTATCATTAGAAAATTCAGAAATTTCTTTAGTCGAAAATTCAGGTAGAGAATTATTTTTCTCAAATCGAGTAGATTTCCGATGCGCTTTTCTAGTATCACGTTCTTCCTTAGGCCTATATCTAGACCTCTTTTTCTTATACGGGCTATCCGGGTAAGGATACCTATGATATCTGTTTTTCTTCTTCCTACTTTGAGTGGAAGTTCCGGGTAAACCGAACTGGGTACAGAAGTCACCTAATTGGGATTTCTCTTTAAGCTTATCAATCTTAAGCTGTCTAGAAAGCCTTAGCTCATTACACAATTTCAATCCTTCTTGTGTACAAACTCCTATAAGCTTACCATATACTAGTATACTATATATATATATATATATATATTATATATACTATACTAGTATACTATATATACTACAAAACAAGATTTTTCAAAATGAGGGCCCACCCCCAATGACCACCAACGGCCATATTGCACAAATAGCCGTTTTTTTTTCAATTTACAAAACTAACCTTCTCTAACATTATAAATACCCCCTCCCTCTTCTTCATTTCAATACTCATTTCTCAATCTAAATTTCTCTCAATCTCTCAATCTCCAATTTTCAAGACTTCAAGTCTCAATCTTAATTTTCAAGTTACATCATGCTTCGTTCGGAAAGAGTGCGCTTACTTGTTTCGCACTACTATGAAGTGCTTGAAGAAAATGAAGAAAACCAAATATTAAAGTGCAAGAACTGTGGAAGAGTCTTAAATTTTCGTTCAAGGTGTACCACAAGCATTTTAAGGAGGCATATAACGTATTGTGTTGATGGTATTTATCCGCAAATTCGTCTTTAAGATTTTTCAACAATTTGTGTTATTTTAAAATTATTAGACGTATTTATGCTTCATGTTGTACTTTCTTATTAATTTATTATGCATGACAATTTAGTTTTACTTATTGTTTTGTTATTTTACTTTTTCGTCAAGCACTTTAATAATTAGATTTCTACATATATACTACATATATATTTTTCATATAGCCATGATATGGTTTACAAGAAATTGCCTTAAACAAAAAAAATTAAAAAAAAAAGTCCGTTAGGCCCGCTAAGCCCACGAGCCCGGCCCGTTTAGCCCAGGACCATATGGGTTTAGGACCGTCACGGGCTGGTTCCACCCGTTGAGCCCACGAAGCCCGGGACCGTGAGGCCCGGGACCACCCGAGCCCGGCCCGTTTGGCCCATTTAGGCCCGGGCCCTGCCCAGAATACAGCATTATGTGTTAGTACTTAAATGAAATAGGAGATTCATTATATCACTTTCTCTAACTCCTACTTCTGAGATAAATAATTTTCTGAAAATATATGGATTGGTAGTGGTAAATATAAACATTAGAAAGGCCATGTGACTTCCGTAGCACATGGGATGAATTTTACTTAGAATAAACTCGAAAGGTACAAAAAGAAGAAAGATGGAAATCAAAGTTGTGGTTTGTAAAAGACTATAATATATATTTTTGGGTTTACGTTCTGATAATATACCCCCCCCCCCTCTGGAACCATGGTCTAGTGGTCCAAATGCTCATCGGTTCTTGTTGCTATATTGGTTTCCTTTCTCTTATAAAAATTGCTCGTCAGTTCTTGTTCATAGAAGAAGATACAGGGGTCAACTTATGTATATGCTGACAGATATCTTTAGTTTGCATCATTGTATTTACGTCCTCAGAAGATATGATCTCTTGTTTTTGCAGATGAAAGCTTGGGCAAAAGCTCAGAATATTAATAGCTCAAGAGACAAAACTTTAAACTCATTATCTATAATACTTTTGGTTGCTTTTCATTTACAGGTATGAGCCAAGTACAAATTGTTTCTCTGTTGCTATCTTACTCTTTGTTTCTTGGTTGCATATTGAGGAATTCGCGTGCAGATTACTTTGAGTCAATATGAATTTTGCCTTAAGTTGAATGTTTTGTCACTGTGGTTAATCAGTCTGAGCCTAGGAGCTAGTGGTGAACTAATAGTTTACATAACCATACACAGTTTACTCTACGGTGAAATCATATTATTTGATTCTAGTCTGCTGTGGTTTTTCAACTTATTCAATGCTCTTTCATGATTATGTTGCATTTAGCTTCCTGTAATCCTATAGGGACCTTCATTTTAGAAATTTCCAATGCTATGGGATACAATACCTTATATGAAAGCAACTCTAAGCACAATAAAATTCCCAAATTTAAAAATGTGCTTTGAACGCCAAATTTGGGCACCCTCTTGTACAAGTGATGTTGCTCTTGTAAACTTTATTATTACTGGATTTTACCCTTGTATTTGTCAATTTATAGAAAAAGAAAAATGTAAAAGTCTATACTTATATAGGAAGCCAATAGCTTATTTAACTTCTTCTCAATTTCTTTTCCTCATAGCTTTAGCTTATTCAGAATAACTTTAATGTTTCTGCTGCCTATTTACGAATTCTGCCTTTTGATTTAAATTCGAGGAGGACATATATTTTGAAAGCCTTGCCTTTTTGTTTGTTTTGCTTTTTCTGAAAGGAACTTTATGTGTGCTGAAAAGTATGTGTAGATATCTCGTTCCTTCCTAGAGTGCTAGTCATGTAGTTGTTTAGTTAAGAATCTGCTGTTTTTCTCATTTGGGCTCATATGAACTTCTCCATCTAATGAATGAACTTTGCAGACACGAAATCCTCCAATACTACCGCCATTTTCTGCCATATTAAAAGGTAATGCTATGAATCTTTACTTGTTCATTTTTCAAACGCCTCTTGACAGGTATTTACTAATTTCAGTATCGGTATTCGGTACACAGTGCAGTGAAGTACTGTATTAGTAAAACAGAATTCCCAAAGCAAAATTCCCAAGAATGAGGGTCAAATAGGAAATCCTTATATCTTTTCAGTCTGCTATAGATAGTGAGGAATTTAAACCATATCAATAGACTAGATTCTAAATTTCAAGAAAAACATTGTTGAGATATTTTACTCAAGTAGATTCTAAATGATGCTTCTAAATCAGCTAATTTTTTTTTCATGAGATTTTTGGTTTTGAGTAGCTTGGTATTATTTCTTGGCTTGGGAATGTTGTAGATGGCTCTGATCCTGATTCAGTGGAAAAGTCGTTGAATAAGTTTGTGAACTATGGGAAGAGCAATAAAGAGTCGGTGGCTGAGCTGCTAGTTACTTTAATAATCAAGGTATAGTGAATTTTAGTAACTCTGGCCATATCTTGAAGTGTGCTAAGTATTGTTTCATTTCATTGCAGTTATTGTCGGTCGAGAAACTATGGGACAAAGGACTATGTGCAAGCACCTATGAAGCATCTTGGCTATCTAAAACATGGGATTCTAAAGTTTGCTGCATCAGTGTAGTTATATTTCGCTTATTCAATTCCTTTCTGCTTAGCAATCTTTGAGGCGCTGAATTAATGTCTGATATTGATCTTCACAGGTTGAGGATTTCACGGATCAATCTCAAAATGTCGCAAGGGCTGTTGGGAAAGGAGAAGTAAAGCAGATATACAAGTGTATCCAGCGTACAAGCGAATACATCTCTGCTTATATGGATGGCCTCGTCGAACTACCAGCATTAAGATATCAATTATTCCGCCATGCTGCTGCTCCCTTTCAAGTGGATTCTCAGACAAGTAACATTGAAGAAAATGGAAATAGCATCACAATTCCTTGTAGAGATATCAAGAATAAGGAGGATCAAAGTACAGAAGGCCAGAAAGAAAGTCAGGAGGCTATACCTTCAGAAACTATCACGACTAAAAGGAAATGGTCTACCGAAGGTTGGGAAGGATTAGCTTCTGAACCTATTACGGCCAAGAAGAAATGGTCTACCGAAGGTTGGGAAGGATTAGCTTCTAAACCTATCACGACTAAAAGAAAATGGTCTACCGAAGGTTGGGAAGGATTAGATTATAAACCTATCACGGCCAAAAAAAAATGGTCTACCGAAGGTTGGGAAGGATTACCTTCTGAACCTATCACAGCCAAAAAGAAATGGTCTACCGAAGGTTGGGAAGGATTAGCTTCTAAACCTATCACGACCAAGAGGAAATGGTCTACCGAAGGTTGGGAAGGATTAGCTTCTAAACCTATCACGGCCAAGAAGAAATGGTCTAGCGAAGATTGGGAAGGATTAGCTTCTAAACCTATCACGACCAAGAGGAAATGGTCTGCTGAGGGTTGGGAAGGATTCGCTTCTAAACCTACCACAACCAAGAGGAAATGGTCTAGTGAAGGTTGGGAAAGATTACCTTCAGTGAGTTGGGGACGGTCAAAGGAGGACGGTGTAACACCTGACTCTCTCTGGACAAAAAGAAAAACATCAGAAGAAACCACAGGAGGAACTTCTTCTGCTCAATGGTTGATAAAATCAGACACTAAACGTTGGTTCGCAAGAAAGAACAATAAGTGTGCACCTAAGGCTAAGTTGTCAAACACGCAGACACGAGGTTGGGGAGGAAGACGATGAACCATTTGATTCGACGGCTTTGGCTTCTGGTTGGTTGAATAGCTAGCTAGCTTTGCCTGGTTATCATTCATACCAACTTCTTTGATTTGTCCTCGTTCATACGCCAGAAGTATTTTGCGCGTATGTAGTTGAATCATCTGCCCATCAACTTTTACATTCTTGCTAGGACTTAGGAGTATCTTGTATGAGCTAGGATCCCCTTGTTATCCTCTTGTTTTGTACTGGTTTTGTTAGGACATTTTTGTACAGGCAATGACCTAACAAAATGGAGTATTTTAACTGCTCAATGTACATTAATTCTATGTACCTAAGGAGCATCAAGGAATGCAAGTGTAACAACAACTATGATGTAATCGTTAGATGATTTCTTTCCATCCTTCTATGTCAGCTTGGTGGCTAGAGTTACTCAGATACTTAGTAGGAGGTAGCAAGTAAAGATGTGTGCAAGCTGGCCCAGATTCTACCATTATAAAAACAAGGAAATCGATAGACAGAAACAATCAATCAGATAATTCCATCGCATTTATTTTATTATAGAAGCTAAAATCCAACAAAAACAGATTAAAACAAACAAGGTTTTAAGTTTCTAGCTGTTAAGTAAATAATCACCAACATAGTTTGGCATTTTGACATAACAATAAAAAGAGTCTAGATTTTCTCTACTCTAACAATGTTTATATTTTCTACTATAGATTTAGCATCCATTGATATGCCAAATAGCCCTCTTTTTGAAAAACCTGCACAATAAAGCCCATTCTCTCCTTTCCAATGGTTTGGAAATTCATTTATCAAAGTTCCATCATCAAGGAAAATGGAGCTATAATCCTGCAAAGAATATTTCACAAATTTTAGAAGAAAAAAATAAAATAAAAATACGGTTTAACTTCTATACAATGACAATGTAAGTTAAAGTCATAGTTACTTATAATAAGTGAAATTATAAGTTGAAAAATTAGGTGATAATTTTTTACAATAAGTTAAATTATACTGATGTCTAAAGTTTCATTTATGTAGATACGAGTTAAATATATAAAATAATTATGTGAATGAGAAAAATGCATTAAGTGAACACGCACATATTCTTGTTTCCTCTAAATTAAACATGTTTAATAATCTGTATTTAGAAAACTTACTCTTACACCATACATCTACTAAGGTAAGAGTCGAATTTCTTTCAAATTAAGTAGAAGAGCATCAAAATATTATGTGAAGTAAAAATTTAGAAAAAAGTAGAACAAGCATTTAAGATAAGTTTAATTTCTGACACTGACAACGTAAAAGAATTTTTACACTATGAAATTACTTAAAAGATAACTACAGGTAGCTACCCAAAGTAACCTGAAAAATAAGGCAAGTTACTTGTTACAACATGTTAATATATGCAATAATAATATAGTGTATACAAACAACAGTTATAAATTAAATCCATGTGAGATTTTTCAGTACGAAATTGAATTTAGTTGGACCCCAATACGGATACGAGTACAGAAAAACCAAAATAAAAAAATTCCATTTAGGAGTAGTCTCTATTAGGCAAGTGGAACAATTTCAAGACTCAAACATACAGAAAAACCATAGAACAATTAAGACAAAGAACAAAACTTATTTAACAACTATTTTTTCTGTGGGTAAATTTTAATAATTGTCTCGACAATTTATAACACGTACCTTTAGCCATTTGGTAGCTGCATTCTTATATCCAGTAGCAAAAATTATTGCATCAAATTGGTGTTCTTCCCCATTGTCAAAAACTACTGTTTGTTCCTTTATTTTTGATATTCCAGGAAGTACCTAAACATTCACCAAAACCAGCATGCCAATCAGGTGTTTTCACAAAAAAATATCAAATTAAATCAATAAACTAAAAGAATTCAACTTCTATATATCAATAGTAAAAGAATTTTACACTGTCAAATCACCTAAAAGATAATCACAATTACAAAATGCTAAATTTTACTTACAGTATAAAAATTACTCACACACTATAGTATTGTAAGTTAAATCCTAAACTATAGTTTGCTAATGGTAAGCTTCATGGTTTCAAAAGGCAAATCAAGCCTTTTCTTTTTTAACCAACTAGTGGCACACAATTCAAAACTCGTTGGATAATGAACCTGTTTCTCTATTCTTCTTCACTTTAATACCTAGGGGCAGAGGGAGAGTAGAAGCTAAGGGTTCGGTCAAACCCGGTAAATTTGGTTCAAACTATGTATTTGCCTTAAGAAATTCATTGAATATATATAAATTATGAATTCAAAACTCAGTAATTTAAAAGATTGGAAGCTTGAACTCATAAGCTTCAAATCCTGGCTCCGTCTTTATTAATAGCGGACTTTTGCCTAGAGCAGAGTTTGAACACATGATGTTTGCCTAATCAACACATCACGAGTTGTGCGCTTACCACTAGACCAATACTCTGCGCGTGGGCAAATCATTTGCAAGCCACGTGTTTTTCACATGATATTTTTACAAAATAGAATGAAAAATTTAGTACTCTTACCTTAATCTCTCCAAGTTTAATCTTGTCAATAGCACCAACATCAATTACTGGAGATCTACCTTTTGATATTTTGATATAAAATGGGCCTTCTTCTGGTTGAGGTATTCCTAATTTAGCCAAATTTCCAAATCTAAACTTAGCACACCTTGCAATCAGAGTATCCACCAAAGGTATTGGTAGATATTTTAGCAATAACATTCCAGTATGCACCATTTCCCTTGTTAGAACATGAATCTGTAAACACATTAAGAGAAATTAACATTAATCCTTTAGTAAAAGGTAATTAACTAATTAATAACCATATTTAATTTTTGGAGAATATCAGGGATAGTGGATATAAAAATAGATTTGAATTTTATGCACTGACGGTATGAAAAAGATTGATCAATTATTAGGTAATTACAGATAAATCTTTATGATAAACATTAATAGGTGACCACATAAAAATGATGATGAACATGCTATATATTATAGATGTTAAACTACGTACATTACTAGTGTAAAATTTATTCTATGTTGCCAGTGTATAAATTTAAATCTGATACAAATACTTTCATCACGAGGATATGATATGAAATTCCTCCTAGCTCACTCAACCTTTTTTGAAAATTTTCGCATCCAAATTTGAATTATTAATTTTCGACCTCGAGATAAAAATGTACATCATTTTGCTTCAAGTTCAATGTAATTTATAGTTGTATACAAGTACAAAGTTAAGATCAAGTTGAATTTTTGAACTCCTAAGATGTACATTATCATTTACAACTCTTAAGATAAAATAATATCTCAATGATTAATTTTGAATTATCTACTCTAATAGGTTATATAACAAACATATTGCTATCTCATGAGAATCAATGGGTTTTTTTTGGGTGATTTAATTAAAACATAGTCGGTTTTAATTATATTTAAACATTTATTCTTGTTAATTTAAAATACGTATAAGTAAAACAAAAAATACATACAATTATGATTTTATCATATTTTCATTCTCCTCGCAAGAATAAACTAAACCAACAAGAATGATTTTAGAGAAACTTGAGAGCATATGATAAAAATTGCTTGAAATTTGGATAATGTTAGAATGATAACAAGAAGAAAATATACCTAGTTATTCTATTGCACTCTAATTAATGCACTTTCGTCTAAGAAAAAAAAGCATGAATGAAAAAAGACATTATAAGAAATTGTAATGTGGGAAATAACCAAAAGAATAATATCAAAATTGATTGGAAAATATATCCATTTGTGTGGTGTATGTGAAATATGGAGAAATATCTATATAAATTTAATCGTGAGAGAATAGATACATAAAAAATGCAATAATAGGTGAGGAGGTCAATGACTTATGTCACTAATGTAATGAAGAAGGGTGAAGGGCACTCTTTTTAACCATTATGGAATATTTGGTGCGAAATTGTCGTCCCTTTCCTTATTTCGTTGATAATAGAGTTAGCTTCTTAACCAGACCGTTTCGAATATTTTCTAAGAAAAGAAGAAAACACTATAGTAACATATATGTATTTCATTTTCTTCGATATCATTTTTATTGCTTTGTGTGAGGTTGCATCGAGAGGTACTGCTTGCTATTTAAGAATTGCTTCAAGGATCTCATTGATGCTTCTTGGAGCTTCTTTGGAACTATGAAGTCACCAGATGATTTCTATCATGTCCTTCTCTTTGTGCACCGACTATCCTTTCCTTGCATCTTGCACTAAAGCAATTGCAGCAAGTAAGAGAAAAATGCCACGTCATTCCATATATGAAACGACGATTTTTGTGCAGCTGCTGCACCCTTGCTTTAGAACATATTCGAAGATTCGAACATTTTTGTATGATTTCTCTTGCACAATCTTTTCCATGTTAAGCGAACAACAACGTGCATGGCCAGATAGCTCTGTAAACCTGGAGATGGAGAATGTGGATAATCCATCAACTCCCATAAATTGTCAAGTTATCGGTAAGTTGAATTCCCTCCAAATGGAAAGTAATCTTACTGAATTGGAAATTTCAATGGACTCGAAACATGTAATTAATCACATTAACTTAAATAAAACACTTGACTTATGATAATATTATAAATGATTGCGTGTGGTTGATATACTAGCTAGGGTTTCTAGCAGTAGAACAAGGTGGGGCACCTTTTTGATAATATTGTATATCTAGTAGTTCGTCCTTTAATTTGTTTGCTCAGGAACATGTTAGAGCAGACAAGCTAGGAACTACTTTTGTTAGACAATCGACATATATATATCTAGTAGTAGACTACAAGGGCATGGTGCCCACCATGAACTTGTATTTTAATTTGTTATGACACATACTAATTAGTAAAATTACTCTTTTTAACCATCCGGAAAAAAATCCTCCCTATATACAGGTCCCAGCAGTTTGACCTTCATACCCGAGTAATAGGAATATGTCCTTAATAATTCCTTTAATCCCCAATGCCACCCTTAATTCCACTCTTTCTACCATAGAATCAACTTCAATGCAAATTGAATTGCACCCTAAAAAAGAAGCCAACTTCATATGCATGTCCCATGTATTAGTCTTTGTAGCCATATAATAAGTTTGAGACAAAAACAAGCTATCACTTGAAATATGCATGGGAAGAGTAGGGCTAACCCAATAACCAAAAATTAGTAAGGAGACTGAAGCAGGTTACCATGAGACAAAAGATCTTTCAATCTTTAGTGTGCATATCCTTCTTTATCTAGAAGATTATGCTAAGATAAATTACCTAATAAGGAATTTGGTATGACCATAGTCGTACTATTGCACTAACTCCAGTATTGACTTTGCATCAACCTCTATGACAAGGGGTAAATATTGCATTATGTTTTCGGGCCCTTGGCACAGGGGCGGCTTAATATTGTTGGTGTCCTAAAGTAAAATTTCGATGAGAGACTCTAATTTGTTAACAAAATAAATTTAAATATTTTGTTTGAAGTCTATTATTTTTTAACTCTTTTAGATATAAAGTTAATAATTTTCTTATAACGAGTTATTCTAATAAGCCCCTTTTAGCTAATAATATAGCTAATCCGATCCATTTAAAAAAAAAATCGATTCTTGTTATCTTATTGAGTATACCGATGAACATATTATCTTCTACTTGTAGTATTTTCTTTAGCGTTATATAATTTAAAAATAAGTCTAAATTACCATATCAGACTATTATGTTTTAATCAAGGCTAAGGCAATATTATGTTTAGATTCTTATCATATACCCTTTAGATTATTCAAATCTCAACGATCAATGTTAATAGCAAATTAAAAAATTTCTTTTCCTTTTTGTATTAGTTTTTTTTACTATTTAACGTTCAGATACTCAATTTTTTATTAATTTTTTTTATAAAATTACTACCAATGGAAAGTGGGGCCCCCAAAATTTAGGGGCCCAAAGCCATTGCTTGGGCTGCCTTACCCTTCAGCTGGCTTTGCCTTGGCGGCACTGAACTATATTTCCATCATTTTTGGAAAATGTACGGACAATTGCCATTTCCCTCTTTGTTAACCAACGGAAGGCCTCCTCGTAGCTTTCTTGAGCTGATATCAATAGGGTATCTATATCTCTTATATTATCAATGAGGCACCTAAATCTTCTCCTGCCTTGTCATCCCTCTTGATTAACCAACGGAAGGCCTCCTCGTAGCTTTCTTGAGCTGATATCAAGGGGCATCAATATCTTGTACATTATCCTGCCTTGTCATTCCTCTTTATTAACCAACGGGATGCCTCCTTGAAGTTTTCTTGAGCTGATATCAACGGGAGATCTATATCTTGTATATTATCCTTCTTTGTCATCCCTCTTTATTAACCAACAGAACGCCTCCTTAAAGCTTTCTTGAGCTGATATCAATGGGACATCTATATCTCGTATATTATCAATTGGGCATCTATATCTCGTATATTATCCTGCCTTGTCATCCCTCTTTATTAACCAACGGAAGGCCTCTTTGAAACTTTCTTGAGCTGATATCAATGGGACATCTATATCTCGTATATAGGAAGGTCTCCTCGTAGCTTTCTTAAGCTGATATCAATGGGACATCAATATCTCGTATATTATCCTGTCTTGTCATCCGAGTATATATAGGGTTAAATCTATATTCGTTTAAGGTAAGTCATCTATACTCAGATTTTACATGACTAATATCTTTTTTGTCATGTGCCTAAATTAGGCATCATGTCCCTATAATGTGATGTTTATATTTGGTTTAAGAAAAGTATCAGCAGAATAATAATTTCGATATATGTGGTATGGATTCTTGCCTAAGTTGAAATAATATATTAAAATAAAAAGAATCCTTCTCTCTTTATATCTTCCCTTCCTCTTCTAGCCGAACCATCAACCTTTCCGCTGCTCTCCTTCGTCAAAACAAGGAATTACCGCTTTCTTTTAGTAGGCAGAGACGGAATCAGAATTTAAATTTGATTAATTTGTTATTTAAGTTTCTTAATACTGCATTGTGCGTTTAGAATTGTGAGTTCAAATATAATACTTAGTAGATTTTCAAGGTATTTTCACATTAATAAGATGACCTCAACCAACGCATACTCAATAGAGGCCGCTTTTGCTAAAATAATATATTTGGTATTTAGAGTTTATTAAATATGTACAAATATTAAATCTAGAACCTAGTCATTAATACTTGAAGTTGTGTTCCTTTACCAGAAATCATAAGGTTGAAATCTGACTCCGTCAACTAATTGGAGGTGAAGCAAATCAAATCTATGTTTGAGAAAACAGGATTAAAGAAAAAAAAAATGCAACACCCGATAAAAATCAAGAGATTTTATGAGAAATTAAAATTGGCGAAATAAGTTGTGGCTTGTAAATAGGAAAGATGATGAGACGATAAGGGAAAGATATTCACCATATTAGTTATTCTTTTATTTATTAATTTATTTACTAATTTGCTATGCTAGAAAAGCTGTTAAAAAATCTTACCACGACCACGTTATTAAGCAATTTTGTTATTATTTCCCCTTAGAAGTTATTCCTGTATAGGCTGGTTTTCCTTCCTCTATTCCTTAGAAAGGAAAAAGAAATTAAAAAATTTCCAACCAAAAAATTAGAAGTGAAATATCAATTAAATCAACAAATCTGTAGTTAAGGGTGTGACCCAGCATTTAATAATGCAGTTGGATAAAAATCATAGACGACTAAGGTTCAAACCATATAGCCGAAGGTCTACCAGAAACAATATCTGGAGGTAGAGATAAGGTCTGCATATACATTACTCTCCCCCCAGATCCCACTTGTGGAATTACACTGAATTTGTTGTTGTTGTCATAAATGACTAAGGTTCAGGGGCGGAGGTAGTGTGTTCTCAACGGGTTCAATTGAATCCATAATTTTCGACGCGAAGTAAACATTTATATGTAATATTTCATTAAAATTGCAAAGATAGTAGATATGAACCCATAACTTTAAAAATATAATGGGTTCAATGCTAAAACCTTAGAAGTTGAACCTATAGAATTTAAATCATGGATCCGCCTCTGCTAAGGTTCAAATCTTAGCAGAAGCAACGTTAAGTTATAATCTTCCTATCTGTTGCTTGTTAAGTTACGATACATGTGCTGGTGAGAAGTAAACCAAGTAGAATAATATAGATACGAATAAACTGACCCAAACACTATCGTTATTGTAAAAAAATAAAAATAAAAATAGACAAACACAAATCTACATGCATGCAAAAAAAGAAAGAGTCAAATTCAAGGTAGAGAGGTGTACCGGGCTTCTAACAACAATTGAAGTGCAACTCTTATAATTAGAAAGATCAAAAGCAATCTCCATTCCAGAATTTCCAGAACCAACAACTAAAACTTCTTTTCCTTCATATTTTTGACCTGATTTATATTCACTTGAATGAATAATTTCTCCTTTGAATTTTTCAAGCCCTAGCACTTTTGGTATATAACCTTCATTGTTTTCACCACTAGCCAAAACCAAGAAATCACAAGCATAAGATTCCATTTCTCTAGTAGCCACATTTCTTACTTTGATATTCCATTTTTTCTCTTCTTTTTCATAAAATGCCATCTCCACACAACGTTGGAATTTTGGGTTGATATTAAAATTCTCAACGTACTCATCTAAGTATTGAATAAACTCATTTTTTGACAAGTATTTTGGTGCTGAATTTGCATGTGGCTTCAAAGGCAATGAACAAAAATCTTTAGATAAATGCAAGTGAAGTCTATCATAAGTTCTTTTTTTCCATAAATAGCCACAACAATCTTCTTTTTCTAACAAAACATTTTTTATGGCCAATTTATTCAAACAAGCTGAAACAGCTAAACCAGCAGGACCAGCTCCAACTATAACCACTTCCACTTCTTCCTTTGCAAAACTAGCCATTAAAATTTTCAGACAAAGAGAGATTTTTTTTTTTGAGAAACTTAGACAATGGTGTATGTATGAACCGAACAAAGTAGAAAATTGAGAATTTTTTTGGCTGGTTTTATGTCACAAAACCAACCGTTACATGCAAGAAAATGATATATACTAGATTAGAAGTAAGACTTGGAATTTTGTCATCTAGTTTGTTTTACATGGAGACAATTAGCTTGGTTTCTTCCTCTTTGTTCCTCATCTCTAATTTAATTACTCCATCCGTTTCATTTTATGTGACGGTGATTGGATATAGATATTTTGTGACTATAAGGAGGAGCCACATAAGCTCCAGGGTGGTCGGTTGAACCTTTCATTGGAAAATTATATTGTGTTATAGGTCAAATATATGTGTAATTGTAACAGCCCAACCCACTAGTGATATTATCCGCTTTGAGCTTAGGCCTTCACAGGTTTAAAATGCGTCATTAGAGTCTAAGGCTTGTTAACTTATACACCCAGCATTCCACTTGTGTTTTACCGATGCGAGACTCTGTCTAAAGTTTGGGGGTGTTACATACATCCCTTCTTATGGACTATGCGTCCTTGATGAGGTTTGCCCCACCGCATGGGATTTGCCTAGACTCAGCATTGAGGTTTGCCTCGCCTAACCGGAATTTGCCTAAACTCAGTTGAACTCTGACCCACCAACGACAAGGCTGACATAAGAGTGACTCTAATACCATCTGTAACAACCCATCCGGTTAGTGACATTGTCACGAAAATAGCACGGACTAGCCAGTTTTCGAACTGGTAATTGAAAAATAGCCAGCTTTTGCAAAGTTATTGAAAAATAGCCACTATTTTGCCGCAACACGAAAAGTTCCAGCATAATATACTGGAGATTGGAGCACCTGTGTATAAATTTCCAGCATATTATGCTGGAATATTTTCCAGATTTTGAACAGTATTTTCGTTCAGATTTATCTTTACATGAAAAGTGGCTAAATTTCGATTACTTTTGAAACTCCGGCTATTTTTCAATTACCACTTGTAAGTCCGGTTATTTTTTAATTTCACCGCTCTGGACCCTCACGGGTTTAAAACGCGTCACTAGGGTTTAAGACTTGTTAACCTATATACCCCGTATACCTCTTGTATTTTGCCGATGTGAGACTCTGTCTATAGTTTGGGGTGTTACAATAATAAATCTTAAACATGAAATTCTTGACTTCGCCGTTAGCTATAAGCGTGTGTCATGTAAAGATAAATGAAAAATTGAAGTTAAAGAATTTGTAAATATACAAATATATTTTTCTCTTTTAAACGGATTAAAAAGGATAATAATGTTACATAAAAATGGAATATGTAAATAAGTAATAATTGACGTTATTTAGTAGCCAGCCTGGGGTTGGGCTATGTGTTTGCTTTCAAAAAAATTGTTTGGATTGTAAAACAGTAATTTCTTTTTTCCTTTCCGAATTAATTTGTCTTATGTTATTAATTGATGTTAATCTTATACAGAAACAATTATAACAAAATCTGAGTTTGATTTTGTCAAATCTTTGTTAGGTGTAAAAGCATTTAATTGAAAGTTAGCTTTGACTTAAACTTAAACGTGACATGCATTTTGCTGTAACTGAAATCTGCGGATTAGATCAATTGAAGTCATCAAGTTTATTGACTGCACAAACTCAAATTGCCATTTTTTGTCTTTTTATTTGTTTAGAACAAAGCTGCCATACAAATGTTGCGGGTTTAGGCCGATCCTATCTGTATATATCTAGTGAAAATAATTTCGTACGTTCACTTACAATTTGAATAGAAGAAAATGACTTAAAAATTTCATGTTTTTTTTACTAATCTTCTGTAGAAAAGTCATATCACAAAAATAATATTTCTAATGAACTACAAAGCTACACCTATATATTGACAACAAATAATGACAGACGTTCATAGTCCCTTGTATACTCCTATTTTTTTTTCTTCTTATGAAATTACGGCTTAGTCTTGACAAGGTTTATTCCCTTTATGCATTTTAATATTGAAAACTTTCTCTAAGACTCCTTTATTCTAAACCATCCTGAAAAATTGGCACATAAAAACTAAACAATTAAGTCTAATTAACCCCAAACAATTAAGTCCATTCATATTTTACCAACGTCATTAAGCAACTTTCGATACTTAATTAAGTTTAACATTCCAATGAAATTACAAAGTTATTAGGCAAAATTAGCAGAAGCCCTGCATTTCTTCTTACTAGTTTAGTGTACGTGCGTTGCACGTGTGCCCCGCGTAAAGTAAATATATGTGCAAGAACAATGTGTTTAACTACATATGCTTCATCACGATTTTGCATTGATATATTTGTGATTTCATATATACTAACATTATATTATATTTTCAATTGTTGTAATTTCAAAGGAGAAATAGTTAGAAAAAAATGGAGAATTACAGTTTTTGAATAAGATAAATGAATCTAGTCATCTAAAAATATTTAGGATTATTCTCACCATTTCAATCCTATTTTATTCCCTTCTTTTGATTCTTCTGCTTATTCTCATCTCAAAAAAATTATACAACCAAAATCAGCATGAGAATAATATAAGAAAATATCAAATATATGAATAAAGTTACATATGAACATACAAAATACTAAGCAACATGGAGTTTAAATCAATAATTAAAGCATGGATCATAAATTAATAGAATTATATCATAAAGCTAATAAAAACTTTACAATAACTTTGAAATATGTGGCACATTAAAAACAATATAAAAGACTAAAAGAATTTATTCCTACGCGCTTTGCGCGTGTACCACATATTAAAAAATTTAGAACTTTAAAAAAAACTATATAAATATTATTAAATTTTGTATACCGAACGTGCAATTATTAAGTGTCATTTAGAAAGTAACTTTAGAATTGGATGTTGATTAAAGAGTATAATAATTGTAAATATTAAAATAATTTATATCTAATTATAGAATTTATTATAAGTTTTATATTTTGGTACATAAATTTTATAATATGAATCTTTGACTAAAGGCTAATGACAGACTATTCGATACCTAGATAATTAAACATAAATTTTCACAATTTTTTTCTCTATTCTTTATTTTTTACTAAGATAATTAAATTATATAAACTAATTAATTTTAATCTTATGATCGATTATATATCTGTAATTAAGAATAAAAAAATCGAAGGAGAGCTGATTGGCACTATCTAATTTAGTTATAGCTTCCTACTAATTACTTTTTTTTCACTTTCATTTTTTACTTAAAGATAATTAAATTATATAAAACTAATTGATTATAATTTTATACAACGAATAATTCAAACTTACAACGAGTAATAGTTATGTTTTTACTTATTCTCTGTGAAAATTTTCATTTTTGGTATTAATTTTCTTTTATAAAATTACTATATCATATGATTAAAATAAGGAAAGGACCTAATATGCAAGATTTAGTTGAAATATTAAATAAATTTATAAGATGTATATGTTTACATTAGTTTTTTAATTTCTTAAAGTAGCTTGAGATTGGTATTTATAACTTTCAAGGTATTACGATTCAAAAGAATTTTGAGACTAAATCCAACACTATATAATTTTTGTGGTATTTTATTTTAATCCAACTGAATCGTGCTTTTTGTTTAGTTTTATAATTATATAAATCCGTTTTTTCCCTTTTTATCTAGTTTCAATTTTGATATTAGTTTTCTTTTATAAAATTATTATATCACATGATTAAAATAAGAAAAGGAACTAATACGCACGATTTAATTGAAATATTAAATAAATTTATAAGATGTATATGTTTACATTAGTTTTTTTATTTCTCAAAGTAGCTTGATATTGGTATTCATAACTTTCAAGGTATTGCGATTCAAAAAAGTTTGAGACTAAATCCAACACTATATAATTTTTGTGGTATTTTATTTTAATCCAACTGAATCGTGCTTTTTGTATGGTTTTATAATTATATAAATCCGACTTTTCCCTTTTTATCTAGTTTCAATTTTGGTATTAATTTTCTTTTATAAAATTACTATATCACATGATTAAAATAAGGAAAGGATCTAATGCGCAAGATTTAGTTGAAATATTAAATAAATTTATAAGATGTATATGTTTACATTAGTTTTTTTATTTCTTAAGGTAGCTTGAGATTGGTATTCGTAACTTTCAAAGTATTGCGATTCAAAAAAAATTTGAGACTAAATCCAACACTATATAATTTTTGTGGTATTTTATTTTAATCCAACTGAATCATGCTTTTTGTTTGGTTTTATAATTATATAAATCTGATTTTTCTCTTTTTATCTAGTTTCAATTTGTAAAATAAATGTTAGTATGAATGAATAGACTTATCAGAAAATTCAATATATTCTAATTTGGACCGAAGTGCCAATATTTTACCCATGAATCAATCATTTAAATACTCAACCAAATAATATCAATCATACATATAATCTAGTTGAATATAACATATACTTGAATTTTAAAATATATCTCATAAAGATGCTCTAGTTTTACCACCATATTAATGAGGTAAAGTTTCCATGTAAACTTTACGTTTTTATGTCGACAACTCATGTTTGGAAAGACTGTATTAGTTATAATTGTAATTGCTTTAAAGTCCTAAATATTTGAACTTCTTGTAGATAGATTAGTATTTTAAATAAGGCAGGATTCAATATATAAAATTTTAGGTGATTATAAGATCCTAAATATATTAGGTAAATAATCAACTGACTATTTTATCTAATGTGAACTCTATTTTAAAAGGGTAAAATAGTCAAACGATATTTCGTTAAGGGCCTTCGTGCTTTTAATATAGTACTAGCTTTAGGGTACGTGCGTTGCACGTATTTATCGCGTCAATCAATTAAAATTTATGTAAAAGAACAAGTTATGTAAAATTGTAATGGACATTAAAGTAGATGCAAACATTTGTTTATTAAGTTAATGCAATAGTTAGAGTTACAATAATTGGACCTACGATAAATAATTTGATTAAGTTTGTTATGATGCATTTACTAAAATGCCAAATATTTTAGCAAAGAATATTAAAAGTAAATATGCATGTATATTATTGTGGGGTAAAAAATACACGTAAATTACTAAAAAAAATATTAATCATAGGAGTAAAATATTGTACGTACATTTAATGTTAGAAAAAAAAACTGTAGTAACAATATTTTGGAGAGTAAAATTTTATGTCAAATATGTGAAAGAAAATTTATTGACGATGTAGTTCTAAATATTAGGAGTTTCTATATAGTTAAAATAAGAAAAAATAAGTTTTAATAATTAAAATTTTATTTTATTTTAAAATTTTAGATAATAGAATTAATTAAATTATAGCTTTGACCAATATGAAAGCTATTTTAAAGGATAAAAAATACAATAAATTTTGCTAAGGAGCTTCTTGCTTTTAATATCGTATCAATAGATGGAAAGTACGTGTTGCATTTTATTGTACGTTCACTGGGTGTTACCTGATTTTAATGAGAATAATTTTTTAAAAATAACATAAATATTATTCAAAAAATGTGTTTACGTTATAATATAAGAATTAACAAAAAATTATAAGTTTTAAATGATAATTGTGTTAATCATGTTTAGGAATTTGATCTATTCTAGTAGTTTTTCCTTTAGTTTGTTCTAATACTTGCTTTCAGTGGCGGATTTAGATTTTTCATCAAGGGGTGTCAAAATATAAATAATTAGATATATCGAAAAGTCAAGGGGAGTCAACGTATAGTAAATATACATAAAATAAAAAAATTTATCTAGAAAAATAATGTAATTTTCCGGCGAAGAGGTGTCGCTTGACACCCCTTGCTTTATTATATAAAAATATCAGAGGAATAACATTTGATTGAAAGATGAAACTATATTTTGTGTCTACCCGCTTTGAAAGTTTTAAAACTATAATAATTAAGACCCTTGAACCTAAAATTGATGTTCGAAGCTAAAAGTATGATTTCAAGGCATATGGCCTACGTGCCTTGGAACTTGGAAGTACTAATTTGAATTTGTAATATATGGATTTTAAGATTCTAAATTTAAAAACGTGATTTTCTTTTACAAATAAGGTATAGTACATAATCAGAATAGAAAAAAATTTAATACATAAATTTAATTAATTTTGACGTCCTAAATATTTAAGAAACAATTAAAGTCCTAAATATTCAAAAAATAATTAAATAACTATTTTGTTCAGTGCAATTTTTTTGACACTTTCTAAAGAAAAATTGCGTAAGTTTCGATGATAAAAATAATAGAATAGTAAAGTTTCTTTTATAGAAGCATTACATATATAATTGAAACAGGAAAAGATTATGTAAGATAAAATTATATATAGTTAAAATAAATAAAGATTTTAAAGAAAAAATAGAGACTCCTAAAACAAAAAGGAGTTCAAAGTACTTATTTTTTTTTACCTAATAACTTATAAAAAATTAATCTAAAATGAGTACAAAGTGATCGAAACTTTCCTAGTATAAAACAAAAGTGCTTGAAATTTAATTGAGTCAAAATTTTATTTAAAAAGCCTCCTAAAACTAAAAGGAGTTACAGAGTGGTCACTTTCCTAGGATAAATCGTGTTTAAAATTTAATACTGCTAAATTTAAGTGGAGGTAGAAAGTGAAAAACCATCATAAGTCTAAAATTAAATGGAATTTGAAAGTGATTTATTAAAAGATCATCTTAAACATAAAAGTGGTACAAGTTTCAGAAATTTTCCTAGTGGTAATTGAAAGTTCATAAAATTTAATACTACTAAATCTACATGGATTTGAAAAGGCACGACTTGTAGATCTAAAAGGAATAGAAAAATTAAAGTCCTAAATAGTAGGAGAATAATTAAATGAGTATTCCTAAATATTAGGAAATCTATTAAACAAAATATTTTTAATTATTAGAGAAATAATTAAATGACTGTTTTATCTAGTGTGAACTTTATATTTAGAGGGTAAAAAAGACTAACGACATTTCGTTTAGGGCCTTCGTGCTTTTTAGTTCCAATGAATAAATTATTTTTAAAAATTTGATAAGGTAAAATCTTAATTGATTTTAGAGTATTACATATTAGGACTTCTTACGTAGTTCAAATAAAAAAATTATAACTAAAATTTTAGTTAATTGCAAAATCTTAAAATTTTAAGAAAAATAATTTAATACAGTTTTGTCCAATATAAGAACTATTAAAAGCAACTAAAAACGGAGAAAAAAGGTCCAATAAGAGCACGAAAAAATAGTAAAAGAAATAACTTGACTAAAGGTTAAAGCATACAGTCTAATGCAAAAAAGATTCTATTCAACCAAGCTTTACAATCCAGATCAACAAAATAAGATGTATTGGTTAAGTACGTGCATGCAAAATTCAACTACTAATACAAATACATGAATGCAAAATTCAACTACTAGTAAAAAAATTGCTCAAAGAAAGAAAACCTAAAACCCTTAATTTTGTAGCTGTTGCTCCAACAAGGCAAAATTATGATGATGAAAAGATGAAATTGTAACTTCTTTTTATAGAAGACGTATATAAAATTAGGTGAAAATTTTATTAAAAAAAAGATTTTTATAAGTTTTCAAAGAGCTCATCTTCATCTAATATAGTTATAAAAAATTCAGTGTCAAAAATTTATATCAAAACTTTCCTAGTGTATGCATGAATTAGTCAAAATTTAAGAACTTTTCAAGTGTGAAATTTTAATACTCCTAAATTTAAATATAGTTGAAAGTATCAAAAGTTTCCTAGTATGTGAATTAGTTAAAATTTTATTAACTAAAGAAAAACTGAAACCTTCGTATTGTGTGTAAATTGGACAAATTTTTATTAACTAAAAAAGATCCTCCTAAATTAGAAAGAAAAATTTAATAGTACTCCTAAATATAGAGTTGGGCGAAAACTTCCTATTGTGTAGAGAATGAAAATGTTTCCTAGTATGTGTGTCAATTATAAGTATTATAGGAATAGTAATTAAATGTCACGACCCAATCCCCGAACCCGATCGTGATGACGCCTCTCGCGGAGATAAGGCCAGCCAGACCAAAACGGAACACCTCTTTTAAACAGTTAACCATCATAAACAGTAGTAACATATAATATGATGTTCATAAATTGCGGAATTAACGATAATAACAGCAGGAACCATCCCGACACAACCCAAACCGGGGTGTCACAAGTCATGAGCTACTACAGAATCTGCTATAGGTCTACAAAGTACGGAATCCGATACAACAGTCTGAAGAAAACATAAATGATAGAGGATAAGAGAGACAAGGGGCTGCGGACGTCAACAGCTACCTCGTAACTCCAAATCACTGCCTAGCCTGGAAGGAATCAGCGGTCAGGTGCGGACTCTGCTATACCTGAATCTGCACACACGGTGCAAGGAGTAATGTGAGTACTCCGACTCAGTGAGTAATAATTACAAATAATGGCTGAAAGTATGAAAACACGTAAAGGCACAAAGCAATTCCATATCAAGCAGTAAAATCCCTTAAAACAGTAAATCAGTGAAGAAATCAAATGGTATTCCTTTTTTAAAACAAGTAAAACAGGTAATTTAACAGGTAATTAACAAGTAGAAATCCGCCCCTCGGTCACAATATCAATCACTCAGCATAGTATCAGCTCCTCGGGCTCACTCTCAGTACAGTATCAGCCCCTCGGGCTACCTCACAATCACTCAGCATAATGGTCAACCATTGTTACCTGACCAAATTGCATCAAACAGTGTCATTGTTACCACTGTTTCAAATCACATGGGTACTCGCGCTCACTGTGGGTGTGCAGACTTCGGAGGGGCCCCTTACGGCCCAAGCGCTATATCAAGCCACCTCATGGCATCATCACTCAGCATCTCCTCACATATGGCCCTCGGCCTCACTCAGTCCAGAAATCATCATAAGCCCCTTGGGCATTAGTAAAACAGTAGTTCTCAGCCCAAAACATGATGTAGAAATATCATTTAAGTTTCAAATCTGAGTAAAAGTGGATGAGTTTGTCAAACAGTAGATATCAACAGGACTGAGTTCAAATAATAAGTCACGCAGTAAGGAAACAGTGATAAAAATCCCCGAAGGGTTCAAATAGTTGGCACGAAGCTCAAATATGGCAATCAGCCCAAATCATGATGATAACAAATGAATTTCAGTCAAATATTCAGTAAAGTCATCAATCGGGATGGACCAAGTCACAATCCCCAGTAGTAAAAGACCCCACGCTCATCATCCAGCGCGTATCTTGCCTCAATATAGCACTACGATGTGCAATCAGGGTTTTCAAACCCTCAGGATATCATTTACAACCATTACTCACCTCGAACTGGCTAATTCTCTAGCTCGCGACGCCTTTGCCCCTCGAATTGGCCTCCACGCGCGTCGAATCTATCCAAAATCAGAACGAATACGTCACAATATGCTAAGGGAACAAAGCCCAAGCGAAAACATTCGAAAAATATCAAAAATCTCGAAATTAGCAAAACCCGAGCCCCGGGCCCACGTCTCGAAATCGGGTAAAATTTATATTTTCAGAATCCTCATACCCTCACGAGTCTAACCATACCAAAATTATCCAATTCCGATACCATTTGGTCCTTCAAATCATCATTTTACATTTTTGAAAGGTTTCACAATTTTCTTCCCAAATTCCATCTCAAATCACGAATTAAATGATGAATTCAGTGATAGATTCATGTATTCTAGCCAAATCTGAGTTAAAATCACTTAGCGCGATGAATTTCTTGAAAAACCTTCAAAAAATCACCAAAATCCGAGCTCTCTAGGTCAAAATATTAAATAAAATCCAAAACCTCATATTTATAAGTACCCCTCAGGTATCAGCTACAGCGGGCCGCACCAAAACTCACGCGGTCCGCGCAAGCCAGTGCGGTCCACGCAAAGGCAACGTGCGGCCGCACAGGCCTCCCTCTTCAGTGACAGGCTTTAGTATTTTGGCCATACCTTTTGCTACAGATGTCCAAATTGTAATGTCTTTACCTTTCTGAAAACTAGACACGAAGGGCTATAATTTTCGTTTTTGAATCACCTCACAATTCCTTGTAGATCAAAAGATATGAGCTTCCGAAGTAGGACCAGCAGATCGTTCTCCACCGCGGCCGCACACCATTTTGTGCGGTCCGTACAACACTCAACGCGGGCGCACTCATTTTTGTGTGGACCTCATGGGTGAGTTCTGGGGCCTGCAACCCCTGTAGACCTGCTACAGCTATGATTTTTGCACTAAAACATCTCGGAACCTACCCGGAACTCCCGGAATTTCAAACCAATTGTACCAACACATCTCATGACATCGTTCAAACTTGCTCAAAACTTCGGAACGCTCACAACAACATCAAATCACCAATTTAACATAGGATTCAGGCCTAAGAACTCCAAGAACTCTTAAATTATGCTTTCGATCAAAAGATCTATCAAATCTCGTCCGAATGACCTGAAATTTTGCACACACATCCCAAATGACACAATGAAGCTACTGCAACTCTCGGAATTCTATTCCGACCCCTATATCAAAATCTCGCCTATCAACCAGAATTTGCCAAAATACCAATTTCGCCAATTCAAGCCTAAATCTTCTCTACAACTCCAAAACCCATTCCGATCGCGTTCCTAAGTCACAAATCACCTCCCGAAGCTAACTGAACCATCGGAACTCACTTCCGAGCCTTCTAACACATAAGTCAACATCCGGTTGACTTTTCCAACTTAAACCTTCTTAAAGATACTAAGTGTCTCATTTCTTACCAAATCCTCTCCGAACTCGAACTAATAAACTCAATCACATAAAACACGGATAATGAAGCGTAAAGAAGCTGAAATGGGGGAAATGGAGCGGTAACTCATGAGACGACTGGTCGGGTCGTCACATTAAATAACTATTCCTAAATAGTAGGGAATTAATTAAATGACTATGTTTAAATATTAGGGAAATAATCAAATGACTATTTTGTCTAATGTGAACTCTATTTTAAAAAGGGTAAAAAAGGCGAATGACATTTCGCTAAGGGCTTTCGTACTTTTAATATAGTATAGATTACTAGACGATCAATGGAAATTTTTAACCAGCACAACTGTCAAATAGTGTAAAACACAAATAACTGTTGAAGAATCATATAGTTTTTATCCCTAAACTAAAAATGACCAATTTTGCATACTCAAAGGACTATAAATGTCTAATAGTAGTATATAGTAGGGACCAAAATAAACAGTATTCATAACTAGAGGTGCAAGCAAATGTCACAGTAACTAAGGAAAGAGATAGAGAATTCATGTACTTCGCTATTTCCTGTGGATATAAAGGATCATTACTTCTCTCTAATTGTGATTTCTCATGTGCCGTACTATACCGCTAAGAAAAACAAACAAGAACCAGAGGAGAAGGAAATGAAAAGTATGGATTAGTTGAAAGAGGTGATGCACCATTATCCGGGGCATGGTCTCATTAGCTCTATTACGAAACTGTTTTTTTTTTTGGAAAACCATATATAATACTTGGAGGGAGCGAAATGCCCGGATTTTCAAGCTATCTTATAAAGCCGCAAGGGAGCTTTTTTACCAGATTTACGCATAAAGAAAAGGTAGGATTAATGCCTGAGTCGCAGCATCAAGGTCTGAGCCAAATTGAGCAAGGGCGGCCACTTTGCGATATTGTGCCAATTCCAGTTTTGAACTACCGCAGACTTGTTTCATAGTTTTCAACTGAGCAGCAGACCCGTTCTTTCCAGCTGAGTGAGGTCGCACCGCTTCTTCTAATAACAGAGAGCGAAGTCCTAACAAATCACTTTCTACAATATGATGTTATAACAAGAAAGTGGGATTTCCCTTTAGGTTGACCTTCATATGCACCCATCTACTTCCTCTGCTAAAATTTAGTTTCAACCATAGCATTTTCTCTGATTCAATTTTGGCAACCTGCAGACATAGCACTTATGTGTAATCAAGCAGATCGGAGAAGAGTATGTGGTTGTTACATATAACAGATATTCAAGTGAAGTAGAAGATCGTTCAACCTTTGTCACGACAAACATAATCTTGCTCAAAGCACCTGGAAATAACATTCATACATCATAGTGAACATTGATAAACAATCTGATACTACATGTAACAGATATTCAAGGGAAGAAGAAGCTTGTTCAACCTTGTTCACGACAAACTTAACTTCAAACTGCAAACAAAATGTGATATGCAATTAGCTAACATAGGTTAATCTTGCTCAAAACACATGGAAATAACATTCGTACATCATAGTAAACATTGATAGATAGGGAAAAGCCACGCTTCATCATTTGGAGCGCCGCAGTCAACAAGGGATAGGTTAGTTGTTCCGAACATTTGCATTCACTTCTTGGAAGTTCAATAGTATATACTATACTCCTTCTGTTCCAATTTATATGAACCTGTTTGACTGAGCACGGAGTTTAAGAAAAAATAAATTTTTTGAAATTTGTGGTTCTAAACAAGTCAAAAAGGATGCCAAAATATTTGTGCGGTTGTAAAAGCTTTTCATTAAGGGTAGAATTGTAAGTTTAACCTACATTGTTACCAAATTTAGAAAGGGGTTATTTTTTTTTGGAACGGACCAAAAAGAAAATAGATTCACATAAACCGGAACATAGGGAGTAACAATCAACAAAGCGCCTCACAAATTAAAAGCAGTGTGGATTAAGAAACCACCTCATGCAGGGTTATCCCATACATGGTCTACACTAACATCACTTCATTAGAAACTGCAGGCCTTGTTAAAGCAAAAACACGAGCTCCATTTCGCTACCGACTATATTTATGACATGTCAAAAGTTGCTCCCGTTCATCACTTAAGCAATGAACACAAACAAATTTACTGGTCTTGACTTATCTGATGTCTTGATGGAACAGAGTGCAACGTCAAGTGGTATACATCTAGTTTATTATAAGTACTGAATGGATACAACTTAACAATAAATCACAAAGCAATACTCATGCTGATCCAACATATTATGCTGCACAAAAATGGATAGGTAGTTCATAGTTGATTTAAAGCTGGAGATTTACGTAGAAACCATCTAAGTTGCGCAGACTTTTCGTTTTTGGTGCAACACCCATTTCGACACAGGTGCGGGTGTGGGCGCGGCATACGACCCGGATTTGGTGGATACTCTGACCCCAGTTCATCGACAAATTGGGGGAAAATTGAGATTTTGATTTCTCAAAATTAAAAATAAAACGGATTTAAGACATGAGAAATGACATACCTCCAATATTGTAGTACTTTTGTCTCATATTTGCTGCTTTATGTTTCAGAAAAATCAAGAATTTAAGGGGTTGTTTTTTGAGTTGGATTTCTAGCAGCGATATAGATGGATGGTTTTTTACAGAATATCTCTCAAAATTTATAACATCTTTATAGCTCTATTTTTTATAATTTTAAATTTTCTTAGCCAAATTCCCGCACCCATATATATACCTGGATCGCACCCCCAAATCTTAAAATTTAGATTTTGCTGAATCCGATACTCGGATCCGTGCCCGTATAGGAAACCCGCACCTGAGTCCGAGCAACTTAAGAAACTATGCCCCTCTCCAGCTCCAGTAAATCTAAATTGCAAAGAATTTCCACATACAAACCTTTTGGCTTCTTTCCCTTTTCTCCTTAATATTGTTCCACTAATGCACAATAAGTTACCTTGGGCTTAGCGGCATTTCTCCCTTGCTTCCTCAATTTAATGGCTCACAAAGGACACATATCAGCAAATTGAACCAAAATTTAAGTCAATGCATGTCTATCAAATTCTTGACATTGTTTCTTACACGGATTAGCTATTTTTCCTTGTTTGTATAGCTTGGCTACATTGACCTAAGTACAAATTTTCAGAGTATGATAATAGATTATACAGTGGCTATTAGTAGCACAGAAACAAATTAGCTATTAGCAGCAAGAACAGTACCAAAACTAGAGACTACGTTAGACCTTAACAGTTGTTCCATAATCCCTGTGTTTCCTCCTTTTCCCCTATTAAGTTTTCACCAAAAGAAGATCATTGAAGAATTCTTGTATTTCTTCCTTTTCCCTTATTAAGTTTTCACCTAAAGAAGGTTTCTGAAGAAACCCCCTAGATCAAACAACAATCCTGGCAAGGGCAACACACAGGCGTTATTGGCGCATTCACGTGTCATTATTTCCATGTCCCTGGGTCTAGAGGCATAACATCCCCCTTAAATACTGAACAAGAAGAGAAATAATGTTGAGTGCCATTTAGTTAGAAGATGAAGAATACCAAGTAGTTAAACCAAATAACTGTTCTATCTGGAATTGTTGTTTAGCAAACCCGAAAAAGGACCAACAAATTCTCCCAGCAAATATGGTTGATATTTGTAATATGCAATATCTTGTACTAAATTTGACAAAGAAAACAGAATTTAACAGCATATTGAGGAAAATGTATAAGAGAACTCTTACTAGTTATCAATTACACGATCGTCTTCATCTGAGTTTTTTCAACCTTCGTTGTTGTTGCATCCTTGTTTGTTTTGTAAAAACAGGCCAAACTAGGATTTCAATGTAGATATCTGCCTCATAAATGACACCAAGATTGGTAACCTCTGGATATCTGATAGAGCTATCCTTTGGATTGTATATCATGAAAGTTGATAACCAAAACAAAATTTCACCTTTATTTGACATACAAAAGGGAGGACAGAATGCATACTGCACTTTATAATCAGGCCAATTGACGGTAAACATCTTTGTCCAAGATTCTTCAACCCCGTATTCCTTCATAACCCACATTTCGGCACGCGTTTTTGGAATATTGCAAAACAAAGAAAGATCACTTCCCAACACTCCCATACATAACCAAACATCAAAATCTCCTTTTCCAAAGTAGGGTTGCTTCATTTTTCACTTCAGGCGCCCATGCAATTTTTACAATTTTTAACTACTAGAGATAAATTATTTGGTTAAATATAACATTGAATGCTTATAAACTTTTATTGTTATTTTTGCGGAAGCCAAATGTATATAGTGTGAATAAGTCACAACTACTATACCAAAAATTATGACAGCCATCAAATAATAAATAAGACAATAAACAACAATAAAGGGAACACCAGAATTTACGAGGTTCGGCTATTTTTGCCTACTCCTCGGACACAACCAATATTTTATTCCACTCCAAAAATACAAGTGAAATAATACTAAAGAGAGAAGATACAAATGCCTTAAACAGATGAGAAGGCAAATGAGAGGTGTGTTTAAATCCTAAACATTAGACCTTCTTTTATAGGGAAAATTTCCCAACCAAATGGCTAACCCACCGATGTGGGACTTTGCCAAATTCAACAAATCTCCACCTTGGCAAAATTCCACATCTTCAATTTTCTCTCAATAACAAATTTTGGTTGTGTCTTCATCTTCAATCTTCAGTGTTCAACAATGTTGATCAAATCCAAACAATGTTGAAACTTGACCGCAGTCACCACCTTTGTCAGCATATCAGCAGGATTCTCCGTAGTATGAATTTTCTTCACCGTGACTCCACCTTCTTCTATGATTTCTCGTACGAAATGATACCGAACATCAATGTGCTTCGTCCTTGCATGATAAACTTGGTTCTTCGCTAATTGAATAACACTTTGACTATCACAAAAAATTGTGATACCTTTTTGTTCAACACCAAGCTCCTTTAGCAATCCTTGAAGCCAAATTGCCTCTTTCACAGCCTCTGTAATAGCCATGTACTCTGCCTCTGTTGTAGACAAAGCAACTGTTGACTGCAAAGTAGACTTCCAACTAACTGGTGCCTTTGCAAAAGTAAACACATAACCAGTAGTTGATCTTCGTTTGTCCAGATCACCCGCAAAATCTGAGTCACAATATCCAACTACAGACTGATTGTCTTCCTGCTCAAAAACTAACCCGACATCTACAGTATTATGAATATACCGTAGAATCCACTTCACAGCTTGCCAATGCTCCTTCCCTGGATTGTGCATATATCTGCTAATAACTCCAACAGCTTGTGAAATGTCAGGCCTTGTGCAAACCATTGCATACATCAAGCTACCAACAACATTTGCGTATGGTACCTTTGACATATACTCTCGTTCAGCTTCATCCATTGGCGACATAGTAGTACTTAGCTTAAAATGGGGAGCAAGTGGAGTACTAACTGACTTAGTCTTGTCATCTATGCCAAAACGTTGAAGTACTCTCTTCAAATATTCCTTTTGAGATAAACAGAGTTTCTTTGAACGTCTATCTCTAATTATCTCCATGCCAAGAATTTTCTTTGCCTCACCCAAATCCTTCATCTCGAACTCCTTCTTCAGTTGAATCTTCAACTTATCAATTTCTTCCAAATTCTTGGAAGCTATCAACATATCATCAACATATAGGAGAAGATATACAAAGGAACCATCTTTAAGCTTGTGCAAATACACACAATGATCGTATTTGCTTCTCTTGTACCCTTGCCGCAACATAAACTCGTCAAATCGCTTGTACCATTGTCTAGAAGATTGTTTCAATCCGTACAATGATTTTTCAAGTTTGCACACCATATTTTCTTTTCCAGCAACTTTGAATCCTTCTGGCTGAGTCATGTAGATTTCCTCCTCCAAGTTTCCATGTAAAAACGCAGTTTTTACATCCATCTGAACTAGTTCCAAATCCAATTGTGCTACCAAAGCCAACATAATTCTAATGGAGGAATGTTTTACAACTGGAGAAAACACTTCATTGTAATCAATTCCCTCCTTTTGAGCATATCCTTTGGCCACCAATCTTGCTTTGTAGCGAACATCTACTTGGTTAGGAAATCCTTCTTTCTTTGCAAATACCCATTTGCACCCAATTGCTTTCTTTCCCTTCGGGAGATTGGCCAATCTCCATGTATGATTCTGATGAAGGGATTGTATTTCATCATTCATGGCAATCCTCCACTTATCTTCTTCTGAACTTTGGACAACGTCTTTATAAGTAGTAGGAACATCATCAACTACAATTGAGGTTGCACAAGCAACCGTTTCTATGAGACGAACAGGTTTCGTTATTGTTCTTTTTGGCCTGCTGGTTGTTATTGATTCAAGTTGTTGTTGAGGTTCCTGAGTTGGAATCTCCTCTGCTGGCTCTCCTTCCAGAGGGTAATCTTCATTTGTTCCTCCTAAGCTTCTTGTGTAGGAAAAATAAATTTTCCCTCAAACTCCACCTACTTAGAATCACCTTTATTTTGTTTGGTATCTTCTGTTACCTTATTTACCATAACAGATTCATCAAAGGTAACATCCCTGCTGAATATTACTTTCTTTGTCATAGGACACCATAAGCGATATCCTTTGACTCCAGAAGTAATTCCCATAAAAATAGCCTTCTTTGCCCTTAGATCCAATTTTGATTCCATCACATGATAATATACAGTTGAGCCAAACACGTGCAAAAAGTCATAATCTACAGCAGGACTTCCATACCATTTTTCAAATGGTGTCTTGCCATCAATAACAGCAGATGGTAAGCGATTAATGAGGTGGCATGCATATGTAACTGCCTCAGCCCAAAATTCTTTGCCCAAGCCAGCATTGGACAACATGCACCGTACCTTCTCCAGCAAGGTCCGGTTCATACGTTCAGCCACTCCATTTTTGTTGTGGTGTATGTCTGACAGTGAAGTGTCGGACGATGCCATCATTTTGACAGACCTTATTGAAATGATCATTTTTGTATTCACATCCATTGTCTGTGCGAATACACTTGATCCTCTTGCCTGTTTGATTCTCCACCATCGTCTTCCATTTGAGAAAAATTCCCAACACTTCATCTTTGCTCTTCATTGTATACACCCACACTCTTCGAGAAAAATCATCAACAAAGGTTACAAAATAGTGCTTTCCACCCATTGAAGGTGTTTTGGAAGGACCCCAAACATCAGAGTATACATAATCCAAAATGCCTTTAGTATTATGGATCGCTGTACCAAATTTAACCCTTGTCTGTTTCCCTTTAACACAATGCTCACAAAACTCCAAGTTGCAAGCCTTGACTCTTTTTAACAATCCTTGATCTGATAGAGTTTTCAAGGACTTTCCTCCAGCATGTCCCAAGTGCATGTGCCATAGCTTGGTTGCTTATGCCTCTTTGTCGTCACTGGATGTCACTGTTGCTGTCCCAATAACTGTACTACCACGATAACGGTACATATTATTGTTCTTCCGATTAGCCTTCATTACCACTAGTGCACCTGAGCATACTCTCATCACTCCATTTTCTGCAATGATTTTGAACCCTTTTGATTCTAGGGCTCCCACAGAGATGAGATTCTTCTTCAAGTCTGGTACATATCGAACATCTGTTAATGTTCTGATCATTCCATCATGGTTCCTTAATCGTATTGAACCAATGCCATATGAGGTAAGAGGGCTGTTATCCGCTGTGTGGATGACTCCATATTCTCCTTCTTGAAATTCCACAAACCAGTCCCTGTTGGGACACATATGATGGCTACAAGCCGAGTCCATCAACCATATGTCTGATGATGTTAATGACTCTGTTGTAACTAATGAGAAGTCTGAATCATCACAATCAGCTACATTTGAATCCATAATGGCCTTTCCATTATTATATTTGGCCTTATTCTTCAACTTCGGACAGTCTTTCTTCCAGTGCCCTTTTTCTCGACAAAAGGCACATTCATCTTTGCTGGGTCTGGATCTTGACTTGGATCTTCCCTTCTTTGTCCTCGTTTGATTTTGAGGACGACCCCTCACAAATAGTGCTTCTCCTTCTCCGCCCTTCTGTTTTTCTCGCTTTCTTTGTTCATAGCTGTACAAAGCCGAACAAACTTCTCTGAGAGAAATTTCGTCATTTCCATGGAGTAGAGTAGTTTCAAGGTGCTCGTACTCATCAGGAAGTGACGCCAACAACATTAAGGCCAAGTCACCATCATCATAAGTTGTATCCATATTTTGCAAATCTGTGACCAACTTATTGAAACTGGTGATATGTTCATTCATCGTGGTACCAGGAACATAGGTGAAGTGAAACAGTCTCTTCTTCATGTACAATTTATTTTGACTGTTTTTCTTCAAAAATTTATCCTCCAGTGCTTTCCATAATTTACTTGCAGAAGTTTCCTTTGTGTATGGATATTTCTGCTCTCTAGCAAGGTAGGATCGAATGGTACCGCAAGCAACACGGTTGATAATTCTCCAATCTTCTTCTCCAATAACATCTGGTTTCTTTTCTTCAATGGCCAGATCTAGCCCTTGTTGAAAAAGGACATCTAGAACCTCGCCTTGCCACATCCCAAAATGTCCGGACCCGTCAAATATTTCTACCGCAAATTTCGCATTTGACACAATTCTTGTCATAAGCGAAGATGCCAATGATGACATATTGTTGATACTTGATATAGATTCTTCTTGTTTATTGTCTCTCATCTTTGACACTATTATTTAATAGCTGACGACACAAATCAAGATTATTTCCTTTATGGTGTGGAAGATCAGACTAAGCTACAACCACAGAGCATACTCAGACAGAACCTTGACTCAGTTACCAAGATAAATCTTTTCTGATGTGGAAGATCAGACTATGCTGCAACCACAGCGCATACTTAGACAGTACCTTGGCTCTGATACCAATTGTTGCGGAAGCCAAATGTATATATTGTGAATAAGTCACAACTACTATATCAAAAATTATGACAGCCACCAAATAATAAATAAGACAATAAACAACAATAAAGGGAACACCAGAATTTACGAGGTTCGGCTAATTTTGCCTACTCCTCGGACACAACCAATATTTTATTCCAATCCAAAAATACAAGTGAAATAATACTAAAGAGAGAAGATACAAATGCCTTAAACAGATGAGAAGGCAAATAAGAGGTGTGTTTAAATCCTAAATATTAGACCTTCTTTTATAGGGAAAATTTCCCAACCAAATGGCTAACCCACCAATGTGGGACTTTGCCAAATTCAACAGTTATAACCTATGTAAAAGTTTTGCATGATTGCTCGGATTGTGTTTGGTATGAATGGAAAATTTCTTTGAAAAATATTTTCTTACTTATTTTTTCGGTGTTTGGTTAGATAGCAAAAATTATTTTTAAAAATATATAATTCAAGCAAACAATATATAAGACGAAATAGGTAAAAGTAGTGGATGGTGGTAGGTCCGGAGTGGCGATAACGATGTTATGTATGTGTGCGTGCGGGGAGGGGAAGGGGGAGGGGAGGGGGAGGGGGAGGGGTTTGTGGTGGTGGGGGATACACTGAATATGATTGAGAAATAATTTTGAAAAATACTTTTCCTCCTAATACTAAAACTTGAAATCACCATTACATCAACTTCAGTCCTTTCCAACAAATTTATTTTCACAAAATTTCGAAAATAAGTCGAACTTGGCTTATTGAGGGTAAAAAAGTATAAAAAGTAGTATGGATAAATAACGACAAACTTGGCTTCAAGCTACCGACAAAATGTGATATGCAATTAGCTAGCATATGCAAGTCTTGCTCTTTGTGCAAGGAAATAACATTAGAACATCGTATAAATAGGGTGCCCAATGAATTTTATGACCTAAAGTCAAATTTTACGAGGGGTCTTAAATTTTTTTTTTTAAATTATTATTTTTATTTGAAGTCTATTATTCTAGTTTTATTTTAAATGCAAAATTATTACAAAAGAGGTAAAATTAATTTCTTCCAATAAGTCTTTCTCAATTGATAATATAGCTAATCCATTTAACATTCTTGAGATATTGTTGATCTTAGTTAAAATTTTATCAATTTAATTTTGAAAAACTTCTTTTCGCTGAAGTAAGGGTACCGTGAGTTATTAACATTATTCTATAAGCTATATAGACATTTGGAAAAGAATCAAATCTTTTTATTTAATTGAGTATATTAATTAAACTGTTATTTTCTAATTGTACTATTTTTCTTAACACATAATATATATATATATATATATATATATATATATATATATATATATATGGGTGTCACGACCCAGATTTTCCACCCTCGGGAGTCGTGATGGCGCCTACTTGTGGAAGCTAGGCAAGCCGAATACTATAAAATCTTTCCTTTTTTATTAAACATGTTCAACAATTTAAAAATATTAATTGATTAAACAGCGGAATAGATTAAATAATTGGAAATGCGGAAGTCGAAACTTAATAATTCAACCAAACACTGCTATAATATCTGAAGTACAATACTACCCAGAATTTGATGTCACAAGTCACGGACTATCTAAGAATACTACAAATAAGGTCTTAATGGAAATACATAAGTCTGTTTCTAAATAAGTAAAATCAGAAAGAGAAAAAATAGGAGGAGATACCAAGGCCTACGGACGTCTGCAGGACTACCTCGGGTCGCCTGAATGGACTGAAGACAGCAGCCTCACTGCAGTCCAATCGCTCCGGTATCAGTATCTGCACATAGTGCAGAATGTAAAATCAGCACAACCGACCCTATGTGTTGGTAAATGCCTAGCCTAACCTCGGCGAAGTAGTGACGAGGCTAGGACCAGACTACCAAATAACCCTGTGCAGTTAAATCATATGCATCGAAAATAGAAGCAGATAATTACAACTAAAGTTGGGCGGGGGAACATGCTGCGGGGAGTAGCAGATAACAACAGAATAACAATAAAGAAATGTAAGGATCGCCATAAATCAATTACCAGCAAAAGATAAGGAAATAAGAAGAACATGTACACAAGTAATACTGTTGCAGGCGTGCAACCCGATCCCATTTCATACAGTATTGTTGCAGGCGTGCAACCCGCTCCTATTTCATTTAGTATCGTTGCAGGTGTGCAACCCGTTCCCCTTTTATATATTACCGTTGCAGGCGTGAAACCTGCTCCTATTTTATTTATTATTGTTGTAGGCGTGCAACCCGCTCCTATTTTATTTATTACCGTTGCAGGCGTGCAACCCGCTCACATTTCATGTATTACCTTTGCAAGAGTGCAACCCGCTCCCATTTCATTTATCAACACCAATAATTAATTTATAACCTCCCGGCAAGGGAACAACAATATCACAACAACATCCCTGCAAGGGAACAATAATATTACAATAACCTTCCGATAAGGGAACAACAATATCACAACAATATCCCGGTAAGGGAATAATAATATTACGATAACCTCCCGGTAAGGGAACGACAATATCACAACAACATCCCGACAAGGGAACAATAATATAATTCTCATATAAAGCACGAATAAACCACATCAGAATCATAAAATTTACAATACAAGAATCACGGGCATGCTTGACACCGACGTATAGATACTCATCACCATGCCTATATGTCGTACTGCACAATTAACACGTAACAAATTGTGATGACCTTTTACTTGTTTTAAAAGTAAATTCTGCGTTTTGAGATCTAAAAAACCTCTTTCAGCATCACCTTGATTTGCGTGCGTAGTTCAGGTGCGAAGCTGGAAAGCCATTATGTGAAAATATGTGAAAAATAATAAATTTGACTTTAAAATGAATTAAGTTGACTTCGGTCAACATTTTGGGTAAACGGACCCGGACCAGTGATTTGACGGTCTCAAAGAGTCCGTAGGAAAATATGGGACTTAGGCGTATGCCCGAAATCGAATTCTGAGGTCCCAAGCTCGAGAAATGAATTTTTTAAAGAAAATTATTTCCTAGAATATTTATGAGTTTTTGAAAGTGAAATGTGTTTAAAACTTGATGGTATCGGTCCCGTATTTTGGTTCTGATACCCGGTACAGGTCTTATATGTGATTTAAGATAAGTCTGTGAAATTTGATAAGAAGCGGACTTGAAACGACGTGAATCGGATCGTATTTGAGAAAATTCGGAAAAATTTGAAGTTCTTAAGAAATTTCATGATTTTGATGCTAAATTCATATTTGTTGATGTTATTTTAGTGATTTGAATGCACGAGCGAGTCCGTATGATGTTTTTAGGTTGGTGTGCATGTTTGGTTAGGAGCCCCGAGGGCCCGGGTGAGTTTTAGATAGGTCACAGGGTGAATTTTGGACTTGGAAAATTGCAGGTTTTCAGTTGGTGTGATCAAGTCTGCAGGCTTGGCAAATGCGAAGCCTGGCTCGCAAATGCGACAAACCTTTGCAAATGCGAAGAATGGACTGAGCCACAAATGCGGCTGTTTTCTCGCAAATGCGATGATGACTGGAAAGCTAAGTGGGTCGCAAATTTAAAAGTCCAATTTTCTGAAGGGTTCGCAGTTGCGAACCCTGGTCTCAATTGCGACATCAGAGACTTGTAAGTTCATAACTTAGACGCATTTCAACCATTTTTCACACTCTTTCAAAACCAAAACACTCTTGGGCGATTTTTTCAAAGGCAACTCTTCTTCCAAATCGATTGTAAGTCAATTTTAAATCATTTTCTTCAATCATTAACATCTTTTCACATGATTTCAACTCAAAATCAATGATTTTCATGGGAAAAATAGGGTGTTTTGGGTAGAACCTAGGTTTTTCAAAAATTGGGGATTTGGACCTCGATTTGAGGTCTGATTTCAAAGCAAATTATATATTTGAGTTCGTGGGGGAATGAGAAATCGGGTTTTGGTTCGAACCTCGGGTTTTGACCATGTGGACCCGGGGGCGATTTTTGACTTTTTGGGTAAAACTTTAGAAAACTCATTTTCATGCATTAGAATTGATTCATTTAGCATTTATTGATATAATTAAGTAACTTATGGCTAGATATGAGCGAATTGGTGGTAGAATCAAGAGGTAAAGCGATAATAGAGACTTGAATTGTTTTTGTGGCATCGAGGTAAGTGTTTAGTCTAACCTTAGCTTGAGGGATTAGGAGTCGAGTCCTATTTGTTATGTGGTATTTGTTGAGTATGACACATAGGCATGGTGACGAGTATCTATACGTTGGTGTCAAGCATGCCCGTAAGTCTTATATTGTGATTATTATAACTTCGTTGTGTTATTCATGCTTTGACGATGATTTCTATTGTTGGGCAAAGTTTGTGGAAGTAATTGTGATATTTCAACATTGAAGAGCGTTGGCTCAAGTTGTATAATGAAATGTGAAAGTGTAAATGGTAATTAAACCCTTTAGAGCATTGACTTAAGTTGTGAAGTGAGTTGTGAAGTAAAAGTGAAAAAGAGAAATGAATCATTATATTATCTCTCTTGTCGGGATATTATTGCTTTTGATGTTATCTCCCTTGCCGGGACTTGTTTGTTGAATTATTGTTCCCTTGTTGGGATTCTTATTGGAATTTCACTTATTTCCTTGCCCTATTATTTGTGATTGTTGTTTGGGTGAGGAAGAGAGTTAAAACACGAAGGGTGATGCCGTGTATTGTTTGGTGAGAGAGTGTCAAAGCAGGAAGGGTGATGACGTGTATGATTTGTGAGGAAAGAGTGTAAAGCACGAAGGGTGATGTCGTGCCGCACGATGTACCATTATGTGCCAATTATATTGATTAAATGGTGAGGACGAGAGTAAAAGCCCGAAGGGTGATGCCATGCACATTTTCATTACTTGATTGCTTTGGGTGAGGACGAGAGTAAAAGCACGAAGGGTGATGCCGTGCACTTATTGATTTTTGATTCTTTATTGATATCTGAGATATGTTGTTTCTTTTAATTACTTGTTGTCTTTCTATTCTAAGTTTATAGTTCCCCCGCAACATGTTACCCCTCTCATACTTGACTGTACATTTCTGTTCTTCTTTTCTGCTGTATATAGTTAAATTACACAGGTTTATTTGGTGGTCTGGTCCTAGCCTCGTCACTATTTCGCCGAGGTTAGGCTAGGAACTTACCAGCACATGGGATCAGTTGTGCTGATACTACACTCTGCACTGTGTGCAGATCTCGGAGCAACAGCTTTTGGGCCGTAGATTGGGTGGCTACCTTCAGTCCACGCGAAGATCCAAAGTAGTCTTGTAGGCGTCCTCAGGCCCTAGCGTCTCCCTTTATCCCTTTAGTTCAGAAACAATGTAGCTTTTATCTTTCAGACTTTGTATGTAGCATTCTTAGATCGTCTGTGAAACTGTGGCACCAGTTCTGGGTAGTAGATGTTTAAACAGTTATATTATATATGTATTTCAGATAGTTTACTGCATTTCTTCCGCTTATTGTAATTTCTTCTATCTACGCGTTATTGGTTTTATAATTGTTAAGGGACATAAATTGGTAAAAAGGTAATTCGTTTAAACAGTAGGCTTGCCTAGCTCACATTAGTAGGCGCCATCACGACTCCCGAGGGTGGAAAATCCGGGTCGTGATACAATTAAGACATGACTCCTAATCCCTCAAGCTAAGGTTAGACCAAACACTTACCTCGAACTTCCACGGCCAACTCAAGCTTCAAACACCGCTTTTCCTTTAGAATTCGCCTACAAACAACTCGTATCTAGTCCAAATTGATTTAACAACATCAATAAATGCTAAAGAATTCATACCCAATACTTAATTATAGGTTTCCTATCATTTTTCCCAAAAAGTTAAAAATCAACCCCGGGCCCGCTTGGTCAAAACTCGAGGTTCGGACCAAAACGTGATCACCCATTCACCCACGAGCCCGAATATGCAATTAGTTTCAAAATTCGGCCCCAAATGAGGTCTAAATTCAAATTATTCAAAAAGCCCTAACTCTACCCAAAATCCCAAATTCTACCATGGAAGAACAATATTTAGGCCTAGAAATCTAGGGGGTGTTGATGGAAAATGAAGGAGATGGATTGAGGAACACATACCTGTGATTTGGTGTTGATTTTACTCTTCAAAAATTTCCTAGCTTCTGATTTTGGGGAAAAAATGTGAGAAAATGGTTAATTCCCGTTTCTGTTACTGTTTAAAAGAGCTGGACGACAGTGTTCATCGCGTTCGTGAGAACACTGTCGTGATCGCGAAGAGCTACCATAAGTAGACTTATGCGATCGTGAAGGGGTTTCCCCCCTGACCCTCGCGTTCGCGGACCAGTGTACGCGTTCGCGTAGAAGAATGACCACATCCCAGACCAGCCCCCATTTTACACTACGCGTTCGCGTAGAGCAACCTCCCAGTGCTCCGCGTTTGCGTCCCTTACTTCGCATTTATATAGAAAAAATTTCACCCCCGCCCAATTTCCCTTTCGCGATCGCGAAGCACAACATGTCTGTGCATCAGAAACAACATTTCTGCAACTTTTCCCAAGTACAAAAACCTTTTGAGGCCTATTCGAAACTCACCCGAGCCCACGGGGCTCCAAACCAAACAAGCATCCTAACTCAAAAACACCATATGGACTTACTCGTGCGATCAAATCGCCAAAATAATATCAACAATTATGAATTTAGCATCAAAATCATGAAATCACTTAAGAACCTCAAATTTTTCAATTTTCTCAAATATGGTCCGATTCACGTCATTTCAAGTCAGTTTCTTACCAAATTTCATAGACTCAAATTAAATCAAATATAAGACCTGTATCAGGGCTCCGGAACCAGAATACGGGCCCGATACCATCAAATTTTAAACACATTTCATTTCCAAAAACTCATAAATTTTTCAGAAAATAATTTTCTTTAAAAATTTATTTCTCGGGCTTGGAACCTTGGAATTCGATTCCGGGCATACGCCCAAGTCCCATATTTTCTTACGGACCCTTCGGGACCGTTAAATTATGGGTCCGGGTCTGTTTACCTAAAATATTGACCGAAGTCATCTTAAATTCATTTTAAAGGCAAAAATTCATCATTTTTCACAGATTTTCACATAATGGTTTTCCGGCTACGCGCCCGGACTACACATGCAAATCGAGGTGATACTGAAAGAGGTTTTTAAAGCCTCAAAACATAGAATTTATTTCTAAAACAAGTGATGACCTTGGGTCATCACAATAGGCAAGGTGACGTGGCATCTCTCTTTGGCCTACGTTCTTCGTATTCACTTATAACACTACTACCATTGCTATACGCATATCGAGTTCGACATCAAGATATTGCAAAATTTCTGTGAGCCTTTAAAGGCAAGTTTTCTGTTCATATAGTTCAGGGGTGGCCCTTCCATAAAGCAAGTAAAGCAACTGCTTTACGACCAGTATTTGTGAGGGCCCCTTTTTTGTTACACCTAATTGGTTAGGTATTAGTTTAACAAAAAGTTTTGTGAAGTGAAAAAGTTCGATTTCTTTCCTTAACAAATATAGAGAAAAAGGATTTGTAACTGCTATAAGATTTTTGACAAGGAAACTTGCACTTGAAATGAATATCGAACTCAAATTTCGTAAGAAATGTGTGATATATAGGAAGTAACAATTTGATGAGAGTGTTGATAATGAAATCTCAAAATCTTTCGAAGAGTCCTTTAGAGGACGGGTTATTCACATTTCATTTGATGGAGCAAACTAAAAGCTAACCAGTGGAAATTCTGAATATTCCCGAAGAATAAAATAGAGATGTCTCATATGTTACCCATAGATTACTTTTATACATAGTAGACGATGTTATTTTTTCACATCAAAACAGATTTGAGCAATTCGAAGCATATGAAAATATTTTTGATTTTCTATTTAGCGGTAAAAACTAAAATCACTAGATGATGAAAATTTTAAAAAATATTGCCTTAATTTTGAATGTTCCTTAAAACATAATAATCAATTATATATTGATGGTTTAGATCTATTTTCTGAATTAAAAGTATTAAGAAAAATAGTACAATTAGAAGATAACAATTTAATTGATACACTCAATCAAATAAAAAGATTTGATTCTTTCCCAAATGTCTATATTGCTTATAGAATAATGTTAATAACTTATGTTATCGGTGCTTCAGTGGAAAGAAGTTCTTAAATTTAAAATTGATAAAATCTTACGAAAGATCAACAATGTCTCAAGAAAGATTAAGTAGATTAGTTATATTGTCAATTGAGAAATACTTATTAGGAGTTATTGATTATAAGAAAATTATTAATAACTTTGTATATAAGAAAAGCTAGAAAAATAGACTTCAAATAAATAAATAAATAAATAATTTTTTTAAAAAATTAAGGCCCCTCATAAAGTTTGGCTTTAGGCCATAAAATTCATCGGGCCGCCCTAATATAGTTTACTATTAAGTTCTCTAAATTCTATTTTCTTAAAATGACAATATTATTTTTTCTGCTCAATGTACATGATGGGATATCCTATATAGTACATTATTCTCCGTTCAATATTCTAGACTCCTGTTTGATTTTAGGTGATTGCACCAAGAAAGTTTTCATCATTTAGTTATTTTGTTGGCCAGTTTGATTCTAGCTATTAAACTCGAAAGAAAGCGAAGAAAATAAAAAATAAGTACCATTTTACATGGTTCTGTGATAATAAATGTTTTAGCCAGTTTACCTAACAATGCATACTTTTGGATAGCACTACTTTGAGAAATAACCACACTCATGAAATAAAGAAAATTTCGTTATTTTTATAGAAGTTTTAAAAGCTTTTAGTTTGTTAATTTCTTTTAAACAGTAGACCCAAATTAAGGACGGTGATTTCAATAACAGAATTAAAAATTACTCAAAGACAGAGTAATTCTATTTGAGAGGATAAATTGTTTCATTAATAATACAACTCCTTCATTTTGCGATTTTCTCTATTTTTATTCAGTTTTTACAGATTTTCTTGATCTGATAATCATATGCAATATGAAGAAAAAATAGCAGGAGCAAAAATATTTATGTTATCATTTTTATGGATCAGTTTAAGTTTTTTGTGTTTCGTTTGCATTATACGTCATGTTATTAATACGGAAGAAATGAAAATGTAGGTTCTCCAAGAATGTGTTTTGTTCCGTATATATATATATAGAAGAGTCATTTTACTTTAAATTGTGGCTTAGTTAGTGGTCACTGACTATTTCTTAACTTCTGATATCGGTATTCTTGGATGTACTAGCATCAAAATTGAAATTTTGCATGCATAGTGATAATAGTAGTCATATATAAGTTCATTAAACTTTGGCATATTAAGTATTAGGAAAGTGAGAAAACATTCTGGATTCTGGATGTTGAGTATCTTTGAAATATGAAGTGGTATCGTATTGTAGTATGCCTTTACTCCAAAGAAGTACTGTATATATTTTTGTCACGATCCAAAATTTACAGGTCGTGATGGCACCTAACCCGATCCATTAGGTCAGCCAATTGACAGTTAACACAATTTTAATAAATAAATGTGATCAACAATTGATATATCTAGATACCAAACAACATTTCAAGGACTGGTAGTACAAGACATGAACTACTAAGACTAAATTATTGTAAAAACGGATATGAAATAAATTCAAATTCTATTTGAAATGTACTAAAACGGAATTCAACTCTAGAACTACCCAGGGACAAGTGGTAGCCACATCCCGAAGGTACGAACATTTTCAGAGTCAGCTCTCGCCATCACCTGCAGCTCCGCTCAAAAATCTGCACGCAAGGTGCAGACGTATAGTATGAGCACACCCGACAAGTAGTGACACGGCTTTTTTAGTTAAACGATACTCACTGATGTAACATGTACAGAAGACTAGCAATAGAACAATACTAGAATATAACAAAATAGCGTACAAGGAAACAATTATGCGAAGCAGTAAATGATTTCTAGAAGAACCACGATTAATATTCCTCAATATCACGACCAATCCTTTTCTTAGAGCGATAACTAGCAAATCACAATAATAAATCCATAAGTTTCATAGTGTGAGAAATATATTCAAGACATCAAATCCAACGGCACGGTAACACCCTTCGTGCATTTATCTCATCCTCACTAAATATATGTATAACAGTACCAACCAGGTGAAAGAAATGCTGATAACAGTAATGACAAGGTAGGAAACATAGGAATGATGACATCACTTAGGAAAGAAGAACATACTTTCACTTAACTAGCATGGTAGAAGGCATCGATGTAGATATAACAAATAAGAGGGAAACACATGATCTTTATAAGCTAACAAGTAGAGGTATGAATAGCTAACATGGTAGAAAGCTTATACTAAAGTGCAATAACCTAGATACGACATGGTTATGGATATAACATTAGGAAGGAGGCATGGTATTTGCAAGTTAAACAAGTAGAGGGCATGGGCAACACAACAACAATTGAGATAAAGAACAAAGACAGCTCAACACGACAAGTCACATAGGAAACATAGGTGAAATAATAATAGCTCAAGGTGAAGGCATTAATGTATATACAAGGAAAATATATCACAACATAATACATGTCCATCGTCCTCGCCTACACGGAAACACCCTTCTTGCAATGAACTCGTGATAATATAAAAGCATGATGATATAAATAAAATGGAACGACATTACCCTTCGTGCTTTTACTCTCACCCTTACATAATAATTTACATAAGATTAGGATAATATAAATGAAATGACACCGAATCACCCTTCGTTATTTTACTCTCAAATAAAGTGGCACGGCATCACTCTTCATGCTTTTACTCTCAAATGAAATGGCACAACATCACCTTTCATCCTTTTCACTTTCATTCACATGATAAAATATATGAAATGGTACGGCATTACCCTTCGTGCTTTATACCCTTCCTAACCAACCATATATATATCAATGACAAGTAAGGTAGGAAGCATAAATAACATCAAGGATAGTGGTCAAACAAATATCCTAAATGAATCCTAATCACAACTTTCAAGGCAACAATAGATCAATAAACCCTCAAGACCTTTATTGCTCAAGTATTTCAATAAATCTCAAGAATGATCTACAACTCGAGTATAGAACCTAATATCTCAAGAATAACGACCGTAGCAATGTATTAGTGATTAAGCATGATGAAGACCGAATTGGACACATCAGTATTTCTCAAAATCCCGTCATTTTAATCAAGTTATAATAAACTAAATCTTGGGTTCTAACATTTAATTCCGTATTTTTAGTAATTTAGAAGTCCAGTAAGACATGAAGCAAGAAGGTCAGTAAATCTACAAGGCACAATTAATCGTATAATTTACCCCCGAGCATGATTAATCCTGACATATGCATATATGCTCGTCACCTCATATATGAATCACTACCGCATGTAGAAAACAATAAAAATTAGTATGAAAAATTCCCTCAACAAAGTTAGGCAAGATGCATACCTCAAACAAGCCAAATTGATACCGAGCAAGCCAAACGATGATCTAAAAATGACATCCCATATGTACCGACCTTCAAACGGCTCGAAACTAGCCAAAAATAACTCGAATACATCAAATAATGCCCAAGGGAATAAACCCAATCGATAAAGGTTGAATCTAATCAAAAGCCCAAAGTCAACCAAAGAGTCAAACCTGAGGTCGCACCTTGAAATCTGACAAAACTCATAAAATCTAACAATTCATTCAATTATGAGTCCAACCATACAAGTTTCACTCAAATCTGACTCAGAATCGATGTTCAAAACTCAAAAATTCACTTAATGAAATTTTAGACAAAACCCCCCAAATTTCACTTTTAAATCATCAATCAAATGCCAACAAAACAAAGATAGATTCATGAAATATAATAAAAATCGAGTATAGAACACTTACCCCATCAAGATGATAAAAATTGCCTAAAACAATTGCCCATATTCGAGCTCCCCAACTCAAAATATGACCAAATGAACAAACCATCGATATTGAGTATTTTTGCCCAGCTGTTCTGCCTCGTTTTACGTGCCAAACAATCTCAAAACTCATTTTTGACGTCTCCAATTGATTCCTTGTGAAATTTCAGTCAAGTTAAGGTTTTGAATCACTCCATTTGACCTTATAATGAAGGAGATATGTTGGTTTCAATATTTGAAAATAGTGCAGATTTTTAAATCCGAAGTGAATGACAATTTCATAATTAATCTGAAAAAATCTGGCAACCCAATTCTTAGTAAAATGACCACAAACTCCTCATATGATTTCCAAATTCAGTGATTATTTTTGCTATGACTCAATAATTACGATACATATCTAATGCTTCCATCAAAATAAAAACCGGAGATCATTTGTTTAATGTGGTACCACTTATTCTTGAACAAACGACGTCGAAACAAAAGAAAACGAGTGCAACATGACCCAAACCTATCTGAAACTCACCCGAGCCCCTCGGGAACCCGTACGAACATACCGACAAGTCCCATAACATAACACGGACCTACTCGAGGTCTCAAATCACGCATAACAACATCGAAATAACGAAACACATCTTAAATCAAACTTAATGAACGTTCAAACTTTCGACTTCCAAAAACTCGCGCCGAAACATATCAACTCAACTCGGAATGAACTCAAATGCAACACACAAGTTCTAATACATCATGCGAAGATACTCGTGCCCTCAAACTATCGAGCGATGTGCAAATACTCAAAACGAGTGGTCATGTCATTACAATTTTTCATTGTTCATATATAGATATTTGTCACATTGAGAATTATGCATTTTTTCAAAGTATTCAATTTATGTCACATAGTTTTTTCTTATCAATTGAATTAAATATTTGCAATTCTTCTAACAGGTGAATTCTATAAGTGGTTAGGGTAAGGATGTGTTACTCTGAGCAAAGACTTTTCCTGCTAAAAATTAAAGCTAAGCTTCGTGATGTCGATCATTGTTGATATGTCTTTGAATTTTTTCGAGAAGTAGTTGGGAATTAGATGATAATCGTCTTGTATTTTATAGATTTAATAAAGTGATATTTGTTCTTTATTTTCCCCCCTATAGTCTATAGATAAAGTACATGCATGAAAATTTCATCTGTTATATATTTTGATTAAATTTACAATAAAATAGTATCGTAAATTCACTTTTCTTATTAATCGCGCAAAGCACAGACAACTTAACTAGTTTAGAAAATATATCTAAACCTGTAACGACATGACTTGTTATTTTGAAAATTAGCATTCCTTTCGGTAGCTTAAGGTCTCGAACAGCTTTGAAATGTGTATTATGACTTGTGAGGGTGGTCAAGTTTGATTTTCAGATGATTCGGGATTTAATTGAAAGAACAATTCTTGTTTTGGAAGCATAAGTTGAAATAATTGGCCGGATGGTGAATTATATGTAAATGACCCCAAAATGAAATTTTGATGGTTCCACTAGCTCCGTATTGTGATTTCGGACTTAGGAGTGTAACCATATTTATTTTGAGGTCCGTACCTAAATTATGTTTGAAATGAAAAAAATAGGAAATTTAAGTTTGACCCAAGTTGACTTTGTCATATCGGAATCAAAATCCAATTCTGGAAATTGGAACAACACTGTTATATCATTTATGACTTGTATGCAAAATTTGAGGTTAAGCGAAATTGATTTGATAGGTTTCAGTATCGAATATAGAATTTGCAATTTGTTAGTTTTGAATAAGCTTGAATTGGGATGAGATTCGTGTTTTAGTATTGTTCAATGCAATTTAAGGCATCGAATAAGTTCGTATCATATTATGAGACTTGTTAGTATAATTGGTTGGGGCTCATGGGGCTCGGATGAGTTTTGGAAGAGTTTGATGTTTTCAGCATAAGCATGTAATGATCCAAAGGTCCATTTTTAGTTCTAGAGATCGAAATTCGATTTCGAAACTTCCAGGAGTTTGATATGAATTAAAGGAATAATCTGAAAAGTTTGGTATAATTTCATCAAGTCGCGATTGGGTTTCTACCACGAAACATTTGTTAGTTGTTTAACGAGCAAAATTGAGTATCACATTGAGCAAATATGCTCCGAATTGAGTTTTGATTGAAGGACTAGGTTTGTATTATTAGTTGTGACCCATAGGAACAATAATCATTGAAGTTCGAGTTAGTACGATAGAGTTAGAGCCTTTTTATTGAAAATAAATATTGCTGGTGCAACAGGTTCTGTAGGCACCTTTAGCGACCAGATTTGGCACTTTTAGTGATAGGATTGGGGTTTTAGCGACTAGAATTGTGTTTTAATTGAGCAGTTTTATTTTTTAGCTCATTTCAACATTTTTGGACGAAAGAAAACGGTTTGGGGCGATTTTTGAGTGAGAAATCACGGAAAATCTTGAGTTTAGTCACTATTGATCATTGTTAGTCAATAATATAGAATTATCATCGATTAATCCAACTAAATTACATGTTATCGAAGTGTAAATCGGGGATTTGGACCTAGGAATTTGAAACTAAATTTTGAGGATTTGGAGGTCGAGTTGATGTCAAAAATTTGTAAAATTAGTATGGTTAGACTCGTGGTTGAATGAGCTTTCATATTCTGTAACTATTGTTAGAATGGGCTAGATTCGAAGCGTTCACATGTCGATTCGCAAGGCAAAGGCATAGCGGAGCAAAAGAATTGTGTGGTTTGAGAAGTAACATTTATTAACTTGGTTCTGAGGGTATGAATCCCCGAATATTGTGTTATATCAATGTTGGAGGTGACACACGTGCTACGTGACAAGCGTGTGGGCGTGCACTATAGAAATTGTGACTTAAATAAATCATGTGGAGTTGTAAAAATTAAAGAATTATGTTATTATCCATGTATCCTCCACGTTTTATAGAAGTTGAGCTGAGGCTCGTATTAAAGATCATGTTTAGGCTACATGCCGATATTTTGGGACCCATGGGATCGTGCTGCTATTAAATAAATAAATTTAAAATCTAAACTTTATACTCAATCATGTTCATACATTGTGAGGATATTTATGGGATTGGGCCGCACGCCGCAGCAAGCCTTATTGGCTTTTTATGTTGTGGGATCAGACTGCACACGCAACAAGCCTTATAGGCTATATTGTTCTGGATCGGGGCTGCACGCCGCATCATGCCTTATTGGCTTTATATGTTATGGATCGGGCTATACACTACAACAAGTCTTATAGGCTTTATTATTATGGGATTGGGCTGCACGCCACAACAGGACTTATAGGTTTTATTGTTCTGGATCGGGGCTATACGCCGCAACAGGTCTTATTGGCTTTATATGTTATGGGATCGGATTGCACGCCGCATCAGGTCTTATAGGCTTTATTATTATGGGATCGGGTTGTACGCCGCAGTAGGCCTTATAGGCTTTATCGTTATGGATCGGGACTGCACGCCACAACATACCTTATTGGCTTTATTATTATATGGAGCGGGGCTGCCCGCCTACAGCAGGCCACATCAGTTTTATATCATGCTTGGGCTGAAGGAGCCCCTCCGGAGTCTGCACCCCACACAGTGAGCGTAGATGATTATATATTCTGGATGGATTTCCCAGGATAGGGACTTGCCTTTCTTAGTTATATTTTGAGCGTAGATGATTATATATTTGTGATTGACTTCCTAGGGCATGGGCTTGCCTTACTTATTATATTTGTGATGAATTTCCCTAGATATGTATCTTGTCCGAATCATTATAATTTGGGGATAAATTTACCCCTGAGCTGGATTTAACCTTATACAATACTGAGTCACTGACTGTCAGTTGAGGTACATATACACGGGATGGAACTACCCTGGGCTGGATTGGCCATATACAGTACTGGGTGACCAAGTAATTTGTGATCGTGAGTACACGAGCTTTACCCCTGAGATGTTACATTCCTAATATCATTCAGTATTGATCTATTTTACTTGTGCGGATTTAACTATTGAACTTGAAAGCATGTCTACATTTCTGTACTGTTATTCTATACTGGACTGTACCTGCTGAGATCATCACTACTTTCAGTCCAATGTTTAGTCTTGTTACTTATTGACTTGGTTGTACTCATACTACGCCATGCAACTCGTGTGTAGATCCAAGTTCTTCCGGATATGGCGATTGTTAGATCTTAGTCTTATCAATTAGAGACTATCAAGGTAGTTGCCTGGTGTCCACTGACCTTTACTCCCTTCCTTTCAGGTATTATACTATTGATAGTATTTTTATCAGTTAGACTTTATTACCATTTAGATGCTCATGTACTCAGTGATATAAGGTTTTGGGAGTGTAATTGTACCAGATATTGTGGAATTTTCTGTAAAAATATAATTATTATGGATTCAAACCTAAAAGAATTTGGTATTTATTGAGGTTATTGGCTTGCCTAGTATCGAGATAGGCGCCATCACGACATGTGAGATTTTGGGCCGTGACAAGTTAGTATCAGAGCCCTAGGTTATATAGGTCTGATGAGTCATGAGGAAGTATCTGGTAGAGTCTTGCGGATCGGTTTGATGACATCCACACTTATCTTTGAGAGGCTACAGGGCATTTAAGATAAACTTCCCATCTTTCTTTCCTTATCACATGCCATTGATTCAGCTTGAAGCGTACCTCTTTGAATTTGTTTCACTCACTCATATGCGTATATGAACGCTCGTTATCAGCTGCGCATCGATGACTTGTGATTCTATGAACGAGGTACGAGATGTATTTTCCGTTTTTGGTGATGGGCCAGTCTGGAGGACTTGAGGCTAGGATTAGACCGCAACTTAGGCTCGATAGTTTAACTTGTGTAAACTTATACAATTGGACTTATATGTCTAGTAGTGTCCCTATGAATGAAATTTGTGGCTCGATGAATGGCTGGATGACCATATGATGATTATATTATGACTGCGGGATGTGTTCATATGGTTTTAAAGTGACAGAAAAAAATGTATTTGCTTGAGATGTAAAAAGGACTATTGGGTATTTGGCTTCTATCTTGATTTGACGTAGAGTCTCGAGTTATGAACGTGTTTAAGGATCTTTCACATGGTGTAATTGTGGAACAAATTAAATTTTTGTGTCTTGTTGATGAGTTCAAACTCAGGAAGCTTAAGTAATTACGTAGTAGTTGCAGCAATAAAAAGAGTATAGAAAGATACCAGTTTGAGGCTAAACAAGCGGGTTATCACCTGTGGAATAAACAATAGAGGTATGATCTTTATAATATTGTGTGGAGAATCTTCTTTTCTATAAGTAAGGTAGATGTATTGAGATTTGAATTTGAATTAGTCAAGAAAGTTGACCTGACCGTCATGGGAAATGAATGCGAGCTTAGTAGATGATTTGGGGTACCATATATGTTGTGTTACATGGCTTGGGAAGAATTTAGTTAAATCTCACTACGGTGTTATCGCAATAATTGAATATGGGTATTGTGAATGATTGAATGTTATCATCTATGACTTTGAGCCAAGTGGGGGATTCCCATTGAGAATTCGATTTCATGGTTATAGGTTAAATTTAGGTTTTGGTCCGAGACATACTTGTGGAACAATTATGACTGCATAGGCTGAGATCGAGGATGATTCGAGTAAGGAAATTTCCTGAATACGAGATATAATGGACTTATGAAAATATGAAAAATCATGGAAGGATTACGTTGTTAATTGCGAAGAATGTATTTGATCGATGGTGTTAAGGCAGGGTTACTTATTTAAGTGTTTTTGTGCTAATGGGGCATGTGTCTTTTGGCCCATTTGGGCGGTGCAATTCAGGTTTGAGCAGAGTAGGTGACTCTCGAGAAGGTTCTAATGGGTCCGAGATTTATATATGAAAATTGAGAATTTTTTCGAACTTGTGTATGGATAGAATTTGAGATTTGCATTTGATGGTGCCGGGACTTGCGGTAATTCTGTATGACTATGGATTCTACATTCCAGTATAATAAAGGTAAAAGAACAATTTTAAGTTTCCTATTTGGTATTTTCAGTGTCCCGGTTGTAGTATTTATGAGGTTAATTATAATATGGTGAGGCTCTACAGATGTTTTGGTGGCAATATTCTTAGATTTGGCAACCTACGTGGCTTGATCGAGTTAGAGGAAATTCAGTCTCTATAGCTTGGTTATGTGAAAACAGATTTCAAAGTGTTCTTGATAGTTTTTACCATGGTTTGAGACGAATATTTTCTACCGGTGTAAGGAACATGTGTGTATTATGATTTCCCCTGGAAGGGAGCAGATGGAAGATTTCTAAATAATCGGGTATGTATTCTACTGGTGACTCAGAGTTGATATGAAATTCTCATACTTTTCGTATCGTGGTCTAATAGAGGCGGTGTGTCCTGTGGGATTGAGAATTGCAGGTACAAGGTGGCAGTTTAGTTTTGAAAGGAAAGTCATGAATTATGGACAACATGGTCCAGTTTCGGACATTTAGATAAATTTTATAACTGCTCGGTAATTCCTAAGAATGGTGCGCATTTCAGAAGGCGCATTGTGTTTTGACTTACGAATGTTCGTTAGTATTGTGGTACCCACCTGATTGATAGACTATTGATATTTAAATTATTGTTATGTGGCACTGAAGAATCATAGAAGTATTCTTCATGGTATGATCGTGTATGAGAGATGTGTTATACATTCAGATGGTGGAGTTGGGATCAAATATGATGATTCATGTGTTCTATAGATTTAGAGACTGGGAGTTCTCAGAAGCAGGTTGTTTCGTAGTTGTGGACTGTGAAGATGTGTCCAAAGCTATTCAGATGATAATACGTGTTATGGTTAAGTCGTTGTGTACTTTTGGAGGGCTATTTGTCCATTCTGGGATGACCGGAAATGATGTGAGGGCCCATTGATAGGCCCAATGAGGATGTGTATTCTACACCGGGTCAGATTTGTTGACTTTGAACTACTATTGTTGAGGGATGTGCCATTCGGTTAAAATTAATTTTTATTCGTATCAAATATGTTCTATGTGTTACTCTTCCAAGCTTTGAAAGGTTTTGATTCGTTGGTTATGTGCACATGGTGCGGTTCTGTTTGGGCCTTATAACGGAATTCAAGCGAGATGGTGATTGGGGTGTGGAATGGTTGGCTGCGCCTCAGTTATGGTCATGCACTTTGTGTACTTGATGTCAAATTGCGTGTGGTTGTTTATTTTGAGCATTGTGGCTTGAGGTATTTCATATGGACCAGTGCTTGGATGGGGACATACATTGCAGCTAGGTTATGTCGGGAGATGATTCTTTGTGTTAGGTTCGTGAGTCTTGGTTCTACTAGGTATGATGGGTTCGTAGCATTTCGGTTGTGGTGGTACTTGTTGAACTTGCAGAATGGTTATCTCGTTTGAGTCATTTTCTATGATTGAGTATATTTGGAATGTTGCTTATTGGTGTACGGATTGCACCGGTTGTCTTTTTAGATTGTATTGATGTTGCATGTCACTAGAGTGGTTATGTTGGATGAAATAAGGTCATTGGACCTAATATGGATACTATTAGATTTGATTACAGCGTGTTGGAAGAATAATTTAGAATTCAGCTAAAATAATTGGCTATGGTGCTTGTTGAATGAGGGAAAGCTCCATGACATATTGATCTGGTGAGTGATTGTGAGTTCCTCTATGTTTCTTTCATTATCAGCATTGTACGAAGGTTTTAGAATGAAGGTATTGTTTGATATGGGGTTTAATACCGATATCGGGTTTGTTTTTAAGCAACTGCAGTGATTAGAAACTATTGCGAGTATGCGGGTTATGTGGTATATCATGTGATTACATCTGGGGTTATGGCAAAGGCTTAATACACCTTGTTAAGACCCATAGAGTGTGTAGATGTGAGATTCGGGTCTTGAAAAGAAATTTTTGGATGTTGGAAATTGGATTCCAAGGTTTATGTCTAAGGTCAGTTATGTGGTGTCTTCAGGCCTATATGGAATAGGGCGGCGTGGGATCACCCTCGGTATGTGCGTGATAAGGTGAAATAGTGATTTGAAGTTTATGAACAACTCTTGGCACGTTCGAGGACGAATATATGTTTAAGTGGGAGAGAATGTAATGACCCGACTTCTCATTTAGAGAATTAGCGTTATGTTTTGTGGCTTAAGGTCTCGAGCAACTTTGAAATGTGTATTATGACTTGCTAGGGTGGTCAAATTTGGTTTTCGAATGATTCGGGATTTAATTAAAAGAACAATTCTTGTTTTGGAAGCTTAAAGTTGAAATAATTGACCGGATAGGGAATTATGTGTAAACAACCCCAGAATGGAATTCTGATGGTTCCAATAGCTCCGTATGGTGATTTCAAACTTAGGAGTGTGTCTGAATATTTATTTTGAGGTCCGTAGCTAAATTAGGCTTGAAATGGAAATAATAGAAAATTTAAGTTTGGAAGTTTGACCGAGGAGTTATTTTTCGATATCGGGGACAAAATCCTATTCTAGAAATTGGAAAATCTCTATTATGTCATTTATGACTTGTGTGCAAAATTTGAGGTCAATCGAAATTGATATGATAGGTTTCGGCATCGAATGTAGAATTTGGAATTTGTTAGTTTTGAATAGGCTTGAGTTGGGGTGCGATTCGTGTTTTAGTGTTGTTCAATGTAATTTGAGGAATCGACTAAATTCGTGTCATATTATGGACTTGTTAGTATACTTGGTTTGGGTCCCATGGAGCTCGGATGAGTTTTGGAAGAGTTTGATGTTTTCAGCATAAGCATATAATGATCCAAAGGTCCATTTTTAGTTCTAGAAAAATTCGATTTCAAGACTTTCGGGAGTTTGATAATAAATTATAGGAATGATCTGAAAAGTTTGGTATAATTTCATCAAGTCGCGGTTGGGTTTCTAGCACGAAACATGAGTTAATTGTTTAATGAGCAAAATTGGTATCGCATTTGAGCAAATATGCTCCGAATTGAGTTTCGATTGAAGGATTAGGTTCGTATTATTATTTGTGACTCATAAGAACAAGAATCGTCGAATTCCGAGTTAGTATGATGGAGTTAGAGCCTTTTTAATGAAAACAAATATTGCTGGTGCAACAGGTTCTGTGCGCACCTTTAGCGACCAGATTTGGCACTTTTAGCGATGGGATGTGGGGTTTTAACAACCAGAATAGTGTTTTTATTGAGCAATTTTATCTTTGTAGCTCATTTCAACATTTTTGGACGAAAGAACACGGCTTGAGGCGATATTTGAGCAAGAAATCATGGGAAATCTTGAGGTAAGTCACTTGTGATCATTATTAGTCAATAATATTGAATTATCATTGATTAATCCGACTAGATTACATGTTTTTCAGGTCTAAATCGGGGATTTGGATCTAGGAATTTGAAAATAAGATTTGAGGATTTGGGGGTCGAGTTGATGTCGGAATTTAGTAAAATTGATATGGTTGGACTCGTGGTTGAATGAGCTTTTGTATTCCGTAACTTTTATCAGGTTCAGGGACGTGGACCCCAAGGGAGACTTTTGAGTTAAATTTCAGATTTTGTGAGAAATAATTTGTATTTTCATATATAATTGATTCCTATAAATTGTATTGAATGAATCAAATTAAATATGACTAGATTCGAGGCATTCGGGGGTCGATTCGAGAGACAAAGGCATAGCGGAGTAAAAGAATTATGCGGTTTTAGGAAAGTAACATTTCTAAACTTGGTTCTGAGGGTATGAATCCCGAATTTTGTGTTATATCAATGTTGGAGGTGACACACGTGCTACGTGACGAGCGTGTGGGTGTGCACCATAGAAATTGTGACTTAAATAAATCTTGTTGAGTTGTAAAAATTAAAGAATCATGTTATTATCCGCGTATCCTCCAAGTTTTATAGAAGTTGAGCTGAGGCACGTATTAAAGATCATGTTTAGGCTACATGCCAATATTTTGGGACCCATGGGGTCGTATGTTCTATTAAATAAATTACTTTAAAATATAAATTTATATTCAGTCATGTTCATACATTGTGAGGATATTTATGGGATCGGGCTGCACGCCGCAACATAGCTTATTGCTTATATGTTATGGGATTGGGCTGCACGTCGTAGCAGGACTTATAGGCTCTATAGTCCTAGATCGGGGCTACACGCCACATCAGACCTTATTGGCTTTATATGTTATGGGATCGGGCTGCACGCCACAACAAGCCTTATTGGATTTACTATTATGGGATCGGGCTGCATGCCGCAACAGGCCTTATAGGCTTTATTGTTCTGGATCGGGCCTGCACACCACAGCAAGCCTTATTGGCTTTATATATTATGGGATCGGATAGCATGCCGCAGCAGGCCTTATAGGCTTTATTATTATGGGATCGAGTTGCACGCCGCAACAGGCCTTGTAGTCTTTATTGTTCTGGATCGGGGCTGCACATCGCACAAGGCCTTATTGGCTTTATTATTATATGGATTGAGGTTGCCCGCCTACAGCAAGCCACATTGGCTTTATATCATGCTTGGGCTGAAGGAGCCCCACCGGAGTTTGCATCCCACATAGTGAGGTAGATGATTATATATTCGGGATGGATTTTCAGGGCATGGACTTGCCTTACTTAGTTATATTTGGAACGTAGATGATTATATATTCATGATGGACTTCCTAGAGCATGGACTTGCCTTACTTATTTATATTTGTGATGAATTTCCCTGGACATGGATCTTGTCCGAATCATTATAATTTGAGGATAAATTTACCTATGGGCTGAATTTGGCCTTATACGGTACTGAGTCACTGACTGTCAGTTGATATATATATATATATATATATATATATATATATATATATATATATATATATATATATATATATATATATATATATATATATATCAACTGACAGTCAGTGACTATATATATATACGAGATGGAACTCCCTGGGCTGGATTGGCCATATACAGTACTGAGTGACCAAGTAATTTGTGATCGTGAGTACACAAAGTTTTCCCCTGAGATATCATATTCCTCTTATCATTCAGTATTGATCTATTTTACTTGTAGAGAGTTAACTGTTGAACTTGAAAGCATGTATACATTTCTGTACTTACTGTTATTCTATACTGGACTTTACCTGCTGAGCTCGTCACTACTTTTAGTCCAAATGTTAGTCTTGTTATTTATTGAGTTGGTTGTACTCATATTACACCTTGCACCTCTAGTATCGAGATATGCACCATTACGACATGTGAGATTTTGGGCCATGACAAAACCACCAATATCAGATTGATTATTATGCTTTAAGGAACATTCAAGATTAAGACAATATTTTTCTAAATTTCCATCATCCAATTATCTCAGTTTTTAACGCTAAATAGAAAATCAAAAATATTTTCATCTGCTTCGAATTGTTCAAATCTATTTTGAAGTGAAAAATAGCCTTGTCCACTATGTATAAAAAGTAATCAACTCTGAAGGACTCTTCAAGGTATTTTGAGATTTCATTATCAACATTCTCATCAAATTGTTTCTTCCTATATATCACATGTTTCTTACGAAATTCGGGTTCGATATTCATTTCAAATGCAATTTTCTTGGCAAAAATCGCAACAGTTACAAATCTTTCTTCTATATATTTGTTAGGAAAGAAATCAATTTTTTTTCACTTCACAGAACATTTTTTAGCTTATATATAGTATATTAGGTGTAACAAAAAATGATGCTCTAAAAGATATGGGACTTAAAGCAGTTGTTTTACCTGCTTTAGGAAAGGGTCGGCCCTGCATGTAAAGAACATTAAAATCAGAGAAAAGAATAGTAATATCAGAGAAATTCCGTCCTTCGTTGCAATCCATTCCATACAATTGGTAGGGAGTAGATAATTGGTTGTTCCTAATATCAGCATTCACTTCCTGAAAGTTCAACGTGGACAAAGTGAACTGTTTAAGGGGTCGTTGCTAGAGTAGAGATGTCTAAATTCATGCCAAATTTGAGAGGCTAGGTATTTGGCCATTTTAAAACGGAAAAAATGTGATTATTTACACTTTATTTCAAGGTGCTCCTAGTTTTTCTGTATACAAAATTCGTGGCTTAAAATTAAATTTTTATAAGGGACTTTTTTAATTTATACTGTAGTTATCTTATATCTCTTACATTTTTCTTTGGGATCTCACGAATCGAGAAGAAAAAGCATGACATTATTGTGAAGGCAGAATATTTCCCTCTATTTCTTCAAATCAATCTCCGATTCTTCTAATGCTTTTCTTCCTCTGTCGATTTATACCTTTTTTGGGCCTGGCCGTTCGGAAAATCAAATTCCCAAGTTAGGGTTTCAAATTTCTTCTATTTTTACCAGATCTGTTCTATTTCGTGTAATAGATTGTAAATTAATCATTTTTACTGTGTTTTTCTTTGTTTTCTCCTTAGATTTCTCATGATTTTGTCAAAATATATTTAAAAACTGATTTTTCCCAATAAATAATTTGTGATTTAGATTTTTTCTTTAATCTTCCTTTTTTGTTGAGTTTATTGATACCCAGAATTAATTTCTATTTGATTTTACGGAAAAAGGCCAAAATTGTCCCTGTACTATCGAAAATTAGTCTCGTTTGTATCCCTTTCTATTTTCGGTCCAAATATACGTCTACCGTTCATAAAGTATACAAAATCGTCCCTAACCCTAATAGATTTCCAACATGGCAGTAGTACCCCTCATTTAATGTGCCAACTGGGCAAGTACCAACCCGAATTGTAGAGACCCATGCCCATTTCTTTGACCCCTCCCTTCCCGTTTACCCTCTTCTTGTGACGAGTTGAAGATCAGAACCTCCCGCTCCCGCCTTCACCTTCATCAAAAAAGCTCTCGCTTCACCAATCTACCACCTTCTTTCACCAATTTATGACAGAAAATATATCGTTTGGAATGATATATGGGAAAGTTCACTTCTTGAAGAGTAAATATCTCTTGTTTTATCAGTATAATTTTTTGAAAACCAATCTGTTACTATTTGTACTAGTAAATTTTAGGGGATTTCCTTTGATTTTAAATGAAAGAAGAATGTGTTTCTCAATCAGACATGGAGATAAAGTTGTCGACGGCCTTTGCCACGACAACCACCACACTGCCCTTCTTCCTCCTCTAAAATTTCTTTGTCATAATCCATCAGTTGAAATCTTTGAACAAACTTGTCTTTCTTATAACTCATTGAAGTGTTCAATTCTAAACACAATAGGCAATCTTGAGAAATTATCTCTATTAAAGTTAGTTTACTCTAAGATCAATACGATTCAATGCCACCTAAGCTTGAGGTTTGAAATTAACTTTACCATTGTTGAACCACCAGGAATGAAGCTTGAGGTTTGAAATTTCAAAATCCAGATATAAAAAACGTTGATGATTCTTTGCAAATTTGTTTTAGGACTCGTTTGATTGAGTTTAACCTTGAAGTTTCACTGTTTCGTTAGTTTGTGCGGAGGAAATCTCAAAACCACCATTGTTTAGGGTTTAAAAAAATTGAAGGGGACAAACTGGGTCTCTTCTAGAGTATTAGTTTTCGGTATTCTTGAGAAGTTTTTATGATAAAGATAGTAAATCAATCACAGTTAACCAGAAAGAAGAACTGAAAAAAGCAAAAGAAAATACAAGTTACACAAGTGTTGTCATATTATATTTTTCTCGATGAAGAAGAAGACTAATTAATGGGTTCTAGTGTAATCCAATAGGATCAGGAGGGTTTTTAAAAATGGGTTCATATTTGCTTAGTTGGCAAATGATTATGGAGTCCCAGGTGCCACGTTGGACATCTGTTAGGGTTAGGGGTAATTTTATTTACTATATTAATGGTAGGGACAATTTTAGATGAAAAGTAGAAATGAATATAAACGTCGCTATTTATTCAAAGTAGAGGGACAATTTTACCCTTTTTCCCTTGATTTTATTATTTTGCTTTGATTGAAGCGTAGAATCTATTTCTTGCACCTATTTTCCATTCCCTTCTTCCCCTCTTCTCAGGCCGTTTTTGTCCGGATCCTAACAGGGGTAGCACTTCAGTGCCTTTTGTATTATTTGTCTCTTTTTGCTGCCCAAGAGGCCGCCCTCTTTTTTTCATTTACCTGCCCACAGGAGAATATGAGAGAGGTGAGCGTGAGGCAAACACACAGGCAAAAGTTTGATCTGCAGCTGACGATAGTGAAAGTGGTGGAAACACGTGGAATGTCAGAATTGCTTTATTGGGTATGGTTGAGTAGCCCGTACATTGGTTGGTGTTCGCCAAGGCTAGCGGGAGTTGGAAGGAAGAGCATACCAAGTCGAATTTGCAGGTTCTATTCGCAGGAGTTGGTACCTCCCGTTTTTCTATCTCTTCTTTGCGTTAGTTAAATTGTTGTTATTTTAGTTCACATTAGTGAGGTAAGGCAAGGGACAAGGGTGGTACGGGAGGCAAGGGGGGTAAAGGGAATAAGGAAGCCTATAGGTTGAGAATTGTGTCTTGGAACGTAGGTACATTGACGGGTAAGTCTATAGAGTTGACGAAGATTCTCCAGAAGAGGAAGGTTAGTATAGTTTGTGTTCAGGAGACTAGGTGGGTAGAATTAAAGACGAGGGATACTGACGGGTATAAGCTATGGTACTCTGGAGTTATAAAGGGTAAGAATGGAGTGGGTATCTCGGTGGATAGGTAACTTAGGGAGTCTATGGTAAATGTTAGGCGGCTGAATGATAGATTAATGTCTATTAAGTTAGAGGTTGGAGGGTGCACCCTAAATATCGTTAGTGCGTATGCGCCGCAAACAGGCTTGGATGAGGAGGTTAAGAGGCGCTTCTGGGAGGGGTTGGATGAAATTGTGCATAGTATTTAGTCACTTTCCAGAGTACGGTGGCGAAGACTCAAATTGATTATCTCCTCCTGAGGAGGTGTGATAGAGGGTTATGCAAGGACTGTAAGGTTATCCCAGGTGAGACCCTCCGAACGTAGCATAGGCTCTTCATGATGGACACCGGTATCATGATTGAAAGGAAGAAGAGGTATGTTCGAGGACGGTCGAGGATCCGGTGGAAAGCCTTGACTAAGGATAAAGCCCAGGAGTTGGAGGGGAGGTTGTCAGCTACGGGAGCCTGGAGGAGTAGCGGGGATGCGAGCGTGATGTGGGCAACGATAGAAAGATGTATTAGGGAAGCGACGAGAGATGTGTTAGGGGTCTCGAAGGGTTACTCTGGCAGGCACAAAGGCGACTGGTAGTGAAATGAAGTGGTTCAAGGTAAAGTGGAAACAAAGAAGGCGACGTACCTGAAGTTAGTAGGGAGCACATGTGAGGAGGAGAGGAGAGAGAACAAGAAGAGGTATAAGGTAGCTAGGAAGGAAGTGAAGTTTCCGGTCATAGAGTTTAAGACTGCAACATTTGATCGTATATATGAGGAATTGGGGAACAAAGGCGAGAAAAAGAAGTTATTCTTGCAAAGGAGAGAGAGATAAAGGCTCGTGATTTGGACCAAGTGAGGTGCATCAAAGACGAGGATGGTAGAGTTTTGATGAGAGAGGCTCAAATTAAGCGGAGATGGTAGACATACTTTCATAAACTTCTGAATGAAGAAGGGGATCAAGATATTGTGCTAGGTGAATTGGGGCATTTTGAGGGTCACCAAGATTTTGGGTACTATAGGCGCATTAAGGTTGAGAAGGTCGTGGGGGCTATGCATAATATGTGTAGGGCCAGAGCAACCGGGCCAAACAAAATTCCGGTAGAATTCTGGAGGTATGGGGGTATAGCAGGCTTGAAGTGGCTGACCTGGCTGTTTAATGTTATTTTCAGGACAAAAAGGATGTTAGATGAGTGGAGGTGGAGTACGGTGGTTCCACTGTACAAGAACAAATGTGATATCCATAACTATAAGTGTATCAAGTTACTAAGTCATATTATAAAAGGGTGGGAGAGGGTGGTGGAAGTGAGCATGAGGAAGATAGTGTCTATATCCAACAATCAGTTCGGGTTCATGCCGAGACGTTCGACTATAAAAATGATCCACCTTATTAGGAGGTTGGTGGAACAATAAAAGGATAGGAGGAATGATCTGCACATGGTGTTATTGACCTATAGAAAGCGTATGACAAGGTCCCTAGGGAGGTTCTTTTGAGATGCCTGGAGGCAAAATGTGTGGCTGTTACCTTATGTACGATGGAACTAAGACTCGGGTTAGGAGTATGGAAGCCGACTTAGAGAAATTTCCGATTGTTATGGGTTTACACCAAGGATCTGCGCTCATCCCGTTCTTATTTGCTCTAGTGATGGATGCACTAACATGACATATTCAAGGGGAGGTGCCATGGTGTATCTTGTTCGCTGATGATAAAGATCTAATTGATGAGACTCTAGGCGACGTTAACGAGATACTGGAGGTGTGGAGACATGCCTTTGGGTCTAAGAGTTTCAAGTTGAGAAGGACTAAGACAGAATACCTAGAGTGCAAGTTTAGTGTTGACCCGAGAGAAGTGGGCTTGAACGTGACGCTTTGATCACAGGTCATCCCTAAGAGAGGCAGTTCCCTGGGTCGGTTATCCAGCAAGATAGGGAGAATGACAAGGATGTCACACGCTATATAGGGGCAGGGTGGATGAAATTGAGGTTAGCATCTGGAGTCCTGTATGATAAAAGAGTGCCAACGATACTCAAAAGTAAGTTTTATAGAGCTGTGGTCAGACCAACCATGTTGTATGGGACAAAGTATTGGCCAGTTAAGAACTCACATATCCAGAAGTTGAAAGTAGAATAGATGAGGATGTTGAGGTGGATGTGCGGGCACGCTAGAATGGATAAGATTAGGAATGAAGATATTCGGGAGAAGGTGGGTGTGGACCCTGTGGATGACAAGATGCGGGAAGCGAGGCTTAGACGGTTCGTGCACGTGCAAAGGAGAAGCCTAGATGCACTGGTCAGGAGGTGTGAGCAGTTGGCTTTGGCGGATTCGAGAAGAGGGAGAGGACGACCTAACAAGTATTGGGGAGAGGTGATCAGGCAGGACATGACGTGACTTCAGATTTTCGGGGACATGACCCTTGATAGGAAGTTGTGGAGGTCGAGTATTAGGGTGGTAGGTTCGGAGGTAGTTGCGCATTCTTCTACTTCGTTCCGTAAGGGAGGCTGGTCTAATAAGATTTTGTCCTAGGCTGCTAGCGATTATTATTGTGTCCACACTATTCTTCTATTTTTCATAGTACGAGGCCTTATTTACTGGTTTTGTTATTATTTTCCATCTATTTTTTGGTTCTTATGATGTTGCTATTATTCCTATGGTTCTATTGATGGTACTAATATATTGTTTCTTCTCGTATTCTTGAGCCGAGAGTCTTTCAGAAACAGCCTCCCTACTCTCCGGGGTAAGAGTAAGGTCTGCGTACACTCTACCTTCCCCAGACTCCACTTGTGGGAACTCACTCGGTTATTGTTGTTGTTGTTATCGTTGTTGTATACCGTAGTTATCTTATAAAATATAATATTAAGATTTATATGGATTTTTTTCTTTCTTTCTTCTGTAATTTAGTTATCTTGTAAAATATAATACAGATTACTAATATTTACATTGGTAAGAAATTTAAGTTACTTAGATATTAACCATATATTTACAATGTGTTACCATGAATCTTATTGTAAAAAAAAAAATATTATTTACCAATATGAAGATTTGTCTAGCTTAATTCAAAATTCTAAAATATTTCTGTTGTTAAAAAATAGACACTCGTTCTTTCTACTTTTATAAGGAGTTTTTATAAACTTCAATATTGTCTAAGCAAAAATATAATATAAAATCCACAATTAAAAATATTTTTGGGACCCCAAAATTTAGGTGAGTAAAGCAAAGGTTTTACTTGCCTTCTCCTTAAGCCACCCCTGATAGGGTTAAATTCACATACCCCTTAAACATTTCATTTGAATAAAAACTAATATAATTTTGTATAATACACTAATTAGTTCACATTTTCATTTCAATTTTCACTAACTATGACAAACTAATATAAATTTGTGTAAATATCGGGGGTAAATAAATTTTTTTCCATCAGTCCTCGAAAATCTGGCTTATCAAAAAGTTTCATCGGAAAGTTGAAGGACCCTTATGAAACTTTTTGATTTTATGTAGATGAAACGGGGATGGCACGCAGTAACTTCTAGCAAATTAAAGGGGACATAACACAAATGCTTGCATTATTGAAAACATAAAATACAATCATGATCAGAATATAACTTTTATATATAGGAATGTAGGTTTGCTAAAACAAATCAATATTATTGGCAATCCATTTTTTCTTCTAATACACTTTTACAAACAAAAGAGCTACTGCTCATGACCAATCACAGTATTTTTGGTAAATAGTTTGACCACTATATTTGCAACTTCATACCTATAGATACCATCATCATTCACATTATATATGTATCTTCTAGTACCTTGCGAAATGAAGTTAACTTCATCCCCTACGCAGTAATCTGGATTATTAAAGACCTCGAACACAGTATGCATTGGGACTTTACTAGGATAGTTGGGGTAAGGATTCGACCGGTCGTTTTGAGAATTTAAGCTTCGTTCAGCGGTATAAGGTCTTGACCAGCTTCGTATTATTTATTATGATTTGCGTGCGTGGTCGAGTTCAGTTACCGGATGATTCGGAGTCAAATTGGAAGAAAGATTCTAGTTTTGAAAGGTTAAGCGGTGAGAGTTGACCGGGATTTTGAATTTGTGTGAACGGATTCAAAGTGGGTTTTGGATTAATTCAATAGCTTCGTATGGTGACTTGGGACTTAGGCATGCGCCAGATTTAGATTTGGAAGTTCGTAGAGTAATTTGAAGCATTTCGGTGAAAGTTGAGAAAATTAAAGTTTTGGAAGGTTGAGAGGTTTGACCAAGAGTTTACTTTGGTGATATTGGTGTCAGATTCCAATTCTAGAAGTTGGAGAAGGTCCGTGATGTTGTATATGACTTGTGTGCAAAATTTGGGGTCAATCAGACATGGTTTGATTAGTTTCAGCATCAGTTGTCGAAATTTGAAGTTTCAAGTTTATTAAGTTTGGATTGGAGGGTGATTCGTATTATTAGCATTGTTTGATGTGATTTGAAGGTTCGACTAAGTTCGTATGGTGTTTTAGAACTTATTGGGATGTTTGATTGAGGTCCCGGGGGTCTCGGATGTGTTTCGGGGTGAATTTTGAGCGAGTCCGGGCATTTCGACACTCTGATGTTGTTCTGGAATGTTGGAAGTGTGGACCGCACAATTCCATGTGCGGAGGCACATTTTTGAGTGCTGTAGCAGATAAAAACGTACTGTAGCGGACGAAAAGTGCGGAACGCAGAGGAAAAGTGCGGACCGCACAATTTTGTTTGCGGCAGCACATCTGGTGGTTCCGCAGGTTCGCTGGTCTGACTTCGGAAGCCTATATCTTTTGATCAACAAGGAATTTAGAGATGATTCAAACACCAAAGTTGTATACCTTCTTATCTTGTTTTCAAAACAGTAAAGAAATCATCATTTAGATATTTGTAGAGAAAGTTATGGTCAAAATACTGAAGCCTGGTATGCACAAGTTTCAAAAGGGCGACCGCACAATTTTGAACTGCGGCCGCAGAATCTACGTTGTGCGACCGCACTTGGAATTGTGTGGACCACACATTGAGAGGTCAGATTGGGTACGATATAACCGAAGTTTAGGGTATTATTTTATTTTTAGACTTTGGGAGCTCGGTTTGAGAAGATTTTTCGTTGGGTTTTTAAGAAATTTTCATCAGAGTAAGTGATTCTAACTCGGATTTGGTTAATATACATGAATGTTTCACTGATTTCATCCTTTAATTAGTACCTTGAGACGGAAATTTGAGGAAAATTATAGAAACTTCATAAACTATAAATTGGGGATTTGAAGGTCGAGTTATGATCGGAATTGACTAATTTTGGTATGGTTGGACTCGTGGTTGAATGAGTATTTAGATTCGTGACTTTAACCCAATTCCGAGATGTGGGCCTGGGGCCCGACTTGTGTGTTGACTTAAAGCTTAGTATTTTCTTATCAAATTGATTCCTTTAGCTTGTGTTGATTGTATCGAATTAATTGTGGCTAGATTTGAGCCATTCGGAATCGAAAAATCATGGAAGAAGCCTTCTTACTGATTGATTGACTTGGTTCGAGGTAAGTATCTTGCCTAACCTTGTATGGGGGAACTACCCCTTAGAATTTGAGTCTTTTATGCTAATTTTAGTCCGCGTACACGAGATGACGAGTGCGTGCTCGAACTTATTTGTGGAAAGTTAGCCTTTTAGGGTTCTTAGGTCCTTATATTCACTGAGTATGAAGTTGTTGTTGATATTATTGAGTTTCCTATTTACTAGTTTCACCTCTACATGCTTTAATTGGAATTAATTGCTTTATGATTCACTTTTATTGCCTATTTGACTCTTATTTGACTTAACTGAAATTTTTTACCTCTTCTATTGTCATGCTATCTTTTCATAACTGCTTATCTTTATTTGAAATTATTATTATCTCATCCTGTAATTGTTTAGTTTTAATTGAGGTTATGATTATCCTTCCGCTGCTTATCCTTAATTGAATTTGTTGTATCTTCTTCGTAATTGCCCAACCTTAAAAGCAGTTTAGATATCCTATATCTTAGTTGGCATGCCCCTATTTGGGATTATTTGACTCGTGTTAGCTCCCTTTTTGTTGAACTACATATTGTGGGATCGTTGTTACATATTATTTTCTCCCTTGTTAAGCTGTTCTTATTACGCCTAGTATTCTCTATTGTGGCTATTCCTTGTGAAATAGATTTACTATTTCTTTGTGATCGAAAGTTCTTGAGTTGATTTACTTGTTGTACTCTTGTATTTATTTTGTCATTGTTGTTGTTGTACTTGTTATTGTGATACACGAGGTTTCTTCCATGCGATTGTCATTGTGATGCACAAGGTTTCTGTCGTGCGGTTGTTGTTATTATGATGCACGAGGTTTCTTCCGTGTTAGAGTTATTGGGTTGCACGAGGCTTATGCTGTGCTAATGTTACTGTTGATATTTGCACATGCGGCGTGACAAGACGGGATATATATATATAGTTGTTGTTATTATGATGCACGAGGTTTTTTCCGTGCGAGTGTTATTAGGTTGCACGAGGCTTATGATGTGCTAATGTTACTGTTGATATTTGCACATGCGGCGTGACAAGGCGGGATATATATATATATATATATATATATATATATATATATATATATATATATATTCTACTCTGGTGTTTTGTACTTATACTTGTCAGATTATTTAGTCCACTAGGTGTCTTGACTGTTCCTCGTCATTACTCCCCCGAAGTTAGTCTTTATACTTATTGGGTACCGTTGCGTTGTACTCATACTACGCTTATGCATAATATTTTGTGTATATCCAGGTATTTGATTGTTGCTATGTGGATCGTTGCTATGGAGAGTCAAGGTAAACCTGATACTGCATCCGCACGCTTTGGAGTCACCTTCTTATTTTGTATTTACATTGTTCACTCTTATTTCGAGACAATTGTATTTTAGAGGTTTTCTAGCAAACTCCGTAGAGCTTATGACTTGTACTACCGGTTTTGGGGTTGTAAATTCTAAAGATATTTCTATTTCAAATTGTTAGATGTTATTTAAATATTGTTGTTATTTCATTTAATGTTAGGCTTACCTAGTCCCTAAGACTAGGTGCCATCACGATGCCTAACAGAGGGAAATTTGGATCGTGACAGTAGGTTTGGAGGATGTTGAAGATTTTGAGCCGCTGATTACTTCTTCCATTTCTAGACAACCATTATTCCGTGAAAATACATTCTTTTGGTTCGGCTACGACCTCCGCATATATATTAATTGTTGTGCGGTCCGCGTTCATAAGGTTCAGAGAGTTGGGCAAGGGACCAAAACCATGCCACGAGGTCCGCGTCCTATTTGTGCGGATCGCGCCAGACCCTCTATGCGACCGCACTGCACTTTCACGCGGTCCGCGTCTTCCAGTTCAAAGAACTTAATGTTGAAGTCAAAAGAGCCAGTGCGGCCGCGATTGCTTTTGTGTGGTCCGCACTGACCCCGTAGGGGTATTTTTGTCCAGTTTTTCCATCCCATTATAAATAGGATATTTTACCATTTTTAGGTTAAGTTTTGTATTCAGAAACACAGCTGAGCTCATGAGACCGATATTATAGCCATTTTTTGGCATTTTTGCTTCCCATTAACAATATATTATTGTAGTTTCTTCGTGGTAATTAATTAATATGTTTAGTTCTTCATCTATTTCTTCAGTGTCTTCTTTAATTATGTGTAGTAAACCCATTAGCTAGGGTTGTGGCTCAACCCTAGTGTGAGTAATTGATGGGTGTTGCCATCTAGGATTGGATTGATATTGGGTTTTTGCTATTTTGGGTTGATTTTATGATTTTATTCAAGAATTGATGGTTGCAAACACTGATTCAAGCTTAGTGGGTTTAACTCTTCTCGAAATAGAGAGTTTATGACCCCAAAGTTGACCCAACAAGGAATTTGGATGGACCCATGAGAAATGGTAGTCCCAATTAACGTATTTAATCTCGAGAGAGTAATCACCCTACTTGAACCCTAGTTGCTTGGTCTCATTTTATAAGGGGTTAGAGAGACACATTGTCACTCTTTCTTATACAATTCAAAACATTTCTCCTTTTTCTACTTTTTTCACACCTTTTTCACTTTTGTTTTCCTTGAGTCCCTTTTTATTCTTGTTCACATTGGACTTTCTTTTTGTCTTTTTCTTTTCTTGCCTTTTCATTTCCTTCCTTTTCATTTGCTTTTGTACCTTTTTACCACTTTGCTTCCTTGCTTGTCTCTCCCCCCAAACTTAGATATTTGCCATTACTCAAGGGAAGATTTGGGTGCTAACAGAGGGTAATTATTTAGAACGTGTATAGGCTTGTAGCATTGGTTCTTGAAAGAAAAAGGTTTAAGGATCAAAAAGGTTAACTAGGGATCATCTCATTGGTAGGCTATGAAATTGTTCAACTTAACATTTGGATCAAGGAGAGCCTATAATCACTTCTCAAGTCAAATTTCGCCTTAACAAACATTCAGGGTAAGTTCTAGACCATTAGCTCGGGACTTGGACTCACATTTCGATTCCTCACCACACACGCTAGGGGATTGCTAAAGACATCTAGTAGAGGGCCCACCATGATCTTAGTTACGATTCAAGCACACAATGGTCCGAAAAGACCACATGATGATTGTTTGGTTGAGCACGCAAGAGTCTCAAAGCCATGACTTTCACCATCCTGAACACAACATTATGTCTTTGACCATGGGATCAAAGGAAAATGTGTTAGGCCCAAGTGAAGCTTTGGTTGAGGTACCTTTAACTACAACTATCAAAAACAAAAGAAAAATCAAAGAAACGGACTCAAACCCTTAAGAAGGTTGTCACGCCATCTATCATTGGGAAGAGTCACCCAGTTCGCACAATACTCCACCCTTGGAAAGAACCGTGACATTAAGAAAACCAAGGGCTTATTGGAAGCGTCAAAAATAAAACAAGAGGCTACGAGCCTAACTACAAAGCTAAAAACGATTTTTTTTTGTGAAAATAGAAAATAGAATGAATATGTACAATAGGGGAGTAGAATATACAACGGGGGATGAATACATACAGAAATGTAAAGTTATATACAACCCAAAATAAAAAATTCAACAAAAACATAAACTAAGAATCTATATATACAGTCATCTAGATAAAAGTAGGGTGCACCCCCACGAATAAAAGCTGGCATTGTCCTCAATGCCAACTATCAACTAAGCATCAAAAACAAAGTAAAGGATATAGGAGCTCCCTAGGCCTGGTCTGTCTGCATGGGATCATTAGTGGTCCCCAAGTCCTCTGTATGTATGAGAAACTCAGACTAGTTCCCGATCTCCTGCTGCTCAGCTGCTGGGACTGGGGCCTGCTCCTGGACCGGCTGAATGATAGGTACATCACTGGAGGGGGTCTCCTATGGGTCTGCTAGCTCAATAACTGTACCAACTGAACTGGGGAGCTTCCTCTTCTTCTTGGAGGCCTGGGTGCTGCTCCTGCTCATGCTATGGCTGTGGAACTGGTGCTGTTGCTGGGGCTGGATCCCTGAATAGAAAGTATAAAGGCATCTGGTCTGCCAATAGCTTATCCACATCAATCCTTAGCACTTTCACTGACTCCTTGGAAGCCCTTGACTTCCTCATCTTCTTGTGCTCCTTGGCAAGCTCCGTCAAAACCTTGACATGTGAATCCACCACCTTAGTCAAGGCATCCTGAGTCCTCATAATCTTCTCCTGATTGTCCAGGATCTTTTTCAGGGTATCCTCAATGGACTGAAGAATCTGACCAGTGGAAGGTGCTGAGTGGGCCTCAACTATAGCAGACAATGTAGACAACTTGGATGTCGCAGTTGACATCCAGTTGTTCAAACTGGCTAGTGTCCGGCTCAACTGATGGGCCGTGAAAGGATGAGTCTAGGAATAAGGAACCCCTGGGCCAGTTGAAGTACTGGGGCCAGTAGAAGAGGAGGGTACTGGAGGCAAATCATCAATAGTGGTGGCAGCAGATATGGTGGAAGGCTCTGTGGAGGGCTCAACAAAAGACTCTACAGCAACTGGCTCCTCAGACTGGTCAGCTGGGGTAGAAGCAGGCGGCTTGTAATTTTCGTCCTTGGGGTTGTCTGACCCCTTCAAACTGTACCAGGAGAACGGAGCCATAGGTTTGACCTTGACGTCAAATGGTCTCTTCTCCACCTCCAAGTCCCGGAAATACATAGTGAGGGTGCTGGGAAAAGGGTAGTTCTGGTCATGCTCAACCCCCACTGTAGAAATGATGTGGGACATCAGATTGCCCACGTTGATAGGATATCCTGCCATAATAGAAGCAATAAAAACCGCCCGAGCAAGTGGAATAGTCTGATCATGGGTAGTCGGGTCGAGCCGACTGCACACAAAGGTCAACCACCCTCTAGCCTCGAAGTTGAAAGTTCTCTGAAGTATTTTGGCCCCTACTTATAACCACTCTAGAACCATACTCGGGATTGCCAGGTATGAAACTAACCACGGACGAACCTCCTCGTCCATTGCTAACTTTTCATTGTAAAGGGACTCATCTTCATCATTGAACCCTAAGTATTCATTCAGTGCCCTCCCGGTGAATACCACATTTTTGTTTCTCACCTTGGTCACCTTAGTGCCCTTCAAGATATGGGCCACATTGCTGTAAAATTCCTTGACCATATGCTCATTCGCCTTCAAACAATTGTCTTTAAAGAACTCCCAACTCACTTGAGCCAGAAAATGTCTATGCACATTAGGGTGTAGGGGTAGAAGGTCTTTGTCAATGAAGCTCCTCTCAAGAATCAACTTTCGTGACGGCCACCAGTCCCTAAACTTGTGGAACGCCACCTGGCTGACAAATCAATCTTCCCAAACTTCAGGTTTTCTAGTTCGTTCAACACCCCTAACCTGGGGCACACCACTGTCCGGTACCTCATTATCACTATTAGTCCCACCTTATGCACTCTCCCTAGATATTGAAGCCGTGAGGGAGGTGGAGTATTCACCGCTGCGTGCTGCTGAGCCATTAGACGACTCCGAAGGTACACGTTGTGGGGCTTGGGCAGTATGTGAAGCTGGGACTACAGGAGCTAGCCCTGAGTCAGAAGAGAGGTCTTGAGAGGGTACATACTCACTCCCGGATTGGTCATCTATAACAACTTGTTTCCTTGTTTTCAGTTTAGGTCGGGGAGTGAGTTTAACTTATTTTCCTTTTCCTCCCCGGGAGGGGTCACTTCGGTCGGGTTGTTTGGCACCTCTTCTTCATTATTTTACCATTGTCTGCAAGTAAACGCATCTAACATTGTTAGTTTAAGCACATGTAGTGAAGCAGGTGAATGAATTAAAGTTGCAGACAGCAAAAAGATTGTTGCAGACACTGTTGCAAATCCAGGCATCGCAGCCGCGTTGGGGTTACTGCAGATAGCACAAAGGCGACTGCGGTCCGCGTTTATCAAGTATCAACTAAACTCCCTCTCTAAATCTAAGCACCGCGGTCCACGTAAAATAGGTACGCAGCTGCGTTGGGCCAGCGCGGACCGCACAAATGTTACCGCGGCCGTGTTGGGCACAAGTATTTCCTCAGTCAATTAAGCATCACGGACCGCATGGAAGTGTAACGCGGACCGCGTTAGGGCACCGCGTACCACGCTAAGGCGACCGCGGGCCGCACTGGGTCAATTTCAAGGACTAAGCTAGGGTTTCATGTTTTCTTCTATTTTTGTTCAAATATTTACCCCTACTTGTCCCTACTCAGTTACCCAATCCTTAGTTACTTTAAACTAACATGAAATTTAACCTAGACTAACAATTCGAAAAATAAATTGTGAAAAAGAAGAAGTTACAGACTACTGGCAAGCAAATAAAATGAAAATAAGAAAGTAATTAATCATGAATGCATGAAATGTTACCAAGATTAGGAAGAATGAATGCAAACTATCCACGCAAGCAATAATTTCGGTGTTGGAAGAGGATGAACAATAGAATTAGGGTTCTAGGTTTTCAAATCGCGAAAAGGGTAAAATGAGACCCTTAGTCTCTATTTATAGACACCCAGTGGGACCCGTACTCACCTAGCAGCGTGGCCACACAAAAGATACCGCGGACCGTGCTGGGCTTATTTGTGCGACCCTTCAGTAAGCACCCTACGCGGACCGCACAAAAGTGGAACGCGGCCGCGTAATTCCGTTGCGGACCGCACTAACTTGGCTGCGGCCGCAGTGAAGAACTTCAGAGAGTCCCCTTCTAAACTCATGCCAGTGCGAACCGCACAAAGTGCACCGCGACCGCACTGGAAACTTCAGAGACTATGCAATTCTCATACTTTGTTTTGCACTGCTTCAACACAATCCCTGCAACATCTCACAAACAATTACCTCAAAATCCTAAGCTACAAAGAAAATCAAAGAGAAAGAAAAAAAGACATGGGTTGCCTCCCAAGAAGCGCCTGATTTAATGTCACGTCACGACACATGTTACCACCACATCACTTTAGATGAAGAAGCGCCACTATGTGGCTGCCATCGAACTTTCCAAGATAATGCTTGACCCGGTGGCCATTAACTTTGAAGACTTCACAATTTTTGTTTTTTAGATCAAGAGTACCAAACGGGGTCACGAACGCAACTTCAAATGGCCCACTCCACTTTGACTTGAGCTTACCCAGAAAGAGACGTAACCGGGAATTAAACAAGAGAACCAAATCCCCAACTTTGAACTCTTTGCCCCGAGCATATTTGTCGTGATGATACTTCATTTTGTCCTTGTACAAGGACAAACTAGAGTATGCATGGAATCGAAACTCATCGAGCGCATTAAGTTGTTCAACCCTCAGATTTGCAGCAACATCCCATTCTAAGTTCAACTTCCTCAAGACCCACATAGCCTTGTTCTCCAATTCCACCGGAAGATGGCAAGCTTTCCCAAACACCAACCGGTACGGAGACATACCAATTGGGGTCTTGTAACTGTCCGATAGGCCCAAAGAGCATCATCCAATTTTTTCAACCATTCGGTCCTGTTAGCATTGACAGTTTTAGACAAGATACTCTTCGGTTGGAGACTTCCACTTGACCGCTAGCTTGAGGATGATAGGGGGTGGTCACTTTGTGATTAACTCCATATTTCGTAAGCAATGAATCAAAAGCCTTGTTGCAAAAGTGAGACCCCCCATAACTAATAATAGCATGAGGAGTGCCAAACCTTGTGAAAATACTCTTTTTCAAAAATGCTATCACACTCCGGGCTTCATTGTTGGGCAAAGCCACGACTTCAACCCACTTGGAGACATAATCTACCACCACAAGAATGTAAGTGATTCCACAAGAGCTCACAAAAGGACCCATGAAGTCGAGGCCCCAAACATAAAAAATATCTACCTCGAGAATAGTATTGAGGGGTATCTCATCCCTTTTTGAAATTCTGCCGGCTCGTTGGCATTCATCACATCTTTTAACCACATCACCAGCATCTTTAAACAAGGTACGCCAATAAAATCGCAACTGAGTACCTTTGAAGCCGTCCTCGCCCCGCCATGATGGCCACCATAGGGTGAATAATGGCAAGCCTCAAGGATACTCAATTGTTCCTCCTCCGGGACACATCTACGAATCACACCATCCGTGCAAACCTTGAACAAGTATGGCTCATCCCAATAGAAATCCAAACTATCCCGCTTGAGCTTTTTCCTTTGGTTACAAGAGAGCTCACATGGGATGACTCCAGAAAAAAGATAATTTGCAACATCGGCGAACCACAACATTCCACTCATTGACATCGCAAGAAGTTGCTCGTTAGGAAAGGTATCATTGATCTCAAGTTTGTCACAAGGCCTCCCCTCCTCCTCCAAACGGGACAAATGGTCCGCCGCTTGATTCTCACTACCCTTCCGGTCAACAATTTCTAAATCAAACTCTTGAAGAAGAAGACCACATCTCATGAATCTTGCCTTTGAATATTTCTTGGTCATCAAATACCTAAGGGCTGCATGGTCAGTGTGCACAATAACTTTGTCCCCCATAGGGCAAGGATGAAACTTTTCCATAGCAAAAATAATAGCCAATAACTCCTTTTTGGTGACTGTGTAGGTCCTTTGAGCCTCATTCATGGTCTTGCTTGAGTAGTACACTGGGTGAAACATCTTGTTGATCCTTTGGCCCAAATCCGCTCCCCCCACAACGTCACTAGCATCGCACATGAGCTCAAATGGTAAGCTCCAATTTGATGCGGTGATGATGGGGGTAGTTGTCAACTTTTGTTTAAGGAGCTCAAAAGCCTTCATGCACTTCTCATCGAAAACAAACTTGGCATCTTTCTCTAGCAACTTTCACAACAGGTTAACTACCTTAGAAAAATCTTTAATGAACCTCCGGTAGAAACCCGCATGCCCAAGAGAACTCCTCACCCCTTTGACAGAAGTAGGGGGAGGAAGCCTTGAAATAACCTCGATTTTGGCCTTATCAACTTCAATTCCTCGCTTCAAGATATTGTGACCTAACACTATACCTTCTTCTACCATAAAATGACATTTTTCCCAGTTTAGAACAAGGTTGGTATCTTCACACCGAGCCAACACTCTATCCAAGTTTACCAAGCATTCCTCAAAAGAATCCCCAACCACACTGAAATTATCCTTGAATACCTCCAAGATATCCTCCACCATGTAGGTGAAAATAGCCATCATGCAACGTTGGAAGGTCGCCGGAGCATTACACAATCCAAATGGCATCCTCAAGAAAGCGAATGTGCTATAAGGACATGTAAAGGTCATCTTCTCTTAGTCCTCCGGGGTAATGAGAATTTGATTGTACCCCGAGTAACCATCCAAAAAGCAGTAGAAAGCCTGGCTCGCAAGAAGATCAAGCAAATTACCATTGTAAGCTCCCCGGCAACGGCGCCAAAAATTGATCGCTGCCGACTCAACACTACACTTTGGTAGGAAGAGCGGGTCGCAATAGCTTTTACCCGAATAGAGGTCCGGGATCGAATTTCCACAGGGAGCTAGTAGTGGAGTTGTATTTTCTGTCTAGCTTAGAGTTGCAGTAGTGCTTCTAATGTCACTTCAAACATTTTTTTGAGTTTTTGTATTTATAACTACAATTATAAAACTAAGGATTAAAGCTAACTTATGCTAAGAGAATATTGCTAAGTTGTAATTAATGGGTAGAAGAGCACTAGGGTCGTAGCATCACCTAGGTGGCTAATTGATGGGTAGATGTTACTAAGGATAGATTGACATATTTGGGGATTATGCTGTAACCGTTGCACAATTGCACCCATTCTCATACCTCTCGGTAGAGAGAATGATTTTCCCAATTGACTCTCTCGAGATCAATTGTGTAGGATAATGAGACCAAATAACTAGGATTCAAGTAGGGTGATTACTCTCTCGAGATTTAACCCGTTAATTGGGACTACCATTTCTCATGGGTCCATCCCAATTCCTTGTTGGGTCAATTTTGGGGTCATAAACTCTCTCTTTTGAGAAGAGTTAAACCCACTAAGCTTGAATCAATATTTGCAACCATCAATTCTTGAATAAAAACATAAAATCAACCCAAATAGCAAAAACCCAATATCAATCCAACCCTAGATGGCAACACCCATCAATTACCCACACTAGGGTTGAGCCACAACCCTAGCTAATGGGTTTAGCTACACATAATTAAAGAAGACACTGAAGAAATAGATGAAGAACTAAATATATTAATTAATTACTAAGAAGAAACTACAATAATCTATTGTTAATGGTAAGCAAAAATGGCAAAAAGTGGCTACAATATTGGTCTCACGAGCTCAGCTGCGTTCCTGAATACAAAACTTAACCTAAAAATGGTAAAATGTCCTATTTATAGTGGGCTGGAAAAACTGGACAAAAATACCCCTGCGGGGTCAGTGCGGGCCGCACAAAAGAAACCGCGGCCGCAGTGGCTCTTTTGACTTCAAATTTAAGTTCTCTGAACTGGAAGACGCGGACCGTGTAAAAGTGCAGCGGGGCCGCGTAGAGGGTCTGGAGCGGTCCGCCCAAACAGGACGCGAACCGCGTGGCATGGTTTTGGTCCCTTGCCCAACTCTCTGAACCTTACGAACGCGGACCGCACAAAGCAGGAGTGAGACCATGAAGCTTCACCGTGGACCGCGAAAATCCTACCGCGGCCGTGTGACTTTAAGCCTGAATATGTCATATCTCTGAACCTCCTAGTGCGGCCGCGGTCACTGTTGTGCGGTCCGCACTACAATTACCTTGAGGTAGTTGTCCTCATTGACTCCTTTTCAACATAGAAACACCTTCCATTGCATTGACTTGGCGTGGGTTTTGGACTTGTTGCAATTGTGCCTTTGCCAATTGATTCATAGTTGTTTTAAGCTCGGCGTTGGCTTGGCCATAATTGTGCAATTCCTAGTACAAATGGATGACCGTAGGGTCACCTTGGGGCACATTTGCTCGGCTTTGCCATGCCGAAGAGGTTTCGACCATTTCATCAAGTATATCACATGCCTCTTGGTAAGAAAGTTTCATAAAGTTCCCTCCGGCCAATTGTTTCACAATGCATTGATTCGTGGTATTGATGCCCCGATAAAAGGTTTGTTGAATCATAGCTTCGGTCATGTCGTTATTAGTGCACTCTTTCACCATTGTTCTATATCTTTCCCATATCTCGTGCAAAGGTTCCGTTGGCTCTTGCTTGAAAGCTAGAATTTCATCCCGAAGAGCTGCCATATGACTTGGAGAAAAGAACTTGGCAATAAATTTGTCCGCCAATTCATCCCATGTTGTAATAGAATATTGGGGAGACTTTCTAACCAATCCAATGCTTTACCCCCGAAGATAGAACGGGAAAAGCCTCAATCTCAATGCATCCTCGGACACGTTTGTCTACTTAGTACCCCAACATGTATCCACGAACCCCTTCAAGTGCTTGTAGGCATTTTGATCCGAGGCACCCGTGAAATACCCTCTTTGCGCGAGCAAGGTCAACATAACATTTGTGATTTGAAAGTTCCCCGCCCGGATTTGGGGAGGAACAATAGCACTGGTGTATCCTTGATTTGGTAAAACTCTGTGAGCCACTCTCGGTGGTGCCAAAGGAGGGTCTGGAATATTGTTGTTCTCATTTGCATTTACATTGGCATTTCGGCCTCTCCGTGGAACTTGAGGTAAGACCTCATCTTGTTCTAGATCTTCTACCTCCTCCCCCGCTATCACATTGCCGAGAGGGTCATTTGCATGAAAAGACATTGCACCTGATTGATCGACACAAAAAAAATTACTAAACAAGAAGGAAAGAGAAGCAAAACACAAAACTAACTAAACAGATAGTCAACACCGTAATCTCCCCGGCAATGGCGCCAAAAAGTGATCGTTGTCGACTCGACACTACGCTATGGTAGGAAGAGCGGGTTGCAATAGCTTTTACCTAAATAGAGGTCCGAGATCGAATTTCCACAAGGAGCTATTAGTGGAGTTGTATTTTCTGCCTAGCCTAGAGTTGCGGTTGTGCATCTAATGTCACTTCAAACATTTTTTGAGTTTATGTATTTATAACTACTATTATAAAACTAAGGATTAAAGCTAAATTACGCTAAGAGAATATTGTTAAGTTGTAATTAATGGGTAGAAGAGCACTAGGGTCGTAGCATCACCTAGGTGGCTAATTGACGGGTAGATGTTACTAAGGATAGATTGACATATTTGGGGATTATGCTGTAACCGTTGCACAATTGCACCCACTCTTACACCTCTCGGTAAAGAGAGTGATTTTGCCCAATTGACTCTCTCGAGATCAATTGGGTAGGCTAATGAGACTAAGCAACTAGGGTTCAAGTAGGGTGATTACTCTCTCGAGATTTAACCCGTTAATTGGGACTACCAATTCTCATGGGTCCATCCCAATTCATTGCTAGGTTAATTTTGGGGTCATAAACTCTCTCTTTCGAGAAGAGTTAAACCCACTAAGCTTGAACTACTGTTTGCAATCATCAATTCTTGAATAAAAACATAAAATCAAACCAAATAGCAAAAACCCAACATCAATCCAACCCTAAATGGCAACACCCATCAATTACCCACACTAGGGTTGAGACACAACCCTAGCTAATGGGTTTAGCTACACATAATTAAAGAAGACACTAAAGAAATAGATAAAGAACTAAACATATTAATTAATTACTAAGAAAAAACTACAATAATCTATTGTTAATGGGAAGCAAAAATGCCAAAAAGTGGCTACAATATCGGTCTCACGAGCTCAGTTGTGTTTCTGAATACAAAACTTAACCTAAAAATGGTAAAATGTCCTATTTATAGTGGGCTGGAAAAACTGGACAAAAATACAACTGCGGGGTCAGTGTGGGCCGCACAAAAGCAACCACGGCCGCACTGGCTCTTTTGACTTCAAATTAAAGTTCTCTGAACTGGAAGACGCGGACCGCGTGAAAGTGCAGCGCGGCCGCGTAGGTCTGGCGCGGTCTGCACAAACAGGACGCGAACCTCGTGGCATGGTTTTGGTCCCTTGCCCAACTCTCTGAACCTTACGAATGCGGACCACACAAAGTAGGAGTGTGGCCACGAAGGTTCACCACTGACCGCAAAAATCCTACCGCGTCCGCGTGACTTTAAGCCTGAATATGTCATATCTCTGAACCTCCTAGTGCGGCCGCGGTCACTGTTGTGCGGTCCGCACTAGGCCCTTTCTTCTTCAATTCTCTTGGTCTTTGATACTTGAGCAGATTTCACTCCTTTTTGAGCCGATCTTTGATATTTTGTCACTTTGTCGATCAAACCTACAATCAAGCACAACTTGTGAGCATTTTGGGACTATTTTGTAGCAATTTATATTCAAAGCATAGGCAAGTAGAGGCATAAACACGTTAAAATCCTAAATTATCAACTCCCCCCAACTTAAACTTTTGCTTGTCCTCAAGCAAACAAAAATAAGACCCACCCCTTAAAGGAACATCCAAGTAATTCCAGCTATCTTAAACTAACCTCAACAAGAATCAATTGGGACTAACAATTGCCCTTAATACGAATGCATCATTAACACATTTAAAACTTTGAAAACTATGGATCAAGTATGACACAAGAGCATCAAGAGTTGACACATTTCATCAAAGAACTTCTCTCAATTACTTTGGTCATTGTGGAACCCAAACTCCCACATCCTCAACTCTCCCTAAGCGAACCTCACCTTTTAAGTATTGACATACAAACCAAGGTTAATGGAATTTCACTCATCTCTCTCAAGAAGGAGGTCACAAGTCCGACTCTAAGTACCATATGCTTGCCCCTTATGTAAGTATCCACTAATGTAAGCTCCCTTCAACTCGAGATCAAATAGGGCTTTTGGTGAGTCATTGTGAAGGCTTTTAGGTAAGGGTAGGACATATTTTTATTCAAGTGGGTTCAATCTTCCCTTAAGCACTTCTTTTGATTTATTTTGGCACAACTCTCTTGACTCTTTTGAGTATTTCACTTCTTTACAAGGGGTTAGAGAGACACATTGTCACTCTTTCTTATACAATTCAAAACATTTCTCCTTTTTCTACTTTTTTCACACCTTTTTCACTTTTGTTTTTCTTGAGTCCCTTTTTATTCTTGTTCACATTGGACTTTCTTTTTGTCCTTTTCTTTTCTTGCTTTTTCATTGCTCCTTTTCTTTTGCTTTTGTACCTTTTTACCACTTTGCTTCCTTTCTTGTCTCTCCTCCCAAACTTAGATATTTGTAATTACTCAAGGGAAGATTTGGGTGCCAAGAGGTGCACAATAACTTTGTCCCCCATAAGGTAAGGACGGAACTATTCCATAGCAAAAACAATAGCCAATAACTCCTTTTCAGTGATTGTGTAGTTCCTTTGAGCCTCATTCATGGTCTTGCTTGAGTAGTACACTGGGTGGAACATCTTGTTGATCCTTTGGCCTAAAACCGACCCCACCGCAACGTCACTAGCATCGCACATGAGCTCAAATGGTAAGCTCCAATTTGGTGCGGTGATGATGGGGTTAGTTGTCAACTTTTGTTTAAGGAGCTCAAAAGCCTTCATACACTTCTCATCGAAAACAAACTTGGCATCTTTCTCTAGCAACTTGCACAACGGGTTAACTACCTTAGAAAAATCTTTGATGAACCTCCGATAGAAACCCGCATGCCCAAGAAAACTCCTCACCCCTTTGATAGAAGTAGGGGGAGGAAGCCTTAAAATAACCTCAATCTTGGCCTTATCAACTTCAATTCCTCGCTTCGAGATCTTGTGACCCAACACTATACCTTCTTCTACCATAAAATGACATTTTTCCCAGTTTAGAACAAGGTTGGTATCTTCACACCGAGCCAACACTCTATCCAAGTTTACCAAGCATTCCTCAAAAGAATCCCCAACCATGCTGAAATCATCCATGAAGACCTCCAAGATAGGTGAAAGTAGGCATCATGCAACGTTGGAAGGTCGCCGGAGCATTACACAATCCAAATGGCATCCTCGAGAAAGCGAATGTGCCATAAGGACATGTAAAGGTCATCTTCTCTTGGTCCTCCGGGGCAATGAGAATTTGATTGTACCCCGAGTAACCATCCCAAAAGCAGTAGAAAGCTTGGCCCGCAAGACGATCAAGCATTTGGTCAAGGAACGACAACGGGAAATGATCTTTTCTAGTCACCTTGTTAAGCTTCCGGTAATCCATACAAACTCTCCAACCGATTAATGTCCGAATCAGAATAAGCTCATTGTTGTCATCGGTCACCACAGTCATTCCACCTTTCTTCGGTACACATTGCACCGGAGAAGTCCATGAACTGTCAGAAATGGGATAAACCACACCGGCATCAAGCCACTTGATAACCTCTTTCTTTACTACTTCTTGCATAGCCTCATTTAGTCTTCTTTGATTCTAAAGTGAAGGCATCACATCCTCCTCCAATATGATTTTATGCATGCAAAAGGCGGGGCTTATACACCGAATATCAGCTAGAGTCCATCCGATTGCCCTTTTTCGCTTTTGAAGGACTGCCAAGGTGGCCTCAACCTGCATGTTAGTAAGGCAAGAAGAAAGAATAATAGGTAAATTAGAATTTGAACCCAAGAATTCATACCCGAGATGTGGAGGAAGTGGCTTCAACTCCAAAACCGGTGGCTCCTCAATCGATGGCCTTGTTGGTGAAGTTTTGCGATTTTCAAGATCTAAAGATAGCCTTCTAGGCTCATAAGAATATGAACCCATACCATGCAATACATTCACACACTCCACTCTACTAGCATCATCATTAACATCCATATTAAGAAGCACAACCTCAAGAGGAGCTTCAACATTGATCATGGAACTTGTGTCATCCACTATCACAGCTGTGACAATGTCCACAAATGAACACACCTCTGTGCTATTGGGTTTTCTCATTGATTTGCAAACATGGAATACCACCTTCTCATACCCCACTCGAAAAGTCAACTCACCCGCTTCAACATCAACTAATGCCTTCCCCATAGCTAGTAAAGGTCTCCCAAGAATAATCGGCACTTCAAAGTCCACCTCACAATCCAATATGACAAAGTCGGCCGGCAATTTGAATTTATCAACACAGACAAGAACATCATAAATTATGCCCAAGGGTCGCTTCATCGATCGATCCACACTTTGAAGTCTCATTGAGGTAGGTCGAGTTTGCCCAATTCCCAAAGTCTTGAAGACCGAGTACGACATCAAATTAATACTAGCCCCCAAGTCACAAAGGGCCCTAGCAAAATCCGCACTTCTGATAGTACAAGGGATAGTAAAAGCTCCGGGATCGTCAAGCTTGGGTGCTATTGAATGCACTGTGACACTCACTTGATGAGTCATCTTAATTGTTTCACACTCCATCGACCTCTTCTTTGTAACCAAATCTGTCATGAACTTCGCATACCCCGGCATTTGCTCAAGTGCCTCAACCAAAGGGAGATTGATTGTGAGGCTCTTCATCATGTCAATGAATTTTTTGAATTGATTGTCACTCTTTTACTTTGCTAACCGTTGAGGATAAGGTAGAGGTGGCCTAGGCAAAGGTGCCTTGGCCTTTTGTACAATCGGCTCAGGCATGTCAATCACGTGTTCCCTGGACAGGTTCACGGCATCTTGAGTCTCTACCTCTGCTTCATCATTAATATCAATCCGCACATCATTGTTCACATTTTGATTAACCACACCATCAACAATAAAAGGTACATCATCATCCCGCAACTCAACATCTTCATCCATAACTTGCTTATGCATTGAGGCATTCACATCACTGCCTCTCCCACTTTTTGTTGTAACCGCCATCACATGATTATTATTCCCACCTTTCAGGTTCACCACCGTATCACTTGGTAGAGCACCCTTGGGACGAGTACTCAATGCTTGAGAGATTTGGCCTAATTGAACCTCCAAGTTTCGGATTGATGTGTTATGCGAAGCTAATTGGGCCTCAGAATCTTGGTTCTTTTTCATTATTTGCTCGAACATGCTTTCAATTCTCCCCATGTCACTTCCGGACGAACTCGGACCTTGAGAAGGAAAGAGGGTGGATTGTTCGGTTGTTAGTTCATGGGGGGCCTTTGAAAGCCTTGCCCCCGGTTACCTTGGTTCCTGCTATTGTTCCACCCTCCTTGATTGTTGTTGTTGCCCCAATTATTGTTATTACCATTCCAATTCCTTTAGTTGCTTTGATTACCCCAATTGTTGTTTTGGTTGTTGTTATTCCAATTACCTCCGCCTTGTTGTTGATTGTTGCTATTCCAATTACCTCCGCCTTGTTGTTGATTTCCCCAATTTCCTTGAGGATGTCATTGCTGATTCGAAGAGTTGCCTCTATTCCCTTGGTAGTTATTGACATATTGGACCTCTTCCTTTTGATCATTATAGCACTCATTTGAATAACCACCACCATCATTGTTGTTGTCATATTGTTCACAATTACCTTGAGGTTGTTGTCCTCTTTTCCTCCTTTTCAACATAGAAATACCTTCCATTGCATTGACTTGGTGCGGGTTTTGGAGTTGTTGCAATTGCGCCTTTGCCAATTGATTCATAGTTGTTGTAAGCACGGCGATGACTTGGCCATGATCGTGCAATTCCTTGTGCAAATGGATGACCGTTGGGTCACCTTGGGGCACATTTGCTCGGCTTTGCCATGCCGAAGAGGTTTCGGCCATTTCATCAAGTATATCACATGCCTCTTGGTAATAAAGTTTCATAAAGTTCCCTCCGGCCAATTGGTTCACAATGCATTGATTTGTGGTGTTGATGCCGTGATAAAAGGTTTGTAGAATCATAGCTTCGGCCATGTCGTTATTCGAGATCAATTGGGTAGGCTAATGAGACCAAGTAACTAGGGTTCAAGTAGGGTGATTACTCCCGCGAGATTTAACCCGTTAATTGGGACTACCATTTCTCATGGGTCCATCCCAATTCCTTATTGGGTCAATTTTGGGGTCATAAACTCTCTCTTTCGAGAAGAGTTAAACCCACTAAGCTTGAATCAGTGTTTGCAACCATCAATTCTTGAATAAAAACATAAAATCAAGCCAAATGGCAAAAACCCAATATCAATCCAACCCTAGATGGCAACACCCATCAATTACCCACACTATGGTTGAGCCAAAACCCTAGCTAATGGGTTTAGCTACACATAATTAAAGAAGACACTGAAGAAATATATGAAGAACTAAACATGTTAATTAATTACTAAGAAGAAACTACAATAATCTGTTGTTAATGGGAAGCAAAAATGGCAAAAAGTGGCTACAATATCGGTCTCACGAGCTCAGTTGCGTTTCTAAATACAAAACTTAACCTAAAAAATGGTAAAATGTCCTATTTATAGTGGGCTGGAAAATTGGACAAAAATACCCCTGCGGGGTCAGTGCGGGCCGCACAAAAGCAACCGCGGCCGCACTGGCTCTTTTGACTTCAACTTTAAGTTCTCTGAACTGGAAGACGGGAACCGCGTGAAAGTGCAGCGCAACCGCGTAGAGGGTCTGGCGCGGTCCGCACAAACAGGACGCGGACCGCGTGGCATGGTTTTGGTCCCTTGACCAACTCTCTGAACCTTACGAACACGGACCGCACAAAGCAGGAGTGCGGCCGCGAAGCTTCACCGCGGACCGCGAAAATCCTACCGCGGCCGCGTGACTTTAAACCTGAATATGTCATATCTCTGAACCTCCTAGTGCGGCCGTGGTCACTGTTGTGCGGTCCGCACTAGGCCCTTTCTTCTTCAATTCTCTTGGTGTTTGATACCTGAGCAGGTTTCACTCCTTTTTGAGCCGATCTTTGATATTTCGTCACTTTGTCGATCAAACCTGCAATCAAGCACAACTTGTGAGCATTTTGGGACTATTTTGTAGCAATTTATATTCAAAGCATAGACAAGTAGAGGCATAAACACGTTAAAATCCTAACTTATCATATATGCAAATAGTATGGATGAAAGAAGATGACTCACATCACGCCATATGTTCTTGAGCTAGATGATGAAGTTCCCATTTCGCCTCTCTTGCTTGGCTTGCATAACCACATATTTATAGAGATTATTTCTGTATCTACCCATTTTATAGCAGTTGCCACGTTCGTTGTGGTAAGGGAGGAAAATGCTTTAATGTGACCGTGGAGTTAGTTCATAATTTCCCCGTTCTTGATCCTAATTTTAGGTTCCTTCGTAGTACTCTTTCCTTATTTATGGTAACCCCTTAATTGAATGCCAACATTTCATTTTTTATACTGTAGTTATCTTACAAAATATACCTTATGGTCCGGCCTTTTTCCGGATCCTTTGTATAACGGGAGCTAAGTGAAACGGGCCGCCCTAGTTATCTTACAATATATAATATTAAGATTCACATGGGTGTCTTTTTTTTTTCTTTTTGTAATTTAGTTATCTTACAAAATATAATATGGAGTACTGATATTTATATTGGTAAGAAAATTCAAGTCACTAAGATATTATCTATGTATTTACAATGTGTTACCATGGTTCTTATTATAAAAAAATATTATTCATCAATATGAAGATTTGAATAGCTTAATTCAAAGTTCTAAAATATTTTTATTGTTAAAAACTAGCCACTCTTTCTTTATACTTTTATAAGGAGTTTGTATAAACGTCAATATTGTCTAAACAAAAAAAAGATAGAAAATCCACAATTAAAAATATCTTTGGGGCCCCAAAATTTAGGGCGCTTAAAGCAAAGGCTTTACTCGCCTTCCCCTTAAGCCACACTGATAGGGTTAAATTCACATATGCCTTAACATTTCATTTAAATAACAACTAATATAATATTGTATAATACACTAATTAGTTGACATTTTCATTTCAAATTTTCACTAAGGGTCCTTCAACTTTCCGATGAAACCTTTTGATTTAATGTAGACGAAAATGGGAATGCACGCAGTAACTTGTAGCAAATTAAAGGAAATACCACAAATGCTTGCATTATTGGAAACATAAAGTACAACCATGATCAGAATACAAGTTTTATGTATAAGAATGAAAGTTTACTAAAACAAATCGATATTATTGGCGGTCCATTTTTTCTTCTAATACATTTTTACAAATAAAGAGCTACTGCTCATGACCAATCACGGTATTTTTGGTAAATAACTTGACCACTATTTGCGTTTTCATAACCTATATAGATACCATCAGCCACCACATTATATATGCATCTTTTAGTACCTACTGGAATAAAATTACTTTCATCCTTTACGCAATAATCTACATTGTTAAATACATCGAATACGGTATTTTTATTACCCCACCAAAAGTGACAAAAGTATAAAGTATTATGATACGAGCAAAATTCCCAGCTAAAATCTGTTCTCAGGCCAGGGTAATTGTATCCAAAATCGTCGTCTCCAGATGCACAATGAAGTTCTAGTTGAGGAGTATTTTCGGGAAGATTATTGAGAATGTGCACCTCACGAGCTATATCAGCAAAATTGCAATGATAAGCTCCATGAATGTTGTAAGGCATGATGATAAATAACAAGAAAATAATCTTCACTAAGGAGTGAACCATCTTGAGAAAATAAGTAGGATGATTTTGAATTAAAAAATTTCTTTGCTTCCTCCCAAGTGTTATATAGATACATATATATGGAGAAATATGTTGAAACTTATTATATTATGGAAAACAAAAGGAAAAATAATTAACTTCTTGTCATAATTAATCTTATTACCATATAAGATTTGGTCATTTATTTAGTTTATTTAGGAAACTTTTCCCTGAAAGGTAATTATAAATCTGAATGGGATATCCTTCTAGAATTTTTGTCAATGAACAATGAATATTTTACCAAATACTTTCTGCATAAGATCATAAAAAATCAACCAGATTAAGCAAAACATTTATTAATTTGATTGAAGTGGGAAGTTGTTTAACATATTACTCTTTATAACTCTTATTTTTTAGAACTTCAGAAAATGAGATGCTCAAGATTGCTTAGGAAAGCTATTTAGCGGATAAAAATCATTTTGATCCCTTAAGTTTGTCTTAAAAATAAAACTTCTCCAATATTAAACAATTGACATTATGCTTCTCCTATCATATGCATTATCTATTTTACCCTTGTATATTTTTAATTCCTCCTCAATGCAAATAATTTTTATATTATATTCAAATTGGTAAACACTTAGCTAAATATCTTATTCTGAATTTTATAACTAAAGCTCAATAACATTTAACTAGAATAGTACTTTGATGAGTTTGTAATTTGTTGTTACTCCTTTTAATTTTACTTTAGTATTAAGTATATATTTAAGTTGTACTTTCTCTTTTATTCTTTATTATGTGTGTGTATATCTTCGAATTTTTATTTTCATTAACGATATATTTCCTAAATTGTAATTTAAAGAACTTCTAAGGTATAAATATGTAATATTTTAAGAATTTATTATAAAATTCAACTCTAGTTTTAATTATTATTTTTTATATCACTGCAGTACCATTTAGTTGATTATATTAGTAAGATCCTCTATTCTAATATTTTAATTGCCCACTTATTTTACTATTCAATTTCAATAAATTATATATGATTTATTATTATTTCCCCCTTTTTTTTAAATGTCACGACCCAAAATCCACTAAGGGACGTGATAGCGCCGGACACCATTGTCAGGCAAGCCAACAACAAATAACTAGTAACTTCTCGTTTTAAATATTTCTAAAATCACTTCTTTTATACATTTAAACAATACATAATAAATTTCACTGAATAAATAATGAAATATTTAACAATTTTAAATTTCTGAATAAACTCATAGACATCCCAGAACCCGATGTCACAAGTGCATGAGCATTTACTAGGGAATGAAATAAAATACAGTAACTGTACGGTATACAAAGTGGACAAAAATGAAAATACAGTACAATACTCTGAAGGAGACTCTGTTGGCTGCGGGTCGTCTCGATAAGTGCAGCTCACCAAAGTCTTCGTATCAACCATGCCGCTATACCACTAAGCCACTAGTCACACATAAATCTGTGCAACAAAAATGCACAGAGTGTAGTATGAGTACAAAAACAACATATAGTCAGTAAGTATTCCGTCTAATCTAGAAGAAGTAGAGACGAGAGGTCGACTTCGACAATAACTAGTGGTCCAATAATGTGATATCAATAATATATTAAATCGTGAATTTTTATAAACATGATTGTATTTCAACAGAATGAAGCAAGTAAACAATTCTTCCTTTTCGTCATTTATACATTTATTCTCAAGCCGGGAAGAAACAACATCACTTCAATAAATTCCAAGGCAAGCAATACAAGCATACATAAATCTTGCAAAGAACTTACGGCCTGATCCAACAATATTTAAACTGTGCACTGCCAGAGGATCGAATGGTGCGAACCATAGATGCATCTATTTAATCTACCGAGGCGTTCGGCCCGTTCCACAACAGATAAATGTCACATCTCATTTTTACACACCCTGTAAAGGGTATAAATATAAGGGAGTTTTTTCAATTGAAGGACAAGCGAAACGAGATTTGTTTAAAGATTCAGAGTCGCCACTTAGGATAATTTAGGGTGTCCCAAGTCACCGGTTTAAATCCCGAATCGAGGAAAAGATTGACCATGTACTATAGTCCGCGAACCAGAAATCCGAGTAAGGAATTCTGTTAACCCGGGAGAAGGTGTTAGGCATTCCCGAGTTCTCTGGTTCTAGCACGGTCGCTTTGATCATATTTGGCTTATTACAATTGTTTAATTACTGACTTTAGATCCTATGTGCATTTACCCTTTACCACTTTTTAATTAAGAAAATTATCTTGAAATGGGTCACGCGTACGTGTACCCATTTGTTGGGTGCGTCAAAAATAATGTCACGCGAATGTCTCCACAATTAATAACGCTTTATTATTATTAAGAAAATTTATTCGAAGTTGCGCGAACGCATACTCCGAATTAGTCTTTTAAAAAAACGTAATTATGTTACCGGAACGTATACACAATCACGGTAGTATATTAAATGGGCCTAAAACAAACTACAATAATTGGTTATTTGTTACATATAGATCATAAGATTGACATGAGGGTCATATGTGATTTAATTATAGACGGCACACCTCGACGTCCGATAATGAAAAGGCTAATTAATTAGGTAAAGATTAAGAGAACTTGGGTCTTTTGCTTCAAAGATAGTGTTCATCGAGCTTAATACTAAAGGGCAAATGTTAGCTTGAAACTAACAATTTGTTATTTGGGGGAGCTAATACTAGTAACAAGCCTTGTAAACCCTAAACAGACCAAGCCCAGTTGGTCAAACAATACGTGAACAAGGCTCAAGAACACGCTCAGGAGGACGGCGGAAGAACAGGCCCACAGGCCCAGTTGGACATGTTGTTGCTGGGAGCCCAGTTAATCAAAATTGAAGCAAACGACAGCCCAGCAGCTTCAGCTATAGACATTCAAGGTCAATTATAATTTTAATATAAGGTTGCGATTGAACAAATTACAAACTGAGCTTAACACCTTTTATCAAAAATACCAAGACCTCCCGTGAATAGAATACCATGAGAATGCCTAACTAAAGCATGTAGATTCCACAATCAATTTCAAACTCATTTTAAAAAGAACAAATTCGCAGATGAAAAGAAACAATCTCAGTGACTGCACATCTACCTGTTTGCACAACTTTCACAAAATAAATTGGTTTAAAACACTGACATGTTCGAGATTGGCTAAGCCTACTAACATGCTCAAAGAAGTGTACAAGACATATATGGCTGCAAACCAAGGCCCTTGTTGTTCAGACTCAACCTAATAGAAACAAGTTATTCATCTCAATTAACCCCTACTGCCCTTGTAGTTTTGTGTACTGCCAGTACACAAAACTACAACTATGAAGTATCGTTAATCAAACACTCATGGTCTTGAATAGTATCTCAGTTACAAAGCTTCACATCTCGCACTTCATGAGCTAAAGAGGTCCAAGAAATACCTGGAAAGCAGGAAAATAAGGAAAGGAAAGGTCAGCAAAAGCACAGCAGTACCAAACAGCAATGTAACAGTGCTTGACCAGCTGAATCCAACCAAGACTTCAAGCCAACTCCAAACAATTCGAATCAGACTTCTAAAATTAGACTCAATCCCATTTTCCACTCAGATGCACAACTATGGAACCCTTCAGCAATTTAACTAAGCAATGAGGATTATAAACCAAAACCAACAACAATTTAATAGCTTTCCACCAAAAAATGACAGGAATTCAGGGTGCAGCCATTTTTGTTTTTCAGGGTTTTCTCTATTCAACCCTTATGAAACAGTAGATTTTTTTTTGCAGTTTTTCTATATTTTCTGGATTTCAACTCTCAGAAAATCCCCCTTCTTCAAAGGCAAGCAAAGCTGCCTTTATAAGCAAGGCACTGGGGCAGCTAAAAAAAGATCAGACTTGCACCTAGACCCTTTTCATATTTTGTTTTTGCTACTTTGTCCCTTAATTTTTGGCTTGTTTACCAAGTAAGCCTGCTTTTCAGCTTCCAGGAAGTTTCCTATTCTGTTATGAAAAGATTCCCTAAGCCTAGATTCCCAAATTGCCCCTCTAAGCCTTGTTAATTACTCCAATGAACCAGTCCAAAACATGGGCCAAATTGACCCAATTCAGATCCCCAACAAGTCTGTAATCCCCATTAATTCCCTTCTTGGGCTTTTGAATTTTTAGAAGCCCAAAAGAAATCCAGAATTTTAAGAACTGACCCAATTAGGAATTCAAACCAATCAAAAAACAGAAACCTTCTGAAAAGGAAACAGGGGCAGAAAACTAGATGGTGACGAGCTAAATAATGAATTAAACATGTTATTAAACTAAATATGCAACACGGACAGACTAACAGATGAACCTATGGTGAAGAGAATAAAAACGGATATGACAGGAAAAAAAAATCAAAATGAAAAAAAATAAATCATGCAAGACCAGCAAACGAACAGAAATACCTAACAAGGATGGCCTACTTTAAATTCTTCCTCAATCTCTCGATTTTGATCGAAAGGGGTCTCGACCATGTGTTCTCAGATGAAAACACATGACCAAAGACCATTTTGGTCTTAACTGTCACCAAATCTACCGATCTTAGAGTTTGACTTTTTAGATCTCATCTTCAATTCAAGATTCGACGGGCTCGGGGCATGTTCGAGGGAAAAGAGTTATGGATTTGGAAAGAGGGGAGTGGGGGGGGATCTCGGGTGTTATTTTGGTAGTGTTTGGAGGTGGCGCCGCCGGTTGAGGCGGTGGTAAAATAGGGCGGCAGATTAGGGTTTGGAACATCTGAGCCAGATTTGAGACATTCGGGTGTGATTCAAGGGAAAATGGGTGTGGATTTGGAATGAGGAGAAGGATAGGGAGCTATGGTGTAAATTTGGTAGCCATCGGAGACCTACCGCTGTTGTAGGGCGATTTCCGGCAGCGGTGCACAGCGGGGTTGCGTTGGGGTCTTTGGGAGTGTTGGAGACGACGAGGGGGGGGGTCGGAGTGGTTCGGGCATTTTTATACGGGGGGACGGGCCAGTTCTGGTCTGTTGGATCTAGGCACGATCAACGGCTCAGATTAAAACCTAATGAAACGACGTCGTTTGGATATGGGGGGGAAACCGAACTGGGTTGGACGGGGGTTTGGGCTGGGTACAGGGTATTTCGGACGGGTTTCACATTGGAAGATTTGGGCCTAGGAGTTTAGTTTGAAAACTGGCCCAACCCTTTTCAAAACAAAATTAATTCAAAACTCTTTTTCCTTTTTCCTTTTTTTTCGAAACTTAATTAAAATCAAAATTAATTCCTAGAACTATAAAACTAATTAAACCTAAAATGATAATTAACACAATTAATTAAAAACAAATTAACAAAAGAAAGCTACTCAAAATCAAAGCTAAAATTAAAAGTGCAAATTAAACTAATTTTTGTGATTTTTCCATTTTATGCAACAATTAAATTTATAATTAATCCTAAAATGTAAAATTAACCGTAAATGCAAACGCAACATATTTTTGTATTTTCACTAGTTAAAACGCACAAACAAAATGCGTACAATTAACAACAAATGCCACAAAAATCCACAAAATTGCAAACATTGAAAGAAATTATTTTGTTTTGAATTTGTTGGAATAATTCATATAGGGCAAAAATCACGTGCTCAGAGCTGCCCCTCTTTGCCCGAAAACACGAAGAGTTTTCAAGCAAAGATAAGTGAGCGGATACGAGCGATTTGTGCCCGTTTGAATACTCCGTGGGAAGCATTTTTGAAAGATTTGACCGCACCCTACTTCCAAGGTTGCCTACATATCCTTGGCTAAAAAGGAATCAGGTTAGAGTAGTTCAGGAGTGTTTGGTGGCTGGGACTACCATGAAGCTAGGCTTTCACTGTTGCTGCTGCTTCCGCTACTGCTTACTGAACCCCTTATTACACCATGTCAAAAATAAAAGAAGCTAGACTAGACTATGATCTATGTTTACAAAATCCTATCTAGATCTTCAAACTTGCTCTTGTGCTTCTTGTTGCCTTGTGGTCCTCTATTCTCTTAGTGATATCCATTTGTTATCCCCTTGAATTGTAAGCTGAAATGTCTTCCCCTTCTTCAGGTGGGTGTCTGACTGCTGAACTTGATATGTATTCCCATTCTCTCCAGGCGGGCTCCTGATCGCTGAACTTGAATGTATTCCCATGCTATCCAGGCGGGCTCTTGACTTCAAAACGTGAATGTATTCCCATGCTATCCAGGCGGGCTCCTGACTTCAGCAAAATAGACAAAACAAAGAAAATTTTCTGCCCAAGTTTGGGTATGTAGGCCCATGTGTAAGTGTAAAACGAATCACATTACCGAATATCAATAAGATTTTTTTGAAAACTAAAATTTGAATTGTACTCCTTTGTTCTCCAGGCGGGCTCCTGGCTGCTAAACTTGAAAGTATTCCCTGCTTTCTAGGCGGGCTCCTAACTGCTAAACTTGAAAGTATTCCTTGCTTTCCAGGTGGGCTCCTGACTGCTAAACTTGAAAGTATTCCCTGCTTTCCAGGCGGGCTCCTGACTTCAACTTGAAATGCATTCCATGCTCTCCAGGCGGGCTCCTGACTTCAATACAGACAAAACAAATAATTTGAAAGCTAAAATTTAAATTGTACTCCCTTATTCTCCAAGCGGGCTCCTGACTGCTACGCTTGAAAGTATTCCCTGCTCTCCAGGCAGGCTCCTGACTGCTGGCTTGAAGTGTATTCCCTGCTCTCCAGGCGGGATCCTGACTGCTGACTTGAAATGTATTCCCTTTTTTTCCAGGTGGGCACCTGATCTCAACAAAATGCATTCCCTGCTCTCCAGGCGGGCTCCTGACTTCAAAATAAACAAAACAAAGAATTTTTCCTGCCCCAGTTTAGTAGCTGGGCACCTGGGTGAATGTTAAACTGAATCATTCTACCAATTGTTACTAAGAATTTGAAAGCTAAGTCCTATTATCCAGGAAGGTCCTGACAACTGACAATTATATATCTAAGTTGTATATTCTAAAGGTATTACTTCCGCTAAGTCTTGTTATCTAAGAGGGTTTTAAACTACATCCTATTATCCAGGAAGGTCCTGAAGACTGCTAATTGAATCCTATCTTGAACATGCAAACATTGAAACCAACTTATATTCCTTTTTGATACATTTATGCTAAATTATGCTATTCATGATTGTTTTGAATTTTAACTAAGCCACATTTTCCAGGAGGGTCCTGAAAGTTTACGGTCAAACCTATTTTGATGCTTACTCTCCCCTACGGAGAGTTTCTCCAAAACAAACGAATTCTCTACTCCTGTTTCAATCAAAGAAAATTTTGTCAGTTTAAAATGGAGGTTAGCTGATGGCATTCTTGCTGAAGATTTTTCTGCCACATTGTTTTGTTCTGACTGGCTTCCCCGAACTGGCCCTGAACCGCTTTGACTTTCTGACTGACTTTCAAACCCCATGACCTTTGACGAACCGAGTGTTCTATGCCCATGTTGTTGTTTCACACCTCTGATCCCTTTATCCGAACCTTTGCATCTCCCATGACATTACCAAACCATTCCACCGATGAAACTTCCAGTGATTCCTTGTACCCCCCTCTTACATCATGTTATCTTTAGTACGCTCTGACCACGCCATGCTTGCAATTTTGGAAGTTGGTAGTGATCTTTGAATTTCTTTTTCACCTGCTTTGAACAAGACTAACATTGAAACATCTTAGATAACTAAACCTAAAAGAAAATGAAATGTAATGACTTTACGGGTTAATGATAAGAAGAATCCAAAACCAGATGACTGCTACAAAAGGGAAAAAGAAAAAGAAACTTATCTGAGTGGAACAACTGGTACCGAGGATCATGGCATGCATTTCGGATTAATTGGCCCAATCTATCCAACCAATCAACTTTCAGTCGCCGTACCTCTTTGCCTCTAAATTTCCATGACCTGATTACTTTACCTAAACCTTGACCTTGTTCATCCTGCGGTGCCTTGAAAGGTTTTCACCAGCAGACCTCTTTCATTCGTTCATCTCTCAACTCACTTTTACCTCATGGTGCCTGTAAGGGTTTTCACCAATAAGACCTTCTCATTCTTTGATTTCTCTCAGCTCTTGTTGCCTCATGGTGCCCGCGAGGGTTTTCACCAATAAGACTCTCTCATTTTTATTTTCTTATTTGAACCAGAGTGTCGCCCTGACATGAATTACCTTTACTTTCTAGACTTGGCATTTCTCAAAGACTGATCAGAAGGTCTTTCTTTGGATCGTAATGTGGGCTTTTGGACAGGGTTAGAAAGAAAGGGTATAAAAGGATCAAAACAATTCAAATGGGTTAAAGTTACAACTTTCGGAATCAGGTTTCTCACAACAAACACAACTTCTGCCCCAGTTTCTTGCATAGGGGACTTTTGGATTTTTGTTTTGATGAGACCGAACCGTGAGGCTGCCTATGATATCCTTAAAAGGAATCAGGTTGAACGTAATTCATGTCATAGAAATTACTTTGTTGTTGTGATTTTTCCTTTTCTCTTTCTTTTGTTTTCTCTTTTGTTTTTCTCTCTTTTTCTTTTATTGTTTTTCTTCTTCTTCTTTTTTCATTCTTTTCTTTCTCTTTCCTTTTCTTTCTCTTTTTCTTTCTTCCTTTTCTTATCTTTCACTCTTATGTTTCTGATATTCGCTACTGATTCCGAAAGAGGGGTATGAAAGAAAATAAATAAGGCTCAAAAGGGTGACGAGAGATAAAGTGTTTAGATAGCAGAACAAAACGCCTTCGTCATTTCAATCTTCAAAGTATGCCAAATACAAACAAGTACAATCAAACAAAGAAATCATACATAGTATATCTTGACTGCATCGGCATTGATAGCCATTTCTAAACATTTACCTTCTACATATATTAAATATAACGCGCCATTGGACAACACTCTAGTTACAACAAATGGCCCCTTCCAGTTTGGGGCGAACTTTCCTTTTGCTTCAGCCTGATGAGGCAAGATACGTCAGCACTAATTGACCCACTTCGAACTTCTGTGGATGTACCTTCTTGTTATATGCTCTCACCATTCTCTGTTGGTACAATTGGTCGTGACATACTGCTTCCAATCTCTTTTCATCAATCAGACTTAATTGCTCCAAGTGGGTTTTGACCCACTCAACATCATCAATTTCCTCCTCGGCGACGATCCGAAGGTATGGGATTTCAATTTTTGCGGGTATTATTACCTCCATGCCATCACCAACAAATAAGGAGTGGCCACTACTGAAGTACGGACAGTAGTGAGATAACCCAACAATGCAAATGACAACTTTTCATGCCACTGTCTAGAACCTTCCACCATTTTTCGAAGTATCTTCTTTATATTCTTGTTCGCTACCTCGACTGCTCCATTCGCCTTAGGGCGGTACGGGGTGGAATTGCGATGTATAATCTTAAACTGCTGACATGTCTCCGTTATCAGGTGACTGTTGAGATTAGCGCCATTATCCATGATGATTACCTTTGGAATCCCAAATCGACAGATGATATTTGAATGCACAAAATCTACCACTGCTTTCTTGGTCACACATTTAAAAGTTTTCGCTTCAACCCACTTGGTAAAATAATCAATGGCTACCTGAATAAATTTGTGTCTGTTTGATGCTGCTGGCTCAATTGGCCCAATGACATCCATTCCACAAGCAACAAAGGGCCATGGTGCCGACATTGTATGCAATTCAGATGGTCGGGAATGAATCAAATCTCCGTGTACCTGGCACTGATAACACCTGCGCACAAAACTGATGCAATCTCGCTCCATAATGAGCCAATAATAACCTGCTCGGAGAATCTTCTTTGTCAGAACGTACCCACTCATATGCGGTCCACAAACTCTGGAGTGTACCTCATTCATGATAGCTGTGGCCTGTCTGGAATCTATGCATCTTAGCTATCCAAGATTTGGAGTTCTTTTGTATAACATCCCTCCACTGAAGAAAAATCCACTTGCCAATCGTCGAATTGTTCTTTTCTGATCACCTGTGGCCTGTACCAGATATACCTCCATCCTGATGTATTCTTTGATATCATGTAACCATGGCTCCCCATCAAGTTCTTCTTCGACCATATTACAGTAAGCATGCTGATCACGGACCTAAATCTTCAAAGGGTCCACATAAGCTTTATCTGGATGATGTAACATTGACGCCAGAGTAGTCAAAGCATCGACAACTTCATTATAGATCCTTTGGATATGCCTAAATTCTATTGACTGAAATCTCTGGCAAAGATCATGCAAACATTGTCTGTATGGTATGAGTTTCAAATCCCGTGTTTCCCATTCTCCCTGAATTTTGTGCACCAGGAGGTCCGAGTCACCCAAGACCAAGACTTCCTGGACACCCATATCCACAGCTAACCTCAAACCCAGAATGCATGCCTCATACTCAGCCATGTTGTTGGTACAGTAAAAATGAAGCTGAGCCGTAACAGGGTAGTGCTTTCCTATTTTAGAAATAAGTACTGCTCTTATCCCCACGCCCTTCATGTTTGCAGCCCCATCAAAGAAAAGTTTCCATCCCGCCTTCTCAACTTGCTCCAACTTATCAATGTGCATCACCTCTTCATTGGGGAAATGAGTTTTCAAAGGTTCATAATCTTCATCAACTGGGTTCTCGGCCAAATGGTCCGCCAAGGCCTGTGCTTTCATTGCAGTTCGAGTCACGTAGACAATGTCAAACTTTGTGAGAAGGATCTGCTACTTTGCAAGCCTCCCTGTGGGCATAGGCTGCTAAAACATATACTTCAATGGATCCAAGCGAGATATAAGGTAGGTAGTATAAGATGACAAATAATGTTTCAGCTTCTGTGCCACCCAAGTTAGGGCGCAACATGTAATCTCAAGATGAGTATACTTAACCTCGTACGACGTGAATTTCTTGCTAAGGTAATAGATGGCCTGCTCCTTCCTTCCAGTGATATCATGTTTACCCAATACACAGCCGAATGAATTGTCCAAAACTGTCAAATATAGAATCAAAGGTTGCCCTGGTTCTGGTGGGACCAACATGGGTGGATTTGACAAATACCCCTTTATCTTATCAAACGCCTCCTGACATTTATCTGTCCACTTGACTGTATAGTCTTTCTTTAATAGTTTGAAGATAGTCTCACAAGTTGTCGTGAGCTAAGCGATGAACCTGCCGATATAATTCAATCTCCCCAACAAACTCATCACCTCGGTCTTGTTCCTCGGAGGTGGCAATTCCTGGATGACCTTGACTTTCGATGGATCTAGTTTAATTCCCCGGCGGCTGAATACGAACCCCAAAAACTTTCCAGACGGCACCCCAAAAGCATACTTTGCAGGATTAAGCTTGAGATTGTACCTGCAAAGCCTTTGGAAGAACTTCCTCAGATCCCTGACATGGTCAGACTGCTTTCTAGACTTTACGATCACATCATCCACGTACACCTCGATTTCCTGGTGTATCATATCATGGAATATTGTTATCATTGCCCTCATGTAGGTTGCCCCAGCATTATTCAAGACAAATGGCATGACCCGATTGTAGTACGTTCCCCACGGCATGATGAATGCCATCTTTTCTGCATCTTCCTCGTCTATTAAGATTTAATGATAACCCGCTTAACAATCCACAAAAGAACCAATCTCATGTTTGGCACAATTATCAATCAAGATATGGATGTTCGACAATGGGAAATTGTCTTTTGGACTCGCCTTGTTGAGATCCCGATAGTCAACATACAACTTGGTCTTGCCATCCTTCTTCGGCACAGGCACAACATTGGCTAACCAGGTAGGATACCGGGTGACCCGAATGACTTTTGCATTGAACTGCTTGGTGACCTCTTCTATGATCTTTACACTTATATCAGTTTTGAACTTTCTTAGCTTATGTCTGACAAGAGGGAAGTCCGGGTCAGTGGGCAACTTGTGAACCACTAAATCAGCGCTTAGACCCAGCATGTCATCATAGGACCATGCAAAAACATCTTTGTATTCGAACAGTGCTTTAGTTATCTCCTCGATGAGTTGAGGTTCCAGATGGACACTTATTTTAGTTTCACGGACATTATCTTGGTCCCCTAGATTAACTACTTCTGTATCGTTCAAATTAGGTTTGGGCTTTTCCTCAAAATGACTTAGTTCCTTACTAATTTCTTCATAGTCCTCATCATCATCAAATTCCAACTCGTCATCACACTCAATTTCTTATATTATTATTTTAGAGTTATATTGGCTTTTAAAACTGGGCCGAATATCCTCATGCATGTCATGTCATTGATATCAGCATAAAAGAACTGTACAAAAGAAGAAAACAAAAATAAAATTAGAAGAAATGAAGGGAAAGGAACAATTGCATTTCATTGAATTTAAAGATAACAGGGTTTTAACACATCCAACTGGACGGAACATAATATCTGAATTACAGACCCTGGAATAATCCATAGAACTAAAAGAAAATCAAAACCCACTACCAAGACTCCCTCCGGGTAGGAAGGGAGTAGCTTCCCAGTTGTTGACTTTTGCACGTGGTCCCACGAATTGCACATCTGCCTTGTTGGACCCTTCCCCAGCCTCAACCATGTTAACCTCGGCGAATAAACTTTCGAACCCCTTTTCCAAGTCTCCATCAGCACCAATCAATGAAACAGGAACCATTGACAACAATTGCTTTCTGATACCCGGCCTGACAAATAATCTGGACAGACGCGGGATTGGCCTTGGCAATGCCCATGCTTTCTGTTTCATTTTGTGGGCTCGTCTCACATCTGCAACTGTAGGCTTAAACCCCAGACCAAAAGTATCCAGATTCTTTGGAAGAGAAACTAGCTGCACAATACCTTGCAAAGATGGACCCAAACCCTTGCCCGGTACAAAACCATTTTTCAACATTTCAACGGCTACCATGACTGATGCAATAGCTACCTTTGGAGTTGGAACGCACTTCTCTTCTGGAATTTTCTCTACCGATACTGTGTCAAAAACCTGATAAACCCATGGCCCCTTATCGTCTTCAACCTCTATGAGCGGAACAATGGCATCATTGGGCACACCCAAATTATCCTTGTTGTGTACGCAATTTCCTGTCGTTCCCATTCAAACTTGACAATTTGATGAAGAGTAGACGGTACCGCTTTGGTAGCATAAATCCAAGGTCGTCGCAATAGCAGATTATAAGAAACATCCACATCGAGTACCTGGAATTCGATAGTAAATTCAACTGGCCCTATTGTGAGCTCAAGCACTATGTCCCCGACTGAATCTTTCCCTCCACCGTTGAATCCCCGCACGCAAATACTGTTCTTGTGAATTCTTTCATCCTCCACTTTCAGCTTGTTCAATGTGGAGAGAGGACAAATGTTTGCACTAGACCCATTGTCAACCAGTACCCGAGTAACCACGAAATCTTCGCATTTCACCATCAAATAGAGGGCTCTATTGTGCTTGGTACCCTCCACAGGTAACTCATCATCAGAAAAAGTGACTCTGTTTACCTTAAATATCTTGTTAGCTATCTTTTCCAAGTGGTTTACTAAGATTTTGTCAGGAACATGGGCCTCATTCAAGATCTTCATCAAAGCCCGACGGTGCTCGTCGGAATGGATCAATAATGACAATAATGAAATCTGAGCAGGTGTTTTCCTCAACTGCTCCATAATGGAATAGTCCTGCACTTTCATCTTTCTCAAGAACTCTTCTGCTTCTTTATCGGTCACAACTTTCTTCACCAACACTGGGTTATCTTTTAAGGTCTTAGCTTTCCTCAACTCTTCGGGGGCAAAGCATCTCCCCGATCGAGTCAAACTATGAGTCTCACACACTTCTTCTTTAACCTCTTTCCCTTTGTAAGTCACTGTCACTCATTCATAATTCCATGGGACTACCTTGCTGTTAACTATCGGTAATTGAGTTACAGGTTTGATAACGATAGGATCTGTGAGGGCGCTCTTCACAATTACCACATGTTTGTTCGTCACTCCTGGCACAACTACTTTTGCTCTTTTATGTTTTCCTGCAACGTCACTTGATGACCCCTTCTTGACCTCCACAGATGGTTCATTATTTGCCCTATTCAACTTGATCACACACTTCTCACTTGTTGACTTTTCAAATGGCCTGGATTCACTAGCCCGAATCATCATGAAGGTTTGCGAAGGCTTCTTAGGCTCCCCTCCCTTATGTACTATCTCAATCATATTTGTTTCATGATGGGCTGGCAAGGGATTCTGATTGATATTGGTCGCCTCCGAAGCTTGGACCTCAATCCGATTGGTGTCAATGAGTTCTTGAATGGTTATTTTCAATTTCCAACATTTTTCTATGTCATGTCCCGGGGCCCCTGAACAATACTCACAACTCACCGAGCGGTCAAGATTTCTGGGAGGGGGATTCGATAATTTAGCCTCGATCGGATTCAACATACCCAACTATCTCAGTCTGTGGAATAGACTAGCATATGATTCTCCCAATGGAGTAAAAGTCTTTTGCTTCTGCAACCTCTCATTCTTAAATGCTTGGTTGGGTCGAAAACCTGTTCCAAGAGGATTTTTGTAGGCTTTTGGGGGTGGATAGTTATTTTGTGGCGCTTGGTATGGATTTGTTGAGTTGGGGCACGCCATTGTGCGTGAGCGGGAGGTTGGGTATAGGTTTGTGCGTGATGGAAAGAAAAATGGGGATCTAACGGTGGGTAATAGTGTTGTGGTGGGTTATATAGAGTGTGGGGGTAAGTTTAGGGATAGGGTCGCAACTGGTTGTAGCAACGGGAAAGGTTCCTGGATCCAACCCAAGCTCTCAACTCAATTGTCGCAATATCCTCCTTCTTCTTATTCCCAAGCACACCCCCAGTACCGTTTTGAATAGCATGAGTGGTCGCTTTGATCGCTGAATAACTCATGATCTTGTTGGACTTGAGTCCCTCTTCGACCATGCCTCTCATTTTTACAACTTCATTAAAGGACTTGCCCACTGCTAACACCAAGTGACCGAAATAAGTGGGCTCTAAAGCCTGCAAGAAATAATCAACCATCTCGTTTTCTTTCATCGGAGGGTCAACCCTCGCTGCTTTCTCTCTCCAACGGAATCCATATTCCCTGAAGCTCTCCCCGGGCTTCTTCTTAATCTTTGTCAATAACAGATGGTCTGAGATGATTTCGAGGTTGTATTGAAAATGGCAGGCAAAGGCTTGGGCCAAATCATCCCATGTGTACCACCTGCCGTGATCTTGTTTGGTATACCGTTCTAATGCCGATCTGCTCAAACTTTGGCTGAAATATGCCATCAGTAACTCATCCCTTCCACCTGCTCCTCTCATCTAGCTACAAAATCCTCTTAAGTGTGCTATTGGGTCACCATGCCCGTCGTACAGATCAAACATGGGCATTTTGAACCCTGATGGTAACTGAACATCTGGGAACAGACATAAATCTTTATAGGCCACACTTACTTGACCTCCCATCCCTCTCATATCTCGGAACGATTGTTCTAAGCTTTTGACCTTTCTCATCATCTCTTCATGCTCGGGATTTTTGGGTAGCTTCTCGGTCTCTTCCGGGAGATCAAGATGGGGGTGTAAGGATATGGTTCTGGAACTTTGAAGGTGGGTTCAAGGGGATAGTACTGGTTGTCGTGAGTTTGGAACAGGGGTTCACTAGAAGATCGGTGTAATGTAGCAGGTGGAGGTGCCATAAAAACAGGAGTAATTGGTGGGGGATGGTATGAGGCTTGTTTGGGTGGTGGAGCTTGAGAAGTATGGGAAGTGGCGCCATGACATTGTTGGTCGAGGGGAAAGGATGGAGATGAGTTCACAGTGAGGGGTTCCGGAGGTTGGGCTGATGATGGGATATAAGCAGGGTTGGCGGCATAAACCGGTGGTGGATGCCCCTTGTCCCAGGCTTGGTACATTTCAGCCATCTGTTGCTTTAGCTTATACATTTCTTCCCTCATAGCATTAATGTACAATTCTTCCACTTCTTTCGATGGGTCGACAATACTTGTTTTCGGTTCCTGGTTGGCCATATTCAGCCTGTCTTTTGATCGGGTGTTGTATTAGTGAGTTTCCAGAATGCCAATCAACTAACCACCTGTATGGACTCAATACATCAACAACAACCTTGTTAGCGATTAGGCTTTAACAGATTGGCAATCGCACATTAGGCATGAATGCACCTAAACAACTAACTGACTCTATTATGTATTTGATCGGTTGCATGCGTCATCTCGGCCTTTTAATTGCAAACTTCCCCCTTTCTTTCTTTTTCGTTTCCTTCCTTTCACTCTTACCTCTATTCTCTCTTGATTTCTTATTTTCTCTCTTTTCTTTCTTGTTTTTCCGCTCTTTTATTTTCTTTACTCTCTTGTTTTTCCTCTTATTTTCTTTCTCTCTCTTTTATTTGGTTACGGTCGAATCCTATGGAGATTGCCTACGTATAATGACCCCGTATGAATTAGACCAAGCATAGTTCTTGGAGATAAAAATAATAAAATATTTTTGGAATTTTCAAATTTTCATAATAAGACTCAGAAATAAACTTAAACAGAAACTAACAGACTCTGATGAAAGACGAAATACAGACTCAAACAAAACAACCCACATACTCTGATAAAAGAAATACAGACTCGGAAAGAAAATACAGACTCAATAAATCACGAATACATCAGTGTCGCAATTGCCCCCAGGACCCGCGGGGCATCATTCAGCCTTGCCGCAGGCCGACTCACTAAATCCCCTTGGAGGTGGTAGAGATCTTCCATTACCCGGCGAACGAAAATCATCACAGTAGCAAAGAACATAGATCTAGTCATATCCTCACAGCTACTACACTTCATCGCGATGTAGTTAGCGACCCTTTTAACTCGCTCTCTTATGACGCCCTTCTCTTGCAACAAACGCCCAATTTGTTCGATTCTGGCTTCCAAAGTTTGTTCGGCTACCTAGTTCATCTCTTGGAGCTATTGCAAGTCTATTTCTAGCCATGCTATTAAGGCGTAACAGTGTTCTCTTTCAGCCTTAAAATTTTTGGCTTGTTTAGCCATTTCACCCTCGAGGTTGCCAATTGCCTTTTCCCAATCTGTGACCCCTTTTTCATATCTTTCTTTCATCTGTTGGACGAAAGATGCACGCCCTTCAGCGCTTTTAGCCAACCTCGCCCGTACTTTTGCTAGTTCAGACTCATCTTTCTGCAGGACATCTTCATAGTCACGTACCTTTTTGAGTAAGGTTAAAAATGAGCCTTTCATCTTTCATGCTTCGGCCTAGGTTCTCGGCTTCAATTTTCAACTGTCGAACCTGAGCTTTGAGGGCTTCATTTTCTCGCACCAATCTTCTCCTTTCATCTTTAGCCTCTTGTGCCTGCAAATAATTGTTAAAGGTGACATTTCTCAACTCTTCTCGTAGACCATGGATGATCGCCTTATATTCCTTTTCCTCCCCCCCCCAAGCTAACCTCTCCTGAATTTTATCATCAAAGGCTTGAACATGAGGCCTTTTGGTGGGCCTTTCGGGCTTTGGCCCGTTGTTTACATAAGACATTTTCTCAAACCAAGTAGCATAATTTGGATCTACTTCCCCCTTGGCGATGGCTGGTACCTGGGTGCCATTTTTTAGATACCGGCAGCTATTCCAATCCTGCTGAACTACAGCCTTGGGCAATGCAACTTCTAGATGTAACTCTATGACCTGGGTGCTTAGATCTTCATCTTCAGGCATAATTTGATACCTTCCCAATTGCCTTAAGACCCTCTGTAGTGCATATGGATGGATACTTCTTACACCTATTAACCTCAGGTAGCCTTTGGTAGCAGTCATATAGATGGCTTCTATCCCCGGGAGCCATCCTATAGTCCACTCGACCTGACCTGCATTAAGAACTTTCAAGTGAGAGACACATACTTCAAACCCTTCTGGTGCGTTATAATCTTTTACCCTCTCCTCATAACTAGTGATGAAGTTATTCGGGCTCGAACCATAACTCATGAATCTAGGATGATGGTGAAGGAGCTCGATCAACCACAATTGCAAAAGGATGCTGCAACCTTCAAAAAATTAAGCCCCTGCTTTGCATAGAGTCAATGCTCGATAAATATCTGCCAGCACCAACGGGGCAAGTGTATGATCTTCCTTGGTAGTGAGGATTTGTGCAATTCTAGCCATACGAATATCCACTGTCCTTTTCTCATTTGGAAAAACCATGATCCCTAAGAATGCCACAATAAATGCGAACCGGCGATAAATTTGCCAAAGGCCCTTGTCTTGTTTGTTGCTCAGACCTTTTTCATGCGTTTCAAAACCAGCAGAGTGCCCGAACATGAAATATAAGAAATGGAAAGCACAATACCCGTTGCTCACACGTTTTTTATTCATCTGTTTACTAATATCAGGAGGCCAAAGAACTTGTGCACTGATGGAGCCCTTGGAAATATAAGTCATTGCTTCCTCAAATCCCGTCTGAATTCAATGTACCCGGCTATTTCCTCCAAATTAGGGGTGATCTCAAAATCCGAGAAATAAAAGACATTATGGACAGGATCCTAGAAGTTACCAAAGCCTTGATCAAATCTTCCCGCGGTTTGATCTCAAAAATGTTTATAAGAGCACCCAACTGCGTTTTTACCCATTTCTGACCATCTTCGTCTAGTTCATTCCACCACATACGCAAGTGTAGCGGAGCCTGTTCCCTGACCACTTCTGGCGGTTCCTAGATGGTATTCATTTATTCCTTTGGAAGATTAAGGTTTGGGTTGACTCGAGTGGACCCTTTTGTAAACAATTTTTTTGAAGAAGAAAAGAAAAAGAAAGAGAGAAGAAAAGAACCATAATTTCTTCCTCTATATGCCAACTTTAGCCAAGTGACTGTTTTTGTAAATGCGGCCCCTTCCCAATTTCACGCGAATTTTGAGACCGGGGGGAATTATTTTATGACCCTTCACAAACTTGTCCATTCTTTTACGAAAATAGCCTTTCGACAACTGAAGAATACTCTGAGGTTATCTCGGCAAGAATGGTTTAATATATTGCCTAAGCTGGATCGGCTTATTTTGATCAAAAATCAAGGTTGCATTCACTCGACCACCGACTCTCTTTTCTTGTTTTTCTTTCTTTTTTTTTTTTCCAAAAATAAGGCCGAACTTTATGTAGGTTGCCTACGTATCCCACATCTGGTGAGAATCATACTTACGTAGTTCGGTCAGTTTTGACACATTTGAAAGAACACAGTATTTGACTCTTTTGAAATAACTCTTTTTGAAAATTTTTGGGCAGAGTTCCAGGATGTTTTACAAATACCGGGATTTTTAGAACCGGGATTTATTTCCTTCCCTATATCACTCTTGGTTTTCCTTTTTTTGCTTTATTTTCCCTGGCCAGTCAGCATGCAAGCCAAAACAAATAAATGTTCACATAACACGTAGAATGCATCAGGATGGTCTGTTATTTCGGGCATACCTGTCCTAGATGGACCCAACCCCTGTGTTGAGTCCCCTAAGTCAAATGCACATGATGCAAACAAACGTTCTTACTAGGTATCTGGCATGAGACTATGTTTTTCTAGGTTTAAATCCTGGGGTTTTGGTCTAGACTTGGGGTACCCGAGCGGACAACTGGGGCCGAGGAGGGGGCGACGTACCGGGACCACTGAAGTCTACCCAGCCTTATCGCTTGCCTAGTCTTGTTCTATTTGGTATAATTTCTACAAAAAGCGCGCTACGCGAACGTATGCACCATTTCTAGAAGACTCAGATGGGTGGCATAAGAAGACAGTTATATACAATTCAAATAATATTAAAGCGGTAAAAAGATAAAAGATTCACAGAATATAGTAACATTAACAATAAAGCCAAACAAAATCATATTAACAAGCTCGAATTCTTGAACCCTGAACCAGAGATTCTGGGTTCGATCCCCAGCAGAGTCGCCAGAGTTGTCACACCTCCTTTTTACACACCCCGTAAAGGGTATAAATAAAAGGGAGTTTTTCCAATTGAAGGACAAGCGAAACGGGATTTGTTTAAAGATTCAGAGTCGCCACTTGGGATAATTTAGGGTGTCCCAAGTCATCGGTTTAAATCTTGAATCGAGGAAAAGATTGACCCTGTACTACAGTCCGCAAACCAGAAATTCGAGTAAGGAATTTTGTTAACCCGGAAGAAGGTGTTAGGCATTCCCGAGTTCCGTGGTTTTAGCACGGTCTCTTTGATCATATTTGGCTTATTACAATTGTTTAATTACTGACTTTAGATCCTATGTGCATTTACCCTTTACCGCATTTTAATTAAGAAAATTATCTTGAAACGGGTTACGCGTACATGTACCCATTTGTTTGGCGCATCAAAAATTATGTCACGCAAACGTGTCCACAATTAATAACCCTTTATTATTAAGAAAATTTAGTCGAAGTTGCGCGAACACATACTCCGAATTAGTCTTTAAAAAAACGTAATTATGTTACGCGAATGTATACATAATCACGGTGGTATATTAAATGGGCCTAAAACAAACTACAATAATTGGTTATTTTTTACATCTAGGTCATAAGATTGACATGAGGGTCATATGTGATTTAATTATAGACGGCACACCTCGACGTCCGATAATGAAAAAGCTAATTAATTAGGTAAAGATTAAGAGAACTTGGGTTTTTTGCTTCAAAGATAGTGTTCATCGAGCTTAATACTAAAGGGCTAATGTTAGCTTGAAACTAACAATTGGTTATTTGGGAGAGCTAATACTAGTAACAAGCCTTGTAGACCCTAAACAGGCCAAGCCCAGTTGGTCAAACAATGCGTGACAAGGCTCAAGAACACGCCCAGAAGGACGGCGGAAGAACAGGCCCACATGCCCAGTTGGACATGTTGTTGCTGGGAGCCCAGTTAATCAAAATTGAAGCAAATGACAGCCCAACGGCTTCATCTATAGACATTCAAGGTCAATTATAATTTTAATCTGAGGCTGCGATTGAACAAAATACAAACTGAGCTTAAAACCTTTTATCAAAAATACCAATACCTCCTGTGAACAGAATACCATGAGAATGCCTAACGAAAGTATGTAGATTCCACAATCAATTTCAAACTCATTTTAAAAAGAAAAATTCGCAGATAAAAAGAAACAATCTCAGTGACTGCACATCTACCCGTTTGCACAACTTTCACAAAACAAATTGGTTTAGAACACTGACATGTTCGAGATTGGCTAAGCCTATTAACAAGCTCAAAGAAGTGTACAAGACATATATGGCTGCAAACCAAGGCCCTTATTGTTCAGACTCAACCTAATAGAAAATAAGTTATTCATCTCAATTAACCCCTACTGCCAATACTCAATTAACCTTTATAAGAACGAAATTCAGCATACTAACTAAAATGTCTGTCTAGATTTACAAATCAGATTTCAAACCAATCACGACTGGATAAATGAACATATTCAAAGAAACTGAGATAACACAAAACTACAAATATGAAGTATCGTTAATCAAACACTCATGGTCTTGAATTGTATCTCAGTTACAAAGTTTCACATCTCGCACTTCATGAGCTAAAGAGCTCCAAGAAATACCTGGAAAGCAAGAAAATAAGGAAAGGAAAGGTCAGCAACAGCACAGCAGTACCAAACAGCAATGTAACAGTGCTTGACCAGCTGAATCCAACCCAGACTTCAAGCCAACTCCAAACAATTCGAATCAGACTTCTAAACTTAGACTCAATCCCTTTTTTCCACTCAGATGCACAACTATGGAACCCTTCGGTAATTTAACTAAGCAATGAGGATTATAAACTTAATAGCTTTCCACCAGAAAAATACCAGGAATTCAGGGTGCAACCATTTTTGTTTTTCAAGGTTTTTCTCTATTCAACCCTTATGAAACAGTAGATTTTTTTTTTGCAGTTTTTCTATATTTTCTAGATTTCAGCTCTCAGAAAATCCCCCTTCTTCAAAGGCAAGCAAAGCTGCCTTTATAAGCAAGGCACTAGGGCAGCTAAAAAAAGATCAGACTTGCACCTAGACCCTTTTCATATTTTGTTTTTGCTACTTTGTCCCTGAATTTTTGGTTTGTTTACCAAGTAAGCCTCCTTTTTAGCTTCCAGGAAGTTTCCTATTCTGTTATGAAAGATTCCCTAAGCCTAGATTCCTAAATTCCCCCCCTAAGCCTTGTTAATTACTCCAATGAACCAGTCCAAAACATGGGTCAAATTGACCCAATTCAGAGCCCCCACAAGTCTGTAATCCCCATTAATTCCCCTCTTGGGATTTTGAATTTTTAGAAGCCCAAAAGAAACCTAGAATTTTAAGAACTGACAGAACTGGTAATTCAAGCCAATTAAAAAACAGGAACCTTCTAAAAAGGAAACAGGGGCAGAAAACCAGATGGTGACGAGCTAAATAATGAATTAAACATGCTGTTAAACTAAATATGCAACACGGACAGACTAACAGATGAACCTATGGTGAAGAGAAGAAAAACGGATACGATAGAAAAAAAAATGAAATCAAAATGACAAAAAAGAAATCATGCAAGACCAGCAAACTAACAGAAATACCTAGCAAGGATGGCCAACTTGAAATTCTTCCTCAATCTCTCGATTTTGACCGAAAGGAGTCTCGACCAAGTGTTCTCAGATGAAAACACATGAACAAGGTCCATTTTGGTTTTAACCGTCACCAAATCTGCCGATTTTAGAGGTTGACTTTTTAGATCTCATCTTCAATTCAAGATTCGACGGGCTCGGGGCATGTTCGAGGGAAAAGAGTTATGGATTCAGAAAGAGGGGAGTGGGGGGTCTAGGGTGTTATTTTGGTAGTGTTTGGAGGTGGTGCCGCCGGTTGAGGCGGTGGAAAAATAGGGCGGCAGATTAGGGTTTGGATCTTCTGAGCCAGATTTGAGATATTCGGGTGTGATTCGAGGGAAAAGGCATGTGGATTTTGAATGAGGAGAAGGAGGGGGAGCTATGGTGTAAATTTGGTGGCCATCGGAGACCTACCGCCGCCGTAGGGCGATTTCCGGCGGCGGTGCATGACGGGGTTGCGTTGGGGTCTTTGGGAGTGTTGGAGACGACGAAGGGGGGGGGGTATGAGTGGTTCGGACATTTTTATATGTGGGGACGGGCCAGTTCTGGTCCGTTGGATCTAGGCACGATCAATGGCTCAGATTAAAACCTAACGAAACGACGTCGTTTGGATATAGGGGGAAACCGGACCGGGTTGGACACGGGTTTGGGCTGGGTACAGGGTATTTCGGAGGGGTTTCACATTGGAAGATTTGGACCTAGGAGTTTAGTTTGAAAACTGGCCCAACCCTTTTAAAAACAAAATTAATTCAAAACTCTTTTTCCTTTTTTCTTTTTTCTTTTTTTTCGAAATTTAATTAAAATCAAAATTAATTCCTAGAACTATAAAACTAATTAAAACTAAAATGGTAATTAACATAATTAATTAAAAATAAATTAACAAAAGAAAGCTACTCAAAATCAAAGCTAAAATTAAAAGTGCAAATTAAACTAATTTTTATGATTTTTCCATTTTATGCAACAAGTAATTTTCTAATTAATCTTAAAATGTAAAATTAACCCTAAATGCAAATGCAACATATGTTGTATTTTTCACTAGTTAAAACGCACAAACAAAATGCGTACAATTAACAGCAAATGCCACAAAAATCCACAAAATTGCAAACACTGAAAGAAATTATTTTGTTTTGATTTTGTTGGAATAATTCATATAGGACAAAAATCACGTGCTCACGATAAACACATTCAACCAGTCAAATCAATAATTCATGAAGGAACAAATATTCAGGAAAAGACAAGTTTCTCTTTTAAAAGTCAAGAAATAACATCTAGCCTTTTAGAAATTCATTTACACGCTCGATATTTTTTAAGCATTTTTAAGTTTGTCAACAAGGTGCAAGTATTATAAGTAAGCATGCTTTTTGGCCCTAAACTACCCGAACTTAAGCATAATAGTAGCTACGCACGGACTCTCGTCACCTCGTACGTACGTAGCCCCCCACAAATAGGAGCACGTAACCAATTAACTCACCTATTGGGACAATTCCCTCTTACAAGGTTAGAAAGGAGACTCACCTCGCTCCGAAATTTTCATAACCGGCTTCCAAGCCCTTCCAACGACTCCAATTGATGCACAATGCCCAAAAACTATTCAAATAATAGGCAAACAATAAAAATTCATTCTAATACTTGTAACAATTCAAATTATATAAGTTCCCAACTCCGCTTGAAAAGTTGACCAAAATGCCCTCGGGCCCACGTGCCCGGATTCCGAAATTTCACGAAGATAAATTCTACCCATAGCTTTACTAACTCAAATATACAATTTGCTCTAATTTTCATGCTCAAATTCAAGGTAAAAGTTCAAAAATCCAAATTCTAGGTCTATTCCAAATTTATATTAATTTTCCATGTTTAAATCCATGTAAGATCACATATTTAACTCAAAAATATGAAGAAATCACTTTCCTAGTGTTGCTTGGTGAAAATACCTCCTTGAGCTCTCCAAAATCGTCCAAGCCAAATGAAAGAAATGGGCCAAAACTCGTGTTTAAAACAATCTGCCCAGGCTTCATCGAGTTCTACCTTGCGCTGTGTAGGTTGTACATCCTATTATAATTTTCCCTTGTTGTACACCTTCTGTTAAAATGCCCATAACTCCTTGTGAAAATTTCCAAATGACAAACCGTTTAAAGATTTAGAAACTAGACTGGAAGATCTTTCATTTGATAGGTTGAACACCATATAACTCTTTATATATTCCGAGATATGAGCTTCTAAAGTCGGCTCCATGCATCAGAAAATTCTATCGAAACTATTCCACCAGCTATCTTCAATCCATCATAACTTTCTGATAAAATGTCCAACTCATGAATGGTATAACTTTCTGGAAACTAGAATGCAAAAGCAACAACTTTTATGTTATTGCAACTTTTAAGATTCCTTATAGATTTCGAGATATAAGCTTCTAAAGTAGCCTCCTCGATTGCACCATTGCTGTCCAAAACAGCAGCTGCATCAGATTTTCAGCAGCTTCAAATTTTCGAAATCGGTCCGTTAGGCTTCCGAAATCCACCTGAGACCCTCGGGACTTCAACCAATTATACCAACATATCTCAAAATATAATACGGACTTAGCCGAGGCTTTAAATCACATCAAACAACGTCGAAATCATGAATCGTACTCCAATCCAAACTTTATGAACTTTGAAATTTTAAACTTCTACATTCGATGCCGAAACCCGTCAAATCACGTCCGATTGACCTCAAATTTTGCACACAAGTCATATTCGATATTAGAGACTTGCTCCGACTTTCGGAATTAGAATCCGACCCCGATATCAAAAAGTCAAACTCTCAGTCAAACTTCTCAAAAACCTTCAAATTTCTATCTTTAGCCAAATGACTTCAAAATGACCTACGGACCTCCGAATTCACTTCCGATCGCGCTCCCAACTCCAGAATCACCATACGAAGCTATTTCAGACTTGGAATCCCAAACGGACATTGATAACCTTGAAATGCACTTCAACCCAAACTTATGAAATTCCTCCAAAATGCTAACTTCCACAATAGGTGCCAAAACGTTCTCGGGTCTGCCAAAACCCGATCCGGACATACGCCCAAGTCCGAAATCATCATACGAACCTGCTGGAACCTTCGAATCCCGATTCCGAGGTCGTTTACTCAAAAATTCAATCTTAGCTAATTCTTTCAACTTAAAGCTTTCGAAATGAGAATTCTCTTTCCAAATCAACTCCGAACTCCCTGAAATTCAATTCCGACCACGCGTACAAGTCATAATACCTGAAATGAAGCTGCTCATGACCTCAAACTGCTGAATGATGCGCTAGAGCTTAAAACGACCGATCGGGTCGTTACATTAAATTTAAAAAGAAATTATTTTCATTATATGTAAATTCATAACATAAATTAAGAAAAATAATGCGATATTAACAAAGTTAAAAATATACTATAGATCAAGGCTCATAGATTGAGGATGAAATATGTATTTTAAATATACAATTGGTTTCAAGGAACAGAATATCTATTGTTGAATGTTGGAGGACGAATTTCAATTTTAAGACGAAGTTAGAGCATCAAAATGATTTTCACCCCTATTTAACTCATTACTCTTTTTATCTCTTACAAAAGAAAAATTACATTTTTCTGTTAATGATTTGGAAAACATTGATATACAAGGGACTGCCAGATCGCTTCGACGGAGCTATAGGAGATTTTAGTTTTTACTGAGACACCAGCCCTTTTAAGTCACAGTCCTGTCAAGCAAACTTAAAACTATGGTCCTTCTCATGATCCTTTAATGTCTTCCCTGGCTAACACGGGTCTCACAAGAACCACCGATTATGCTTATATATATATATATAGGGTTTTGCTATATGCATATTTGATTTCTCCAAAAGACCCTTATTAATCACATTAAATTTAAGGACCTTTTTGTCCATTCACATAAAGTTTAGCTTTTTAATTTTTCGACTTCATCTGCATATTGTTCGTTGACTTTATCTGTGCGATTTGTTCTTCGATTAGGATAGAATGTGAAGAGGAGAGAAGTGAAGGGATTATGACACGGGAAATGATTATGAAAAGTGGGTTTACTCGTGGGAAAATGCAAGATGAAATGTGGAGTTTAGTAAAAGGACAAAACAATCCTTAAATTTAATGTGGCGGCCCTCAAATAATAAGGATATTTTGGATAAATTAAATATGTATACAATGCTAACCTACTACAACTATGTAGTATATGTATATGTATATATATATATATATATATATATATATATATATATATGTATATATTAAATTAGAAAAAAACTGATATAGAAATTAGCGGAGGAGAACTTTTGTCTAAGTTGGAACTCAATCTTTGTAAAAAAAATTAAAAAAACTATCTACCGAGTCCAGCTCTCTTTCGAGCCTTATAAGGGAATCTGTACATTGACAGAATTGTTTTCCAACCAATATCCGGAAGTGATAAACAAACGGAACTTTTTTGTGTATATATGATTTAAATTTATTTATTCGATTTATCAAAAAAATTATAGAAAGTAATTAATTTTTTTTACAAATTATACAAATTCGGTTAAAATTTACAATTTATCTACAATTTAAATAAATATATTTTTGTACACAATCGGGTTTAAAACTATAATTTACATACAATTTAATGATTTATCTACAACTTGTATATAGTTACGTTAGTTGTATATATTTTGTATGTCGTTTCTACACCCGACATACTAAATAAATACAATTTATTTATGTCTTCTTCTTTGAGTTTCAATGCAAAATTTTAATCAAAACCTACCTCGAATCTTCATCAAATTCTCCAAAATTGAGCTATGAATTAAACTCCAAAAGATATTCCAACCATTTGCAACTTGATACCCAATCCAAGAAAATAATAATTTCGCAAATTTTGATTTTCGAATTTAAAGCTTCGAAACTTGTTAATGATTGTCAATAGAGTTTAGACTCATGTCCTTACCTTTCGTTGGCCCTTAAACTTAACCGACGTCCAAAGTAGTTAAAATTGGAGAAGATTTTGAAGGTCTATTTCATATTTTCTTATGAACAACTGAAAATTCAAGAAGTGCATTAAATTGTTCAAATAGATTTCAACTTGAAGAAAATGGGGAAGATTAAGGTCTAATACATTATTTTGTATATAATTTGTAAATGTATATTAACATGTATAATTAAATTAAATCTTCAATATTTAGGATAAATAAGTTTCAAAAATAGTATAGATAAATAACGACGAACTTGACTTCAAGCTACCAACAAAATGTGATATGTATTTGGCCATTTTAAATCCAAAAAAATGTGATTAATTTACACTTAATTATTAAGGTGCTCATAGTTTTTCTGTATGCCTAAATTGAATAGGGTTAAATTCACATACCCGTTAAACTTTCATTTAAATAAAAACTAATATAATTTTGCGTAATCCAATGAAACCTTTTGATTTCATGTAGATGAAAAGGGAACTGCAGGCAGTAACTTCTAGCAAATTAAAGGGAAAATACCACAAGTTCTTACATTATTGGAAATATCACATAAAATACAACCATGATCAGAACATAACTTTTATATATAAGAATGCAAGTTTGCTAAAACAAATCAATATTATTGGCAGCCTATTTTTTCTTCTAATACACTTATACGAATAAAAGAGTTGCTGCTCATGACCAATCACGGTGTTTTTTATAAATAGTCTGACCACTAAATGGATCTTCAAAACCTATATAAATACCGTCATCCTTCACATTATATATGCATCTTTGAGTACCACTCGGAATAAAATTACTCTCATCTGCTACGCAATATTCTAGATTGTTAAATACATCGAATACAGTATTTTTATTACCCCACCAAAAGTGACAAAAGTATAAAGTATTACTCATCGCGCAAAACTCCCATTTGAAATCTGTTCTCAGAGCAGGGTAATTGTACCCAAAGTCATCATTTCCAGATGCACAATGAAGTTCTAGTTGTGGAGTATTTTGAGGAAGATTATTGAGAATGTGCACCTGACGAGCTATAATTGGATAACTGCAATGATAACCATAACCTCCCTTAATGTTGTAGCGCATGATGATAAATAACAAGAAAATAATCTTCACTAAGGAGTGAACCATCTTGATTATGAAATTCCTTTAGTTTGCTTCCTCCAAGTGTTTTTTTTGGTTTATATATAGGAGAAATGTGTACTTGAGACTTGTTATGTTATGGAAAGAAAAACAATTAGAACGAAAAAAATTAATTTTTTGTCATAATTAATCTTATGACCCCAAAAGATTTTGTCAAATGTAATTACAAATCTGAATGGGATATCCTTATAGAATATTTGTTACTGAACCATATATGTTTTACCAAATATTTTCTGCATAAGATGAAAACAAAATCAACCAGATTAAGCAACACATTTACTAATTTAATTTGGATAGTTGTTCAACATATTACTCTTTATAACTCTTATTGTAGGATCGAACTTCAGAAAATGAGATGCTTATGATCGCATAGGAAAGCTATTTAACACATTACTCTTTATACCTCTTATAAAGAAAAATTAATTATTGAGATACTGGTATAAGATATTTAAATAGGAAAGCTATTTATGAATTTTTGTCCAAATTGGAATTCATCTCTGCCAAAAAAATGACCGTTTAAATGTTTTTATCTAACAGTTAACCCAAATAGTTGTTCACCTAATCGCTTAACTTTAAAATAAGGGTATTATCGCTTTTAACCCGGTTCAGAAATTATTTACATCTAGTAACCGAAAAAGTGTATAAAATTTATATAATTTTTGTATATAACATACAGAATGTATATATATATATATATATATATATATATATATATATATATATATATATATATATATATATATATATATATATATATAAAATATACATTTTTTCGGCTATTATTTTTACAGTGGCTATACAATGTCAATTTTCCTTAAAAATAGTCAGCGAATGTATAATATATGTATAATTCATGTATCATATGAGTATAACTGTGTATAATCAATATATAGTCTATGTATACCAATTAGAAAAAGTAAACAGTGAATCTGAATGATAAATAAATCATATTACAAATATTTCAATCCATAAAGCGAAAGGTAACTGGTTAAACCTTTGACAGAAATAGGATATAGGAGAAAGAGAGAATTCCCCAAATTTCTCTACTTTTAATAAAATTAGGGGTTATAAATGGGTGGGTTGTACTGATTTTGGACCGGTTAAAATGTGTTGAGCCGATAAATTGGGGGGGTGGGGGGGAATTAGCGATTATCCAGTACTTATTTTGTCCTGAAATTTTATACTAAAAATCTTTACTTCGGACAACTCAAGACATTTTTGTCCTGGACAAATTAAACTGAAATTCAAGATACATTGGCTAATTTCTAAATAGCAGCCCTTCAGAATGACTACCTAGTGTCATTTCTACATAAATAGGCAAGCCAATAACCCGCCCAAAAGTTAGTTGGACTGAGATGGAGAGGGTCAATATGGGCTAAAATTTGGGTCATAGCCCAATCCCGCCAACTCTTACCAAGTTTTAATTTGTGTGTTGTTTTCTTATGAATTGTAATTGTCATATAAGAATTTTTTTTGTTATGGTCATATATAACATGTCGAACAAAAAAGAATTATTTTAAAAATATTTTAATAAAGTTATTCATGGATCAATTTGAACTAAAAATTAGCCTAACTTTAAATGGGTAGAGTTAAGATGGCTCAGTTCAACAAACAGGAATATCAATAATCGGTCTAACCTTAGGCGGTTTAAATGAGTTGTCCTCTTAATTGTACTTTTGTACACATTCTCGTTTCAAATTTTCATTAATCATAACAAACTAATAAATTTGTGTAAGGGAGCAGTGGCAAAACTAAGTGGACCGAAGGGGTTTAAATCGAATCCAGTTCACTGAAAATTAAATTATGCAAATTAAAAAAAAAAAAAAGTTTTGAGTTATATATGAACTGTTGAATACTCTTGACAAGAAAAAAAATTCAAATATTATAGTGAATGGGGTTCAAAAATTGTTTTAGTCATAGGTTTAAATCTCTAACTCTAACATCGTAATTTTTTATTTTTTATTTTTGAAATTCACTTATATATATATATAAATTTCTGGTTTCGCCGATGGGGGATAGATAAATTTTTTCTGTAAAAAGTATAGGGATCCTTTAAATTTCCAATGGATTTTGCATGTACGTGTATCAAATGGGTAGATTGAGCCGATTTTGGGTAGGCCAAAATGGGTTGAGTTAATAACCCACTTAAAAGTTACTTGGGTTGAGATGAGTTGGGTCAAGATAGCTAAAATTGGGATCATAGCCCAACCCGTCCAACTGCCACCAAGCTTTAATTAATGTGTGTTATTTTCTTATAATTATTTAATTATCAAATAAATTTTTTTTTGGTTATGGTCATATATAATATATCAAACAAAAAAGAATTATTTTTACAATATTTAAACAAAGTTACTCATAGATCAGTTTGAACTAAAAATTACCTTACTTTGAGATAGGCAAAGATAGATTGGGTTAAGATGGACTGAGTTCAACAAATACACTGATCGAATATATCCTTAAAAGATTGGATGCATATTTTTCCGAAAAGAGTTGCATCTTACTAAAGACACATTAAATTTTGAATGGTTCAAAATAAATCCAACACATACGGGAAACTGATACTCATTCGGGGCATTTGCATCTATACCCGCTTTTTGTGTCACGTTTTAATTTGTGTCCGCTTTGCCAAAAAAAAATGCAAGCGTATCCGATTTTTCGCATAACTTCAGCATACGGGGCTGAAGTAGCAAAGCCAATCACGTAAAACTTCAGCATTCTAGTAGACGGGTCTGAAGTAGCAAGTGCGCTGAACCAAATGTGCTAAATTTTTGTTTTGTAACCGGAGAACTTCAGCTCTAGAGCTGAAGTTTTTGTTTTTGTAACTGGCGAACTTCAGCTCTAGAGCTGAAGTTTTTGTTTTGTAACTCGCGAACTTCAGCTCTAGAGCTGAAGTTTTTGTTTTTGTAACTTGGCGAACTTTCATTGATCTCGGATTTAATTTGATGTTCATGATGTTATTTTGACGATTTGATTGCATGAAAAGTCCGTAGGATGTTTTTGAGGATTTTGTGTATATTTGGTTTGGAGCCCCGAGGGCTCGGGTGAGTTTTGGGTAGGTTCTAGGATGCCTTAGGCCTAAAAACACAGTTGTGGCAGGTTCAGAGAAGCTGTAGGTCTCCGAACCCGCCAGTGCAATCCACACAAAAACGTGTGCGACCGCGAAAGGGGGCCAGTACGGTCTGCGGTCGGCTTTGTGCGGTGCGCGGTGGAGGCCTGTGCGACCGCAGTCCATTTCGTGCGGTCCGCACAGGGCACTGGACCGCAGTACCATTAGGAAGGCCTGTGCGGCCGCAGTCCATTTTGTGCGGTCCGCACAGGGGGTCTGAGAGGGGTATAGATAGACGAGATTTTCAATTATTTTTCATTTTTCAAAACCCCAAAAACAAAAGAGGCGATTTTTAAACAACATTTCTTCTCCAAATCAATTGTAAGTCATTTTAAACTAGTTTTCTTCAATCATTAACATCTTTTAACATGATTTCAACTTCAAATCAATGATTTTCATGGGGGAAATTAGGTGTTTTGGGTAGAACCTAGGTTTTTCAAAAATTGGGGATTTGGACCTCGATTTGAGGTCTGATTTCAAAACAAATTATATATTTGAGTTCGTGGGGGAATGAGTAATCAGGTTTTGGTTCGAACCTCGGGTTTTGACCATGTGGGCCCGGGAGTGATTTTGACTTTTTGGGTAAAACTTTGGAAAATCCATTTTCATGCATTCAAATTGATTCATTTTGCATTTATTGATGTAATTAAATAACTTGTGACTAGATACGAGCAAATTGGTGGTGGAATCAAGGGGTAAAGCTATAATTGAATCGTGAATTGTGTTCGTGGCATCGAGGTAAGTATTTTGTCTAACCTTAGCTTGAGGGATTATGAGTTGTGTCTTATTTGTTATTTGCTTCTTGTTGAGTACGACGTATAGGCATGGTGACGAGTATCTATACATTGGTGTCAAGCATGACCGTGAGTTTTATATTGTGATTTTCATGTCTTCGTTGTATTATTCATGCCATGGTGAAGATTTCTATTTGTTTTGTAAAGTTGTGGAAAGAATTGTGACCTATGAACATTGAGGAGCGTTAGCTCCAGTTGTATGACAAATTGTGAAATTATAAGTGATAATTGAAACTCTAGAGTATAGATTCGAGTTGTGAAGTGAACTGTGAAGTAAAAGTGAGAAAGAGAAGAGGTTATTATGTTGCCCCCTTGCCGGGCTATTGTTGAGTTGTAGTTCCCTTGCATTGTGTTCTTAATTGATATTACGGATGCTTAGGTTGATGATTCTTTGGGTTAGGTATTGTAACAAGTTTAGTTATAGCTGGGGTAGTTAGGTGTCGTAACAAGTTTGGTTATAGCTGAGGTAGTTAAATGTTGTAACAAGTTTGGTTATAGCTGAGGTAGTTAGATGTTGTAACAAGTCGGTTATAGTTGTTTCTCCCTTGTCGGGATATTGTGAGATATCATTGTTTCCTTATCAGGATGTTTGTTGATATTATTGTTCCCTTGCCGGGATTCCTTGTGATTATTATTGGCTTGTAAATGGGAGCGGGTGGTAAGCCTACCACAAGATATAATGAAATGGGAGCGGGCGGTACGCCTACCACAAGATATAATGAAATGGGAGCAGGTGGTACACCTACCACAAGATACAATGAAATGGGAGCGGGTGGTACGCCTACCACAAGATATAATGAAATGGGAGCGGGTGGTACGCCTACCATAAGATATAATAAAATGGGAACGGGTGGTATGTCTACCACAAAATACAACGAAATGGGAGCGGGTGGCACGCTTGCCACGAGATACATGAAATGGGAGCGGGTGGCACGCCTGCCACAAGATATGAGAAATGGGATCGGGTTGCACGCCTGCAACAAGATGTGAAAAGAAAGTAAAATCTGCCTTTGTTTTTCTTTAATCTTGTTAGTGGTTGGATTTGATTCTTTATATTCTATTGATATTCTGTTTTACTTGTTTTTCCCTGAAGCATGTTTCCCCCTCCCTAGTTTTAGTTGTTTATTTTCGTATTTCTTTTCCGCTGTATATATTTGAACTACAGAGGTTTATTTGGTAGTCTGGTCCTAGCCTCGTCACTACTTCGCCGAGGTTAGGCTAGGCACTTACCAGCCCTTGTGGTCGGTTGTGCTGATACTACACTTTGCACTCCTTTGTGCAGACTCCAGTGTTGTGGACTTCGGACCACGGTGAGATTGTTGATTCTTGATCATCAGGCGACCCGAGGTAGTCCTGCAGGCGTCCGCAGGCCTTGGCGTCCCCTTCTATCTACTATTCATGTTTCTTTCATGCATTTCTAGAGACAATGTTGTATTTATTTCTTTCAGAACCTTTATTTGTAGTATTCTTAGACCGTCTGTGAAACTGTGACACCAATTCTTGGCGATTAAGGTTTAAGCTGTTGTAATAGACACATGTTTAGATATTCTATTATTTCCTTCCACTTATTCTGAATTTCCGATGTATACGCATTATTGTTTTATATAATGTTAAAGAGAATAGAAATTGGTAAAAAGGTAAATTGTCTAATAATTGGCTTGCCTAGCTCACATTAGTAGGCGTTATCACGACTCCCGAGGGTGGAAAATCTGAGTCGTGACAAGTTGGTGTCAGAGCTCTAGGTTACATAGATCTCACAGTTCACAGACAAGCTTAGTAGAGTCTGAGGGATCGGTACGGAAACATCTGTATTTATCCTCCAGAGGCTACAGAGTTAGGAAAAACTTCACATTCATTTTTCCTTGTCGTGCGATTTTGTTTTCTCAATGCTAAATTGAAACCTCTACTCTTGTCCTTTCGCGAATGGCGAGGTCATGTACCGCTTCTTCAGCCGAGCAGCAGCACAAACCGGTGATAGATCAGCTACGTCTTCAGAGGCTTTGTAGAGGTTGGATAAGTTTCACCAAGCTCTTCACTACTACTTTCAGCGGTGCATCTACTGAGGATCCCCAGGATTATCTAGACAGCTGCTATGAGGTTCTCAGGAACATGGGGATAGTTGAGACCAATGGGGTCGATTTTGATACTTTTTGCTTGTTCGGATCCGCCAAGACTTGTTGGAGGGATTTTTGTTTGGCTAGACCAGCTAGATCGCCAACATTGACTTGGGAGAAATTTACTCAGCTATTTCTGGAGAAGTTTCTCCCCATAACTCAGAGAGAGGCCTATCGGAGGCATTTTGAGTATCTTCAGCAAGGTTCTATGACTTTTACCTAGTATGAGACCAGATTCATCAACTTGGCCCGTCATGCTCTTATCATACTTTCTACTGTGAGAGAGAGTGATGAGGTTCATTGAGGGACTCGTCCAGCCCGCTTAGTTAGTTGGAGGTGGAGGTAGAGGTAGAGATGCTAGAGGTGGAGGTAAAGCTATTAGAGGTGGAGTTACATGTACTGTTCTGGTTTGTGGTAGAGAAGCTTCGGTTTTATTTTGCACCGTATTTGGTCATGCCTAGTGATACTTTGAGTGCCCTTGTTTATGTGTCTATACCGGTGGGTGATTTTATTGTGGTGGATCACGCCCATTGTTCATGTATAATGGTTATTGGAGATCTTGAGACTCGTATAGATTTGCTTCTTCTGGACATGGTTGATTTTGATGTTATATTGGGGATGGACTGGTTATCACCTTACCACGCTATCTTGGACTGTCATGTCAAGACTGTGACCTTAGCCTTACTAGATTTACCTCGTTTAGAGTTGGAGAGGGACTCCTGGTCATGCTACCCGTAGTGTTATCTCTTATGTGAAGGCTCGGCGTATGGTCGAGAATGAGTGTTTGGCCTATTTGGCATATCTTCGTGATTCTAGTGCTGAGGTTCCTTCAGACCTGCCGGGTATTCCACCCGATAGAGATATTGACTTTTGCATTGATTTGGCTCCGGGCACTCAGCCCATTTCTATCCTGCTGTATCGTATGGCCCCGCCTGAGTTGAAAGAGTTGAAGGAGCAGTTGCAAGACTTGCTTGAGAAGGGTTTCATTAGACTCAGTGTTTCGCCTTGGGGTGCGCCGGTGTTGTTTGATAAGAAGAAGGATGGGTCGATGAGAATGTGTATTGATTACCGGCAGTTGAATAAGGTTACAATCAAGAACAAGTATCCATTGCCGAGGATTGATGATTTGTTTGATCAGCTTTAGGGTGCCAAGGTATTTTCAAAGATTGACTTGAGAACTGGCTACCATCAATTGAGGATTAAGGCATCTGATGTCCCTAAGACATTTTTCCGCACTCGGTACGGGCATTATGAGTTCTTGGTTATGTCATTCGGGTTGACAAATGCCCCAACAGCTTTTATGGATTTGATGAACCGAGTGTTCAAGCCTTATTTGGATTCGCTTGTGATAGCCTTCATTTATGATATTTTGATATATTCCCGCAGCCGGGAGGAGCACGAGCAACATCTCAGAGTGGTTCTTCAAACTCTGAGGGATAGTCAGTTATATGCTAAGTTCTCGAAGTATGAGTTTTGGTTGAGTTCAGTTGCATTCCTGGGTCATGTTGTATCGGTAGAGGGTATTCAGGTTGATCTGAAGAAGATTGAGGCAGTCAAGAACTAGCCTAGACCAGCATCAGCTACAGAGATCCGGAGTTTCTTGGGATTGGCAGGCTACTATCATCGGTTTGTAGAGGGGTTTCCATCTATCGCAGCCCCGATGGCCAGGTTGACACAGAAGGGTGCCTAGTTCAGATGGTCGGACGAGTGTGAGGCGAGCTTTGAGAAGCTCAAGATAGATCTAACTACGGCACTGGTGCTGGTTTTTCCCACAGGTTCAGGACCTTATACAGTTTATTGTGATGCAACACGTATTGGACTTGGGGCAGTATTGATGCAGGGGGGCAGGGTCATTGCCTATGCTTCATGGCAGTTGAAGATTCATGAGAAGAACTATTCGGTTTATGATTTGGAGTTGGCAACCATTATTCACGCATTGAAGATTTGGAGGCATTATCTGTATGGCGTGGCATGTGAGGTGTTCACGGATCACAAGAGTCTTCAATATTTGTTCAAGCAAAAGGAGTTGAATTTGATGCAGAGGAGGTGGTTGGAGTTGTTGAAGGATCATGATATCACTATCTTATATCACCCGGGAAAGACCAATATGGTGGCCGAGGCCTTGAGTAGGAAGTCAGCCAGTATGGGCAGTCTTGCTTATATTCCGGTCGGTGAGAGGCTGCTTGCTTTGGATGTTTAGGCCTTGGCTAATCGGTTCGTAAGGTTGGATATTTCTAAGCCTAGTCGGGCATTAGCTTGCCCGGTCGCTCGTTCTTCTTTATTGGAGCGTATCCGTGATCGGTAGTATGATGATCCCCATTTGTGTGTCTTTAGAGATACGGTGCAGTGTGGAGGTGCCAAGCAGGTTACCTTAGATGATGACAGAGTTTCGAGATTTCAGGGTCGAGTGTGTGTGCCAAATGTGGATGGGCTTCGAGAGTTGATTTTGGAGGAGGCCCATAGCTCCCAGTACTCTATTCATCCAGGCGCTGCGAAGATGTATTAGGATTTGTGGCAGCATTACTGGAATGAAGAAGGATATTGTTGCATATGTGGCTCAGTGTTTAAATTGTCAGCAGGTTAAGTATGAGCATCAGAGGCCTGGTGATTTATTTCAGAGGATTAAGCTTCCCGAGTGGAAGTGGGAGCGGATTACTATGGACTTTGTTGTTGGACTCCCGCAGACTCGGAGGAAGTTCGACACAGTATGGGTCATTGTTGATAGGCTGACCAAGTCAGCGCATTTCATTCCTGTGGCAGTCTCATATTCTTCCAAGAAGTTAGCTGAGATCTATATCCGGAAGATTGTTCGTCTTCGTGGTGTGCCCGTGTCTATCATTTCGGACCGAGGTACGTAGTTTACCTTGCGCTTCTAGAAAGCAGTTCAGCGAGAGTTGGACACGCGGGTTGAGTTGAGCACAACGTTTCATCCTCAGACGGACAGGCAGTCCGAGCGGACTATTCAAATTTTGGAGGATATGCTCCGAGCTTGTGTCATTGACTTTGGGTGTTCGTGGGATCAGTTCTTGCCTTTAGCAAAGTTTGCCTACAATAACAACAACTACCAGTCGAGTATCCAGATGACTCCTTATAAGGCATTATATAGTGGGCGATGTCGATCTTCGGTTGGATGGTTTGAGCTGGGAGAGGCTCAGTTGTTGGGTATGGATTTGGTTCAAGAGGCATTGGACAAGGTCCGGATTATTCAGGATAGGCTTCGTACAGCTCAGTCTAGGAAAAAGAGTTATGCAGATCGCAAGGTTCGAGATGTGGCTTTTATGGTCGGTGAGCGGGTGTTGCTCCGAGTGTTGCATATGAAGGGCGTGATGAGATTTGGGAAGAAGGACAAGCTCAGCCCAAGGTTCATTGGTCCGTTTGAGATTCTTGATCGAGTGGGAGAGGTGGCTTATAGACTTGCATTGCCGCCGAGCTTATCAGCCGTGCATCCAGTGTTTCCTGTGTCCATGCTTCGGAAGTATCACGGCGATCCATCCCATGTGCTAGATTTCAGCACTGTTCAGTTGGACAAGGACTTGTCTTATAAAGAGGAGCTGGTAGCTATTCTAGACCGGCATGTTCGTCAGTTGAGATCGAAGAGTTTTCCTTCTATCCATGTTCAGTGGAGAGGTCAGCCCGCTGAGGCATCGACCTGGGAGTCCGAGTCTGACATGCTGAGCCGTTATCCCATCTTTTTCCCGACTTAGGTACTTCTTTCTTATGTCTGTTCGAGGATAAACGGTTGTTTTAGAGATGGAGAATGTGATGACCCAAAAGGTCATCACTTGTATTGCAAGTGAATTCAGTGTTCCGAGGCTTAAAAACCTCCTTAGCACCACCTCGATTTGCATGCGCAGTCTGGGCGCGTAGCCGGAAAGCTTAAATGTGCAAATTGATAAATTTTGACTGTAAAATAAATAAATTTGATTTTGGTCAATATTTTGGGTAAACAGACCCGGACCCCTGATTTTACGGTCCTAGAGGGTCCGTAGGAAAATATGGGACTTGGGCGTATGCCCGGAATCGGATTCCGAGGTCCCAAGACCGAGAAACGAATTTTTTAAAGAAAATTATTTTCTGAAATTGTTTAAAGAAATTTGAAATGAAATTTGCTTAGAACATGGTGGTATCGGGCCCGTATTTTGGTTCCAGCGCCCAGTACAGGTCTTATATATGATTTAAGACATTTCTGTGGAATTTGGTGAAAAACGGATGTCATATGACGTGATTCAGACTTAAATCGAAAAATTGACGTTTAAAGAAGTTTTGAGAAAATGTTATTGATCTCGAGATTTCATTTGATGTTCATGATGTTATTTTGACGATTTGATTGCACGAATAAGTCTGTAGGATATTTTTGAGGATTTTGTATATATTTGGTTTGGAGCCCCGAGGGCTCGGGTAAATTTCAGGTAGGTTCTGGGATGCCTTAGGCTAAAAAAACAGTTGTGGCAGGTTCAGAGAAGTTGTAGGTCTCTGAACCCGCCAGTGCGGTCCGCACAAAAATGTGTGCGACCGCAGAAGGGGGCCAGTGCGGTCCGCGGTTAGCTTTGTGCGGTGCGTAGTGGAGGCCTGTGCGGCCGCAGTCCATTTTGTGCGGTCCGCACAGGGCACTGGACCGCAGTACCATCAGGAAGGCATGTGCGGCCGCAGTCCATTTTGTGCGGTCCGCACAGGTGATCTGAGAGGGGTACAGATAGATGAGATTTTCAGTCATTTTTCATTTTTCAAAACCCCCAAAACATAAGAGACGATTATTCAAACAATCTTTCTTCTCCAAATCAATTGTAAGTCACTTTTAACTAGTTTTCTTCAATCATTAACATCTTTTAACATGATTTCAACTTCAAATCAATGATTTTCATGGGGAAAATTGGGTGTTTTGGGTAGAACCTAAGTTTTTCAAATATTGGGGATTTGGACCTCGATTTGAGATCCAATTTCAAAACAAATTATATATATAAGTTCGTGGGGGAATGGGTAATTGGGTTTTGGTTCGAACCTCAGGTTTTGACCATGTGGGCCCGGGGGTGATTTTGACTTTTTAGGTAAAACTTTGGAAAATCCATTTTCATGAATTCAAGTTGATTCATTTAGTGTTTATTGATGTAATTAAGTAACTTGTGACTAGATACGAGCGAATTGGTGGTGGAATCAAGGGGTAAAGCTATAATTGAATCATGAATTGTGTTTGTGGTATCGAGGTAAGCGTTTGGTCTAACCTTAGCTTGATGGATTAGGAGTTGTGTCCTATTTGCTTCTTGTTGAGTACGACGTATAGGCATGGTGACGAGTATCTATACTTGGTGTCAAGCATGACCGTGAGTCTTATATTGTGATTTTCATGACTTCATTGTATTATTCATGCCATGGTGAAGATTTCTATTTGTTGTGTAAAGTTGTGGAAAGAATTGTGACCTATGAACATTGAGGAGCGTTGACTCCAGTTGTATAACGAATTGTGAAATTATAAGTGATAATTGAAACTCTAGAGTATTGGTTCGAGTATGTGAAGTAAAGTGAGAAAGAGAAGAGGTTATTATGTTGCCCCCTTGTCGGGCTATTGTTGAGTTGTGGTTCCCTTGCATTGTGTTCTTAATTGATATTACGGATGCTTAGGTTGATGATTCTTTGGGTTAGGTGTTGTAACAAGTTTAGTTATAGCTGAGGTAGTTAGGTGTCGTAACAAGTTTGGCTATAGTTGAGGTAGTTAGATGTTGTAACAAGTTTGGCTATAGTAGAGGTAGTTAGATGTTGTAACAAGTTTGGTTATAGCTGAGGTAGTTAGATGTTGTAACAAGTCGGTTATAGTTGTTTCTCCTTTGCCGGGATATTGTGAGATATCATTGTTTCCTTACCGGGATGTTTGTTGATATTATTGTTCCCTTGTCGGGATTCCTTGTGATATTGTTGGCTTGTAAGTAGTAGCGGGTGGTATGCCTACCACAAGATATAATGAAATGGGAGCGGGTGGTATGCCTACCACAAGATACAATGAAATGAGAGCGTGTGGTACGCCTACCACAAGATACAATGAAATGGGAGGGGGTGGTATGTCTGCCACAAGATATAATGAAATGGGAGCGGGTGTCACCCCTGCCACGAGATACATGAAATAGGAGCGGATGACATGCCTCCACGAGATATGAGAAAGCTAGGAATGAGAAATATTCATGTATAGACTCGTATATATAGAGGAGGCAACAATATATAGGTTTTCTCCCTTTCCCTAGGGTACATAGTGATATTAAATTGTACTATATGGTAAAAGTGTAAAATTTTAGAATTTTGGCTATATTAGGACTTTGAGATGAATCAAAATTTCATCCACTTAGAGTTTTAGTAAATCAACACCACTAGATACGGCTAACTATACCTAATTTATAGCAACTTATTCTGATTAAATGACGACTCTAATCCTATATAAATAAAAACATTTTGCTTTCTTGAAAAAAATAAAAAAAAATTTGCTAACAGAGTCTCAAAGATTTTACTAGCCAAAATACCATTATTGCAAGACAAGAAGATTTACCATGGGCCATAGTGACAGAGTTAGGATTTTCACGAAGACAATTCCGAAAATAAAAAGTAAATGCATTAAGAGGTCAAGGGAATTCATTATATATATATATATATATATATATATATATATATATATATATATATATATAATTTGTACAATTATGCACAGTAAAAATTAATAAAGGAGTTTGGATGCATTCTGCCCACCAAAATTGATCAAATAAACATAAAATTATAGAGAAGAACCAAATTTATACACATTAAAGAGCCATTAGCATCAACTGTACACAAGGATCTCTGTTGTAGATCATTTTATCTATATAGCTTGACTCTTGGCCATATATTTTTTTTTTAGGAATAAATTTTACCTTTTGCTAAAAATTATACTATATGTTTCTATCAAACTATTTTTTCAATAATTCTATATTTTTTCACACGGCCACTACTATAATATATAAGTTAAATTATTATATTAATTTCTGTGCAACCAAACATTATCATACAAACATTATATATATATATATATATATTGTATTGTTAAATAATTATATATATATATATAGAACGTGATAATTCATGTGAGCTAGCAAAAAATACTTGTTGCAAAAAAAGTTATTTCTCCACCAGTGTTTTATAAACAATACAACGTCTTAATTTCGATAACAAATTAAAGGAATCTTACTATTTTGAACAATACGTGTGTTTACCTCGAAAATATAAGTAACAATTAAATTTGATTTGTGGTCTTAAAGATATGTGATTTAGTTCAATACCAATTAATAATCAAGAAATATAAAGTATAAATGAAAGAAATAAGTGAATCAAACCAGTGTTACTTAAACAGAATCGACCTCGAGCCCAACGACCTCGAGATGGGTTAAGAACAGTAAGGCAAGAACAATAAAGCAAGAACAATAAATCTAAAGGACAATTCTGATGAACAATGAGCGTGAAAAGTAGGATAGTATATTCTTTTCCAATAATTAGATGATCTTTACAAATGATTGAAGGTCCCCTTTATATAGTAGGGGAACCTTATATAAGGTACATCTCCACTCTTAGTAAGGAATCTTATTGGGATAACTATCTAACTGCCTAGTATGGATTCGTACAATCCTATTCCATAATTTATGCCATGATCTTGGCGACATGACATGAATCTTTCTCTTTCCGTTACAAACCCATCCCCAATGCTACTCGAAGTCCATCTCCCCTGGCTTCGAGTGATACCAACCTCGATCTCAAAAGATACTTCGATCTCGAGCTTGATGCCTTAGCTCTTCGATGCATCGCCCTTGTTTTGATCACAAAATATAGAAATTGGGTAGCCCCGATTTCTATCGTATACAGATAGTCCCCTCGTTTTTTGGAGTGTAATGACAAAAAATGAATTGAGTCTTCAAGCCTTTTTGTTTGTTCTTCCCGCAATAATAAATATCCCAATCTCCACTTTTCCTTGCTCACAAAAACAAAATGGCCAAAATACCTAAAACTGCTTTGGGGCTTTGTTCTTTCGACCGAGATCAAGGGACCCCGAATGACCATGTGAACTATAGTTTGAGTAGCTCTTAGGATTTATAGATAGTCCCCGAGTGAGATTTTGCTCGAAATCGGGTTGGGATCGCCCTTTGGCTTTTATGATCGAGTGAGGATTTGCTCGAACTCGAAGTAAAGTTAGCCTTTAGGCTTTATGATTGAGTGAGGATTTGCTCGAACTCGAAGTAAAGTTAACCCTTAGGCTCTTTTAAGTCGGCCCTTAGGCTCTTTAAGGTCGGCCCTTAGGCTCTTTAAGTTGGGCCAATTCGGCCTCTAAAAATGGCTATAATATTTTCCTCTTTTCGGCTAAAAAACTTGGTAAAAATTTCTTTATGCCTTAGCATGTATTTTTTGTACACATTGGGTTTTTCGAAGGTTCGACCGATCGGAACCTTATTTGTAATTCTTTTGCGTAACGATAATCGAATACCCCTTGAGGCTTTTTCGAAGGCTAATGTTATCGAAGCCTTTAAATTATTCGAGAGCTGATTTTATCGAAGCCCTTTATCATTTGCTTTTGCCGAGGGTAGCCTGATTTAACCGATTTTTTGAAGCGTTTGAAGACCTTTAATTTATGGAGGAAGTCAGATGTCTCCGAGCTGCATTATTTCAGTCGTAGCCTTTTTATATGACCGTAGTCTTTAATATGTCCGTAGCCTTCAGGTATGTCTCTTGGACTTGTTTTCCGATAACCTTTCGAACTTGTTCGAAAGGTTAGTACCCGAGTATGATGTCCTTGGCCTTTATATTGAGGGGATGCCTCTTTGAGGTCTTATGAATTCGAGTTTTGATGACTCGGATGCGTTGATTGTCGATGATAGTCCCTGAGTATTCGAGGCGTATTTGCGTTTTGGCCCTTGGTCGGTTTCTTGTTGAATTATAAGTGTAAAGCTCGTATAATAGTATAATTCTTTGAGGCACAAAGTGTTTTGATATAGAAAGAATGCTTCTTTGAATAATTGATACATGCGTATATGTTTTGCCGTCGGGGCTCGACTATTATATATGGACACGGTTCACCTCACCGTTTGGCCCATTACAAAATTCTCCTATCGAGGCCCTCTTTGGCTTGAAGTATTTTCCTCGAATATATCCTCCGAGGGTGATGCCCCCCAGTATTTGAGGTTGATTGAAAAGAAGTCTTGGATACTGTTGAGTTCTCCTTAGGTAGCACATAGTTGTTGCCTCGTTAAAAACCTCGCAAGTAAAACCCATTTGGGATAAAATCTGATCCAAGGGAAAAAGAGTGCAACACATGCTTTAAAACCTAAGGCCTTCGTGTAAAAAGGTGCCTTCGATACCTTCGATCGAACACCTGTAATGGGTTAGTTTCAAATTAAAATGGACAAAACGAGAAAGTCATACCTTAGCAATAGTATCGTTTGAGTAGTGATACGTTCCAATTGTTTGACAATTGCTCTCCTTCCATCGTGCCAAGTTTGTAAGACCCTTTGCCGACAACTCCTAGTACTCGGTATAGTCCTTCCCAATTCGGGCCTAGTTTCCCTTCATTCGGGTCTCGAGTATTGAGGGTGACTTTTCGTAGAACTAAGTCCCCGATTCAAAAGTGTCGAAGGTTGGTTTTTCTATTTTAGTATATCTCGATTCTTTGCTTCTGCACGGCCATCCGAACAAGTACTGCCTCTCGCTTTTCATCTAATAGCTCAATGCTAGTATTCATAGCCTCATGATTTGACTCCTCCGATGCATGTTGAAACCTGGCGATGGGTTCTCCGACCTCGACAGGGATTAGGGCCTCGGAGCCATATACTAAAGAGAATGGGGTATCCCCTGTGCTAGACATCGATGTTGTTCGATATGCCCAAAGGACATCGGGTAGAACTTCTCTCCATTTTCCCTTTGCATTGTCCAATCTTTTCTTTAGGTTTTGAATGATAGTTTTGTTTGTTGACTCGGCCTGTCCATTTCCAGTTGGGTGGTACGGTGTTGATAGGATCCTCTTTATTTTATGTGTTTCGAGGAACTCCGTCACCTTGTTGCCGACGAATTGCTTTCCATTGTCACATATAATCTCGGCAGGCATCCTGAACCGACATATGATATGGTCTTATATGAAGTCAATAACTTCTTTTTTCTGATCTTCTCGAAGGCATGTGCTTCCACCCATTTAGAAAAATAATCAGTCATAAACAAAATAAATTTGGCTTTACCTAGAGCCGTTGGTAGAGGGCCGACTATGTCCATTCCTTATTTCATGAAAGGACACGGGGATAGGACCAAGTGTAGTTGTTATCCAGGCTGATGGATCATCGGTGCAAACCATTGGTACTTATCACATTTTTTGACAAACTCCTTAGTATCTTTTTCCATGCTGTCCCAGTAATACCCTGCTCTAATAATTTTGCGAATCAAAGACTCGGCGCTGGAGTGATTCCTACAAGTACCTTCGTGGATTTCCCGTAGAACATAATCAGTGTACCCTGGCCCTAAACATACCGCTACTGGCCCATCGAACGTTCTCCTGTATAATGTTCCATCTTTATCTAATGCGAACCTAGCAGCCTTGGTTTGTAGGGCCCTCGATTAATTGTGGTCCGAAGGGAGTTTTCTATTTTTCAAATAATCGATATACTTATTCCTCTAGTCCCAAGTCAAACTTGTCGAATTTATCCCCGCATGGCCCTCTTCGACCACAGACCTCGATAAATGGACGACAGTCCCCGGGATGATATCATCTTCTTCAATCGAGGATCCCAAATTAGCAAGTGCATGGGCCTCGCTATTTTGTTCTCGAGGCACATGATCCAGAATCCACTCCTTGAAGCGGTGCAAAGTTACCTATAGCTTATCCAAGTACCATTGCATCTTATCTTCTCGAACTTCAAAACTTTTGTTTATTTGGTTTACCACCAACAGTGAATCGCACTTGGCTTCAATGATTTCTGCTCCCAAGCTCTTAGCTAGCTCGAGACTTGCAATCATGGCCTCATACTCAGCTTCATTATTAGTCAACTTAGAAGTTTAGATAGATTGCCTAATGACACTACTTGTAGGTGGCTTTAAGACAATGCCAAGTCCGAACCCTTTCTATTCGAGGCACCATCCGTGAAAAGGATCCATATCCCCGATGATGTACCCGAACTTAGCAGGGGTTCTTTCTCTATTTCGTGTCACGACCCCAGTTTGCCCTCCGTGAACTGTCGTGACGACACCTAGTCTCTACGACTAGGTAAGCCTAACAAATGTTGAACATAAATGAAACCTGCGGAAGAAATAATCAAAACCAAAATAACTGAATGGAAATAATAGTTATAATGCCGCTCGACATATACAACGCAACATTCTCAAAACCAAGTACACCATCCCAAAACCCGAAAACTCACGGAAACACAAGCCTTTAGAATATCTAATAGTCTAACTCCAGAATATCTAACATGAAAGAAAATACAGAAGGGCAATGTTTAACAACTAGAATAGAAAGGGACTTCTCGGTCTGTGGACGCAGCAGATGTAACTCGAAGTCTCTAGAGTTGTCGCCTCCCTCAAGGATGGTAGGCCTGAGTAGCGGTACCTAGATCTGCACATGAAAAACATGCGCAGGAGAGACATGAGTACACAATAGCGGTACTCAGTAAGTGTCAATCCTAACCTCGGTTGGGTAGTCACGAGGAAGGTCAGGGCCCTACTGAGGTTAAATAAAAGAATAAGGTCATTAGTATAGAACAGAATAGTATAAATAAGTACAGCAGTGAAATAACACAGGATGTATAGGACAACAACGACCATACAAAAACAAGGTAAACACGGAAAGAAAATACAGCTCAACACCAATGATAACGATCGGGGATCTCCCAGGATACAGTCCTGTAGTCCCATATGTACATATCTAATGGATTTCCCGGTATCTTGTCCCGTAGTCTAACTCATAGTGCGTAGGGATCTACCGGAATCCCGTTCCGTTGTCCCAAATATAAATACCCAGTACTGGGGGAGTCTACCGGGTGCATTCCCGTAGTTCCATATAACTGTGCAGGGGGATCTACCGAATCCCACATCCGTAGTCCCAAAATAAATAGGCAAGGGGGAGCTACTGGAATCCCACATTTGTAGTCCCAAAATAAAAAAGGGGGAGCTACCAGAATCCCACATCCGTAGTCCCAAAATAAATACATAGCAGCAATAGAAAAATATAAAGAAATGACAATATTTCATATTAAGGCAACAAGTGATTCTAGCCTAGCATGTTGCACAGAATTCAAGTAAGGTAGGTTGAAAAAATAAAGCAATTACGTCACTTAGATATTCTTTCCTAAGCTAACAACAGGCTTAATAGTGCAAGTAATAGAAACAGGAAAGGAAACATGCTAGTAATTACTTAAAGAAAATCGGATTTCCAACAATTAGCACAAGTACGCACTCGTCACCTCACGTACAAGGCATTTCAATTACCAGATATACCAATCCTAAGGGGAAGGTCCCCCCCCCCCACAAGGTTAGACAAGCCACTTAACTCGAACCGGCTCAAAAATCAATCCGAAACCACGCTCTTGCCATGAGTACTCGACTCCAAATGGCCCAAATCTATTCAATTCAATTTCATAATATAAATAACACTTCAAGTAACTAATTCTACAATTAAATTCTAAGCTAATACGTGAAATTCGGTAAAATGACCAAAATACCCCTCGAGCTCACATCTCGAAATCGGGCGAAATTTACATTTTCAGAAACCTCGTACTCTCACGAGTCTATACATAACAAGAACACTAAAATCGGAATCCAAATTACCCCTCAATCTTCATTTAAAGGTCTCTTAAACTCAAGCCCTAATTACCCATTTTTCCAAATTTTTCACCACTAATTAGGTCTTTAATCACATAAAAACGAGTTGTAAAGTCAAGGATGTTACCTCCAAGTGATTCCCCTTTGTTTTCCTAAAAAATCTCTCAAAAGCTTCAAACCCGGATGAAAATGGTGAAAGAATAGCTCAAATTTGTGGAGGCAACTATTTATATGTTCTAGCCCAGGCATTTCCGCTTCTGCGGTACATCATTTGTGGTCCTTGAACCACATCTGCGGTTTTTCACTTAAGTCCCAATTTTTGCTTTTGCGATCCCTTTTTTGGCATCTGCGGCATCACAGATGCGGCCACTAAGCCGCTTCTGTGGTTCCAGCCTTCCCAGGCCCTTTCCGCTTCTGCGCTCCTTTTCCCCAATCCGCAGGTGCAGAACACCAGAAGCAGAAAATCTGAAGCTTCCTCAAAAATTCCAAACTCTCTATTAACCATCCGAAATCACCCCGAGGTACCCGGGACCTCAACCAAAAGCACAAACATCACCTAATACCTTATTCAAACTTGTACCAATCTTCAAAACACTTCAAACAACATCAAATCAACCAAAACACATCAGATTCAAGCCTAAGTTTCAAAAATCTTCCAAATTCTGCTTTTGATCAAAAACCCAACTAAACCATGTTCGAATGACCTGAAATTTTGCACACACATCCTAAATGACACAACAGAACTACTGCAACTCTCGAAATTCCATTTTGACCCTCGAATCAAAATCTCGCTATCGAACTGGAACTTCAAAAATTCAACCTTCGGCATTTCAAGCCTAAATTAGCTACGGACCTCTAAAACACAATCCGAACGCGCTCCTAACCCCGAAATCACCCAACGGAGCTAATAGAACCATCAGATTTTCATTCTGAGGCCGTCTTCACATTGTTCCGACTATAGTCAACTTTTGAACACTTAACCTGTCATTTTAGGGACTAAGTGTCCCAAAACTCTTCGAAACTCAAAACCGGACATCCCGGTGAATCAAAATAGTATAAATAGACTCGGGGAAAATAGTTAATAGGGGATCGGGGCGTTAATTCTTAAGATGACTGGCCAGGTCGTCACATCCACCTACACTTAAACAGTCGTTCGTCCTCGAACGAGCATAAAAACATACTTGAAGTAGTGAAAAAATGAGGGTAACGGCTGCGCATATCCTGCTCGGTCTCCCAAGTCGCCTCCTCAATCGGCTGGCCCCGCCACTGGACCTTTACCGAAGCAATATTCTTTGACCTCAGCTTTCTAACCTGCCTATCCAATATTGTCACTGGCTCCTCAACATATGATAGATCCTTGTCCAAGTGGACTGAACTGAAATCCAACATGTGCGACGGATCACCGTGATACCTCCGGAGCATCGAAACATGAAATACCAGATGAACTTCAGCCAAGCTGGGAGGTAAGGCAAGCTCATAAGCAACATCCCCAACCCGCCCCAATATCTCAAAAGGGCCAATAAACCTCGGACTCAACTTTCCCTTCTTCCCAAATCTCATAACGCCCTTCATAGGCGAAACCCGAAGCAGAACCCGCTATCCAACCATATAGGAAACATCACAAACCTTCTGGTCTGCGTAACTCTTCTGTCTGGACTGGGTTGTACGGAGTCTATCCTGAATCACCTTAACCTTCTCTAAAGCATCCTGAACCAAGTATGTGCCCAATAGTCTAGTCTCACCCAGCTCAAACCAACCCATCGGGGATCTACACCGTCTACCATATAAAACCTCATACGGTGCCATCTGAATACTGGACTAATAGCTGTTATTGTAAGCAAACTCCGCCAATGGAAAGAACTAATCCTAAGACCATCCAAACACGCTCACACACACGGGGAGCATATCCTCAAGAATCTGAATAGTGCGCTCGGACTGTTCGTCCGTCTGAGGGTGAAATGTTGTACTCAACTCCACCCGAGTACCCAACTCATGCTGAACGACCCTCCAAAATCGTGATGTAAACTGAGTACCCCTATCTAAGATGATGGACACTGGAATACCATGTAGATGAACAATATCCCGGATATAAATCTCCGCCAACCGCTCCGAAGAATAAGTAGTACACATAGGAATAAAATGAGCGGACTTGGTTAGTTAATCCACAATCACCCAAATAGAATCGAACTTTCTCAAAGTCTGTGGGAGCCCAACTACAAAGTCTATGGTAATCCGCTCCCACTTCCATCCCGGAATCTCTATCTGCTGAAGCAACCCACCTGGTCTCTAGTGCTCATACTTCACCTGCTGACAGTTGATGCACCAAGCTACAAATCCAACTATATTCTTCTTCATCCGCCTTCACCAGTAGTGTTGCCTTAAATTCTGATACATCTTCGCGGCACCCGGATGAATGGAATACCACGAGCTATGGGCCTCTTCTAGAATCAACTCTCGAAGCCCATCAATATTGGGTACACAAATCCGACCCTGCATCCTCAATACCCCATCATCACCAATAGTCACATCCCTAGCATCACCGTGCTGAACCTTGTCCTTGAGGACAAACAAATGAAGGTCATCATACTGCCGCTCCTTGATACGATCAAATAATGAAGACCGAGAAACCATGCAAGCTAGAACCCGACTGGGCTCCGAAAGATCCAATCTCACAAACTGGCTGGCTAAGGCTTGAATATCCATCGCCATAGGCCTCTCCGATGCTGGTAAATAAGCCAAACTCCCCAAACTCTCTGCCCGGCGACTCAAAGCATCGGCCACCACATTGGCCTTGCCCAGGTGATACAGAATAGTGATTTCATAGTCCTTCAGCAACTCTAACCACCTCTTCTGGCGCAAATTTAGATCCTTTTGCTTGAACAGGTTCTGCAAGCTCCGATGGTCAGTATAAATCTCACAAGACACACCGTATAAGTAATGGCACCAAATCTTTAAGGCGTGAACAATGGCAGCTAACTCAAGGTGGTGAACAAGGTAGTTCTTCTCATGTATCTTCAACTGTCTGGACACGTAGGCAATTATCCTACCGTCCTGCATCAACACCGCTCGGAGGCCAACCCTCGAGGCATTACAACAGACCGTATAAGACCCCGAACCTGTAGGCAGTATCAAAATTAGGGTTGTGGTCAAAGCTATCTTGAGCTTCTAAAAGCTCGCCTCGCACTCCTCCGTCCACTAGAATGGAGCACCCTTCTGGGTCAACCTGGTCATGGGGCTGCAATCGATGAAAACCCCTCCACAATTAACTTACCAAACCAAGGAAACTGCGAATATCTGTAGCTGAGGATGGTCTGGGCCAACTCTGCACGACCTCTATTTTCTTCGGATCCACCTGAATGCCCCCACTCGATACCACGTGGCCTAAAAATTCCACTGAATCCAACCAAATCTCACATTTTGAGAAATTAGCATATAACTTCTTCTCTCTCAAAGTCTGAAGCACAGTCCTCAGCAGCTACTCATGATTTTCCCGACTTCGGGAATACACCAGAATATCATCAATAAAGACAATGACGAACGAGTCAAGATACGGTCGGAACGCACTCTGCATCAAATGCATAAAGGCTGTTAGGGCATTGGTCAGCCCAAATGACATAACAAGGAACTCGTAATGATCATACCGAGTCCTGAAAGCAGTCGTCGGGATATCTGGCTCCTGAATCTTCAACTGATGGTAACCTGAGCGCAAATCAAACTTAGAAAACACCCGTGCTTCCTGAAGATGTTCAAACAGATCATCAATATGAGGCAAAGGATAATGGTTCTTCACTGTAACCTTGTTCAACTGGCGATAATCAATGCACATACGCATGGAACTATCATTGTTTTTCACAAACAAGACAGGAGCACCCCAAGGTGATACACTAGGCCAAATAAAACCCTTATCAAGCAATTCCTATAACTGATCCTTTAAATCCTTTAACTCAGAAGGAGCCATACGATACGGGGGAATAGAAATGGGCTGAGTGTCTGGAAACAGATCAATGCCAAAATCAATATCTCTATCAGGCGGCATGCCTGGAAGATCAGCTGGAAACACATCGGGAAAATCCCGTACTACTGGGACTGAATCAACTGAAGGAGTATCAATACTGACATCTCTCACATAAGCCAAGTACGCATCAACCCCCTTCTCAACCATACGCTGAGCTTTAAGAAAAGAAATAACTTTACTGGGACTGTGATCTAAAGTACCCCTCCACTCAACACGCGGTACACCTGGCATAGCCAGCGTCACGGTTTTGGCGTAACAATAAAGAATAGCATAATGGGGCGACAACCAAGTCCATGCCAAAGATAATATCAAAATCTACCATGATGAGAAACAATACATTGGCTCTGGTCTAAAAACCACTAAGAGCAACCAAACACGACCAATAGACGTGGTCCACAACAATAGAATCTCCCACAGGAGTAGAAACATAAATAGGGGAACTCAAAGAATCCCGAGATACACCTAAATGTGGAGCAAAATAAGAAGACACATAAGAATAACTGGAGCCTGGATCGAATAGAACCGATACATCGCTGTGACAAACCAGTATAATACCTATGATGACAGAATCGGAGGCAACAACCTCGGCACGAGAAAGAAGGGCATAGTATCTGGCCTGGCCTCCCCCTCTAGGGTGACCTCTACCTCCCAGACCTCCACCTCTAGCTGGCTAACTAGGTAGGGTAGCAATTGGAGTTGTAACTATAGCCTGAGAACTCTACAGGGCACGCTGTGGCTGAGAAGTCTGTGGAGGTGCACCCCTCCCAAGTCTGGGGCAATCCCTCACCATATGACGTGTGTCACCACACTCAAAACAAGCTTTGGGAGGATGTGGTGGCTATGACTGGCTCGGGCCAGGTCTACTGGACTGACCTCTGAAAGCACCACGCGTAGGAGGCACGCTAAAAACCGGATGTGCATAATAAGGCTCGTGAGGCCTAGGAGGAGATGGAACACTATTGGCTGCTGGAAGATCTGAATGAACAGGGTGGCTCATATAACCCCTACCATGACGACCTGCAGTTGGGGTACGGGCACCAGAATAATGGCCCGACTCTCGAGACCTCTTGGCCTCCCTCTCCTCTATCTCCCTAGCATGCATACCCCCAATCCTCCTAGCAATGATTACCACCTACTGATAAGAAATAACAATCTCCAACTCACGAGCCATGCTAGATCTGATGTTGAGAATAAGGCCCTCCATGAACCGGCAAACTCTCTTGCGAACAGTAGAAACCAAGGATGGTGCATACCTAGCCAAACTAGTGTAACAAACAGCATACTCTGAGACAGTCATAGCACCCTGGTGCAAATGGTCAAACTCTGTGTGCCATGCGTCCCTGAGGCTCTGAGGAACATACTCTCTCAGGAACAAATCTGAAAACTGAGTGCAAGTTAGTGAAGCAGCCTCTTCCGGACTTCTAACTCATAGGTGCGCCACCACTCATAGGCGGCTCCTCGAAGCTGGAAGGTAGTGAAGGAAACCCTGCTCGATCCTGATATACCCATGGTACGGAGAATGCAGTAGCTCTCATCTAGAAATCCCAGAGCATCCTTCGATGCTAGACCACTGAATACAAGAGGCTTGTACTTCTTAAACCTCTCAAGCCTCAGCTGCTCCTTCTCGGAAGCTGCTGCCCTGTCCTTGGGCTGAACTAGCACTGCAGGCAGTCCAGGAATAATCCCAGGGACCTGCTCAACATGAACCCACTGCTCAGGAGTGCATGCGATGGGAGCGTATGCTCCTCCCCTGGCTTGAGATGTGGCTATAGCAAGGAGAAGCAACCCTGCCTGAGCCAAGGAGGTGTACATGCTCATGAACTGCGCCGAAGTCTCCTAAAGGGCTGGAGTAGTAGTAGCAGTAGGCGTATCAGGTGCCTGGATTCTGGCTGGAACTACGGGTTGTACCTCGGCGGCAGCTCGCGCAGGTGCTCTAGCTGTACCAAGTGTGCTTCCTCGGCCTCTACCCCGGCCCCGGACTCTAACGGCTGAAGTAGGGGGTGCGGGTGCCTGATCATCTCAGGTAGCACATGTCCTCACCATCTATGAGAGAATAGAAGACAGAAGTTTAGAATTGTGATGTCAAAATATCACACAACAAGGAATCAAATGAAGTGGAAATTTTCCTAACAGTTACATAGCCTCTCGTAGATAAGTACAGACGTCTACGTACCGATCAACGAGACTCTAATAAATCGTCTTCTGATCCATGACTCCTATGAACCTAGAGCTCTGATACTAACTTGTCACGACCCCAGTTCACCCTCCGTGAACTGTCATGACGGCACCTAGTCTCTACGACTAGGTAAGCCTAACAAATGCGGAACATAAATGAAACTTGTAGAAGAAATAATAAAAACCAAAATAACTTAATGGAAACAATAGTTATAATGACGCTCGGCATATACAAAGCAACATTCTCAAAACCAAGTACACCATCCCAAAAAGGAAGCACATGCCTTTGGAATATCTAATAGTCTAACTCCAGAATATCTAACAAGAAAGAAAATACAGAAGGGCAATGTTTAACAACTAGAATAGAAAGGGACTTCTTGGTCTGCGGACGTGGCAGATGTACCTTGAAGTCTCTAGAGCAGTTGCCTCCCTAAAGGATGGTAGGCCTGAGTAGCGGTACCTGAATCTGCACATGAAAAACATGCACATAAGAGAAATGAGTACACCACAACGGTACTCAGTAAGTGCCAAGCCTAACCTCGGTTGGGTAGTGACGAGGAAGGTCAGGGCCCTACTGAGGTTAAATAAAATAATAAGGTCAACAGTATAGAATAGAACAGTATAAATAAGTACAACAGTGAAATAACACAGGATGTGCAGGACAGTAACGACCATACAGAAACAAGGTAAACACGGAAAGGAAATACAGCTCAACACCAATGATAACGATCGGGGATCTCCCAGGATACCATCCTGTAGTCCCATATGCACATATCCAATGGATCTCCCGGTATTCCGTCCCGTTGTCCAACTCATAGTGCGCAGAGATCTACCGGAATCTCGTTTCGTAGTCCCAAATATAAATACCCAATACTGGGGGAATCTACCAGGTGTATTCCCGTAGTTCCATATAACGTTGCAGGGGGATCTACCAAAATCCCACATCCGTAGTCCCAAAATAAATAGGCAAGGGGGAGCTACCGGAATCCTATATTCGTAGTCCCAAAATAAACAAACAAGGGGGAGATACCAGAATCCCACATCCGTAATCCCAAAATAAATACACAGCAACAACAGGAAAATATACAAAAATGGCAATATTCATATTAAGGCAACAAGTGATTCCATCCTAGCATGCTGCACAGAATTCAAGTAAGGCAGGTTGAACAAATAAAGCAATTAAGTCACTTAGACATGCTTTCCTAAGCTAACAACAGGCTTAATAGTGCAGGTAATAGAAACAAGAAAGGAAACATGCTAGTAACTACTTAAAGAAAACTGGATTTCCAACAATTAGCACAATTACACACTCATCACCTCACGTACAAGGCATTTCAATTACCAAATATACCAATCCTAAGGGGAAGGTCCCCCCCACAAGGTTAGACATGCCACTTACCTCGAACTGGCTCAAAAATCAATCTGAAACCACGCTCTTGCCATGTGTACTCGACTCCAAATGGCCCAAATCTATTCAATTCAATTTCATAATATAAATAACACTTCAAGTAACTAATTGTACAATTAAATTCTAAGCTAATACGCGAAATTCGGTAAAATGACAAAAATACCCCTTGAGCTCACGTCTCGAAATCGGGTGAAATTTACATTTTCAGAAACCTCGTACTCTCACGAGTCTATACATAACAAGAACACTGAAATTGGAATCCAAATTACCCCTCCATCTTCATTTAAAGGTCTCTTAAACTCAAGCCCTAATTACCCATTTTTTCCAAATTTTTCACCACTAATTAGGTCTTTAATCACATAAAAACGAGTTATGAAGTCAAGGATGTTACCTCCAAGTGATTCCCCTTTGTTTTCCTCAAAAATCTCTCTCAAAAGCTTCAAACCCGGATGAAAATGGTGAAAGAATAGCTCAAATTCGCGAAGGCAACTATTTATATGTTCTGGCCCAGGCATTTTCGCATCTGCGGCCAAATTTCCGCTTCTACGGTACCGCATTTGCGGTCCTTAAACCACATCTGCGGTTTTTCACTTAAGTCCCAATTTTCGCTTCTGCGATCCCTTTTTTCTCATCTGCGGCATCGCAGATGCGGCCCCTAAGCCGCTTCTGCGGTTCTAGCCTTCTCATGCCCTTTCCACTTCTGCGCTCCTTTTCCCCACATATACAGCATCGCACCTGCGGTCCCCAATACGTAGGTGCGGAAACACTAGAAGCAGAAAATCTGAAGCTTCTTAAAAAATTCCAAACTCTCCCTTAACCATCCGAAATCACCCCGAGGCCCCCGGGACCTCAACCAAAAGCACAAACATCACCTAATACCTTATTCAAACTTGTACCAATCTTCAAAACACTTCAAACAACATCAAATCAACCAAAACACATCCGATTCAAGCCTAAGTTTCTAAAATCTTTCGAATTCCGTTTTTGATAAAAAACCCAACCAAACCACATCCGAATGACCTGAAATTTTGCACACACATCCCAAATGACACAACGAAACTTTGTAACTCTCAAAATCATTCCGACCCTCGGATCAAAATCTCGCTATTGAACCGGAAAATTCAAAAATTTAACCTTCAGCATTTCAAGCGTAAATTAGTTATGAACCTCCAAAACACAATCCGAACACGCTCCTAACCCCAAAATCACCCAACGGAGCTAACGGAAGCATTGGATTTCTATTCCGAGGCCGTCTTCACACTGTTCCGACTATGGTCAACTTTCCAACACTTAAGCTCTCACTTAGGGACTAAGTGTCCCAAAACTCTCCGAAACTCAATACCGGACATCCCGGCAAATCAAAATAGCAGAAATAGACTCGGAGAAAGTAGTTAATAGGGGATCAGGGCATTAATTCTTAAGACAACCGGCCGGGTCGTCACACTTAGGGTACGAGGGACGGCATAAAATCGGCCACGAAGTCAGCTAGGATTTGAGACTTGATGGCCATTCGGGGTTGATATTCGATATCGTACCCACTAATTTTGACGACCCATTTTTCCAACCGGCCAGATAGTTCGGGCTTATGCAAAATATTTGGAAGGGGGTAAGTGGTTATACACATATGGGATGACACTGAAAATATGGTTTTAGCTTTCTGGATGCGCTAATCAATGCAAGTGCTAATTTTTCTAAGTGAGGGTATCTAGTTTCAGCATCTCCTAGAGCTTGACTTACATAATAAACAAGGAATTGCATACCTTTCTCTTCTCGAACTAGTACCACAATTATCGCTATCTCGGATACTGCCAAATACAATTAAAGCCTTTCATCTACCTTCGGGGTATGAAGCAAAGGTGGGCTCAACAAATACAACTTCAATTCTTCTAAGGCTTGCTAGCATTCCGGGGTCTATGAGAGATTCTTTTTCTTTTTGAGCAAGGAAAAGAACCTATGACTCTGATCTGATGACCTCGAAATGAACCGGCCTAAGGAGGCTATTCGTCATGCTAGCCTTTGCACGGCCTTCACACTATCCACGATTGTGATATCCTCGATGGCTTTGATTTTATCGGGGTTAATTTCGATACCTCGATTCGATACCATAAAGCCGAGGAACTTACCTGAGCCGACTCCGAAGGCACACTTTTCCGGGTTAAGCTTCATGTTGTATTTCCTCAAGATTTTGAATTTTTCCTACAAATGAGGTAAATGGTCCTCTGCGCGCAAGGAATTAACCAATATATCATCAATGTAAACTTCCATCGATTTACCTATCTGTTCCTCGAACATTTTGTTAACTAGGCGTTGGTATATAGCTCCTACATTTTTTAGCCCGAAGGTATTACGTTGTTACAATAAGTTCCAAATTTAGTGATAAATGAGGTCTTTTCTTGGTCCTCTAGGTTCATCTGAATTTTATTGTACCTGTAGTAGGCGTCGAGAAAAGTTAAGATCTCGTGGCCGGCCGTGGCATCGATCATACGATCGATGTTGGTAGTGGGAAAGAGTATTTTGGGCATGCTTTGTTTAAATCCTTGTAATCTACACACGTTCTAAGTTTGTTTCCTTTTTTAGGAACTACAACTACGTTGCATAACCATTCGGGATATTTTACCTCCCGAATAGACCCTATTTCAAGAAGTTTGGTTACCTCGTCCTTTATGAATGCATGCTTCACCTCGAACTGGGGCCTCCTTTTTTGATTTACCGGTTTGAACCTGGGGTCGAGGCTTAGCCGGTGTGTAGTTATTTCTGGTGGAAATCCTGTCATATCTAAATGGGACCAAGCAAAGCAATCCATATTATCAATAAGAAATTGAATAAGTTTTTTCCTGAGTTCGGGGGTTAATCCCGTTACCAGGTATACCTTTCTCTCGGGCATGTATTTGATTAGTATGACCTGCTCCAGTTCCTCAATCGTAGATTTGGTTGCGTTTGATTCTTCGAGAACAGTGAAGGTTCGAGGAGTAATGTAGTCCTCTTCTTCTTATTCGATCACTTGTTCTCCGACTCGATTGGGACTGGGATCGGTGATTGCTATTTGGCCGCCTGTTTACCTTTGGTGTTCAAATTTTCCGAGGTCAAAGGCTCTGGTATCGACATCACTTTATCAAATGCAAATATTTCCTTTGCAGCATGTTTCTCTCCGTAAACCATTTTCACACCATCCTCTATTGGGAACTTCATTATCTGATGAAGAGTTGAAGGTACTGACTTTATGTTGTGTATCCATGGTCTCCCAAGGAGTGCATTATACCTCATGTCGCCTTCGATGACATGAAATTTTGTATTTTGTATGATCCCGGCTACGCTCATTGGTAAGATTATCTCCCCTTTTGTTGTTTTGCTTGCCATGTTGAAGCCATTTAGGACCCGGGATGCAGGTACAATATGATCATGTATGCCGAGCTATTCTATGACCCTCGATATGATTATGTTTGCTGAGCTACCTGGATCCACTAGAACACATTTAACTTGAATTTTATTTAAAATGATAGAAATTACCAGGGCATCATTGTGCGGCTGAGACATATAGGATGTCCTCAGGCACATAGCTCCTAATATGTTTTTCTCTTGTGATCAACACCTTGGTGCATTTGAATACAAGTCCTTATGGGACATCGACACCGCGAACAATCATATGAATAACATGTCGTGGTTCTTTCTGCTCGTTTTTTCTTGCATCTCTCTCCCTGAAGTGGTTCATAGCTCGATCACTGAGAATTTCTCGAAGGTGACCCTCGTAGAACAACCGAGCTACCTCCTCCCTTAGTTGCTTGTAGTCCTCGGTTCTATGGCCATGTGTGACGTGACACTTACACATCAAGTGTGGATTCTTTTGAGAAGGATTGATTTGTATAGGCCTCGACCACTTGGTATCCTTGATTCTTCCAACAACTGACACAATCCCCGATGAATCTACACTAAAATTATACTCCGACAATCGAGGTGCCTCTGCGAGGTCGGCATGTTTATGGAACCCATTCTTACTCATGAGTCCTCGAGAGCTTTGACCTCGATCATTTCTCCGATCATTTCGAGGAGCTTTACGACCCGTACTGGTGTTTCTCCGATCGACATATGGCTAATATCATTCCTAGTTGGATCTTAATTCCCTGTCTATATCCCTCGGGGGCTTAGCTGCCAACCTTTTAGGAAGAACTGAACCCGAGGTGGCTCCCAACTGGTCGTCCTCGACCCTAATCTTCGATTGGTAACAGTTATGTACGTCCGACCATGTCACAACTGGGTACTCGATCAGATTCTGCTTTAATTGTCGAGACGCAATCGAACTCCTTTCATTCAAACCCTACATAAAAGCTTATACTTCTCAGTCATCCGAGACCGGTGGTAGTTTCATTCGCTCCATTTGAAACCTAGACACGAACTCCCTCAACATCTTGTCGTTCCTCTGTGTTATCTTGAAAACGTCTGATTTCCTCGTCGCCACCTTTATGGCCCCGACGTGTGCTTTGACGAAGGCGTCTGCTAACATAGCAAACAAATAAATAGAGTTAGGAGGAAAGTTGTGATACCAAATCATGGCTCCTTTCGACAAAGTTTTCCCAAATGTTTTAAACAATACTAACTCGATCTCATCATCATTCAAGTCGTTTCCTTTAATCCTGGAAGTATATGAGGTAATGTTCTCATTGGGGTTGGTTGTCCCATTATATTTGGGTATATCGGGCATGCAAAACCTTTTGAGAATGGGCATCGGAGCCGCGCTCTGAGGGAATGGTTTTTATATGAACTTTTTGGCATATAAACCTTTCAAGACCTGAGGTGCCCTTGGTATTTGATCAACACGGGAGTTATAAGTCTCCACCTTCTTGTCATTATCCTCAATCTTCTTTTTTCCGGACTCTATCCTCTTGGTGAGCTCTTCGAGCATCCTCATAATGATGGGGTCAGTCCCTGAGCCACTTTCATTTGACCTCTCTGGTGCTGGTTCAACACATCGAGTGTTTTCTGGTTCGACTCTAATCGGAATTTTATTCTGACTCTATAGTTGAGAGATGGGAATCTGTTGAGCTTTCAGCATCTCGAATATAACTTGGAGGCTGACTCCCCCATCTCCTATACCTTGTGTTCCTTGGTCCCCAGATCGGGCCTCCCTGCGTACGCTTCCTCCGGGGTCTGCGCCTAAATCTGCATGCAAAGCAATGTGCGAACTAACATCAACTGGTTCCACATTTGGCACTTCCCTAGGGTTTATCGGTGGTACACCGACCCCCACATTGTTGTTTTCCCCATGAAACCCAAGACCTTTGTTGTCATGAACAAGTGTATTTTGCGAGTTTGACATGTTTAATCTAAGAATCAAAAATTCTTAACAGGAAAAAAATGTAAAAATAACGTGTGTTTATGAGAACCAGTACTGAAATAATCACTATTATCTTTATCCCCACGGTGGGCACCAAACTGTTTACCTCGAAAATATGAGTAACAATTAAATTTGATTTGTGGTTGTAAAGATATGTGATTTAGTTCAATACAAATTAATAATCAAGAAATATAAAGTATAAATGAAAGAAATAAGTGAATCAAACCAGTGTTACTTAAGCAGTATCGACCTTGAGCCCAACGACCTCGAGATGGGTTAAGAATAGTAAGGCAAGAACAATAAAGCAAGAACAATAAAGGTAAAGGACAATTCTGATGAACAATGAACGAGAAAAGTAGGATAGTATATTCTTTTCCAATGATTAGATGATCTTTACAAATGATTGGAGGTCCCCTTTATATAATAGGGGAATCCTAAATAAGGTACATCTCCATTCTTAGTAAGGAATCTTATTGGGACAACTGTCTAACCACCTAGTACGGATTCGTAGAATTCTTCCGGAATTTACGCCATGATCTTGGGGACGTGGCAGGAATCTTTCTCTTTCGTTACAAACCCATCCCCGATGCTACTCGCAATCCATCTCCCCTAGCTTCGAGTGATACCAACCTCGATCTCGAGCTCGATGCCTTAGCTCTTTGATGCAACGCCCTTATTTCGATCAAAAAATAGAGAAATCGGGTAGCCCCGATTTCTACCGTATATAACGTGTAACAGGACACTCCAGTTCAGGAGAAACTTAAGGAACTAAAAAATTATGGCGACAAAGAAAACATATATACTGTATTTCCTATTTATACCTATACTTTAAAAAATTACCATTTGTAACTAGATTTGAATTATATAGTAAATTTACCTGCAGTATTGAAAAAAGAGATCAATTGTTTTGAATTGAAACAAAGAGCAACAAGCTCTCGTAGTCCAATTGATTAAAATACTTGCTAAGCAAGTTGAGGTCTTGAGTTTGACTCTCAACGAGAGCATTCATTATTTTTGTATTCTATATTCACCTTGGTTATATTCGTTAAGTGCATCTAAATACATGGGGTACAAGCCAATAACAATTGATCATAGCTATAAATGCTAATTAGTGCTTTATAAAAATTTCTCTAAAAAAATTGCCTTTCATAATTATAAACTGATACTCTCGTTCCATCCAAGTGAATGGGTGAATTTAAAGGGAAAAAAGAATAAAGAAAGAAAAAACCAAGCAGTACTTAGTAGTAATTAAAACAAAGAAAAATACATAAGTAAATATTGAATAATTACAAAATTTCCTAATATTAATTTTTCCCCATGCATGCCATGTATGCCTCATATGCTAAGTATAGCGAAATCCAAATTAGGAGCGCAATGCCCAAAAGGATACAAATAGTGAAAAACACCTTCGCTAAATTGTCAATAAACTTGTCGAGTTTGCTTAATCGGTGATCATTAGAAGGAGTATTATTGTCAAGCATCTTTTTTGGCTCTTCTTCTTCTTCATTGGAAGCAAACAATGTGGACGTCTGTAATAATAATATTTTTCGGGGATGGAGGGGCAACTGTTACTGATCAGAGTAATGTTCTGGTCAAGAGAGCGGTCGAAGGGAAAGATAATAGCATCATCACAAATAATACTTTAACAATAGTACAGGGAACTAGTACTTTAGCCATATATATTGTTTACACAAGCTATAGAATGAATGAAGATTGATAAAGAAACAGTAGAAACTTGTGTATATATAGAGGCTGTATTCCTCTCCCTAGGGTGCGTTTGTTTCTTTTGTGTTGGATTAAGATTTCTTTGTAATTTCCTTTTCCTTTTCGTTTTAGGATTCCTATTCCCTAGAGAATATGTTGTTGATTTCCCAGCTCATATCAGTAAGAATGATTCAATTAGACAGAAAAAAAGAGCACCGCTGTACAAAGCTTCCGCTATGTACGGGGTCCGCAAATGCGCGGAACCGCCTGATTCAATTGGTCATAATAAATTTCAATATACTTAACTTTAATATTTTCCGAAAATATTATATTACACCATAAAAGCACACGCGCTATGAAATATGACTAACAATAGGTTACTAAAATTTTGGGAAAATCTCAAACTACAAAACTTCGTGCTAGGGCTCTAACCAAATTTCACAAAACCTCGTAAAAACCTTTCTCCATAGCGAAAAAAATCAAACTTCAAAGAGCTCAACTTTTTTTTCAACCCTAATGGAGTCTAAAGTAGATGAAGCCTCCTATCAACACCCAAAACCGAGCAAATCCACAAAGTGTGCTCAATATCCATCAAGTTTAAGGCAAGATTCAAACTTGACAATTCCTATTCTGCCAGCAGAACTCGTTACTGAAATCCTCTCAAGGCTTCCTATGAAACCCCTCTTGCAATTCATGTGTGTATCAAAATCTTGGCTTTCATTGATCTCTAGCCCTGAATTTATCAAAACCCATCTCATTTTATCTGCTAATAATATGGACTACATCCACCATAAGGTTATGATGAGTTCCTACTCTCGTCATACGTCCAATGTTAAAGTATGTAGTCTTAGGTCTTTATTTTATGATTCTGGTATTCAGGCTTTTGACTTGGATTGTCCCATGATATCATATGGAAGATACAGGTACGATGATATTTCTTTTATAGGTTCTATCAATGGATTGATTTGTGTAATGAACTCAATTCGAATTAAGAAAATCAAAATACAATAATGGAAATAGAATGCTTTTTTGGAAAAAATTTCTGATATATTGATAAATGAAATCTAACTATTACAACGGAATATAAATCAACTACTTCTAACTAGACTCCATAGCTGCAGTAACCTGAAGAGAAGAAGAGAAGAAGAGATTGGTTAGGAAGAAGAAGAAGAAGAGAGTGAGGAAAGAGAAGAGAGAATCGAAGAAAGAGGAAGAGAATTTACTCTGTTGAACGTTGCCTCTTTCTCTCTGATGTAGTTGGTTATAACAACCAATAGCTGACGTGGCTAAATCGTGGCCCTTGGGATTCATTAAAGCTTCAACTAATCCTAGCTGTTCATTTGAATTTCTGTTATTCCTTCCTATTTTCTGTTATTGCTCTTCTTCATTTCGAATCCCAGCTAGCCTTCATGTTAGATCATAACATACTCGCCATCTTCAAACAATCCTTGTCCTTAAGGATTGGAATCAAAATCTGGAAACCTTGACTTGATGTAGTGATAATCCTCCCAAGTAGCATCTTTTGGAGGGAGATTTGACCACTGTATTAGAACCCTTGCCACAACAGAATTGTCCCTCTTAATAAGCTGCCTCTGCAAAATTGCCACTAGTTTTACTAAGAACTTACCATCCTCCCCGGTGATTGGAAGAGTGGTCTGCACTACTACTCTATCTCCCACCTTCTTTTTGAGCAAAGACACATGAAACACAGGGTGGATCATAGATTCAAGTGGAAGATCCAGTTTGTAAGCCACTTTGCCAATCCTTGCCAAGATCTTGTAGGGACCATAGTATTTTGAGCTCAACTTCAAATTTCTCCTTAATGCTAAGGATGTCTGCCTATAAGTTTGCAATTTCAAATACACAAAATCCCTAACTTGAAACTCCCTGCCTGTTCTCCTTTTATCAGCATAGTATTTCATCCTTTCTTGAGCTTTAGTGAGGTTGTCCTTCAAGAGTTGTTGCATTTGTTGTCTATGCATCACTGTGTCTTCAGCAGCTGGTACCACAGTTTCCAATAAGGGGCCTAGTGATAGATTTGGGGTTGAGAATCCATAGAGTGCTTCAAAAGGGGTGCACTGTAAGCTGGTGTGAAAATTGATGTTGTACCACCATTCTGCAGCAGGCAACCACTGTATCCACTGTGTTGGCCTATTAGCAGTCATACACCTTAGATAGTTCTCTAGACATTTGTTGACCCTTTCAATTTGGCCATCACTTTGAGGGTGATAGGCAGTGCTATAGTTCAGTTGTGTCCCTAGGAGTTTGAATAGGGCTTGCCAAAAGTGGCTTAGGAATACCTTGTCTCTGTCTGTCACTATAGATTCTGGAATTCCATGCAAGCAATGTATCTTCTTCCAAAACACTTCAGCTATAGATACAACTGTGTAAGGGTGAGTAAGTGCTATGAAATGTGCATACTTTATTAATCTATCCACAACTATAAGGATAACTTCCTTCTTCCTGGACTTGGGCAACCCTTCTATAAAGTCCATGCTAATGTGGCTCCAGGATTGGTTAGAAATTGGTAGGGGCTGCAACAACCCAGAGTAAGCCATGTTGTCATCTTTACTTTTGAGGCATACATCACAACTAGCCACATGATCAATAACCATCTGTTTCATCTCTGGCCAGCAAAATATTTGTGCTAGTCTTTTTAGAGTTCCCAGCTGACCTGAGTGTCCACCTATAAGAGAGTCATGAAAGGTTGATATCAACTAAGTTCTACCCCCACCATTGGTACCAATGTAAATTTTTCCTTTCTTCCTAAGTATATGGCAGTATAGTGCCATATGCTAGGTCCTTGTTGAGTCACAACCATTTGGCTAATGATTTCTGCAGCTTTAGGGTCCCCTTCATAGCTGTGTGTGATTTCCTGCACCCATGCAGAAACTGAGATACTGATGGCCTGCAATGCACACTGGAGTTGGTTCCTTGGAACTTCAGAACCTTCCTACTGTCTAGAAAGGGCATCAGCAACCCTATTTTTAGCTCCCTTCTTATACTACACCTCATAGTCCAACCCAAGCAATTTGGTTAGTCCCTTTTGCTGCATAGCAGTAGTCACCCTTTGTTCTAGGAGGTATTTCAAGCTATGATGGTCAGTTCTCACCACAAAATGTTATTATAAATAATGTCTCCACTTTTCCACTACATTCAGCAGAGCCATATACTCCTTTTCATAGATAGATTTACCCCTGTGTATTGGAGCTAAGACCTTGCTAAAATAAGATATTGGCCTACCTCCCTGCATCAGTACAACCCCAATGCCCATTTGGCTAGCATCAGTCTCCACTATGAACTCCTTATTGTAGTTAGGTAGTGCCAACACATGTGTAGAAGTCATAGCTTCCTTCAATCTCTCAAATGCTAAATCTGCCTCCTCATTCCATTTAAATGCTTCATTTCTTAATAAGTCAGTCAAGGGTCTGTAAATGGTGCCATAATTGGCAATATACTTACTGTAATACCCAGTCAATCCCAAGAATCCTCTCAAAGCTTTCACAAAGTTGGGCTTAGGCCATTCGATCATGGCCTTGATTTTGGAAGGATTAGTTGATACTCCTTCTACAGTTATAATATGCCCCAAATATTCAACTTTAGACTGACCAAATGAACACTTAGATCTTTTAACAAATAAGGAGTGTTTCCTTAAGATGTCAAATACTGCACTCAAATGAGCTATATGTTCCTTCTCAGATAGGTTGTATATCAATATGTCATCAAAGAAAACTAACACAAATTTTTGAAGGAAAGGTTGAAAAACCTGGTTCATCAAAGCTTGGAAGGTGGCTGGGGCATTGGTTAACCCAAATGGCATCACTTTGAACTCATAGTGGCCCATGTGAGTTTTGAAAGCAGTCTTGTACACATCTTCCACCTTCATTCTGATCTGGTGATAACCAGCCCACAAATCTACTTTGGAAAACATTACAGACCTACTCATCTCATCTAATAGATCATCCACAATGGGTATGGGGTACTTATCCTTTAGTGTGATGTCATTCAGCCCTTTATAGTCTACACAGAATCTCCAAGAACCATCTTTATTTTTGACAAGTAAGGCTGGTGAAGAGAAAGGTGATTGGCTATGCTGTATAATGCCATTGGTAAGCATTTCCTTGACATGCCTTTCTAATTCTTCCTTCTGGTAATAGTTGTATCTATAGGGCCTCAAGCTGATTGGCATAGCCCCAGGTTTTAAGGGTATGGTGTGATCTAATGTTCTGACATGAGACAAGGTCTTGGGCTCAGTAAATACATCTGAATATTGCTGCAGTACCCCCTCAATGGCCTCCCCAATTGGTTATTGCTCTTCTGTCTTAACAACACTCATCATGAATAGGTGAGCTATTAGAGCCTAACCCTTCCTTAACATTTTGCCTATGGTTCCACTAGTGATCATAGTCAGCTTTCCTTCCTCAGTGATGCCCTGTAATACCAGCTTATTACCCTTCTTACCAATGGTAACACACATCTTTTCATGATCAAATTTGGTTGGATTATGCTTCTTCATCCAATCATTTCCCATAACCATGTCATAGCCTCCAAGTGGAATAATCAGCAAGTTGTCTTGGAATGGTCTACTTTGCATTTTCCATTGGTAGCTCATGCAAATTGAAGTGCACATAACAAAGTTTCCATCAACTACTGGCACTCTCACTAGTGGGCAGGGTTGGGCTTGGTACCCTGATTCCTTAACTGTGGTGGCATAAATGAAGTTGTGAGTACTCTCAGAGTCAATTAATACTATTAGTTTCCTGTTGCCTATGGTACCACGCACCAGTATGGTATTAAACCCCTTGTTATCACCTGATAGGGCATTCAAACATACTGCCTCTATAACTTCTTGTTCCACTTCTCCTTCAATGATCAGCCCTGCAGAGTTCTTTTCTTCTCCTATCTCACCAGTCTCATTAGGAACTTCTGCTATCCCTATCATACTATTCAGTTGCTTCTTTTTGCATTGGAGTCCTGGGCATACTTCTCACCACATTTGTAACACAAATGGTTGCTCTTCCTATACTCGTAAACCTCAAGGCTAAGCCTGAATGAATTTGGTTTAACTGCAGTTGCAACAGGTGCCCTAGCATTATTAGGGTTGCCAGTGATTTGAGAGGATTTGGTTACTAGTTTTGTACGCTTGAGAGCAGCTTCTATGGCCTTCTCCTGTAACCTAGCTTGTTCCACCGCAAATCGTAGAGTTGTAGGTTTGAATAACTTCACCCCAAACCTAATCTCTTCCTTCAGAGACCCAATGAAGTTGGATACGAAGTGTAACTCATCTAAGTTAGGATTCTTGACCAACATCTGGGCCTTCAAATCCTCAAACTTACCCAGAAATTCATCCATTGTTCCAGTCTGACTTAGCTTGTTGAATTCCTCTACTATGTCTCTCATTAATTCCTCCCCAAATCGAATCAGTAATTCTTCATTAAATTCAGCCCAACTTACTTCACCCTTACTTAGAACTAATAAGTCGTACTAGATAACTGCCAATCCATTCAAATAGAGAGCAGCTGCTTCCACCTTCAAGTTATATAGGGTTCTATATAAGTTGAAGTACCTCTCACACTTCCTAATCCATCCTTTAGGCTCATGATCTTCAAAGTAAGGTAGCTCCCATTTAGGCGTAGGAGCTTGTACTGCTAGAGGTCGATGTTGTCTTATTTCCTGACCTGGCATAGGTAGTAATCCATCCCCTTGAGACCTCTCCCCTTGTGCTCTTTGTGGAACTCTTTCTAAGTTGGTCAGTCTTTCAAGGATCAGCTCCAGTGTGCCCTGTATTCCATTTTGAGTATTGCGAAGTTCCTCCTGAGTGGTCATAACCTCATTTAGAACCTCCTCGTGTCTGACTAGTATATCATCCATAAGCTTCAGTCTAGTTCCTTCAACCATCACCTCCTCACAGTCACAGAATCGATGCTCTGATACCAATTGTAATGAACTCAATTCAAATTAAGAAAATCAAAATACAATAATGGAAATAGAATGTTTTTTTGGGACAATTTTCTGATATATTGATAAAAGAAATCTAACATCACAACGGAATGGAAATCGACTACTTCTAACTAGACTCCATAGCTGCAGTAACCTGAAGAGAAGAAGAGAAGAAGATATTGGAAGAAGAGAGTGAGGAAAGAGAAGAGAGAATCGAAGAAAGACGAAGAGAATTTAATCTGTTGAACGATTCCTCTTTCTCTCTGATGCAGTTGGTTATAACAACCAACAGTTGACATGGCTAAATCGTGGCCCTTGGGGTTCATTAAAGCTTCAACTAATCCTAGTCGTTCATTTGAATTTCTGTTATTCCTTCCTATTTCTGTTATTGCTCTTCTTCATTTCGAATCCCAGTTGTAGCCTTCATTTTAGATCATAACAATTTGTCTTCTCATTCGGGACAATGACTATTTTATATGGAATCCATCAATCCGAAAGTACAAAAAAATTCCTAATCCTAGACCTGCGAAGTTGGCTATTTTCCGAAAATATCTGGTTTTGGATATGATGAGTTCCATGATGATTATAAGGTGGTAGTGGTTAGTTTTTGTAATTATGCTGATGATGGTGAGGTCAAAATATTGTTGGATTTTGTTTAATAACAAAAGAAGGGTGAATGGAAAATGGTGGGAAAGAAATGGAGGGAAGTGAAATTTTGAATGAGTTCACTAATGCACTTTGTCCCTCATTGGTAGAAAGAAAGAAAGTCTTGGTGTTTATATAGAGAAGCTCATCTTTTAGCTCTTAAAGAGCTAATAAGAAGGCAAGCCTCGCGCCGTCGTCGTCGCTCGGCTCGGCTCGGCTTCGGATTTGGCTTCGGATTCGAATTTGGATTTGTCAAAGATTGATTGATTAATCTTTTTGGACAAAATTCTTTTGAAATATTTAATTAAATTAATTAAAGAAAATTCAATCCGAAATAACCAATGACCCGCGACCCAGTCCGGTCCAGCCCGTTTTTCTTTCCCGGATTACTTTAAATTCGTTTTAAATTTCCCGCAAAATTTTCCAACAGCCATGACTGTTCTGAAAGGTTGCAAACCTCTTTAGAGTGTCACACCTGTTCCAACAGCCATGACTGCTCTGAAAGGTTGCAAACCTCTTCAGAGTGTCACACCTGTTCCAACAGCCATGACTGTTCTGAAAGGTTGCAAACCTCTTCAGAAACATCACCAAGTTGGCTATAAATAGACCTTCAAATCCCAGAATATTTACTTACGAAATTTTCTGAATCTTCTTCTTCTTCTTCTGCACAAAATATTCCAGTGTGTTTTACGACCATTGAGTGGTTCGCCGATCACTAGAGTTTTAGGTACCGATACACTGGTGAGTTAAATCGTTCTATCCTGGGAGGATATATTCCAAAACCTCGGGTATTTGAGGGGAATAATTTCCTTAAGGACACACTGTGTATTCAGTGGGCTCGAATTGTTCCTACAACGTTTTTTCAGAATTTATTTTGAAGAAGTTTCCTGTTTTCGGAATTTAATTTCTACTAACTTTCTGTTTCTATTTTCAGAAAGATTATAATTTAATATATTTACTGCAATACAGATTCATAACAATCTTAAGGAAATTATCATTCAAATGGCACCGTAAAGTATGGCTGTCGATCACGTTAAATCTAAGTGTGAAACGGTGCAAGGAAGAGATAATCAAGTCACGTTTGATTTGAGTTGTTATATGAATTAATTATTCTAAAGAATAATTATAATACATAATACCAAAGACTAGTGATGTGAACTTGTGAAGCCAATGGGTTCAAACAGATTGGAAGGAATCTGGGCGCTGATATCATTAAAAGTGGATCAAAGTTTCTTATTTAATTCCACAACCCACTGGTTCAAAATAAAGGGTACATATATGAATATTGAACATTGTGAACGTGGCTTCAATATTGTGTATTCACTGGTTGGAATGCAAAAATGATGCAGCGGTTGCGTTATTTAACTTGCACATCATCATACGATTTGTATCGTTCTAGTAAACCGAAAGTGACAACAGAAATCGGGTATATATTTGCATGCTGTGATAATTGGGAATAACATAAAAGAATTACTTTGTTATTCAGTTTACCAAATATAATCGATTGATTGGTATACTATTTGGCAGTATGCATGAAATATGTGGAAAAATATTTTCAAGGTGTGTAAGATGTGAATTAGACTTACAGTAATACTTGAAGTATCTTGACATCATGAATATACTATATATTAAGATGAACATATATGTGTTTGATTAGAGAAAGAGATCAAACTGTTTAAAGTTTTATAATGGTTTAGGTGGAAAACCATTTGGAAAGGGAATTGAAATTCTCGTGATTTTCTACGCACACTATGGAGAATAAAATCTTCGTGATTTTCTACTCCTGCTTCGAGATCAAAATCTGCGTGATTTTTTACTCGTTCGGTGAGATTAAAGTCTTCATGACATTCTACTCATTTGTCGGAAATTAAAGTTTAAGTGACTTTATACTCGTTTTGGAGATTAAAATCTTAGTGATTTTCTATTTTAATTTATTATTCGGGTTGAAGATTAAAAACTTCACCGTTTATTAAATTTGATTGTGTCACATATACTCGGTGTGAAGATTAAAAAACTTCACCGACTGTTTAGATCTGCTTGTATCAGATATCATTCGGTTTGAAGATTAAAAACTTCACCATTTATTAATTCTGATTGTGTCAGATTGGTTTGAAGATTAAAAACTTCACCATTTATTCTGGGTTGTCGTGACATAAATAATTGTTCTTGTGGTTGGCTCAACAATGTAATAGGGGTGTCGAATGTGAATCTCCTTTTGAAGAAATATGTTGGAATGTGGTATTATTTATCAAACGACGGCCCCTTAGTCACCTCAATCTAATGGAATTGGAAAGAAAGAGTAGAACATTAAAGGAGATGATGAATGTCTTGTTGATAAGTTCTGGTTTACCCCAGAACTTATGGGGGGAAAGTTATTCTTACAACTAACCGAATACTCAGTCGAGCTTCCCATAGCAAGACGCAATCCATTCCATATGAAAATTGGAATGGAAGGAAGCCCAACTTAAATATTTTAAAGTGTGGGGGTTGTTTAGCTAAAGTGCGAGTTCCTAATCCCAAAAGGGTAAAAATTGGACCGAAAACCATTGATCGTGTTTTCATAAGATATGCAACAAATAGTAAGGCATATCATTTTCTGATTCATAAATCAGAAAATCCCGATATTCATATTCATACGGTAATCGAATCAGATAATGTTGAATTCTCTAAGAATATTTATCCGTATAAAAAGGAATGTGAGTCGTCTAGTGAAATATCTAAGCGAACTCGGGAAGAAGCAAAGGAAAGTACGTTGAATTAGAAAAATTCAAGACGTAGTAAACGTCAAAGGATAACTACTTCCTTTGTACCAGATTTTCTGACATTCTTGTTAGAAAGTGAGCCTCAAACATTTAAAGAAGCAATGTTAGAAAGAGGTAGTCAATAGTGATATAGAATCCATATTAAGTAATCATACTTGGGAATTTGTTGATCTTCCTCCAGAAAATAAACCTTTGCATTCTATGTGGATTTTCATAAAGAAAATAAAAGCCGATGGTACTATTGACAAATATAAGGTAAGATTAGTTGTCAAATGATTTAGACAACGAGAAGATCTTGATTGTTTTGATACATACTCGCCGGTAACGAGGATTACATCTACTCGGGTGTTAATAGCGTTAGCCGCGGTGTATGGCCTTGAAATCCATCAGATGAACTTGAAGACAACCTTCTTAAATGGAGATTTGGAGGAAGAAATTTATATAGAAGAACCTGAAGGGTTCGTGGTTCCTGAAAAGGAAAAGAAGGTGTGTCGACTTGTTACGTCACTTTACAAGCACCCAAACAATGACATATTTAATATTGTCAAATGGTTTCAAAAATTAATGAGTGTAAACAAATGTGTTTACATTAATAATACTTCAAATCATGTAGTCATTATTTTATTATATGTAGATGATATGTTGATGAAATATTTAAAATGTGGTGGGCTTTTAGCTTATGTATGACAAAAGCCAATGCTAGACGTAATGTCTAAATGATATAATTTTTGAACCCCATTGATATGGTAGTTGGTAAATTCATCAGTTGTTTAGTCTTAAATAAAGACTAGTTGATGAAACTACTAATTCGGAAGTTGGTCACGTGCCTTTATCGAAAGATCATTTTCTTTATTGAAAATTTATATTGTTTAGTTCCTTTATGAAATGATATCACTTTGAAGGTTGTGATTTTTCATAGAAAGATACGTCTGTACGTTTTTGTATGGACATGACCGTTCATGAACGAATGTAATAATACATTGGCCTATAATGAGGTGAACCAACCGATGAACATGACCAAAATCCATTGCAAGTTGGATTTGTTTCATGAATGGAGGTGCTATAATTTGCATATCATATAGGCGTATGAATAAATAACATACAAATGCTTGAAAATGACGGAGTGATTGATAAATGTATTATATATTAAAAGGTTGTGGCCACAACTGATGACAATCATTCCAGCTGTTGTTATCATATATTATTGCTACATTAAGTGTAGTCAATAATCTGATATTCAATAGAATGTCGAGACGTATTAGTCTACGACATAATGAAGTTCACATTGAACTGTCAGGACAATAAAATGAGTTTTGGAATATTTAAAATATATCCATGATTATGCTTTGCACTATAATAAGTATCCCGTGATAATGGAGGGGTATAGTGATGCAAATTAGATCACCGGTTCAACCGATTCTAAATAGTCGGTGAAGGAGCAATGTCTTGGAAATCATCCAAACAAATGTACATTGACTGCTCTACAGTGGAGGCTGAGTTTATAGCCTTAGACAAGGCTGGTGAAGAAGCTGAATGGCTCCGGAATTTCTTGGAAGATATTCTATTTTGGCCCAAACCTTTGGCACCTATTTGTATACATTGTGATAGTCAAGCGGCAATAGGTAGGGCAGGGAGCGTTATGTATAAAGGAAAATTTCGTCATATTCGACGGAGACACAATACCGTTAGACAACTACTCTCTAGTGGTGTTATCACAATTGACTACGTAAAGTCAAGAGATAACGTGTCGGATCCACTTACAAAAGGCCTATCTAGAGAGGCGGTTGAAAGATCATCAAAGGGAATGGGGTTAAAGGCCTAGGACAAGTCATCATGGCGGTAACTCTACCTATCAGACTGGAGATTCCAAGAGCTAGGTTCAAAGAGATAAAAAAAAGTTATGAATGACGGTTCAACATTGTCAACTAACTCAACCCATTCTCGTGATGAAGACAATGTTCTAAAACGAGGTAAAACATTAAGGCTTTTTGATGAGTCAATAAAGCTTAAAGTTTTTTAATGATTTGCTAAGTCTGGCAGGATATGACCAGATAGTGTGTCTTTAGGATTACACGTTTAGAAATCACCTATGTGAGTGTGAAGTGTAAGCCGCTTCAAGGAGAATGAAAGTAAAGGCCCATTCTCTAAGCACTCATGAAACCAGGCGGTGTTCATGGCTGAAACGAACACAACCGTGAGAACCATAGATGGTTAAGGATTGATTGTGTGACTTATGTTGTCTAGGTATACAACAAAGCTCGACAGTTCAAAGATATCAAATCTACCGATTAACCGAGTATATCCGATATAAGTTCACTACGGAAAGTTCAAAGGGAAACCTACTTATCGAGATGCAATTAATTCTTGCTTGTGAAACACACACACGTCCGTGCATTCCTTTAAATTTATAGCCATTCCCCATTCATGTGGGGGATTGTTGGATTTTGTTTAATAATAAAAGAAGGGTGAATGGAAAATGGTGGGAAAGAAATGGAGGGAAGTGAAATTTTGAATGAGTTCACTAATGCACTTTGTCCCTCATTGGTAGAAAGAAAGAAAGTTTTGGTGTTTATATAGAGAAGCTCATCTTTTAGCTCTTAAAGAGCTAATAAGAAGGCAAGCCTCGCGTCGTCGTCGTCGCTCGGCTCGGCTTCGGCTTCGGCTTTGGCTTCGGATTCTGATTCGGATTTGGATTTGGATTTGTCAAAGACTGATTGATTAATCTTTTTGGATTCTGATTCAGATTTGGATTTGGATTTGTCAAAGATTGATTGATTAATATTTTTCGACAAAATTCTTTTGAAATATTTAATTAAATTAATTAAAGAAAATTCAATCCGAAATAACTAATGACCCGTGACCCAGTTCGGTCCGGACCGTTTTTCTTTCCCGGATTACTTTAAATTCGTTTTAAATTTCCTGCAAAATTTTCCAACAGCCATGACTGTTCTAAAAGGTTGCAAACCTCTTCAGAGTGTCACACCTGTTCCAACAGCCGTGACTGTTCTGAAAGGTTGCAAACCTCTTCAGAGTGTCACACCTGTTCCAACAGCCAAGATTGTTCTGAAAGGTTGCAAACCTCTTCAGAAACATCACCAAGTTGGCTATAAATAGACCTTCAAATCCCAGAATATTTACTTACGAAATTTTCTGAATCTTCTTCTTCTTCTGCACAAAATATTCTAGTGTGTTTTACGACCATTGAGTGGTTCGCCGATCACCAAAGTTTTAGGTACCGATACACTGGTGAGTTAAATCGTTCTATCCTGGGAGGATATATTCCAAAACCTCGGGTACTTGAGGGGAATAATTTTCTTAAGGACACACTGTGTATTCAGTGGGCTCGATTTGTTCCTACAACGTTTTTTCAGAATTTATTTTGAAGAAGTTTACTGTTTTCGGAATTAAATTTCTACTAACTTTCTGTTTCTATTTTCAGAAAGATTATTATTTAATATATTACAGAAATACAGATTCATAACAAATATATAGTCTAAAGAGTAATTCTTGGAAAAGTGTTGATAATGGTGGCCGAGTGCTAGTAAATGGTCGAGGGATGTTTGTGAATGACAAACTTCATTGGGCTACTAGTGATGATTATTATTCTAATCATAACAGCAAGAACATCATGTCTTTCGATTTGGCCGATGAGAAATGGGAAACGGTGGAACAGCCTTACTATGGAGAATGAACCTAGTTTTTGAAGGTGGGAGTGTTGAAGAGTGATCTATCTGCCACTAAATATAAGAGAAGTCATATAGATGTATGGGTTATGAAGGAGTACGGGGTTAAAGAATCTTGGATTAAGATATTGACCATCAAGTGGCATGATAATAATATTTTGAATCCGCGTTTTTTCGTGTCAAATAAAGGTGAAATTTTGGTTATGCATGGATCAGCTTTAAGGATATACAATATGAAGGATGGCTCGTTCAAAATTCCTGAGTTCATTAATTTCGATGGCCATTGCAAGGCGGAAATATACCTTGAAAGCCTAGTTTGTCCTTTTTCTACAAGAAGGGATTGAGGATGCAATGGAAAAAGCATAGATCAAATCAATCTGAGTAACAAATAACTTGTGAGAGTACTTTTCTTCTCAAGTTCTTTTAATTTCTGTCTGTTATTTTAAATATAGAAAATACACATAAGTAAAGGATATCTTAATAGGAGATCTTGTTAGTCAATTTGCCTTTATGCAGTATTTCAAGGGACACTAAGTTTGTGTTCAACTTCAAACTAAATGGCTCTAAACATTTTTTTGTATTCTTAAATAGTGTTTCAACGGAATGTTATACTAATATATGCCTCTGGACAAGAAAAATAAAAAGGACCAGTAAATGGGCCAATAACGTTGAGGTCCTTCCCGTAAAAGTTGTTTGATCTACCGGGGGAGGGGGTGGGTGTTTGGGGGGGGGGCGGGAGGGGGGGGGGGCTTTTTTGGTTTATCATTTTTTGGCTGAAAATTTTGATAGGACATTGAAAATTTTGGTTTATCATTTTTTGATAATTTTGTTTTCCTTGCTGCTAATAGCTAACCATTTATTTTCGGCCAAATACAAAAGCAGACACTCAAATTTGGCCTCAGCTAGCAAGCAAGCACTCCTACTTTGGGATTACATACTTCAACTTGATACAGGTGTATCTTGTGGATACTTGGTTCTGATCACCTGGCGTTATGTGTGTGTTGTCTTCACATTTGAGCGCGTGAAATGTTATTCCAAAACTTTTTCCAGTTGAAAAGGTTACTGATATTCTACTTTTACTCTTATAATCTACCTCTATTTCATTCTTGATGCTCCTCTCCTATCTTTCTCTCGACACCCTATTTCTTTTAAAGATGTCCATCAATAAAGCCTTAAACTCTTCATCACCATTATGTTTGTTGTTTCAAATATAGAACAAGACAATGCTATGTAAAGGACATCTTTAAACCATATTGGTCGGGGTCTTGTTAGTTTATGCATTACTTTCATGATGTTGTTCTTTTACTAAATGGCTAGTGATGAATGTTCTTTTACTTTCTTAATGATGTTGACATAAGCAAACACAACACTGCAAGGAGAAAGCATTCTTCAAAAAGAATTAACTCAAATAGTCGTTCATTTAATTTGTGAAATCAAAAATAGCCGATGGATGTATATATATATATATATATATATATATATATATATATATATATATATATATAAAATGCATGTGCAATATGTGTATAATTGTATATAATCATCCGATTTATAATCTATATAAACCGACTAGAAAAAGTAAACGGTAAATTCACCCGCTATTTCCATAACAAAAGTAATATTAGCTACTATGGTTATGAGGGCGGGGTGCGGCATAAAAAAAAAAAGGATGTAGAAGTATCATTATGTGAGCAATTTTATTTTATTAAAGTGGAGTTGAAAGTGAATATTTTATTAACAAAAAAGAAACCCTCCTAAACCTAAAAGGAGTACAGCGTCGTCAAAACTTTGCTAATGTTAACTGAAAGTACCTAATTGAAAGCACTCGAATTAAATAATATATTTTAAATCAAAATCCTAAATATTAGAAAATTAATTAATTTATTATTCTTAAATATTAAAAAAAATAATTAATTACTTGTTTAAATATTAAAAAAATAATCAAATGACTATTTTGTCCAATATGAATTTTATTTTAAAAGGGTAAAAAAGGCGAACATATTTCGCTAAGAACCTTTGTGCTTTTAATATAATATTAGTTTCTACGTTCGTGCATTGCACGAGATTATTAGTCAATTATTCATGAAAGAATTTGAAATTAATTTTTTGAGATACAAAACGAAAGCATCGTCTCTCATGCAAATGATGTGTGAAAGATATATTACCACGTGAATGAATTTTTTCTCCATAATACTAATTTGGGGTAGAAATTAGTGTCTTACACTAATGCACATTGGTGTGGAGGTACTTCGAAGTAAGATTTTCGGAGTACTTACCGCGTAGAAGGTATAAAAGAACTAAAATCCTACGAATGAAAATTATTTTTTCTAATCAACACCAAAACATTCCCTAACAAAATGTGTCAATTGTCAAGCAGATATGAAACCTTTTAAAAAGCAATTGACTAAAAAATAATTAATACGTTCCTAAAATTCCCAAAAGAAATCACAGAATCCTAGAGTTATTTACATTAGAATTCTAATATTAGTTGGCTTACTTTTTTATTTACGTACGTCTGAAACTTTGGAAATATTTTTTAACCTTTTTTTTTTAATTTACCTAAATTATAGATATATTTCTTTTTAACCCCTTATACAATTTAATAACTGTCTCTAAATTTCATAATGTATATATCTTATCTTATATAATATAATAGTTAATTTTAAAGTACTAATATTACATAAAATAATATGAAAAATATTATAGTTATGTTACATAATTAAAATATAAAAATAATTTATATAAGGTCAAATCTTAATGGATTTTAAAGTTCTATATATTTGAACTTCCTACATAATTCAAATAAGTAAATATTTAATAGCAAAAATTTGGTTGATTTAAAAGTTCTAAATATTAAAAAATAATTAAATTATAATTTTGTCCAATATAGAATCTCTACTGGTAAGGTCAAATATTCTAGAAACAAAAAAATGGAAAAGTTCATACTTGACTCCAATTCTTTAAATTATATTTTTAAATTATTATAATATACTCTTATACATAGTTCTTTTTTGAGTGACATACTTGTAGTGTTAATCTCCATTTGCTTTATATCTATTGAGTAATTAAGAATTCAATAATCACGTGAAATTCGTCTTTCGAATTTGATAGGAAGAAGTATCGCAATTGTAATTTGGAACTGAATTGAATTGGGATTTAGTTGTCAAACTTTTCTTCTTCTAGCTGACATCAAATAAGTTTCTAAATATATTTAATTGATTTTAGTCCTAAATATTAGGATTTCATAGGATTTTCAAATAGGAAAATATTTAATAACCAAAGTTTTAGATAATTTTAAAGTTCTGTATATTAGGAAAGTAATTAAATGACTATTGCTAAATAGTAGGAAAATAATTAAGTCTATCTCTATACATTATAAAAATAATTAAACTTCCACATTAAATAAACACATACAGATGAAAAGTTGGAACTTAGATTGGTATTCGAAGTTTGTTCAAGTTCATATAATTATTTCCAACGTTACCACTTTTTAGTTGGAATAGAATTTATGGATATTGGTAGAGTAGGAATTTATACGCGGTGTATCTAGAGTTTAAATTGGGAAAGAATTCCATCCTAGGGTATTTTAAATATTACAATTATATCCACCTTTAACTCAAATATTTAAGAGCATAAAAGTCTATCAAAGTTAGAAGGATATTTTAGTCGTTCAACATTTAGCATAAATTATTCGTGTTTTTATAATAATATAAATATAGATATTTAGAATATAGATGTTGAGAAAAAATATATTTTAAAATCAAAGAATATACGGAGGTCAACGAATTTTGACATATTCAATGAAAGAACAAAGAGATTGAAATATCTAAATAATTTTCATAAGAACATGACGTTGCACATCAAAATCAAGAATTTAAATAAATCGGTCCCATTAAATTACAATTATCTAGATTTATTCTTATTTTCACTCCAAGCAAGGATCACAAATATTTAGACTAATTTTTAAATGAAAAAGATATTAAATTACAAACTATCTAAATAAGAATAAATCTATTTTTGTGTTGGTTTGATACAGTTTTCGTTTCGGTCATTGCGTAATTAACACAAACCCTTTTTCGGACTCTCACCAGACACCAATTAACGCAAAACCTCGCCGAAAAGCTTTTCCATATCAATAATCAAACTCAAATGGAATCCAATTTTCAATATCCATCAACTTCAATCTTGACAATTCCTATTCTACCAGCAAAACTCGTTACGGAAATCCTCTCAGGCTTCCTGTGAAATCCCTCTTGAGATTCAAGTGTGTTTGGAAATTATGGCTTGATTTAATCTGTAGTCCTAAATCCATCTCAGCTTATCGGCTAATAACAAGGACTATACCCGCCATAAGATTGTGATGTATTCTGTTCCTAAGTACAGTTTTCAAGACTGTAGTCTTAGGTCTTTATTTAATGAGTCTGTTACCGAGGCATTTCACTTGAACTGTCCTGTGAAATTCAATGGATTGGACATGAACAGAAAGAGGTATCGTTGTATACGGTCAAAATTATATGCCTCCGACTCGAGGGTCATTCCTAAGCCCGAGTTCGGGCAAAGTCGAGTTCGAGCCCGGTAGACCAAACTCGAGCTCGAAGGCAGAATGCGATATCGGAGATAGGAGTACGAGGAGCACTGGGGGCAAGTATGCTCGACCTCGGAATAGTACCGTTAAGAACTTGTAACATAATGGGCAAGATTCCTACCACGTCCTCAAGATCATTGCACAAATTCCGGAATATGATTATACTATTCCGTACTAGGCGGTTAGACAGCTATATCAGGAATATTCCCTACTATAGATAGAAATATTCCATATTTAGGATTTCTCTATTATATAAAGGGGAACCCCAATTATTTGTAACATATATAATCACTGAGAAAAGAATATACTCTCTACTTTTTGCCTACTGTTCATCAGCATTGTCCTTTAGCTCTACTGCTCTTGCTTTACTTTTTTTACTTTATTGCTTTTGGCCCGTCTCGAGGTCACCATCTCGAGGTCATTACTGCTAAGTAACATTGGTTTGATTCACTTATCTCTTTCATTTCTACTTCTTATTTCTTGATTATTGATTGGTATTGAACTAAATCACATATCTTTAAAATCACAAATTAAATTTAATTGTTACTCGTATTTTCGAGGTAAACAGTTTAGCGCCCACCGTGGGGCTAAAGATAATAGTAATTATTTCTTTACTGATTCTTATTACACACGTTATTTTTACACCTTTTTTTGTTAAGAATTTTTGATTCTCAAGCTGAAACATGTCTAGCTCACAAAACGCACATGCCCATGATAATGAAGGTCTTGGTGAAAACAACAATGTAGGGGTCGGTGTACCACCGGTAAACCCTGGAGAAGTGCCAAACATGGAACCGATTGATATTAGTTCTCATATTGCTCTAAACGCGAATTTAGGCACAGACTCCGGAAGGAATGTACGCAGGGAAGCCCGACCTGGTGGTCAAGAAACACAAGGAGTGAATGATGGGGGAATCAGCCTCCAAGTTATATTTGAGATGCTGCAAGCCCAACATATCACCATCGCTCAACTCCAAAGCCAAAATAAGACCCCGAGTGTAGCTGAACATGAAAACAATCGACGTGCTGAGCCAACGCCAGAAAGGCCAAATGGAAACTACACGAGGACTAACCCCACCATTATGAAAATGCTCGAAGAGCTCACTAAGAGGATCCAGTTCGTAGTAAAGAAAATTAAAGATAACGATAAGAATATGGAGACTTATAACTCCCATGTACACCAGATACTGGGGGCACCTCCAGTTTTGAAAGGATTAGATGCCAAAAAGTTCATATAAAAACTGTTCCCCAAAGTGCGGCTCCGATTCCCATTTCCAAGAAGTTTCGCATGCTCGATATACCCAAATATAATGGGACAACCGACCCTAACGAACATATTACTTCATAAGCTTGTGGGATCAAAGGAAATGACAATGAAATCGAGTTAGTGTTGCTGAAAAGGTTTGAGGAAACACTATCAAAAGGAGCTACGATTTGGTATCACAACTTAGCTCCTAACTTTATTGATTCATTCGCTATGTTAGCATATGCCTTTGTGAAAGCACACGTTGGGGCCATAAAGGTGGCCACGAGAAAATCGGACGTCTTCAAAATAAAACAGAGGAACAATGAGATATTAAGGGAATTCGTATCTAAGTTCCAGATGGAGCAAATGGAGTTACCACCAGTCTCGGATGACTGGGCAGTGCAAGATTTCATACAGGGTTTGAATGAAAGGAGCTCGATTGCATCTTGACAATTAAAGTAGAACTTTATCGAATATCCAGTTGTGATATGGTCGGATGTGCACAATCATTACTAGTCGAAAATCATGGTCGAGGACGACCAGTTGGGAGCCCCCTCGGGTTCAGTTCATCCTAACATATCCGTAGCCAAGCCCCCGAGGGACACAAACCGGTATTTGAGATTCAACAAAGAATGGCATCAACCATATGCTGATTGAAGAAACAACGGCTCGAGCCGTAAAACTCCTCGGAGCGATCGAAGAAATGATCAAGGTCAAAGTTCTCGGGGACTCATGATTAAGAGTTGGTTCGACAAACGTACTGATCCTGCAGATGCTCCTCGATTATCAGAGTACAACTTTAGCATAGATGCTTCGGGGATTGTCTCAGCTATTTGGAGAATCAAAGACACCAAGTGGCCTAGGCCTATACAGACTGATCCTTCTCAAAGAAACCCGAACTTGATGTGAAAGTATCATGGAACATATGGTCATTGAACAGAAGACTGCAGACAACTAAGGGAAGAAGTGTCTTGTTTGTTCAATGAGGGCTATCGTCGAGAATTTCTAAGTGATCGGGCTAAGAATCACTTCAGGGAGAGAGATGCAAGGAAAAATGAACAAGAAGAACCACAACATGAAATCCACATGATCATGGCGGAGTTGATGTCCCTCAACGGCCTGTATTCAAACGCACCAAAGTATCAATCACTAGAGAAAAATGGACTCGGAGCTATGTGCCCGAGGACGTCTTATAATTCTGTGACGAGGAAGGAGAAGGCATATCTCAGCCTCACAACAACGCGCTGGTAATCTCTATCCTTTTAAATAAAATTCAAGTTAGACGTGTTTTGGTGGATCTAGGTAGCTCAGCAAACATAATAAGATTGAGGGTCGTGGAACAACTCAACCTACAAGATCAGATTATACCTGCATCCCGGGTCCTGAATGGTTTCAACATGGCAAGCGAACAACAAAGGGAGAGATTACCTTGCCAGTAAACATAGTCGGGGCCGTACAAAACACTAGATTCCATGTCATCGAAGGTGATATGAGGTATAACGCGCTCCTCAAGAGACCATGGATACACAACATAAGGGTAGTGCCATTGACTCTTCACCAAATGATGAAATTCCCAAAGGAGGAAGGAGTGAAAACAGTCTATGAAGAGCAACATGCTGCAAAAGAGATGTTTGCAATCGAGGAAGTGGTGTTGATACCAAGGCCCTTGACCTCGGAGAAATCGAGCACCAAAGGTAAGCAGGCGGCTAAATAGCAATCACAGCCTCCGGCCTCGATAGATTCGGAACAACAGGTAATCGAAGGCGAAGAAGAGGACTTCCTTACTCCTTGAACCTTCATCGTTCCCGAAGAGTCCGATCCAACCAAGTCAACTATCGAGGAACTGGAGCAGGTCATACTTATTGAATACTTTCTCGAGATAAAGGTATACATGGGAATGGGATTGACCCCGAACTCAGGAAAAATCTCATTCAATTTCTTATTGATAATATGGATTGTGTTTCTTGGTCCCATTTAGATATAATAGGAATTCCACCAGAAATCACCATGCATCGGCTAAGCACCGATCCCAGGTTCAAACCGGTAAAGCAAAAGAGGAGGCCTCAATCTGAGGTAATACATGTCTTCATAAAAGACGAGGTAACCAAACTTCTTAAAATAGGATCCATTCGGGAGGTAAACTATCCCGAGTGGTTAGCCAAAGTAGTTGTGGTTCCTAAAAAAGCAAACAAGCTTAGAATGTGTGTGGCAACCCCTTTTTTCCCTCCCTTTTTTATAGGGAAGAAAAGGTTCGGGTTTCGACATTTATGGGGGTAATAACTCATTTCTTTTTGGGAATTGGGTATTTGAATAGTCACCACCTAACGGATTATGGTGCGTTAGGGAACCTAAAGCGATGAACTCTTGAATTGGTTTGCATTACAAGAGATTTAGGGTAAGGGCTCGAAATAACATTGAGGGAAAGGTGTTAGGCAACGCTCTTGGTCCACAGCTGTGAGTCCCGGCCGAACTTATATTTATGAATTAGTCCTTTAACAGATAAGTAATTAAAATATATAATTGCAAATAAGCATGTTGGAAATTGTATGACTCAAATAATAAGACAAAGGATTTGAACAAGTTATACAGAAAAGTAAAGCTTTTAGGCAAAGGGAATTTAGGAAGGAGGGGTCCTAGGTTGGTTAGCCTACAGGATCACCCCACGCAATGCCCGGTAAATACTCCTCAATGAGGGGCTACACTTGACATTAATGCATAGTCATCATATCCATATCTACCCATTCCCCACCCCTTGGTGGTTATTAAAGCGAGTGTTGTTTAACGATCCTTGTTCGTGTTGTTACCCGTCCCTTCTTAATGGTCCTAAAGGAAATTAGGACCTCTACCTATAGGCAGTTCTAGACAGACCCCTAAGGTTTAAAGGAGAAAATATTAAGGCGACAAGCAAGAACACATAGGACTCTTATCAGATAAAAGCGGGAAGGAACAGATAAAAGGCTCAGTTTACCTCCACATATAAGGCATGTAAGCAGCACGACTCAAACACAAATAGGGGCAGTATTGCTAAATAGGACCCTAAGACATGATGTCTAGGTGAGTATCAGAATGCAAGAGGCATGCGGATTTATTTTATAACTCTGAAGCAGGGGCCCTAATCAGTTTGCCTACTGATTTAAGCATGTTAATCATTAAGCAGTACACACAAAGGGGCAGTTTCCAGCTTTATAAGAAATTGGATTATCTAAGGCTTGCCTAGGCATAGGATAATGCACAATAGTTACCAGAACCATTAGAACAATGAAGGGGTTATTTTACCTGAGAGCATACTTTTCTAAGTGTTACAAAATACAAGGATTATTACTAGTTTATTTTTAAACAGGATAATCAATGTGAAGCTATTTTTACATCTTCTATAATCAGTAATTTACACTAGGTGTGACTGAGCAAGTACGAATGAGATCCTAAAGCATGGTATCTAGTATGCACGTATAAATGCAGCATGATTAAAGGATACGCACAATTCCTAAAGCTTGATTTCTAATATGCACGACATGATTGTAGAATTTTCTAAAGTAAGATTAAATGCATAAAAGGTTACAGCATTGTAGTGCATGTTGTCAAGTGTGCAATAGTAGCAATCTTTGTTTTAACGCCCTTTATCCTAGAACAGGACTTCTAAGTGATAAGAATGTCAAAAATAAGATACTGAAACAGTATAAATGAGACCTAAGAGCATGGTTTCTAATGCATGATATGCTTTGAACATGGATTCTATTGCGCATATAGGAAATATAAACCTAAAGCATGGTTTCTACCCCTTTGATGTTTATAACATGCATAGCTACCCTCCCATTTTCACTATCCAACCCCAATGTTCGTTTACAAATTATTACAGGCCAATATCGAATGAATTATATAAGTAGATAAGAAAAATAAGAAGTTACTCTATAGGGAGCCTAAAAATAGGCCCAGATTTCCCAACTTTCCAATGCCTGATTGCCTCACAGCCTTTCACATAATCCAGGTGTGTCAGAGTTCCCTAAGGACCTCAAGGATCCTGGGCAGTGCTCACACCCAGATTTCATAGTCATAGTTGAGTAAGTGCAGTGTGGAAGGGTCAGCTATAATGTATCAGAGTTCAAGTGGATCTCATAGGGATCCCTAAGCAATCACACATTAGAGGGGCAGAACTTAAAACCTAAGAGTAGATGTGACAGTGCTTGAAAAGATTTAAGAAAGGAAACAGTTTGAAAAGGGACTTGTTTGAAATAGTTTTGTAAAAGACAACAGAGACAGTTTTGAAAAGAAAGTAGAGTAATAAGCAACAACCCAAACACAGCACCCCAAAACATGTTCATACACAGCCAGAGAATATAGAATCATGGCAGGTTCAGCAACCACAAACAGGGGTAAAGGGATTTGGGGACATATAGGTCATATAGGTAAACACATAGTTACAAAAGCATAGCAGTCCTTGTGGGGGTTTATGGGATTAGGGAATAGCTAGTGATACCAACACAGTATGGATTTCAGAAAGCAATCATAAAATCATACATTTAAAGTGACAGATCAGTTTGCAAAGTAGATAATAGGTAGACAAGTATTCAAAACAGGGTAGAGTCATATTGAAACAGACTACCATGGAAGTAGAACATGTTCTGAGATACCCTAAGAAGATTAGACTAGCATGCTAGATGGAGCAATAATGTAAACATATCAATTACACATTGAACAACATAACTATAGATAGAAACAAATCAGAAACATGAAATTCAAGCAGTAAAAGAAACATATTGGTTTGGCACTTGAATTGAAATCAGAACATACCAGTAAGAGATGTCACACCTCCTTTTTCACTACACCCGCAAGGGCGTACAAGATTTTTTCCATTTAAAGCACAATCGGAACGGGATTTAATTATTAATTATTCAGAGTCACCACTTGAGAGAGTAATGGTGTCCCAAGTCACCGGTTGAATTCCGAACCGAGGAAATTTATGACTCTGTTAACAGTCCGCGAACCAGAAATCCGAGTAAAGAATTCTGTTGACCCGGGAGAAGGTGTTAGGCATTCCCGAGCTCCGTGGTTCTAGCACGGTCGCTTAACTATTGCATTTGATTTTATCTGATTTTTATACTTGCTAGCTTATGTGCCTTTTATTCGTAAACCGCTTTTTATCATTATTTATTTAGAATTTCAACATCGCGAAAACGCGTTTCGAACCACGTCACAATCAATGCACCCGTGGTTGTTAACACGTTTTGACTCTGTTGAGATTTGGATTTGGGTCGCATCGATGCGCACCCAAGTTTAAGAAAGGTAATATTATTAAAATGCGCGCCTAAAGCAGCTACGCGTTTGCAACTTTGCGAGGGCCATGGAAATTCGATTAAATAGCGCACCTCGATTTCTAAGTATTCAAGTATTAATTAAACGAGGACCATGCATTTTAAGATTTTATTTGGCACGGCGCACCTCAAATCAAGGAGGGCTTTATTATTCGAAATTGTTATAATCGGGTTACATGAAATGCACCCTCGAATTTGGGAATTAGGCATCATGACTATGTCATGTGCATCCAATAGCTATTTCACTAATGCTTAACTTCTTGTCACCTTCAAGTTATGGGGATAGCTGATAAAGATATAAAATGCATATAGAAAGTGAGTGTAGTATCAAATTGGTGACTTTAATATGGACATTGGATACTACTCCATCTGCCTATATTCATATCAGTTGTATACTTGGGTTCACTTCTGAATGTTTAACTACTACTTATTCATGAACTTCAAGAATGCTAATACACTGATATCCATCATACATGGAAGAACAAATCGATAAAACTATTTTTGCTGCTTCTTCTTCTTTTTTTTTTAGCCATTGAATATTTGAATTCCTCAACTAATTCACGATTTATAGCAAACAAAATGTTGCTATTATCAAATCAAAAGCTGTATCACATGGAACAAATCAGAATCATATCCATTACATTCCAACACTTCAGATTAACTCTAAAAAAAATCAAATCCACATGTCCAATCCACTTTATCACAGCCTACCAGAACATGAATTAATTTT